>NC_058371.1:94184396-95389396 GCF_018350175.1 Felis catus
GAGAAAAATGGAACACATAAGAAGGAAAAGAGAGAAATATAAAATAAAAATGAAAAGTAAATTGAAGAAAAATGAGAAAAGAAGGAAAAGATAAAAGGACAAAAAGAAAGAAAAAGTTTGCATTATACCTTGCCGTTTGCATATTTTATGTTCTTATAATTTTTAAACTCTGGATCTTCTTAGGCACAAAGGAAGATACAGTGAAGAGAGCAAGATGGCTTCAAATTAAAATTCTTTTCACCAAATACTGACAAGTTACTTAAGTTCTGAAATTCCATTTTCTGATTTTTTTTAAAAGATAAATGTCCTGTAGGATTGCTACGTGATTAAAAACAACAACAACAACAACTAAACCAAAACCAATGTACTATAGATATCCAATATGTGTCTAGTATCTTTAAAATAGTAAACAGAATGCTTTACCTACATCATGATGTCTGGCTTAGATTCATGGCTCTCACACTTAATTATAGTCTAATTTGAATAATTTATTTAACTTTTTTAACCCAGATAGGTGATTTATCAAATGGGAATAACCCTACCAAATCTGTGTTACCTTGATATTTTGAGGTCTTACCAAATGACCCTCAAAATAATGTATATGAATATCCTTTATTCACTGCAATGTGCTATGTAATTGCAAGACATAATTATAAAAAAGCTATTAGCTCATCCATGTACATGAACTTATTATGCCCTATTATCTTTTTTTGGCTATCAGTCTACTTTTCAACGTAAGTTTTAACTCAAACAATAGTTTAGTTACAGATTTATAGATTTTTGTGTTATTCTAAATCTGTCATTGTATAAAAATGAACTCTTTGTACCTGCTAACATTTTTTTTTTGGAGATAAAGAGCAAGAGTGCGAGAAGGGTAGGGACAGAAGAATTGGGAGAGACAAAATCTCAAGCAGGCTCTAGGCCCAGTGTAGAGCCTGACGCAGCAGTTGATCTCACAACCACAAGATCACTACTTGAGGAGGAATCAAGAGTTGGATGCTTAACTGAGCCACCCAGGAGCCTCTAACATTCTTTATTGAATAAATGTTTATTTAAATTTATTTCCTATTTCAATTTAGAGTAATTGCCAAATCAGAATCAAGATTGAAAAATTTGGCCACTAAAATGCACATAAAATTTTAGTTTCCTACAATGTTCTGGTAATCTGTTCACCTAAGATAGTTCTTTTTCTTAATTTATGTGGAGTGATGTCTTGGAAGTTAGTTGTAGATCATCAGTAATAATTGGTAATAAGTGCTTTGTTGGCAATATCAAATTATTTTATCTTTTGTTGATATCTGAATTATACATTTTTCAAGGAAATTGGAAATTAAAATGTTAAGTTTCATGTTATCTTCAGTAGGTCTAAATAGATAAAACTGAATCAAGGTGAAATTGATGGAACTATTCTTTCAGTGGTAGTTACTATGTTTAAATTCAAAGAGAAAGAGAATATCTCACTGAATGATCTTAGAATTTTATAAATCCCTATTTTATTTTGCAATTAAGCTCTAAGTCTCTTTCTTTTCTGCAAAATTTGTTTAATACTTTGTTTTGGTGGTGAACCTTTAAAATAATATCAATAGAGGATTTAGCACAGTATCTTCATAGCACACTGAAAGAGGGAATGTATACATCTAGCCAGTAGAACAAATAAGCTATTCAAGTTCTAACATAATTTAAAAAGTCGTTCTCAACAGACTTTAATTCTGATTTCCCTGTTTTCAAAATTTAATACAGAAAAATATGCCTGCCATTTTTCACTCTAATAAAAATATGGCAGTAATGTTTTTTATATACACTTTTCTACATGAGGATGTCATGAGATTGTTCACAATTTTAACAATTATGTAGAACAATAATACATAGAAAACTACAATATAATCAACTTTTCTATAGAATCTATAAAATACATAATTTTAAATGCCTATTACATGAATTATTATTGCATTTATTTCAGTGATATTTGCATTTTCAAAATCTTCAATATCATACCAAAAGATTTATAAAACACATTTTTTACATTACAATTGAAGTGTCAGCATAAAGCATGAAAATTATAAAATAAAAGCTTATTCAAGATCACATATTCAAGTGAGAAAATGAATCAAAATATTCTCCCTTCAGGCGAACATTAAACAGTAAGTTCACTTTAGGCAAAAGGAATAAAATACAAAGAAGCCATCAGTAGCCTCGACAGACTACTTGCAGCTATCGAAAGCTACTTGCAGAATAAAATTATTTCTCCATTCTTTTTCTAGATGCTCCAAGTACACTGTGTTATTAGTATATACATGAGCGCTGTGGTAAGGAGCAGTATTTATTCCAAACCCCTCTACTCTCTTTGCTTGCCATGTCTTCCCTGAGATGGAGTATATGCCCTTGCCTCACAGACCATTGAGTTTGTTCATGAGACTTATTTGTCCAGCGGAATGCAGACAAAAGTGACAGAGCACCATTTCTGAGCATAAGTCTTAAAACACATGGCAAGTTCTACCAGCCCTTTCTCTCTTCTGCCATCTATCATAAGAAATCTATGCCATAAAGAACCATTGACCTTGCAGCATGGGTCACAGACTAAGAGATATGTGGAGAAGTCCCGGGCATAACCTGTGGCCTGCAGTCTGGAGAAAATCCAAGCTGACCCCACAGGGCACCTTAAAGCCACAGATAATACAGATTCGTGAGCAAGAAAGCAAAAGGCCATGTGCTAAAAGCTACACGTTTGGGGTTGTTAACAATGCAGAATTACCATAGCCAAATCTTTTTTTATACAAGAATTATTTTATAATTTGAGAATATGACAAAGAGAGGTGATTCTTAGAGAGTCTGACCCAATACTTCAGTGTAATTCACTGGGCAACACTGTTTTAGCAGAATCAGAGTTGACTAGGGCAGTAGTTCATAACTATGATTACAATGTAAAATTAACGAGGGTGCTTTAAAAGAAATTATGCTTAAAATCCATGCTGAGGAATTCTGTACCGATTGGTCTCAGTGGGATTTAGACAGGCTTGTTGATTATTCCCCAGCTGCCTTTGTTAGGCAGCAGGATTGGGAGTTCCTGACCTATGGCTAGCTGAGATCTACAGGAGCATAAATTCATTTTTAGGAATACCTTCTGAATTTACTGGTAGTAGTTTTTATCGGTTAAACTCACAAGAAACATATATATTGACCAATGTATCAATTTATTAGATTTCACTTCAAAAATTTCTGTATTGATATGCCCCGATTTGAGAGACCCCCGAAAACAAACCACCAGAGTCCAGAGCCAAAGCCAAGCGGCAAGGGTCGTTTATTGCAGGTTCGAACCCGGTCCTCTGTGCACTCGTCGCTGGTGTCGCAAGAGGCCCCAAGCAAGGATCTTACAGCTTCTTTTATAGACAGGCACAAACAAGTTAGGATTTTTTTTGAGGTTACAGAGTTGTTATAGGCTGACATTTAAATTTGAACGCTCAGCAGAACTTGATTGGTTCCCGCCTTTATGTCAGACTACGACCGGGCACGCCCTGGCTGGTTTCGGGAACGGTGGCGGGGGAAGTGAAAGATTTTTGCAGTTGTGAGTACACCTGGTAACTTTTCTCTTAGCCTCTCAGTATCAGAGCGCCTGAGTGGCTTAGTCGGTTAAGCGTCTGATTCTTGGTTTGGGCTCCAGTCATGATCTCATGGTTTCATTGGTTCAAGCCCCACATAGGGCTCTGCACTGGCAGCACAGAGCCTGCTTGGGATTCTCTCTCTCTCTCTCTCTCTCTCTCTCTCTCTCTCTCTCTCTCTCTCCCTCCCTCCCTCTCTGTCTGCCTCTCCCCAACTCGTGCCATCTCTGTCTCAAAATAAACAAGTAAACATAAAAAAAAATGAAAATTTCTGTATCAATTAGACAGGCTCTACTTTTAATGAGCATCACAGCTAGTCAGCTAGTTCTACTTTCATTAGCACATTTGTCACCTGTCTGCTTGTCCCAACCTCAGGTAAGTGCCAATTCTCGGATATTTCCATTAATGTAAACTAACAATAATATAAATGAATGTATTACAAGTGCAAAATTATTTTCAGCAGCTGTTTCTGGTTTTCTTGTGAAAAACATGAAGCTGTGAGTATAATTTATTTTAACTTCTTTTCAAACTTCATTGGGATAAAAGACACTATTATGCTTACAATTAGCACTTACTTTTCATCTTCTAACAAACATAATTCAAAACTTATAACATGCCTTCGGTTTTGAACTTTCCTTTGCACCCCAAAATGTTATGGCTTAACATGGCATAACTATTCATCATTTCTTATGATTCTAGGTGCTGACAAGAGGCTGTTTTGTTTTATGTGGTATTGGCTAGAACTGCATTCATCTGGAGACTCAACTATGTGGAACATTTAAGGTGACTCCTACAAAACCGGCACCTGTCAGGAGCTCAGGGTCTTTCTTCTGGAGTGTCCCTGTGGTCTTTTAACCCACACCTCTCCTTTGGATAGGCTTTCTCCCAGCTATGCAGCTGGGTTCCAAGAAGGGTTACCCCTAACAGCAAAGATAGAAACTACAGATATCTTACGATGCAGTAGCAGAAGTTACACCATGGCATTTCCCCTGCATTCTCTTGGGCCAAACCAGTCATAGGGCCTAACCAGAGTCAAGGACAAAGAAATAGGCACTTTGTCTCTCCATGGGAAGGAGTGACAGAATTTGAAAGAAAATTTAATCCACCGTATTTATTTCAATTCTACTAGACTGTGAGCTCCAATAACTTTGGAGCAAAATAACTTTTATTCATGACTGTGGTAGAAAAATATCATTACATAAAAGACACTTAATGAATATGTGTTGGATTCTTTTAATATATAAAACCAATCTAATGCATTGGCATTAAAATTATTGTTTAATTTTTAGAGTTATGATGGTTCAGTCTCACATCTAAGTACCACATAATCCTACAATTTATGTAATGTGATATCTACACAATAAAATGCACATATACAAAGTTTAAGTTATTTCAGACAGCCACAAACTAAACTGAAGTTTTATCTTTGTATTATCAGTATAAATAGGCCTGTTAATCAAGTTAATTGAGTAAACAAGACTAGAGGAACACTGGTTAATTTAATCAAGAGATAAAACTGTCCGTGAGACAATAAAAAATTTTGGAACCTTTCAGAATATTGTTAATATCCAAGTGTAAAATAAAACTAACAGTATTTTGGCTTAAACAAGTACATATAAATTTATAAGCGTTTTAAAAACATGTTTTCAAAGATTCCAAATAAACTAAAAGTGATTACTATTTTTGAAATTCATAAATTTTTATACTTTTCCTTGCAATTTGCATATCAGCAGTAAAGAAATGGTTCTCTAGTTTGTGCAGTTAGGAAAGTCATATTCTATAATTGTTTAATGCCTAACTTTTGATGTATGTGTTGGTAAATAGCCCAGGGTTTAAGTAAACATTTGCTATTCATCATCTTAAGAAATAAGACCATTGATTTATAAATGTATTCATAAAGCAGAGCTGCAAAAGTCATGGGTGAGTAATTTAAAAAGGTATTTGTTCTCTCTTTATTGAATACCATATGCCATACATACCTAATTCTCACAATTGCATATTTCAATTTTCATGAAAATATAAACAAAGGGATAATGAAATATAATTGATCATTATATGTACCATTACTACTGCCTACAATAAACTATACTGTGCAAAAAGAGGCGAGCTTCTTCCAAGAAATGAAGAGATAAATACAATTCCTTTATAAAAGCAAAAATTACAATTCCATTTTTTAACATTTCATGCTGATAAATATGCAAACATTACTCCATAAACTCCAACATGTTGCTTCTAAAACTGCAAATAATGGCAACAGGTAATTTTTTGCAGGAAAAACACTATAATTTACTTTAATTTTGGTTTTTCCCCTGACACACTGGAATTCATATATATATGAATGTATATATGTATGCATGCATATATATATGTACATTCATATATATGTAGCATACATACATACATACATACATACATATATACATGCATACATATGTACCTATGTATTTATTTTAAAACTTTTAATCTTTTTATTTATTTTTTTTCAACGTTTATTTATTTTTGGGACAGAGAGAGACAGAGCATGAACGGGGGAGGGGCAGAGAGAGAGGGAGACACAGAATCGGAAACAGGCTCCAGGCTCTGAGCCATCAGCCCAGAGCCCGACGCGGGGCTCGAACTCCGGACCGCGAGATCGTGACCTGGCTGAAGTCGGACGCTTAACCGACTGCGCCACCCAGGCGCCCCTCTTTTTATTTATTTTTGAGAGACAGACAGCAGGAGTGGGGGAGGGGCAGAGAGAGAGGAAGGCACAGAAACTGAAGCAGGCTCCAGGCTCTGCACTGTCAGCACAGAGCTGGATGCAGGGCTTGAACTCACAAGCCAATGAGATCATGACCTGAGCCGAAATCAGATGCTTAACCAACTGAGCCGTCCAGGTCCCCCTGTATATATGTACTTAAATGTATACTTATACTTACATATATTTACATACAGAATGAGAAAAGGGTCTTCACTATAGGTACCCACCTATGCAAAGAACTCGCTTATACACACAATACGAACTTGTTCTTAATTGGAGTTATATTAATAGGAGTTACTTAATAAGGCTTTATTAAGAATCCAATGATCAGTATGTGATATGTGATAAAGAATCTTTTAAGTTTTAAAGTCATATATATGTAATACATATCACATTCATCAGACAACTGAAAATTAAAAGACATCTCCAAATGACTACTAACTTAGACCACACATGGGGCGCCTGAATGGCTGCCTTGGTTGAGCGACTGATTCTTGATTTTGGCTCAGGTCATGATCTCACGATTTGTGAGTTTGAGCCCCACGTCAGGCTGTGCTCTGTCAAGTTAGAGATTCTGTCTCTCCCTCTCTCTCTTCCCTCTCTCCCTCTCTCTCTCTCTCTCAATGAATAAATAAACTTTAGGCCACACAGGTATGGGAAGATGTTTTGATTTACATACATTCCATTTTCATTCCATTTATGTTTAAAGTCAGGAATCATTGCAAAGTGACCATAGTTCTTTTATATGTTTGAGCTCTTCAGGCAAAATAATGTTTCATCTTAATAATTTTGAAAATATAATTGATTCCCTTTTATCATAATTGTATAAGTATTTAGATCATAAATTATTTATGAAGTCACCTGATGAATCTGTAGAAATGTTATAGCAAAATAACATTATTTTGGTTGATGATATTTATAATCAAAAAGGATAAGAAACTCCAATAGAAAGTTCCTAATAATATATTAAATTGTCCCTAAACTTTATACTCTTGAGTTCATCTCACCAATCACACTATTCAAAAACATGGATCCCACTATATTACATTTAAATGTATGCTATTTATGATTTCATGAACTTTTATAAACATTCACCATTTTTTATTGCTATAGAATTTTTGGAGTTAATTTTGTTATTAATTCTCCATTATCATTATGAAAAATCTGTATGTTCCATAAACAATTTCTGTATCTTAAAACACATATCCAAGCAGAAAATCATTAATCCAATATGTCTAAAAATAAATTCATGTGAGGGAATTAATTGAAATGACTATAAATGAAGAACCATTTCTACTCTATGTAAAACTGTTTTTAAAAATATAGCAAAACTAGGGCAGGGGCAAATGGGTGGCTCAGGTGGTTAAGCATCTGACTCTTGATTTCAGCACAGGTCCTTGTCTTGTGATCCACAATGATAGCATGGAGACTGCTTGGGACTCTCTCCCTCTCCCTGTACTCTTCCCCCACTTGCATGCACTCTCCTCCTCTCTCTCAGAATAAATAAATAAGCAAGGAAAAATTTTTAAAGAAATATAGCAAAACTGGGGCTCTAGGTTGCTCAGTCAGTTAAGTGAATGATTCTTGATTTTGGCTCAGGTCATGATCTCACAGTCAAGCCCCACGTCAGGCTCTCTTCACTGACAATATGGAGCCTGCTTGGGATTTTCACTCTCTCTTCCCCACTCTCACTCGTGCTTTCTCTCTCTCTCTCCATAAAAACAAATAAATAAACATAAAAAAACAGCAAAACAATTCAAAGTACTTTGTCATATAAAAAAGAAGCATACCAAAAAAGATAAAGATGGGAAGTCAACAATAAAAACTATGTAAAATAGAATGAAGTCCTTTCAGTGCATGAGGACAGATATAATTTAATGAGATATATATATATATATATATATATATATATATCTGATTTACTGATATCATATATCATATATATTTTTTAATATGGCCAAAATCTGGGTACCTATTCCTACTTGGGATTGGAATGGGGATTATTTAGAGCACTGGAGAAATTTTTAAATGACTTGTGTGTGCAAGAAACTTAAGATCTAAATTTTTAAGGAAAAAAAATGTCATTTTAAATGCAGATAAATTAAGCACTCTAGAATTTAATATCATTAAATTGAAAAAAAAAACCTAATGTATTTTTCTATACTCAACTTCAATAACTGTCTCTAGTCTCATAAATATTCACTAAGCATCTATAGCATGAGAGGTAGTTTCATTATGTTATGCTAGTCACCTGATATGCATGTGGGGTACATGACAGACACAATCTCAATCTTCTCACGGCACAAAATTCAGTAAAAAATATGGACAGGTCTATAAGCAACTAAAGTGCTAGAGCAGCACAGAGAAAGGATCCCAGTCCAGATGAGAGAGTTCATGGAGGCTTCATAGAGAAAGTGTATCTAAAGTTTCAAGAATGAGAATTTACCTAAATAAAGACTCCAAAGCAGCAGGCATCACTGGCATGTTGAACATACTAACAGCAGCAGGTACGCTGATGAAACTGGACTGTCCAGTGGGAAGAGTAGAGGAAAGAGAGAACCCTAGACAGCAACCAGTATTGGACAATGAAGAACAAGATCTTGTAATCCATGCTAAAAGGAGTTTATACACTTAATCCAGGAGCCAATAGGAAGTCAGTAAATGTCTCTAAGCAAGCGGTAAGAGACTGAAGTCACTGTTCTTCAATATTAGAGGTGTACTCTGTGGTGTGGTAAATAGATAAAAAGGCTACTGCAATATTCCAGGCCAGAGATGATGATGGCCTGGACTAAGCAAGACACAGGGGATGAAGAGATGTAGATTTATTTAAAGCTATTAAATGCATACCATTACTAAATTTTCAGTACTCAAATATTTGTATGCTCAAATAATCTTTTAACAAGTAAGCAAATTATTAAAATATTCACAGGAAGTGAAATATATGGAAATATAATTTAACTATATTTTAATTTTACTATTTTTCATATATAAAGACTAAACAAAAATAGTTTTTATATTTTTTTTACCTGTTGGATGACTTTATTTGAGATTACAATTAGCCAATTCTTCAGTTACTAGAAGATGAATAATCTCAAAAATGTTAGATATTATGCCTAAATACAAATATATCCTATTATGGTAGAAGCTGTTCTTTTCTGTGCTTGTTACCAAATGAGAAAGCCTCCTCACCCTTCCTTAGAGTAAAGTTAGAAATTCTGCATCAGACAAAACAGCCACTTCTTATATCGTTGATTGTCTTTTTTTTTTTTTTTTTAACATTTATTTATTGAGACAGAAAGAGACAGGGCATGAACGGAGGGAGGGTCAGAGGGGGGAGGGTCAGAGAGAGAGGGAGACATAGAATCTGAAACAGGCTCCAGGCCCTGAGCTGTCAGCACAGAGCCTGATGAGGGGCTCAAACTGATGGACCGCAAGATCATGACCTGAGCCAGTCGGCCGCTTAACCGACTGAGCCACCCAGGTGCCCCTGATCATCTATCTTAAAGTAAAACGAGTCACAGGGCAAAATGAAAAACTTTGAAAGCTTAAAGCATAAACTAATATATTGTGTCTCATCTTCTTCCATATACTTCTTTCTTCATGGATTTTGCTCTTTTTTAAGTGATTTTATTTTAGCACCATGAAGAAGAAATTGAAAAATGTCTTTTATTTTTCCTTCAAAGAGGGAGAAGAGAGAGATGAGTCATTTTGTTTCTAAAATCTGCAAAAAAAAATTCTATGTATCAATATGCCACATTAAACCCTGAAGTTTCTAAATCAGATTTCTGTGAAATGTTTTATTCACATATCTAAAACTGTGCACTTTCATCTGTTCCATTCCTTTGTGCATATACTTACTTATCTAACCTTTCTATAGTTACAATAGTGGGAATAGGAAACATAGTTCTGCTCTAAAGTGGTTTCCTCTTTCAAGTAGAAAGTGGGTCCTGAGGGTAAGGGTACTTAAGTAGTGACTTTTTCCTTCCTCCAAGTCATTTGCAGATTTATATGCATTTTCTTTCCTGGTACATCCCTTAAATACAGTGGTTTTGCTGAGACCCTGACAAATTTAATTTCTCTTACTAGTTTTACATGTGTTAATCCTGTTGTTACATCTTCCCTAGGATTACAGAGAGCACTCCCTTTTTTTGTTCTTTTTCACTGAACCATCATATACATTCTTTCCAAGTGTCTGCACTTTGGCTGAACGATACCAAGCCACACAACACCACCAAGTAATGGAAGAAGAGTGCACAAGCCCTAATGGATCATTCTGTAATCACAGGAAAAAATGTCTTTTGTAACAAAGCAAAATAAATCCTACCCCAGGACTGCATCAACTTCATGAATAAGGAAATCAGATGCAAGTCTATTTATTTACATGCATATATTATACTTTCTATATTATGGATAAAGAAGTAAAAGAGTGAATTTTTTTAAGTCTCCCTGGGCACTCATAAGCTTTGGCTTCTTTTTCTTTTTAATTTTTTTAACGTTTATTTATTTTTGAGACAGAGAGAGACAGAGCATGAACAGGGGAGGGTCAGAGAGAGGGAGACACAGAATCTGAAACAGGCTCCAGGCTCTGAGCTGTCAGCACAGAGCCCGACGCGGGGCTCGAACTCATGGACCACGAGATCATGACCTGAGCCGAAGTCAGCGGCTTAACCGACTGAGCCACCCAGGTGCCCCAAGCTTTGGCTTCTTTACCATAGAGAGAAAAGAAGAAGAAGAAAAAGAGCTAGAACGCTGACTGTAAAAATTAAAATGAGGGATATCTTAAGTTTAATTGTATGATAAGATGCTGGTGAGACTGGATCTTATTGACTTTGTTATTTAAACAATTTAGTTATGGCTATTCTTATTTCAATTTGCAACTTTATGTGAATTTCTCTCTCTTTCTCTGAAGTAAATGTTGCAAAATAGAAATTCTTCATTATTAAATCCCTTTAAAATTTCTGAATATAAGCCATATATATATATTTTAATACCTCTACTTTAAAATATTTCTTTACCTCATCTTTATAGACCTGATGTATAGGAAGATAATCTGGAGGAAATTAGATCATTTTGTGTTTAGTTGGTATCTTTTTTTTAAGTTTATTTATTTTGAGTGAGAGAGGGGGCAGAGAAGGAGAATCTCAAGCAGGCTCCACGCTGTCAGTGCAGAGTCCAACATGGAGCCCGAATTCACAAACTGTGAGATCATGACCTGAGCCCAAATCAAGAGTCAGATGCTTAACCACTGAGCCACCCAGGCTAGTTGATATTTTCAAAAGATGAAATTTTTGGAGTGCCTGGGTAGCTCAGTCAGTTAAGCGTCCAACTTTGGCTCAGGTCATGAACTCACAGTTCATGAGTTCGAGCCCTGCATCAGGGTCTCAGCTGTCAGCACAGAGCCCACTTCAGATCCTCTGTCTCCCTCTCTCTCTGCCCCTCTCCACTTGCTTTCTCTCTCTCTCTCTCCCCCCCTCTCTCCCTCTCTCTCTCAAAAATAAATAAAAACATTTTTAAAAGATAAAATTTTTCTAAAAAATGTAACTTTTCATCATAAGAAAAAACAGGGTAAGATATTTTTTATTTTTTATTGTTGAGTAATATTCCATTGTGTGTATATATGTATATATATGTACATATACATATATACACACAACATCTTCTGCAAACCAGAAAACAGACTCTTAACTATAGATAAGAAACTGAAGGTTGCTGGAGGGGATGTGGGCAGGGAGATGGGTTAAATAAGTGATGGGTATTAAGAACGGTACTTGTGATAAGCACCAGGCATTGAGCGTCAGTGAGGAATCACTAAATTCTACACCTTAAAAAAAAATGACATAATAATTTCTATTTCTTTGAACTAACAAGTTTAACATCTAACTCTGTACCTTGGACTTGATTTGTGACAATACATACCAAAATACAAAAGAAATAATGTGAGACAAATGAATCACCTAATGATATGTAGCAGATAGACAAATGGTGTGAGAAAAGCTTGGGCTTTAGCTTAGGGAGGCCTGAGTTTGAATTCTGAACCTACCTCTAACTGGCAATGGGACCATGTGTAAGGCCCTCAAGATTTCTGCACACAAGATTATTTTCTCAATTTTTAAAATTAGGGAAATAATATGTGGGATAGGTTTTAGAGTTGAATTAATGCTTTTATGTGAAGTGTCACACTTGGTTTGTGGCACCAAAATAATGTTAGTACGATCATCCCTTTCTTGACTGGGAAGATTATTATAAATTATTTACTATGAATTCCTGTAATAAGAACAGCTTTTCTGAGTCTTTTGAATTATTAAGCAATTAAATTATACATAAATGGCCAGTTATAATTTTATCCCTTTGAATTGACTACTTTTTTTTCTGAAAAAAAAGTTTGCTCTAGAATATTTTCTTCAAAATTGTTCTTTTTCTAATTAAAATGTATATTTTAATTATTTAAAAAAAATTATTAAAAGCCCAGACATGGTAAAACCAAGAGAGACGGTGTACCCATTATGTTAAAACTTGACATTAATAAAAATAAATGAGTAAATAAGTACACCATTATACAAGTGTCGTCTGACAAAGTTCTCATTTTTCCTCTAATAACCAAATTAATTCTTGTCACATCAAATTTCATTTTCTAAAAGACAAATACAATTACTTATCCAAACATTCAGGAGTACTGAATTCTTGCCCAATCTACACTTAGTATTTTATTACCTAACGTTCCCACCCTAATAGTTGGTCTCTCATCAGATGTGACTATAACAAATTAACACACCTGTGGTTTTCTCCTAGCTTTGCCTATACACCTTTGGACCTTGTTCACATGCTCCCCTTGAGATATGCTTCCAACATCTTTCAAGACTATGGCAATTTTAAAACATGAGCCTAATACTTTGACACTCCTCCCATTGGTGAGTGAGGTTTATGTCTGTCTCATTCAGTAATATATTAGTCAACCTTGTGATTTCTCAATCAGTTGAGTTTAGAAGTGATTCTATGTCATTTCCAGGATTGGTCATAAAAAATCACGCAGTTAACCATATGGTTAACTTGAAACTTTTGCTTATGGCAAACTCTCTATTGAGATGGTCCCTCTTAGACCCATGAGCCTATTGTCCAATACAGATGGAGAAGCCACATATAGGTCAACAATCCAAGGACAGCAGAACTTTAAAGCCCTAACATTCCATGCACCAGACATGTGAGTGAAGTCTCCAAGTGATTTCAGGCCAAGACAAAGGACTCATCCAAAGCCCTTTCTGTCTTCTTAGCCAAGACCTTAGACAAGCTATCCTTCTCCTACACCTCTATCTTAAGAAGTGGACTCCTACTCTCTTAGAGGACAACTACCCCTAAATATTTTCATGTTTTTGTATGGCCCAGGTGTTGTGAGCAAAGGGCACTGCAAAGATGTTTGCATAAAATCCTTAGAAGTTGCAGACAGTCTAAAAATAGAAACCTCCTGAGACATCTGTAGGCATAATGTCCTTACTTTCTCCTTCCTAGAGACATTTGATTATATTCCAAACTAATGAACCCCCCTTCCCATCCTCCTTACAAAGAGTATTGCTTAATAAGCAGTTTCTCTCTTTCTGGAGGGCAGATGGGTAGGTGCTTCAGTCACTGAAGCAAAATTTTGGGGTTTCTCCCTTGTGACACAAATCTATTTCATATGCAAATAACATTTGGCTCTCATCACATTACTTTGTGGGGATTGGGGCTCTGGCTGCTGCATATTGCTATGAGTCTGTTTCTCTGACCCAGAAATCCTTGGGTCTCATGCCAATACGCATACACACACACACACACACACACACACACACTGTGGCAGGCTTGTATTCAAATAAACAGTGAGTTTGAGCCATCTGGGACCTGAGTGATGAAAAATATATGACCACGAGGTGGCGGTAACACACAACAAACTTTATTTAAATAAGGTTTTGATGGGTTTGCATTGGGGCCTGGGTACTCTCAGCATCAGGCATCCAGAGGCAATAGCATGGGGGCCTCCAGGGAAGGGAAAAGAGAGAGAAGAAAGTAAAGACCTCCCAGGAGCAAAGGAAATCAGAGAAGGGACTTGCCTGTCTACATGATCTCTCTTAACAGCATGATGGGGAGTCTAAAAGGCAGCAGTTGCTTGAGGTCATTTATAGCCCCAGAGTTTGTCATTTCTATGGCTAGCAGATGTTGGGCACAGTTTCATGGGGTATGCAAAGTAGGCAGTTTCAAAATGCCTAAAAGAGCTGCGTACTTGGGCTATACTTAAAACAACCAGATGTATAAAATTTTGAATTTGGGACTGGCAGACTTTTGAACTAATGACTGCCAGCTTCCCGTGAGGTAAATATTAAGGCCAGTATACAGGGATCATCTTTGACTAGCTTATGTAACATCTCAGACTGCGCCCCCCCCCCCAACACACACACACACACACACACACACACACACACATACACACACACACACACAATTTCTGACTTAACATATCCTTAACTTAAACCTGGGTCTACTTTGACCAATAGAAAACAGCAAAAGTGATGCCATGGGACTTCAGATATTGGACTGTAAAAAACCATATCATTTCTCCCTTGGTCTCTTGGAAAACTTGCTCTGCTGACACTCCCACTCAGGATCTTCTTCCCAGAACCAGTCTCTACACTGTGAGAAGCTCAAACCAAGTGGAGAAGCCTTACGTAGGTACTCTGGATGGCAGTTCCAAGTGAGTTCTGATTTTGAGGCATGGCAGTCCATGCAGCCAACACATGAATGAAGTAGACCCCAAATAATCTACTCCTTGCCATTTGAGTGTTCTAAGGTGTGGTCTCATAAATCATATCATGAGGGGTGGACGAGGCATCTCCACTGTGCTTGTCAGAACACTTGTTTCACAGAATCTGTATCATAAAATGATTGTTTTAATTCACCAACCTTGAGGTAGCATGTTAGGTAGCAACAGATAACTAGAAAAAATGATCTAGATTAAATTCAATCTCTTTCATGAAGCTTTGCATAAGAATTCCCTTCAAATGTGTTTTTAATGGCTTTTAAACTTCTAAAGCATTTAAGCGTGACTTCAAAAACCATCATCCACTATTATAGTTGCTGTTTTGCATGTGCAAATGCCAAATATCTCTTTACATTATAAATTTTCAAAGGGAAAACTATATCAAACAGTTACACTGAACTGTACCAACACTAAACTGTAACAGAACAATAAGTTAATTGAAATGAAAAGACTAAATAATGCATAGAAAATACTACATGGAAAAATGGAGATAGAAAAATTTAAAGTGTATATAAAAATATGATCTAAGTTAACCTTTAGTAACTGAGCAATTAAATGCATTAATCACATATTTGATAGCATTAATGCAGTTCTTTAAAATACATATTAATAATATATAAATAACAGAGAAGAATGAATTAAGGCCTGAGACGATTTTCAACATTGTTTCCTTTTTTATGGCACGTTATATGGTTTAAAATTGTATGTACTTAGTTTTTGAAAACACAGCTATTTAAAATATTGCTGTGTTTCATAGCTCATAAATGGCAGAAATGGATTTGTAATCCATCTTTGAACTCCAAATTCATCCTTTTAATTTTGTCAAATTATATACAGAAAATATCCCAATGCTTAAACTATGTTGGTTACTTTATTTGCACTTAAAAATAAATGTTACTTTCATTCTTTATCAAAAGTGTTGAAATTCAAAGAATTAATATCACTAAATGTTAGAAAGAAAGTTAAGTAGTGAAAGATTTCAATATACTATCAATAGTTAGGATATAGGATGATTTGATTTGGCTCTCCATTATTTTTAATATTCTCTTTTTGCATCTGCTTTGCATGTTTTGTTTTGATTTATTATTTTCTCCAATTTCTATTTGCACTATGAAATTGTCTTCCTTTCTTTGTGAACAATTAATGAAAAAGGTATTCATTGGTCCATTTAAATAAATCTGTTTTGAACTCATGTTACACTAAATGGTGACTCTTTTAAATAGGCCATCCCCTTGAATTCAAATGGGAGTACAGATAAATTAAGCCTTTTTCATTTAGACTCTATTGACCTGATTCTACTATAATGTATTTTCATAAACACACATCTGTTGTTTATCATGAAAGACTAAAAGTATATTATAATTAGAAATCTGCTAGTAATTTATTTGCTTCTTAACCACCTGCTTCACACAGGATTATACTATCTTGTGATATAACGTCCTTTTATTATAAAAATGAAGTCTGTATATGAGAACATTATCCCATGTTTTGAAAATCATCTTGGTTTTAATATGATACTTATTTTCAATAAGTGCTTTTGTGTCACATTGGCAGTGATCTTGCAAGCAGAGACTATTGTTTTTTGGAAATATTCAATTATATTAACAGTGTCTTAATTATATAACAAAATAACAATCATGGTCAATCAGAAACCTCACTTGTTATTCTTATTATTCCTAAAATTACATAGTATATCTATCTCTCAAAAACAGTTTTCTCAACTTTTCTATACTGAAAAATTATCCTCTTTTCCTAAAACAAATGATTATAATTTTATCATGTTTGTTCTGAGTAGAATCCATTGCTAAGTTACAATATCAAAATGTTACAGATATTTTTAGAGGTCTTGCTTCACAGAATTGGCATTACCTATTGAGTTTAGTTAAATCTAAAAGACTTTTTTTTTAATAAAGCCAAGTCAGGGAATACTTAGACCAAGCACTCTTAAGATAGCAATACATAGGTGGATCAAAAACAATAAAATAATATTTCAAAGATAAGGAAAGTTTCAAAATCTGATATAACTTATATAGACAAATCAGTAAAAACCTATGGAGAATAAATTTATCCCTTTAAACATTCCATTTGGTACAATATTTGCATCATTTACTAGATGTTTAAATTATAAATACAGCTAGACAAAGATGAGAGGACATTTTTGGAGTTCTCTTTACAAGACACTTCAAAGATATTTGAGAAAAGACATTGTATAAATTAAAGATTTAGAACTTCAGAGTTCAATAATTCAAATAATTAAATAGAGAACAAATGAATTAAATTTAGATTATATTGTTTTCTATTTGGGTCTGTAATTTGGAATGTGAAGGAAACAGTCAGATCAGAAGGCTTCATTATTAGGTAACGAGATGAAAACAGTAATTAAATAAAAATATAGGCATGGATTGTGTTTTCCAGCTATGATTTCTTAGAATTAAAGGCTGGGAATTCTGGGTTTAAAAATTTTTATTTCCCCATTGAATTAAATTGACACATTTTTCAGAGACCATACATATGTGGATCTATTTGTGGACTATCCTGTTTCAATGAAATTTATTTTTATCTTTACACCAATACTACAATGTACTGATTACAGTAAATTCAAATTAATATGAACTTGTACTTGTTTTATTTTTTTTATTTTTTGTTTTAAAACAAATACTTGTACTTGTTTTATTTTATTTATTTTTTATTTATTTTTTGTTTTAAAACAAATACTTGTACTTGTTTTATTTTTTTCCTAATTATTCTAACTATTTCAATGTTTGGAAGGGGTTGCATTTCCAAGTGAATTTTAGAATCAGCTTTTTAACATACTGAAAAGATGTTCATAGAAATTATTTTGATTACATATATCAATTTGGGCAAAACTGACACAATACACTTGAATCTTCTGACACATCAACACAATATAGCTTTTCATTTAAGTCTCCTTTATATCTTCCCCAAAATGTACTTTTCCATGTGAAAGTCTCACATGGTTTTATGTTATTGTAAACAGTATAAATAGTTTATGTATTATCGCATATTAGGCCACAAAACAATTCTCAACAAATTCCAAAAAATCGAAGTCACACCATGTACCTTTTGTGACCACAACACTATGAAACAAAAATTACACAAGAAGAAAATCTGGAAAGAGCACAAATACATGGAGGTTAAATAACATGTTGCCAAACAATGTCAACCAAGAAATCAAAGAAAAAATTAAAAACTTACATGGAAACAAATGAAAATGAAAATACAATGGTCTAAAATTTTGGGGATACAGCAAAAGTGGTCCTAAGAGAAGCGTTTATGGCAATACAGGCCTACCTCAAGAAGCAAGAAAACCTCAAATAAACAACTTAAACGTATACCTAAAGGAGCTAGGAAAAGGAGAAAAAAACAAAACCCAAAACCAGTAAAAATAAATAATAAAGATTAGAGCAGAAATAAATGATATAGAAACTAAAAAAAAAAAAAAAAAAACAAAACAAAACAAAACAAAAAAAAACAGAACATCTCAATGAAAACAGGAGCTGGTTCTTTGAGAGATCAACAAAATTAATAAATCTCTAGTCAGATTGATCAAAAAAAAAAAAAAAAAAAACAGAGGGAGAGAGAGAGAGAAAGCGAGAGAGAGAGAAAACCCAAATCCAACTAAACAAAATCACTCTTGAAAGAGACTTAAAAACCAACACCACAGAAATACAAACAACTGTAACAGGATGTTATAGAAACTTATATGCCAACAAATTGGACAACTTATTTATTTTATTTCTTTTTTTTAAAGTAGGCTCTATGTCCTATGTGGGGCTCCAGCCCTAAGATCAAGAGTCACATGCTCTCCTGACTGAGCCAGCCATACACCCTCAAATTAGACAACTTAGAAGAAATGGATAAATTCCTAGAAACATAACCTACCAAAATTGAAGCAGGAAGAAATATAAAATTTGAACAGATGAATTAACAGCAATGAAACTGAATCAGTAATCAAAGAATTCCCCAAAACCAAAAGTTCAGGACCAGATGGCTTCACAGGCAAATTCTACCAAACATTTAAAGAAAAGTTAATACCTATTCTTCTCAAACTATTCCAAAAAAAAAAAAAAAAAAGAAGGGAAACTTCTAAACCCATTCTATAAGGCTATTATCACCCTGATACCAAAACCAGATAAAGATATCACAAAAAAAGAACTACATGCTAATATGTCTTGTGAATGTAGATGCAAAAATCCTCACAAAAATATTAGCAAACTGAATCTAGCAATACATTAAAAAAATCACACACCAAATGGAATTTATTCCCAGAATGCAAGGGTGGTACCATATTCACAGAACAATCAACATGATATGTCACATTAATAAGAGAAAGTATAAAAACCACATGATCATTTCAATAGATGAAGAAAAAGCATTTGGCAAGGTAAAACATCCATTCATGATAAAAACTCTCTGCAAAATAGGTCTAGAGGGTTTAATAAAGGCATTATATGAAAAACCACAGCCAACATCATACTCAATGGTAAAAACCTGAGAGATTTTCCTTTAAGGTCAGGAACAAGACAAAGATATTCACTTCACCACTTTTATTCAACATAGTACTGGAAGTCCTAGCCACAGCAATTAGACACCATAAAGAAATAAAAGGGATACAAACTGGTAAGTTTGCAAATAATTCTCATATTTGCAGATTACATGATGTTATGTGTAGAAAACCCTAAAGACCACCAAAAAACTAATAGAACTGATAAATGAACTCAGTAAATTCACAGAATACAAAGTCAATGTACAGAAATCTGTTGCACTCCTAGGCAGTAATAACAAAGCAGAAAAAAGTGGAATTAAGAAAACAATCCCATTTACAACTGCATCAAAACAATAAAATATCCAGGGGTAAACTTAACTAAAGAGATGCAAGACCTGTACTCTGAAAATTATAAATCACTGATGAAAGAAATTCAAGATGACACAAAGAAATGGAAAGACAGTCAATATTTTAAATTGCTTTTTAAATACAAAAATATGTAGAAATACAAGTACATAGAAATTCACTATTTTCTTTAAAATACTATGTCTTATGTCCTTCCTATATTGACTTAAAATATTTGCTAGCCCTTCTGTGTTTTACATATGATTATATGTGTACAACCATAACATCTGCATGTAAAATAGGTTTTATTTCTGTCCTGTCAATCTTTGTTACCTTTCTTGCCTTATTGCATCAGCTAGAACCTCCAATAAAGAACTGGAGAGAAATGATAGGAGCACATATCCTTGTTCTTTACTTTATGTAAATAAGTATTCAGCATTTCACCTTTGAGTATGATGATAACTATGAATTTTCCATAAATAGTGTCTATGAAATTTTCTATTTACAAGTAACAGAAATTTACTTCTCTTTCTACTTTGCTGAATGTGTGTTCATGAATTAAGATGAATATATTTTTCTCTTATATGTTAATACGGTGAATTATATTAATTGATTTTGAACAATAAACCAATTTTATATTCCTGGTATTGTATTCCTGTATTCTAATAGTCTATTACTGAATAACAAACCACAAAAACTTCGTGGAATAAAATAACCATTTAAACATACATATGATTCTTTGGCTAAGGAATCAAAACAGGGCACTGTGGGGATGATCTTTTCTCTAAAAGGGATGGAGAAGTCTTATAATGAAGAGAACCTAGTTTATGCTAATTCACATTGGATGTAAACATAAGTGAAAAAAAAACCTTAATTTTTAAAACACTGATCTTTGGTGTGGTTTATAATAGCACCTAACTTATTTGTGGACAATAATATCACTTATCCCATAGATTTATTGTGAAAATTAAACAATAATTATAATGTACTTAAATGAGTGAGGCACATGCAAATCTCTGTTATATGCATTTGTTTTATAAATTACACATAGAACATTAAGTCATCCCAGTTTAACTTATTATATGCTTTTCAAAAACCTGCTCACTTGGGATCCATATTTCATGTTAACTGCATCATCAATTTTAGTTCTAATATAATTCTTTCATGCTACTCTTCTTTCTACTCTTATTGTCAAAATCCTAGAGCTTTATCTAAGCCAGGGTTTATCAATCTTGGTACGATTGACATTTTGAGACAGATAATTCACTTGAAGGTGGGGGGAAGAGAGGCTGTCTTGTACATTATTCAATATTCAATAACAGCATCCTGACCAATATCCACTAGACACCACTAGCAGCCTTCCCAGTTGTGACAACTCAAATGTATCTCCAGGTATCTCTCTTGTACCAATGAAGAGAAAAAAATCAGATGTCTCCACAGATGACCTTACCAGCAGAAAGAGAAGGTAACTGTTTCCGTCCCATTTTAACCCTTGTTGGAAGAGGTCTTCATGGCATGACTGCCAGTTGACCCACAAATTAGACCCAGGCAATCCCAGGCTCCTCACTCCCTCCCCTGTCCTTGGATTGTATGTTCTACTCACTACTTCTGGAGTAGGAGCTACATCAAGGATGCAGCCTTGAGAAAGTAATGTGTTATTGAGACAATATGGACTGTATATATGACTGAACTCCAGTAAGACTTCTACATAAACTTTGCAGATTCTAGTGGGCAGTTGTGGAGTCTACTTGTCTTGTGGCCAAGACAAACCTTGTCTGTAAGTTCTCTTGCTGGGGTACCTAGGAGGCTCAGTCGGTTGAGGGTCTGCTCTTGATTTCCACTCAGGTCATGATCTCATGGTCATGAGACTGAGCCCCATGTCAGGCTCTGTGCTGACAGTGCAGAGCCTGCTTAAGATTCTCTCTCACTCTCTGCCCTTACCCCAATTGCAGACATGTGTGTGCATGCATGCACTCTCTCTCTCTCACAATAAATAAATAAACTTAAAATAAATAAGTTAATAAATGAAGAAGGAGGGAAGGAGGGAAGGAGAAAAGGGGGAAGGAGAGAAGGAAGGAAGGAAGGAAGGAAGGAAGGAAGGAAGGAAGGAAGGAAGGAAGGAAGGGAGGAAGGAAGGAAGGTGCCTTGCTTATTAAAATTGTCACCTACCAATCTAGAGGGGTCTGCCTGTTTCTTTGGTCTCTCCTTGTCCCTCATGTATGGGGGCTGATTTCAAATTTTACTCGGGAGACCAATAAACAGGTCTTGGAAAAGAGGCATCCATAAGGGAAATTCTGAGTTGGCTATCAACCTCCATATGAAAAGGGATGAGCCATGTGTTAGATACTTGTGGATCCTGTGTAGGTATGGGGAAATCCTAAAAATAGCAGCTGGACTAATACCCTTGTTTGAGGAACTGCATTTGTGCATTGTGGCCAAAGAAAACAAATGGTTTCCATGGCGGGTTGTGGGCAGTTCAGCTGGCCACAGATGTCCAACTACAGGCTGAAACTCGAGTCAGGAAGTTAGGAGAAAAGCTGACATTAGAGAAGAACATGCAGTTGTCTACCACTCTGCTAACTTTGAGGCTGGCAGACAAGGTGAAAAAACAAGATAATAAGTTAGAGACCTTAGCATGTCATTTTGCAAAGCTAAGAGTGTGCAAGCTGCTGTAGAATAAGGTCCTAGTGTTTGTGCAAAAGCCTGATTAGTACACTAAGAGCTGTAATGTGATGAGAGTAAAGAGGAAGATGTTGTGGTAATTGACAGTGAAACAGATAAGTGCCTCAAGCTGCCCAACCCCTAGCATGTCATCAAACCCCTACAATGGAAAGCAAAAACACAGCAACAACTCCAGCCAATAAGTCATCCCTGTTTCAGGAAATGTTTGTGCTGAGAGAATATACTCTCACTCAGAATATTGACATAGCTGCCAAGTTCCAGCAGAAGGCCAGGAAAAACATCCTGGCATCGTTAGTGTGGGTATGGGCTACAGGGGTGATGGTGTTTCTCTGACCAGGCAAGAAGAAAAAAATAATAAAGTGAGCAACATCACGACATACCCTGCCCTCCAGCAATGCCTGCATGGTACTCCCTTATAGATTGAATTATTCTAGCCTACACAGAGGTTTGGCTCAATGAGGAGGGTCCCCCTGGGTATGTGGGACCCTGGAAATCAATAAAGGAGATACAACAAATTTTTAGGGAATTGGGAATGAGATAAGCCATCTATGCCCCTGTCTTTGAAGGCCCAGATCAGGCCACATGCACTGCAGGAATGAAAGTAAAGATACTCTAGTACAGAATTCAGGTATAAAATGCTGATATCCATGCTGATCCCAGTTATTGAATAAGACATTTATGATCTTGGGCATTTCATTGTTGACCTGTGGAAAACTTAAAAGTCCTGGGAATGGATGTGGGCTGTGGCAAAGACTCAAGACAGACAGGGAACTCGAGAAGCCAGCTATCCCAATAGGGCTACAAAGAGTCAGGAAAAATAACCTTAAAACAAATGTGGTTTGACCTCACAGCTTCCAGGACCGCACCTAGAAAGATAGCAACTCAGTGCTGTGTTGGTTGGCTTGTGGAAAGCTCTAAAAATGGAACACTTTAGACCTGCCCCTACTACTGCTAGTGCCCCACCTACTCCAGCAGAGGCCTCATGGATACAGTTCTATTCTGGGTGGGTGCCCCCCATGTCCACGCATAGAATGCAGGACAAGACTGCTTCCAGGTAAAGGTCACCATGGGTGATCAGAGGCCTCACACTGAGTTCACTATTCACTGGTACCCCCCCGAAATAAACAAAAGGTGATGGTGGTACTGGAGCCAAATGTATTCTAATACATGGTAACCCTGGAATTCCCTGGGTTTTCTGGCCCTCTTAGGACCATAAGTAGCCAGAAGTTATTTCCATAACTACGGTTATGGAAGTCAAATGGTTATGGTCAGGAAGGTCTCTTTGCTGCAGCAGATCAGGCATTCTCCCCTAGGGGAAGAAGAAGTTTTTATTTCTCCAATACCAGAAAACAAATAGGGCATTCTACAAAGTCAAACATTGAAAACGTCTAGCAACAAATTTTGCCTCTAGGTTAAAGTAATCAAACCAGTATGGAGGGGAAACACCAACTGGGAACTAGTAGGCTTATCATTCCTGGAAAAAGTGGTAACTGTCAAACAATATAAATTACCTGGGAAGCATATGGAAATAACCTATCCGAGAACTGAACTGAGTAGGCACTGTATTCCCTGTTCATAGTGCTTTCAATGGTCTATAAAAAAGCCAGATGGCTCATGGTGGATGACCATGAACCACCGAGAACCAAACAAGATCTTTGCCCTCATCCATGTGCCTATGCTGCACACTGCTACCATCTTAGATACCCTGTCCATGGTCCTAGGAGTGTGCCATGATATACTGGGCTTAGCAAATGCTTTTCTCAGCATACCTCTAGTCACTAAGTCAGAAAATTAATTTGCCTTCATGTGGGAAGGATAATAATAGACCTTTTCAAGTGCTGTTTCAAGATACCCACAGCCAGACAATATTTCATAGGATGGTAGCCCAAAATATTTCCTTATTCTCCTCCCCCACATCAGTGAAAATGGGCCCATTGTATTGGTGATATAATACTGACATAAGAAGGCTTGCCTCTGCTATGAAACATTGCTGGAACACCTGCAAGAGAGAAGATGACTGGTGAACCTGTAGAAAATTCAAGGCTCTGTACCACCGTAAAGTCTCTGGGAGTTGTAAAGTGTTTATTGACCCAAAAGCTCTTGTCAACAAAGCATAAGCCTATACAACCCCTAAAAACATGAAAAAGGTGCAAGCTTTTGTGGAAATTTTGGAGTTTTGGAGGACTTTTGTTTCCAAAACAAAATTCCTAGCACAATGCCTCTGTCCCTTATACCACCTGGTAAAGAAAGGGCATGTGTGGGACTGGGGATGAGAGCAAGTTGCCTTTGAAAATGCAAAAATACCAGTGAAGCAGATTAAAGTTTTGGGCATCATCCAAGTAGGGCCACCATTTGAGTTAGATATAGTGACTTCAGAAGGTATAGGTAGGACACAGGCAGAAACAACAGAGGGTACCCCTTCAATTTTGGTCCTCACTTTGGAAGGAGGCAGAAACACCACCCCACATAAAGCAATTGTTCCTAGCAATGTACACCACATTCCTCCAGGAAGACCCTTTCATGAAGAAACAACAAACAATGATAAGAACTTCCCTTCCATCAAGGAGTGGGCTGGGAATATGACCCACTTCTACCATGGCTCAAATTCCCACTCTAAGTGGCATGCATCTTCATAGCACAGGAGCAGCACCCTGTCTGCCAGCCCACTGTCTCTAGAAATACAAGCACTACCAGGCTCTGTGGAATACATAGATTCTCCAAAAGTTCCTTCCCCCATTCCTGTGGTGGCCCCTGCAGCCTGTGGAAAGGGAATGGGGAAATCCCTGCTGATGACTGTTATATAGTTGGGTCTAGTTGGAACAATTTGGCCGTATGGCAATTTGTCCGTATGGACTGCAGTTGCTATTCAGCACAATACTGATACAATCTAGATGGCAACAGGAATAAACACACAGCAGCATAGGAAGAGAGGCGACTTTAGTGCCTGAGTGGGATGGTGCATTGCCAAGGATGCGATATTACCCTTGAAATACGGTGACAGTTACTGTGTTAACAGCATGTCCTACATGTTTTAAACAATGCCCAAGACATTTAAATAATGCCAAAGGAGCCTGGGGCTATCCACCAAAGTTCCTGACCAGTAAGAGATTGGCAAATTGAGTATAATGGCACCTTCCCTACAAGTGAGTGTTCTAAATATTCTTTGGTTTGTGTAGGCACTGTACCTGGCCTACACAAGCTTTCCCCTGTCATTGTGCAAACCAGCCTACTGCCATTAGGGGATTAGAAAAATTTAATATAATGTATGGATACACTTGTTGAAAAGAAAGTGATCCAGGATCACATTTTAATTGCTATGATATGCAAGACTAGGCAAAAGAACATGCCATTTACTGGAGGTTCTGTCTCTCCTATGACCAGCAGGTAGCAGGATTAGTAGAAAGGAAGAATGAAATATTAAAGCAGAAAGTTAACTTAGTAGCAAGTACAACCACTTTGGTCAGGTGGATTAAAGTACTATCCAGGATTTAATATAGTATTTGAATTATCAAGCATAGGGCCTGGTGCCCCATATGCCAGACTGGGGACCCCTGCTGAGGCACCCAGTACCATGAAGGTATGGAAATCATGGGATAGCCATTACCCTCTCACTATGGACTAACATGCTATGCTGCTGAGAATACCGAGCCCCCTCATTCCTGGGAGAGGTTTTATGTACCAGAATTTGCAATGGGATGGCCCACTGTGATGGATGAGTTACTTCATATCCTTGGGTAAGGGAGAACTTCTCACTCTTCACGGGGATCCACTGTCCTGCTATAAGCCAGACCTGTTGAAAGACACTATACCTGGAATGGAATGCACACCACTAAGAGGGGAGAAGGTAAGATTCCTGGTCTGGCATACCCTGTCCCTAGTTCACCTTCTCATACCAAATTGCACTGCCTCCCCCAGCCAACATGTATGGGATAAACAACCAAGTCAAGCTGCAGCCACATTAATATGTCAGGATCAGGCCACAAGCATAATTCTTATAGAAGGGGAAGACCTTCCCATACAAGTTTCTGATAAATGTCTGTCTTTTTTACTTTAGACTTCTGCTACTTTTGCGGTGTCTGGTCATAAGTTGGACACCTGATGGAAATGCCTTTTCTACAGTGGGCCCACTCATATGTCCAACAAAGGAATCAATCCAGCTGGTGGGTGTATGTAGGCAACTGCACCTCTCTAGTTCATCATGGTTGCCTCCTTATTCCCAAAGCCAGATGGGCATGTTCTCTTTTCTACTATTACAATTTTTGTTCCTTTGTTCCCTCCATTGGCCTGAAGGATGTTACAGAACACAAAGAAGCCTTTACTGAAGTCACTCGGCAAGCATTAAATGATAGCTGACAAAGCCTGCCCTTACTGAACCCTGAAATGTCTCTAATGAGAAAAGCTGTGTTCCAAAATAGTGTGGCCTTCTTTGGACATTATCACTGCCTTGCAAGGAGGCACCTGTGCTATTATCCAAGCAGAATGTTATGTCCATACCTGATGAGTCTGTTAATGTATCATCTTTATTAACATGAGGCCATAAGTGAATGCCTAGAGAAATCTGAACCCTAGCTTAGGGGACTTAATAAATCAGTGATTTGAATCAAGGTGCTCTTGGTAGAAAAAACTTGTTGCTTAATTTGGAAATCATTATTTTCCTCTATTTTTTCTCTTGCATGTGCCTATATTGTTGCCATAATACCTGCCTCTAGTTCAGGCAGACAGCCACCAACCAAGTCATCTCCATGCTAATAGAACCCCTTGCTAACCACTTAGGGCACACTGTGAAAGACGAAAAACATGTAAGATGTAACAACATGAGAGATGGAATTTGGGGGAAGTCATGGAGAGAATGACTTCCAGATGACCTTCAAGCTGTACCTAGGCAGAAGGTTCCTTATCCCCTTTCCTCCCCTTGGAATGTACATTGTACCGACTATTCCCATATTAGCTGCCATTTCAAGGATGCAGCCTTGAGATAGTAATGTGATACTGAGACTATCTGGATGGTATACAACAGTAAACCCTGTTAAGGAATCAATACAAACTCTTAAAATTTAGGCAGGCAGTGTGGAGATCTACTTATCTTGTGGCTGCCCAAAACAAACTTCATATTTAAGTTCCCTTGCTTATTAAAACTGTCCCCTACAAATGTGCATTGGTCTGTCCCTTTTGTTGCTCTTTCCTGCCCTCTCAGTATGGGGGCAAATTTCAGAGTCCCTCTGGGTGCTCTTAAGGATCCAAACCAACAACCTTCAAATGCAATGGCTGTTTCTGCTTAGGGGAAGCTAGGTCAACATAGGCAATGAATTAAAGGTGAGTCTACGAAATGTAGTCTTTAGCTTTATAACCTATACCATGAAGAAGTACAAGGTACAATAAAGGTAGAATAGAGATGAAAAACCCACTCTACATCTGCCTGCTCAGTCCATTACAATAATTTGTAATAAGTGCTTACTTTTACAATCTGAATCTAACCTATGTTTCCAGGCTTTTATCTGCACATTTCCCTTTATGAGACCTATATTCTAGTGAAACTGCCTTTTAAATACTCTGCACATATTCACTCAGAGTTCTCTAGACTACCTATTTCCTATCTTTGTGATTCTGTTCTTGGTTACACAATTTTCTGTTAATTCCTTCCACTCAGATTCTACTAACCAACTTAAAAATACTTACTTTTAAGATAACAAATGAAAACATCATCCATAATTTATTTAATTGTTCCAATAGAAAATATTATATTACCTCAAGTTGTGCGGATTGTTTACACCCCATTAATATAATTTATCATATATGCATTTCTCATACAGATCTCATCTTCCTTAATAGAGAGTAAATTTATTAAAAAGTATCTATGAATATGTTTGTTGAATCAATTTATAAAAATTATTAGCAACTGGCTATCTTGAGGATGAATTAACTTTATTTGCTTTATTAAGTGAACACATTTATAAAAGTTCAACATTTATAAAGTTAAACAACTCATGACATATGCTAGTGAATACTTTAATATTTCTGAGTATTCAAAATACTTTAGGCTAAACTTTTAAAACGATAGGAGACACATTATTTAGATCATGACCATCACAACTAAATAATCTAGAAAGCTATTAATGAAAGAAATAAATTTCAATGTTTAGTAAGATTATTTTTTTTTAATTTAAAAATAACAATTCTCAAATATTTGCATACTACCAACTAGTCATCATGGATTTTTCAAAGTGGAATTTAAGAACAAATTTCCACTAACTTATCCTCATGGTCACAAAATACATGACTCTTACGTGGTATATCCAAGTAAGTCATGTTCCCGTATTTTATATTCCTAAAGAATTACATGTTATACTCATATCTATTGTGGAAATTTTAAAATGTCAACCCAATGAGAACAAACGGAGGCTATTTCTTAAGTGATTACTATAGCAAGGGGGTCTGCCACCATCACTGAGTTTGGCAAAGGCTCAAAGGCAGGCAGGGAGTAGGAAAGCTTTATAATGAAAAAACTGGAAGGCTCTGGGTGTGTTGAGATTGGAGGTTGTTGAGACAAGAAAGCAAGCAAACACTTAACTTTCTGTTTGTTTGTTTGTTTGCTTGCTTTCTGAGTTGAACATGGGGGCAAAAATATAAAATTTGGCAGCTGTTGACCAAGTCCTGACATCTCTGAGCACATCACTGCAGAGGTTATTATTTGGTTTCCTCGGCTTCTGGGTCAGAATTCTATTGTCATAGATTATTTGGCTATTGTCTATTTGTATATTCAGTCTCTCACTGTCATAATTACATGCTCTAATATCTGGTTGTTTTTCTTCCTTTCTTATCTCCCCCTTCCAACATTCATTTCCTTCCTTCAACCAACAAATATTTATATAGCACTGTGTCAGGCAGTGGCCATATAATGACAGCCCTCATTTCATACAGCTTGTAGTTGACATGAATAGTGTGCATTTTGTTTCAGCCAGACAGACATGGGGGGAGGACATTAGCAGTATAGACTCCTGTTTGACCTCATAACTGGAGGCTAAAGATGCAACACATTTAGCCAAGTGAAAGGCACTTGCCCAATGGGAAGCCCTCTGAACAGACAGCAGCCTATTTGAAGGTCTGCAATTAGAAATTTGTTCGCTGGAGTCAATGTTAGGTCACTAGTATAGGTAGCATGCGCTGGCTTAAAATGAGGATATTGAGGGGCATCTGAATGGCTCAGTCAGTTAAATGTCTTACTTCTGATTTCAGCTGAGGTCATGATCTCATGGTTCATGAGATCTGACAGCTGAGAGCTAATTAGGATGCGCTCTCTCTCTCTCTCTCTCCCCCTCTCTCTGCCCCTCCCCCACTCATATTCTCATTCTCACTCTCTCTCAATATAAATAAACTTTCAAAAGTAAAAATAAAAAATAAAATGAGAATGTATTTGTGGAGAATTTAAAGAATTAGCTATCTAAAACAGATGGAAATCTTTAAAAAGGGCTCACATTCAAATTCTGCCTAGCTAAATGGCATTCCCCTGCAGTGAAGAATAATCAGTAGTTGTTAATTGTGCAGGTTACATACCCTTTCTCAAATTCAAATGGCAGAATCATTTTCTATAAAGTTAAAAATTTGGACCAGAAATGTAAGAATTGACAAAAAATATATATTTTTCCAAGATAATGCCGAAGATTTGTCTATGGAACCTTCCTGGGATTCCAACACTGCATAATTCTATTCCTGATTTTACCCATATTTCACCAAAATACTTGTGCCCTCCATCATAGCCAACACTTCGAGCTGCTGGAGCCCAAAAGGGTAAGCAAACACTACATCATTGTATAAAGTAGACTTATACTTTTACATGATCAGGATGGTGGGAAATAGGCTTATATGGAACTGTAATCATGTGGTAATAAGTCCTGATCATTCAATAGCTAAAATCCACGTTCTGTCTACTAGTTAGGCCACTTCAGTTCTGGAAGTGTGCCTGTTACAGCTTGATTTTAACTATGAATACAGTCCTTCAGGATGTGGGTAGAGCACTTTAAAAAAAAAAAATAATGAGAAAGGCCTGGGTGGCTCTGTCAGTTGAGAATCCGACTCTTGATTTAGGCTCAGGTCAGGATCTCAAAGCTTGTGGGTTCCAGCCCTGTGTCTGTCGGGCTCTGTCCTGACAGTGTGGAGCCTGTTAGGGATTCTCCCTCTACCTCCCTCTCTGTTTCTCCCTGACTGGCACTTTCTATCTCAAAAATAAATAAATAAACTTTAAAAAAAATAATGAAGGGGCGCCTGGGTGGCGCAGTCGGTTAAGCGTCCGACTTCGGCCAGGTCACGATCTCGCGGTCCGTGAGTTCGAGCCCCGCGTCAGGCTCTGGGCTGATGGCTCGGAGCCTGGAGCCTGTTTCTGATTCTGTGTCTTCCTCTCTCTGCCCCTCCCCCGTTCATGCTCTGTCTCTCTCTGTCCCAAAAATAAAAATAAAAATAAAAAAACGTTGAAAAAAAATAAAAAAAATAATGAAAACCTCACAGATCGGAAATGGAAAAAAAAAATAAGAAAACAAAAAAATATATAACCAAAGTCAGTATAACCACCAATGACATAAGGGTAACTACTTCTAAGAATTAGGTACCAATATTTAAAAATTATGGAACAGGAATCTGTGGTATTTCGGACAGAAGTCTATGGGTAGTCAAATTATATTTTCACTCTATACTGGTATAATTACAAAGTTTTACTTTGTATATATATAACTTTCATAATTAAAGCCGCATTATGAAAAGAGAAAAATATCATGTTTGAAAGGTATTTAAGTGTTAATATGCTAATTCTGAAAAGTATGCACAGAATGATCTGTTTTGTGTCAAAATAGATAAAAATGTAAACATGTAGAAAGATAGCTTTGCATATATATAATTGAATATATTCATATAAATATTTTGAAAATGTATATAGATAAACAGATACAGATAAGTGTGCACTCAAAAGGTCTGGAAAAATGCACAAACAACTGGATTATGGTTACACATGGAGAGTGGATGTATGAAAGAGGCAGTATGAGAACTGAGAATGGATAATTTTTAAATTTTCAAATCTCTATTATTTGGATAATATTTAACAGTGATCAATAATGTTCTACAATTTAAGCAAAATATTATTTTATGTTGTTATTTATTTTTGAGAGAGAGAGAGGGCAAGCTGGGGAGGGACAGGGAGAGAAGGACAGAGAGAAAATCCCAAGCAGGCTCCCTGCTGTCAGCGTGGAGTCTGATGCAGGGCTCAAACCCATAAACACTGAGATCAAGATCTGAGCCAAAAACAAGAGTTGGAAGCTTAATCGACTGAGCTACCCAGGTGCCCCAATAAATGTTCTACAATTTAAAATAAGCAAATGTGTTAAACAAGCACATGAAGGAATGGTATAATGTGATTAATTATGTAAAATTTCTGAGTTGAAAGAGAATATAGAATCTATTTGAACAAACATCAGCGATACACTAAAATAAGTATTGGAACATAAAGAAGTAAAGGAAGAGACTGTGGTGAGACTAAACTCTATCATTGTGTAGAATTTCAAGTGTGTTTGTTAATTTTCTAATAGAATCTACTCTCTTAATATATTATAATGACAAATTTTCATCTTGTAAAGAGAAAAACTTTCCCTGTGGTATAATCATATTTATACTTTTGTTTCTGTTTTATTGTGTAAAATATTCTCTAAAACATTCATATTTAAGACATGGTTGAAATAATTCATTTTTAGTGTTTGACCTTGAACATAAGAATAAAGCCAAGATACGCTGTCTCTACTTGTACACAGGGAAACAACTGATCATATTTAGCTATTCTAAGGAAATAATGCCATGTAAATACCCTTTCTTTTTATAGAAAACTACTGTATATGGATTTTCTTTGACATCTTACTATAAGCTCTGGTTGCTTTTGTAGTGAGAACCCAGCAATTCATCTGAAAGGTCATTCAGGACTAGGCACAATAATTTCAGCTGATCAAATCAATTATTTATACAATGAACTACAGTATGGTTCCCTCTAGAAATTACCTTATTATAGCTACTCACTCCCACTGAACTCTAAGAAAAGTGACATTTTGAAATACAAAGCTTATTCTCTTCAGTGAGCTTAATACGTATCGGCATCTCTCTGTGGCTCTTTTCTCTATTGAATAGCTGTCAGTCAGCAAGAGAGGGCCCATTCCCCAAGCACACTGCACAGTAGGTTTTCTTGACGTGATGGAAAATTTTCCAGTTGGCAGAAGTAAAGATTGAGGGAGGTAAAGCTTTGGACTCAGCATGAAAGGTAATAGAGCTATTAGCCAAATACCAAATTCAGAGATGCTGGTACTGCACAACCAGGCAGCTAAGAAGGAGTTTTAATGTCCTGTGGGGCACAAGTTTAGGAAAGTGTTTGGCAGATTAAAGCATACAAATAGAAAGGGGAACATCTTTGAAATAGAGCTTTTGGTATGGAAATTAGTGTCATTTTAAATTAACAATTATATTTAGTAGACGGAGAAACGTTGAACAGAAAGTGGACAAGATGTTAGCATCCAGATAATGATATAATTACAAAAATAATCTGCTACCATGAACCCTAGCTCTAATAAAATAATCACATCTATGACCCCCATGACCCCTGAATTTTACTATATTCTCTGGTGCTGTATTTATTTATTATGACAAGACTGACTGCCTGAAACTGTCAATATAATAATCTATAATGTCTAAGAGAATTTTATATCCATGTTCGTTTACTTAAGTGAAACTACAGAGTGCTCAAAGGACCTACTTTCTTAATGGATAAAGAAAGAAATATTTAGGGGCACCTGGGTGGCTCAGTCGGTTGAGTGTCTGACTTCAGCTCAGGTCATGATCTAGCAGTTCCTGAGTTTAAGCCCTGCATTGACTCTGTGCTGATAGCTCAGAGCCTGAAGCCTGCGTTGGATTCTGTGTCTCCCTCTCTCTCTGCCCTCCCCTGCTTGCTCTCTCTCTCTCTCTCTCAAAAATAAACATTAAAAAAATAAATGTTTAAAAAATCATTAGAGCAATGCTATATTATGCCATAAGCAGGTGTACCTTAGATGAAGAATTTTAAACATGTTAAATCACACAGCAAATTGGAGATTATGTTAGTGGTAAAGTGCTGTGCAAGAAGGGTTACCTCAAAACCAACAGTTTAAAACAACAAACTTTTATTGTCATACCCTTTCTATAGGTCAGGAGTCTGGGCAGAGCTTGTGTGGGCCCTCCAGCTTAGTGTCTTTCACAAGGCTGTAATCAACGTGTTTGCTGGGACTGCAGTCATCTCAAAGCTCAACTAGAGGAGGCTCAGCTTACAATATTTCATATGACTGTTAGCAGAATTCAGATCCACGTGGGCTGTTGAACTGTGGACCTCAGTTTCGTGCTGGCTAGTGGCTGGAGGCCACCTTCATTTCCCTGGCATATGAGCCTCTACTTCAGCCAGCGCACGACATGTCAGCTGGCTCCCTCAGAATGAACTGGCAAGGAAGTACAGGAAGGTGGCCACACATTCTCTCTGTAACCTAATCTTAGAGTGACATTCCAAGAGTTTTGCAGTACTCTATTTGTGAGAAGTAAGCCACCAGGTCCAGTCCGCACACACCAGCATGAATGCCAAGCACTGGGAATCACTGGGGCCATCTTAGAGAATACCATAATGGTTTGGCTACCTTAGACTGATTTCCAGTGAAACTCTGAATGTAAGACAGGGAGAAACATTTGTATATTAATACATAAATGTAATTAGATTACACATAGGTATTAAATTATTATCTTAATTTTCAAAAACCTTTTTCAAGCTTGATTTTTTTTTCTGCTATAAACATAAAATTCTGAAGGTGAATTGGTAAAGAGCCCAAGTCAGGAAGTCATTTATATTGAGGTGTTCTCTAAAATAATTTATGGAAGAAACTCTTTCAACTAGCCCTTGCAGGTTTTCTCAAAAGATATTCTTCAAAATGAAATTGCCTTGAATTTTGGCAATTGGTCCCTAGAGCTTAGAGGAGACCATGTGTCCAGCTAGCTCAATTTGTACATAAAAAAAAATCAGTGACAGGAATATCATGAATAAACAGAGACACCATCTACAATTCACTGTCAAGCACACGCATCAGACTCACATATGCATCTACTCATATCTGTTTACATATTAGACATCACTATTACTAGCCAAAGTAATGTAAGCAAACGCATTATAGTCTAAAAACAATGGAAACAAAAGCAACACATGCTTATAAACTCAAAAATGTATGATTCTTTAAATTGATTTTGTTTTTATTTAGGCTATTTTAAATAAAACTGGTAGAGATTCTTGACAAGTAATGGTCTATAATATGTTGAAGAGAGCATTCTCTGCAAGGTTAGTTAACACCAATTAGCACTTCTGTTATGTTATTTATTAAGTAGTTAATATTCTGGTGGTGAATTACTCATATCACCAAAAAAATTAATAAAGATAAATCTAACAGCTTGTTCCAATAGCTATCATCTCTATCTGGTCTCCTGCTTCTATCTTTTCCCACTTTTAATCCCATACAACATGGCAGCCAAAATGATCCTATTACAATTTATGTCAGTAATGTGTTTTGTTTTATTTTGTTTTGTTTTGTATTGTTTTGTTTTCCCTTGGAGATAGGAAGCCATTCATGAAATCCTCCAAAGGCTCATTTCACCACAAGGAAAAAACAAAAGTCACTGAAGTGATAAGAAGAACCTAGATCATCTAGTACCTGCTATTTCTCTTATATATTTTATCTTGTTCCACTGTGGCATTCTGCTCCAGACACAGTGGCCTGCCAGACAGAGACAGGCTCTTACTGAAGATGCCATTTGACTAGAGGACCTGCATAAAGTGACAGAGTAAGACTATCTCAGAGGAAAAACATTCCAGGCAGAGGAAAGAGGAAATATCTAACCTTGAATTAATACCACTAATAAACACAGATTATGAAAAATTAGACAGTTACTGAGGACAAGATTGTTTCAATGTTTATTGAGATACTGACATACAATGAACTGCATATATTTAAAGTATACAATTTGATAAGTTTTTACTTCTATATTTCACTTCCTTTCCATCCAGACAGCTAAACGTTTCCACACAATTTGTTGAAAATACTATTTGTCCACCAGGGAATCATCTTAGAACTTTTGTTAAAAAGTCAGTTATGGTCAGACTTATGGTCTACTTCATGAATTTTTTTCTGTTTCATTATTCATTTTTTTTGATGCCAATACCACTCTATGTTGATTTATCATGCATCTTGAGATCAGATGTTAGCCTCTTGCATTACTGCTGCAACATTATTACCACAAACTCTGTCTCTTAAAACAACACACATTTTGTGTCTTAACGTCTTAGAGGTCAGAAGTCTAAAGCAAGTATCACTGGCCAAAAATCAAAGCATCAGCAGAGCTGCATTCCCTTCTGGAGGCATTAAGGGAGAATCCAATTTCTTAACTTTTCCAATTGCTGCAGATCTCCACTACTTATATTAGTACAGCTCTCCCTTGTCTCTTCGCTGCCTGGCAAACACTAGATTCCTTGTCTCTCCTAAAATCTCAACTTGGTCATTTCAACTTAAAGTGAACTTCTGAGTTTCACTAGTGTTCCCCCTCCAAGTGCTGTAACCTGGAAAACCCGCGGCAGAATCCTAGGCCAATTCAAGGGACCCCTTCATTTGCTTTACCTTCTATCACTGCCCAATGTCTTCTGTTAGCTGTTATTGGATATTTGAAAAGAAAGGTGTTTTCTATTTTTTTTTATCCAGTATTCTTTTTTTTTTAAAGCAGAGGAATGAATCTAGTTATTTTACTCCACCTTGGAAACAGGAGGCTCTGTTTATGTCTTCTTCATATATGACCAGTTTTATTTAGTTCTTTTCTACTATCCACTAAAAGGAACTATCAAAGCTACACTATTTATGACTTAAGATATATTCTATGATTTCAAGTTCCTCAAAGTCGAGTCTTCCCATACATACTGTCATTTTCCTACCCAATACTGACCAATTCTTCCCACCTTTATCTTTGTCTTCATGTTTCTCCAACCTGATATTTTATTCTTTCTTTATTGTCCTTTGCACACATAATGCTCTATGTTCAGTAATAGCAATATACTTGTAGTTTGAACATCGTAGCCTATTTCAGGCTTTATCTTATGCTTCTTCCTTCATTGCCAATATAAGTATCTTCCCACAACCTGGATTCCCTAATTACTTAACACATAGTTCTTTCTTTAAAAAAACAATGTTTATGGCCCCTTCCATTTGAATTGACAATTATCTCTCTTGTGTTCTCACTCTTCTCTAAATTTTATTAACGCTGACAAACTTTTTTTCATCTGCTTAACTTACTGTTAGATTATAAATAACTTTATGAAAATCATCACATCTGTTCCATTTCTTTGTCCTCCAGAGCAAAGTATGTGATAAAAAGATACGTTTCCAAACATGCTTTAAATTAAAAAATTATCGAATGACTGAATGGCAAATAATTGAATATGCTCATTCCCAATGACATACTTATTAAAGTGCAATAATCCTTGCCAGTACACTGTAAGATTAAGGTGACAAACATGGATTACAATTAACAAATATAAGTAGGTAATTTCTCAATAAGCTGTAATTATGAAATTTAGTAATTGAGACAAATTATATGAAATATATGATATGCACATCTAAGTACACAGACCTCTGACCTATCTGAAGAGTGTTTTTAATGAAAAAAAATTATACAGCTCTGTGTACCATATTTAAAAAATATGTACACTTAAGAAAATTCTGATAAAGAAATTTCTGCATAAATGGTGTTGATACATATTTTATCAATTCAAATCCTAGAATTGTGTCCTGCTCATTGCTCATTGGTAAAAACATATTTGTTAAATGTATAAAAAAGGAGGGAAAAAGAATCAGCTGAACTTCTTTTTAGAAGATTTTTGAAAGCAATGTTTGCTAAAAAAAATATTTCCAGAGCTAAAACTCTTTAATGTATGTATAAGTTGTTTTTCCCCCCAGGGAATAACAATAAATTTCAGTGTAGAAAAAAAAAAAACTTAAGATACTTTACAACTTGTGAATTTATATTTATAAGCCTACCATTCTTAGTAGAATTAGCACAATGAAGGAATTCAGAACAAATCCCCCCTAAAATGCGTCACTTTGGCACATGGACGATTTTGAGCTGAAGGCAATCAACATCATGTAGCCTCCAGAGAAATTTTGCCCATGCCTTAACACCCTAGAAAAATCTAAATTGTGATGTTTCCTATAATAAGAGTTATTACCAGAGATAAATTTTATCTGTGACCCATCTGTAAGGCAGAACTAACATTTTATTCCCAAACATATGCTCTTCTTCCTATTGCCTTATGAATTGCCCTCCTTCTTTTGAGAATCCCTATCCCATTCCTTAGCTTAAGATGGCATATATACCTCATTTTACCTTTTTGTGTTTGAACCTGTCATGTATGTGAGGTTCCCATGCGTACAACATTAAATTAAGAATTTTTCCTGTTGATCTGTCTTATGTCAATTTAAATCTTACCAGAGGATTTGCCAGAAGAACCTTTAAATGGTAGAGGTAAAAATTTTCTCCCCCACAATATCCTATGTCTTTTTCAAAGAATAATCACATTTTCCATTGCTGACAGTGTCCTTTACCACTGACACTATTATGAGGGATGACCTGGTGGTACTTAACATGGAATTTTCATTTAAATATTGGTTAAAACGGCACCTGGGTGGCTCAGTTGGTTGAGCATCTGACTTCAGCTCAGGTCATGGTCTCATGGTTCATGAGTTCGAGCCCCATATCAGCCTCACTGCTGTCAGCATGAAGCCTGCTTTGATCCTCTATCTCCCTCTCTCTCTGCCCCTCCCCTGCTCACACACTCTCTATCTATAATAAATTTAATAAATAAAGAAATAAAAATTGGTTAGAAAGACACATGTGAATTATATAGGTCCAGTGTGTATAAGAAATGGAGAGCTTACTGAAGAACATCAATAATTGGAAATAGACTCTAAAAAATAAAACATGATATCTGTACTTAATGTGTTTTAATGTCAATATTATTATGATTTATAATAGCTTCTTCTGGGAAACAGTTAAGAATCAGAATATCATTAGAAACTTCTATAACCAATGATTTGCAAACTAAACCAATAAAATATGATAAGTGAAGGTTAGAAATAAAAATAGCATCAAATGTCCCATTTATTAATCACATTCTTTCCATGAACACCTAATTACTTAGTATTTATATTTTTGCTTCATAAAGCATTTTTTTCTTTTTAAATTGTGATAGGAATGGATAGGATAGGATATGTAATGGTCACTATCCACGAGGAATGTTCTAGCAAAAAGCATAAATGTATTATTGCAGATATGCAATATTAAATGTTTCATTGTGATTTATTTTTATGATTATAACTGGAAAAAAACTAATGAAAATTATTAGATTTGTTTTAATGATTTAATAGGAATTTCTTATATGCATAAAATAGCTTTTTATAGATTTTTGCAAAACTGAAATACCTAAAGACAATTCACTATTTTAAGGTACATAACCATGTCGACAATCTGAAAATATAAATTTCAGCCAAATATTGGATGAACTGGCTCAAGCTCTGAATTATTGGATTTGAATGCATTTGTTTCTAATAGAAATTTGCATGCAATTCTCTTTTGTAAATAGATCAAAAAAGTTAAAGCATATGTATGAATATACAATTACTTTAATTTTCCTTAGTTGTCTTGTTTACTTTTATGGTTACTGTAGAGAAATGTAATTTCAAACTTTATTGACAACAATCTATCACCTTATATTGTCTAGTTCATTCCTAGAATCACTGTATGCTTTTGTTTGTTTGTTTTTACTTTTTGAGCATTTTGCGGTTAGAAACCTGAATTAAATGAAAAAAACTGTTTTTGTGCTATAATCTTGATCTTTAAATAATTGAATTGGACATTTGATTTAGTCATTTGTCAGATTCAGATCTATTCACATGAAAGGAATATTTTCACCCAGGTTTCTTTTAGAGAAGTATCAAAGCAAAAATCCCAAAATAGTGTTTTATAAAGAGTAATTAATTTATCATTTTATTCTATAAAATTCAGTAGACAATCTTACCCTCCACCCTGTGAATTCTGCTATGGCCAACACCACTATTTAAGAATTGTTCGGTAGTAAGCAGATAATTAGTTCCTATTTCATCTATTAGAAATGATCTAAATTTAACTTCTACGTTATCACATTACTGTCACATTTATTTGTAATTAAGCATTTTATACCAATTTTGATCCATAGCTTGCTGTTATTAGCATACAAATGTAAGCAATAACACAATCATAATTCTCTTTAAAGGATTAAGTTAGACTGTCCATAAACTAATGAGCAATAAAAAAAGAATCATGCAATTTCAGTTGCCAGTACCTTTTCTACAACTTACACATTGCAGGAATAGAAATGATTCAGAAGTTTTTTTTTTTTTTTTTGTATTAGAGGAACTGTGAATATCTGAAATAACCAAATGGACACCTAATACAAAAAATTCTATAGAATGAAAAAACGACGGGATGTTTATTTTAAAATTTAAGCTATTGATTTAGGAACCATTGCTTAATATTTAAAATTATGTGAAAAATAAATAGTAAAGGAAGTTCAAAAGAAAAAATACGTTAGAACTGGTTGAACATGATTTATGAAATATGAATTTTTCAATCAAGCCATTTTATCCTAATTTTAAACTTAGAGTTTTTGTCTAAATAATTGCTCATTCTTCTGACTCCTAAAAAGTTTATTATATTCTAGATTGTGTGTGTGTGTGTGTGTGTGTGTGTGTGTGCGCACGCGTGGTCAAACTGTCATAGTCATAGTGGTCCTTATGCAGTGGGGTGGCTATCGTGGCAGGCAGATTCTCATCCAGGTTTTTAAGCATTCTTCTCTAGTAACAATATTGCATTGTGTTTAGCTTTGAATGCACACTATATTAAAGTCATTAACAGTTCATTTCTTTTACTTTCTTGTGTAGAAGAGGATAATAATATCAACAAATTCAAGTAAATACAGGATTTGCAGAAAGATGAAAATGGACATGCTAGAGGATTCCCAGTTTTCCTCCCACATTTCCACTATTGTTACCTTTTCTTTATTGCAAGTTACCCACACCCCCATCCTGTGAACCTTTACTAGCTGATAATCCTCTGAAGCTGACAAAAATAGTTTACAGAAATACTGTTTTGATGGTTGTCAGCATTATACCGGAGATCTCAAGCAAAGGGCATGAAAATAGGACCAATTTCAAACTGCAAGTTTTGACTAAAGCTGAAAACTGGCATTTAAACCAAAACCATAATGACAGGTACTTAATTTCTCTTAAGCTGTGACAACCCTGAGTCTGCCTCAGTAGGGCATCTCTGGGTCTTCAGGTGCTTCCAGATGCACACTGGCTAAATAAACCTTTTAACTTCTATTTTAGCCATTTAAATTTCTTTTCTGATAGATGTGTAAATTCTATCCTGTTCTTTGGGTAGTGATTTCAACTGAATTTCTCTCCCCTATGTGAAAATGAATTTTGTCCCCATTTGCAATTTGCCACAACATTCTTTTACTTCATATAAATTTGCGCATTTTTCACTTTTTAAGTTAGTTATAACATCTGTCTATTCCCTCATATTATATGAGCAAAATAAACTAGATAATCTGAGTTCACTATTATACTATATGTAAGTCATGATTTTACCTTTTTTTAAAAAAATTATCTTTTAATGTCTTTTTGGGACCATTTTAAATGGGTCAGAACAGTTTCTGAATATATAACAGTCTTATCTTTTTAATGTATTTAAAGGGTCATCTTATGTATGAAATTCCTGTACAAAAGCAAGGATGGAAAACAATGTATGAACACTTATGTCAGTACTTAACATGCATGCAAAGAGACAGAGTATATTCCAGTAACTGGTAGCTTTTAGATACCTTGAGTTTTATTTATTGGTTCCCTGAAAATTAAACACAAATAGTTGAATAAATAGAAATGAACTCTAATAGCCTTTAGTTATGTAAAACAGATAAATACAATATAATGAGAGTTCATAATAGTTCTACCACATATAGCAACTGTGAAGAAAAGAACATTTGTGAACAGAGTGGACAGAAAAAGATTAAAGATATGCTTGAAAGCTAGTGCTGAGCAGCAAAAAAGTTGGAAGGAAAAGAAATCCCTTCCACTTGTATCACACTCATATCTCCATTGGGAACTATTTCTCTTTCCAATACAGAATGCCTTACACAGGGAAATACAATGAACCATTGTCAGTCTATTGATGTCTATTAATAGCAATTTCCTTTTCTGCCAAACACAAATTAAGCAATAAGGTAAGCTACTGGATCTTTTTTTTTCTTTCTTTCTTTTTTTTTTTTTAATATGAAGGTTATTGTCATATTGGTTTCCATACAACACCCAGGGCTCATCCCAACAGGTGCCCTCCTCAATGCCCATCACCCACTTTCCCGTCCCTCCTAACCCCCATCAACCCTCAGTTTATTCTCAGTTTTTAAGAGTCTCTTATGGTTTGCCTCCCTTCCTCTCTTTTTGTTTTCCCTTCCCCTCCCCCATGGTCTTCTGTCAAGTTTCTCAGAATCCACATAAGAGTGAAAACATGGTATCTGTCTTTCTCTGTATGACTTATTTCATTAGCATAACACTCTCCAGTTCCATCCACATCGCTACAAAAGGCCATATTTCATTCTTTCTCATTGCCAAGTGATATTCCATTAAGTATATAAACCACAATTTGTTTATCCATTCATCAGTTGATGGACATTTAGGCTCTTTCCATAATTTGGCTATTGTTGAAAGTGCTGCTATAAACATTGGGGTACAAGTGCCCCTATGCATCAGCACTCCTGTATCCCTTGGGTAAATTCCTAGCAGTATGATTGCTGGGTCATAGGGTAGATCTATTTTTAATTTTTTGAGGAACCTCCACACTGTTTTCCAGAGCGGCTGCACCAGTTTGCATTCCCACCAACACTGCCAGAGGGTTCCCATTTCTCCACATCCTCGCCAACATCTACAGTCTCCTGATTTGTTCATTTTAGCCACTCTGACTGGCGTGAGGTGATATCTCAGTGTGGCTTTGATTTGTATTTCCCCCATGAGGAGTGATGTTGAGCATCTTTCCATGTGCCTGTTGGCCATCTGGATGTCTTCTTTAGAGAAGTGTCTATTCATGTCTTCTGCCCATTTCTTCACTAGATTATTTGTTTTTTGGGTGTGGAGTTTGGTGAGTTCTTTATAGATTTTGGATACTAGCCCTTTGTCCAATATGTCATTTGCAAATATATTTTCCCATTCTGTCAGTTGCCTTTTAGTTTTGTTGACGTTTCCCTTGCAGTGAAGAAGCTTTTTATCTTCATGAGGTCCCAATAGTTCATTTTTGCTTTTAATTCCCTTGCCTTTGGAGATGTGGCAAGTAAGAAATTGCTGTGGCTGATGTCAGAGAGGTTTTTTTTTTTTTTTTCCTGCTTTCTCCTCTAGGGTTTTGATGGTTTCCTGTCTCACATTCAGGTCATTTATCCATTTTGAATTTATTTTTGTGAATGGTGTAAGAAAGTGGTCTAGTTTCATTCTTCTGCATGTTGCTGTCCAGTTCTCCCATCACCATTTGCTAAAGAGACTGTCTTTTTCTTTTCCCATTGGATATTCTTTCCTGCTTTGTCAAAGATTAGTTAGCCATACATTTATGGGTCCAATTCTGGAGTCTCTATTCTATTCCATTGGTCTCTGTGACTGTTTTTGTGCCAATACCATGCCGTCTTGATGATTACAGCTTTGTAGTAGAGGCTAAAGTCTGAGATTGTGAGGCCTCTCTCTTTGGTCTTCTTCTTCAATATTTCTTAGCTATTCAGGGTCTTTTGTGGTTCCATACAAATTTTAGGATTGACTGTTCTAGCTTCGAGAAGAATGCTGGTGCAATTTTGATTGGGATTGCATTGAATGTGTAGATAGCTTTGGGTAGTATTGACATTTTAACAATATTTATTCTTCCAATACATGAGCACAGAATATTTTTCCATTTCTTTTTATCTTCTTCAATTTTCTTCATAAGCTTTCTATAGTTTTCAGCATACCTGGATACTTTTTTCAATCTCAGGTATCTGAAGAGTCTTTCCAACTCCTAAAATTTCCTAGCCATGGGGAAATATCAAAATGATGACCCTTAGATTCATGCACTAAAGGTCAGTCTGCTTTGGAACTGATTGTTACAGATTTTTCACATGGTTTGCCTGGAAGAGTCTCATCATTTTGACTCATTTCCTACCAGTATTTTCTCAAAATTTGCTTTAGTATACAAACAGAGTTTGTATTCTACTTACCAACACTGAAGGTGTATATTAAACCATTCAAATATGATTTCTTTGTTACCTCAACAAATGTTTTTTATTAGCTAAGAGCCCAAAGGTCTCTGTTGTGAGAAAGGACAGGAAAAAACAGAGACATTTAACTATAGAAAAGAAAAGAAAAAGAACAACTAAAAGAAGGAAGGAATCCAATAGTGTACAGAGAATATTCTAATAAAAACAATAACAACGACACACAAGCAAGGAAGCATTTACTGATTCATAGTTACCCGAAATTACAATTAATTTGCTTTGGTTTCCACGAAAATGCTAAAATAAGCATTAGAAGGTCAGGTTTCTATTCCAGTTTTATTGCTCGCTAGTTATCTTTTAACATCACATACACAATTTAGTTACCGTCTCTTCAATAGTAAATATTAAGGTTGGATGAATTTAGTAATTTCCAAAACTAAAGAATGGAAAGGGCTCTTATAAAGTTTTAAATCTACCTGTGACAAATTTAGGAAGGTAAAAAAAATTGGGCTTTATTTTTATAAAGTTAAATATGTAAGTTTAAGAAGTTGTCTGATAGTAAAATTGTATCTTCCATATTATATTGAGGTTTATAAAATTTAAGATTAGGTTTGGCTGCAAGTAACCAACATGTTAAATTTGCAATATTTATTAGGTATGTAAGTGGAGCTCTCAATAGGCAAATAAACAGGTTTTTGTCATAAGTCATATGCTTCTAAAAATCACTCCATGTTCTATTTAGGTTTTTTTTTTTCCAACCTATACTCTAAAATGTACCCATCCTCACTGGCTCTTAGATTCCTAAAATTTGTATAGATGATTCACAAATAGAAGGAAAAGTTATTAAGTAATACAGGAACACTATATACTATTTTTTAATGATCGGTGAACCTAGTATGGTTTTCATGTTGGTGTATATAGAATATTTGTTGGTTGGCAGACTTCAGAAATAGATGATTTATTCAATTCTAATTAGAGGACACTGACATTAGCCTAGCTCCCTGAGATCCTAAACATAGTCTGAATCCTTCCCCTACTTTCAAGGACACTCTAAAACCCTACACAAATTCCACAAGTGTTAATAAATAGGCTTTTGACAATTTTATTCCCTTTATTCTACTTAGTGTCTATCCTGAGTAAAATAGAAGAGGGAAAATATTCTAAAGAGTGAAAATCCTTTAGAGTGTAGACAAACTGGCACCAAAGGTCTGCCCTAAGGCATGAGGAATTAATGTTCTCTCCTTTTCTGCTCTTAAACACAATAGCTAGATCTATTGCTACTTAAAACTACTCCTTGTGTGAGAATTACTATCTCTCTTCACTTTTGACCTCATATAACCAACCATTCATTAAACAATTATATACTCTATACTTATTATGTATTAGGCAATACCCTAAACATGAATGAAGAACAATATAGGTTTTCAAGGACCCTGAAGTCTACTGTGAGAAACAGACATTTCAAAAACTAAGACCTACTGAATATAGCCTTTAGCCACTAGAATTCAGTACTATGGAAATGCTCAGGAAGAATGGTTACTGGATGCACATATTGTGCACATTCTCAGATTCCCTCTATCAACTGCCTCTGCCTTTTTCTTCCTTACTACTTACTTGAAACAAATCACCCTTCCACCTTTAGATTTGGATGAAATGTCCTACTGCACGGTATGCAATTTGGTTTTTTGTCCAACCTCCGAGATGGAAGATGATGCAATCTGGAGTGTTAGCTACCTGTGTCCTACTTTCACTAACACAAAAGAAAGAGTATATACAGGGGCTGATTATACATCCCTCTGCCTTTTTCTCGTCCGTGGCATACAGCTAGGTATATATTCTCCTTACAAACTTTCCCGGATAAGCTCACATGCTAAGCAAACATCCTGAGCTGCTGGGGACCAGCCTCCTGTTCCTTTCTGCAGTTCATACCAAGCAGGCAGGTAAGGTTATAGCACCATGTTGCTGCATTTCCTTGCCTTTTTTCTCTTCATCTCTACCACCCTCACACTGCATTTCTCAAACAAACTATTAATACTTGAAACTGTGTCTCTGGCTCTGTTTCTGGAACACCTAGGACAATACACATGGTTAATTTTGCTTAAGGACAATCATGGTTTTATGATGTAAGAAGCTAACCTGTAGCTTGCCTAAAAGCTACATTAAAAAAAGTGTTACAATATTGGCATCATTTTTAATCCAAAGAAGAATCTCATTTTTATAAAATCAAAGTAAGCCACATTCAAACAGCATATCTAGTAGGGCTCAATTATGGAACAAATCCAATTGAGGGCAATATCTCTGCATATAGCTATAAGGTTGTATTTTGCAGTCTCCCAATTTAGGAATTAAGTACAAGTACCGTATAAAATCCAGCCTCAATCATATTTTCTCAATAAGCCATTAGCCCTGATTTGGAGCTGTATCTTCCCAGATATATTTTATTAAATGCACTTGATATGGGATATTCACAGCCCTATCTACAGACTCACCTTTTATCTATCTGTATTGTTATATGAACAATTAAACTTAAAATCACTGTGAAAAATAATTCCAAAGGGAAAAAAGTCTTGTAATCTCATCATGTCATTAAAATTTGATCTAATATATTTATAAGATAGTCAAGTGAAATGGAAATAACTTGTTATTGAAGAATGTAGCCACATACTTTAGTAAGAAGAATGAAAGAGAGAGATCCTCTCATCAAAATGTGGTTTTAGAATTCTCCATAAAAGGATTCCTAACTCTAATGCTTACCAATACATAAACAGTTTATCATAGAATGTCCACCATATAACAAATACTTAATGGATGAATAAATAAAATTTGACAGATCAGTCTATAGTCCACTACATAATGCAATATTTTTACAAAAAATAACTAGTTTTGTGGCATACCTATCTTAACAACTTAAAAAATTGCAAAAGTCTTTGTTGAAGTTTCTAATAGTGTCAAATGACAAAACTAAAACAACTGAGTAACAAGTTCAAAGGAAAGCAATCCATGAATAAAGGGAGTAGAGTGCCTCACAAGCAGTGAAACACTCTTCCTGAAGGATTCTGGGCAAGAGCGAGTTTTATAGAATGTGAGAAGAGACAGTGCAGAAACAGGGCATGATTGGCTAGAAGGTCAAGGATTTCCTTATAAGGCTAGCAGGTCCTATTTTCTAGGGTAAACTACCTAAAGTTGAATTAGAGGAATTGGACAGATTGGTTGGTTTGTATTAGGTTTCCTTGACAGGTGTTACCACAAAGTGCAAGCTGACATAGGTTTAGATGTGTGATGTGGGCCAGGCCACAAGAGTGGTCTCCATTTTTTGGATCCTGATATATGAATTCACTTTACCAGTAATAAGTAGCCTTCTTTCTACTGTTTCTGGCATTATAGATAAGTAGACAAACCTTTATAATTAAAAGACAATCCTGGAAAAATCACACCAGACATAACACTTCATATATTGTGTAGCTTGACACAAGTAAGATAAATATGCACTACACCCCATGCCTTAATTAGGTCAGCATACTTTGTTCCTCCAAGTTTAAGGCTATCTATAATTTCAGTTACATCAGTTCATCCAGAATAGACCAGACTGTGAAAGACTGACTTTCATTAATCAACTTAGAGAAAACTGACTATTAATCCTGTTAGGGCATACAGCTTTCTAGTAACTGAAACAATTTCCACTCCTTTTCTTAGTAACAGGCTTTCTGGAAGGTGATGGAGAAATTAGAAGTTTATGTGACGTTTATGGAGTTAACTCATTGTGGTCATTTATCTGAAACAATGAATATTCAAGAAGTAATTTCTGGATTATTCCAATTTTTAACTTTATTCTTAGGCTAGAATATTCTTACTTGCTGCCAGCTGGGAAAGTTGAGAAAATATTAAATAAAATATCTCTGAGATTATAGCAGGATTTCTAATAAAGAAGAATGATTGAATTACAAATGCATGGGGAGCAGTCTCTGCCAGTGGGTGGTATTTGTATTTTAAGAGACAACATTTCATGGATCATAGGTTCAAGCAAATACCCATTGTGCTAGACATTAACCACCACTTAGCAATAGTGATAGAGAAGTAGAAAACATCTGGTTGTGGATAATGAGCCAGAGCTTCTCAGCACCCTTGGATGCTAATAGCATTGGGCAAAGGTCATGGTAGAAGGCCATCTGGCTCCCTGTGTAAAGATATTTAGAGATCTTTCCTATCACTGCAAATCACCAGCATATTTATAAGACGCAGGTAAGAAAATCTACTGAGTAGTATATATTTAACCACCAATTTTAAGTATCTGATATTAGTATGTTTCATTACCACTGTTGCTACTAAATATTAGATTAGTATTACAAACTATTGAAACATGAACTGTGTCATGGTAATATAAAAATTCACAAAACTACATTATGAATACAAGAAAAATCATTGCTCACAGATTTGTGTTATGTAGGCAGAGGAGCTATTTGTAAAATTGTAATTTAGAAGAGAATTACTTTCAGTAAATATTATTTTCCCTTTCTGATTTTTCCTTAATTTTTACCTGCATCCTATTTCTATCAAAAATTACTTAGTGGAAAACATACGCTATCATCCATATAACTGTAAATATTCATTTTCTTAACCCAAAGAAAATGTATGTAGCATCTACTACATATGAGATGGTATACCTGGCATTGAGAACTCAGCAAAATTAATGCTCTAAAGAACTGATAGGTTAGCTGTAGAAAAAGATTACAGAAATGTTTATAAAAGACTGTTTTGTAATGTAGTATAAGGTATGCTTTCATAGAAACGTGCACTGGCCTTTATGGGAGAATGGTCATGGAAACTTTCACCAAAAAAATGTTACCCAGGATCGGACTCATGTAATGAGTAGGCATTGACAAATATTCTTTGCTTGATCAAATTTTAGTCAGGCTCTTGAACCTTCTCCTAGGCCCATCTGTACACTTTCTTGTAAAATACAGTTTTAGAAAGCATCCTGAGAAGTCAGCTAAGCAAGAATACCCCTACCCTTGAAACAAATCATGCTTGTAATTAAAATTTCTCACTCCCCAGCCTTAGCATCTCATCACCCCTGGTCTTCCTTCAGTAGGAATTCTGTTAGGCAACTTTAGTAGACTCAGAAGGTACTATTCACAGAAAGTACTAAAAAAGTAATATAAGTGGCATTGTAAAAATGATTAATATACAACCGGAGGAATTTAACATTAAGCTGTATTTAAATATAACTTGGGAAAACTAAAATGATATGGGTTCACTTCTTGATAATTTGAGGAATTTGAAAAATTAGATTAAAATGTGTATTTTTAAACTTAATACTAAACATTCCCATTAAACAAATACATTAAACAAATACCATCTGTGCCACATCAGAAAGTAAAGCCAAAGTAAAAGTGGTCTTTATAAGTAAACAGCAGATAGATGAAAAAAAAAAGGATAAAATAACAGAAATTACAAACTAAGGTAATAATAATTTATCTCAAAGTGATAAAATATAACCTTAATGTGTAAGAAACTGAATTCTCAGGAAAAAATAACAAACTAAAAGTTAGAGTAAAACATATTCCCATTTAAAATGCATATGTATGTATACGTGTGTGTGTGTGTGTGTATATATATATATATATGTATATGTATATATATGTATATGTATATGTATATGTATATGTATACATATATATGTGTATATACAAATATATAATCAACACATGAAACATAAATGCAACCCTAAAGTTAAGAAAGAAGTCAGAGAAAATATGACATGCACGTGGGTTGAAATTCATTCATATACCAACTAGAGGAGCAGAAAAATATAGCTTCATCATTTTTTACATAATTTTTACAGAATCATTTACTACTTACTCCATAACCATGAGCTCTCCAACATTTCCCACTTTCTTCATTGTTAGGCAATCTCTGGGTCTAAACCTGGGAAATGGGTTATGAATGAAAGAACATTATATCATTTCTAAGCAGAAGCATGTAAAACTCATAATGTAACACCCCTTCCCTTCAACTCTTTCTTCTTCTGTTGTGTAATTCAAGATCATCATGGATCACATATAATGAAGCTTGAGCTTCTGTCAATTTGGGTTCTTGATCAACTGTGTGAGGCATAGCTTCATTAATCTGTGATAGACACAAGGCATTAGCAAGATGTAAATTTCTGTTGTATTAAACCACTGATTTTTGTGGGTACCTTGTTTGGTATACAGTAAAATCTAGTTTTTCCACAAAGGGCAGGATGATAAATATTTTAGATTTTGTGGGCTATTCAGTCTCTTTCTCAAATACTCAACCCTTCCTTTTTAGCACAAAAGCAGCTATACACAGTACATGAACAAATGAGTAGAGCTGCATTTCAATAAAACTTTATTTACATAAACAAGCAGTGGGCCAGATATGACCCCAGGATAAAGTTTGCTGACATCTTATCTGGACTACATAGATAATAAAGTAAAATGATCTTAATCATGAAATCTTACTTGCCAAATAGCAGAAATGTAAGTTTTGGTTTTATATAGTTCAAAGTTTAAAGTCCTCTATTTTGGGGGCGCCTGAGTGCCCAGTCCATTGAGCTTCCACATTCAGATCAGGTCATGATCTCACAGTTCGTGAGTTTGAGTCCCACATTGGGCCCTGGGCTGACAATTCAGAGCCTGGAGCCTATTTTGGATTCTGTGTCTCCCTCTCTCTCTGCTGGCAGAGATGCCACAGCTGGTACTCTGTCCCTCAAAAATAAATGTTAATTTTTTTTTCAGTGCTCTATCTTGATAGAAAACAAACAACCTCTCTTATTCATTTCATCTTACTCCTCAGTCTTTCTCAAAAACACTGTCTGGTTGAATGAGGGTGGGGAAGTAGGTTAAATTATCTTGCACTGTCAATTGGTTGTGTACTCTGTACTTCTTGATGCTGGGCAGTGTGCTGGCAGTTGATGCCACAGCTGGTATTTAATAACCTAATTATTTTCTGGATTGAACAGGACCTTGACACACACACACACACACACACACACACACACACACACACATGAATTCCGTTCCTAAAAGAATCATGTAAAATATGATGTCATGCACAAGGGCAGTTGCATAAAATAAACAAATGAATAATTGTTCACCCTAAAGTATCACTAGTACAGCAAAGAAAATAAACTATTGGTACTACATCAAAGAAAGTTTCTGTACAGTGAAGGAAACAATCAATAAAACTAAAAGGCAACCTATTGAATGGGAAAAGATATTTGCAAATGGCATATCCAATAAAGGATTAGTATTCAAAATATATAAAGAAGGGAAACAATTTAACACCCTCCCAAAAAAATCCAACTTAAAATGGGCAGAAGAGACATGAACAGACATTTCTCCAAAGAAGACATAGAGATGGCCAAAAGACACATGGAAAGATATTCAACATCACTCATTGTGAGAAGTATGTGAGATAATTCATTTTCAGAAATACCAAATAAAAGCTGTGCTGTCTAGTTAATAGGTTTACAATCTATTGGAAATATGTACAAAACCCGCTCCCCCCAACAATGGAGCCGCAGGCCCTTAGACACTTCACTTCATGGTTCTTCTTCCCCTCTCCATTTCCCAGCTTATTTTTCGCTGTCTTTGATTGCAAAGACACTAAAGACACTTTGATTGCACGTACTAAAGAATTGAAGTCTCTGCATCACCTCAAGGAATGTACTTTTTGCCTTACATGGGCATAGGCAACTTCCAGGTAAGGCTGTAACCTCTGTATACTTAGCCAATGAGGAATCAGGGGAGTGACTTGCATGCTAGGAGATAAAATGCCTGCTGTAACTGCTCCAAGTGTGCCTGTCCATCAGACACCCACTTTTGCAAGAACGTTGATTAAAGCCTCACTTCACTGTGCTCCAAGTCTCCACATCCCTCCTTTGATTGGGCCAGTGGGTTAATTTCTCACACTCATCATCAGGGAAATGCGAATCAAAACTACAATGAGATACCATTTCAGAATGGCTAAAATAAAAAACACAAGAAACAAGTATTGGTGAGGACATGGAGAAAAAAGAACTGTCATGGACTATTGGCAGGAATACAAGCTAGTGTAGCCACTGTGAGAAACAGTACTGACATTCTTCAAAATATCCTTGGTTTTAGAATTTTTGTTTGTTAATGTCCTATTAACCTTTTATGTGACCACAATTTATGCTAAAGTCTTAACAATGGACACCAAAACCTTCTGTATACAATTCTGTCTTCTCCAATATAGTTTAATGATCACTAGCCATTTGTGACTACTTAAAATAATGAAAATTAAAGTTAGTTCTTCAGTTGTACTGACAACATTTTAAGTGTTCAGTAGACATGTGACTAGTGGCTAATATATTGGATGGTGAAGATACAGAATATTTATATGAATGTGGAAAATTCTACTATATAGCACTGCTATAGACAAAACTTAATAGAATTGTCTACCATAAAGTATATAATTCCTTGGTAAAGAGACCTTCTATTGCCTAGAAATAAATCTCTTGGTTTAAGAGATGAAAGGTCATGAGGGGAAATGATTCAATCAAATAAATTTGCCATTTTATATATGCAAATTTTTTATGCAATGTTATTCCTGACGCAAAACAGGAGATGCTACAAATTTTTACCTAAATCATAATATTCCTTATAAATGCAGTGAAAAGTTGTGTAGTGAGAGAAAAATTGAATAGATAAAATTCTTTAAAATATACATTAAATATATCCTCTCCAATTTGAAGAGAAGGGATGTGACAGAGGCAGATAGGCAACCTGGTGGGTAGTGTTAGTGAGCCAACACAAAAAGTATAGAGTCTCAAAGAAGAAAGATCCCTTCTGATGGAACAGATGCAATAAACTGTTACTGACCAGTAAGAACAACTTCCAATATTCGACTTTTTTTTCCCCCTTGGTTTCCTGAAAGAAGCACTGGAAATGAGAGAATAAACCTGAAATTATAGCACAGAGCTAATTCTCTACAACAACAAACAGGAAATAAAGGAAGACAAAAGAAATGTGAAACAACGCAGGAATCACTTGAGGGAGAGAACTTCCCAAGGAAAGACATTTGGAAAGTGCTACATGCCCCCAAACATTAATAATGACATATCCGAGGGACTCCTGGGTGGCTCAGTCGGTTAAGTGTCCGACTTCAGATCAGGTCATGATCTCCCAGCTCTGCAAATTCCAGCTCTGCATCAGACTCTGTGCTGACAGCTCAGAGCTTGGAGCCTGTTTTGGATTCTGTGCCTCCTCTCTCTCTCTGCCCCTCCCCTGCTCACACTCTCTCTCCCTCTTTCTCTCTCTCTCTTTCAAAAATAAAGAAACATTAAAAAACAGTGACATATCTGAAACATATATATTGTGTGCTTGTTTTATTAATTAATTAATTTCACAGGCCTGGAGAACAACTGAAACGGCTACTAGGTAGTAGTAGTTTAAATCTGTAAATAAATAGCCACAAATGCTGATGAACCTTTATCAGCATAAAAGATGGAAACTCAAAGACAGCTGCCATGTAAACGAGATACATATTCAATGTGTGGAGTTGTATGGGAATGTTAGTAAAATTAAACAAAAAATGAGCAGAAAATAAATTGTTGAAGCTGAGCTGTTGCTCTCCTCCCATTGTAACAGTGACTTCGGCTCAAGTCACGATCTTAAGGTTCATGAGTTGGAGCCCCACATTGGGTTCTGCGCTGGCAGAGTGGAGCCTGCTTGGAATTCTCTTTCTCCTCGTTCTCTGCCCCTCCTCAACTCATGCTCTCTTGCTCTCAAAAATAAATGAACTTTAAAAAATAAAATAAAAATAACTTTTGCAAAACACAAAGTCCAGTATTTGGCATACAACACACAAATAAATGTTAGTTTTCATGCTTCATTCCAAAACCTTTATTCCTACTGAGTTTCTTCCTGTCTTCCTACTTTCTCCCTCAGAACTTAGTCACACTTCTACTCTTAAAAGAAATCTTGATGCCTCAATCTCTTTTGCCTTCCTGATAGATTTCATGAAGGGAACCCTGTCTTTTAACCCTCCTACATCCCTATGCTTTACCCACTTAAATCCAAACTCAAGCTCTGCCATCCCTAGACTATGCCATACCACTGAAAATTCAGCTCTTATTAGTACATAGGTGAGTGCGCATAAGGACAATACTGATTTAAATTATTTTGATCCCATGTAAAATAGCATTTACTGATAAAAGTCCTTATGTTGCTCCGGTAAAGATTTACAAAATTACTTCCCCATTTAAATATCATTGAAGTAAATGCATCTGCCTTTCTTCTATTTGCCAAGACAAAACATGAGGCTTAAAGAAATTTCATGCTTGAAAGACACATTATTTCTTAAACATTTGCTAAGATTTTTTTTCCCATAATTGACATTTCTGGGCAGCTATGTTGTCTTATGAAGCAATACCATTTGTTGTAAGCTATAATACATACTCCTTTGGCTATAATCATAAAACTTTTCCAACAATGAGCATCAGTTAAAGATGAACTTCTCAAGGATGTTCTTCATCATTTCAAAAAGGAACTTCTATGACGCATGAAAGTTCACAGCAATTTTTGTATGTCTTCAGAGTAAAAAGCTCTTTAAATGTGAGCCATCACTCTATTTTTTTTATTTTTTTTTAACGTTTATTCATTTTTGAGACAGAGAGAGACAAAGCACGAATGGGGGAGGGTCAGAGAGAGAGGGAGACACAGAATCTGAAACAGGCTCCAGGCTCTGAGCTGTCAGCACAGAGCCCAACGCTGGGGCTCGAACTCACGGACCGCGAGATCATGACCTGAGCTGAAGTCGAAGCTTAACCGACTGCGCCACCCAGGCGCCCCCATCACTCTATTTTTTTTTAACATCTAGATTAGCTGCACAACTTTCACTTGACTGAAAATATAATTTTGCTTTTTAAAACTGTTGTATATATATTTGTAAAGTGTGTTAAATTACTGATTTCCCCGAAAATCTTCCTTCATTTGTCTGACATAAAAAAAGATTAAAATCAACTGCCTAGGCAGTTATTTTAGATTATTTTAAATTGCAAAATTAGAATATAAAAGTATTTGTGTAAGGGAAATATTCATCTTAAGCTTCAGTTATGTAACATGCATTCATGATGAAGACACGTTCATGAAATAGTTTGTAACCAAGTGTAAAAGGAATAATGAAATCTGGAGAATTGAATTAGGGAGGGGGAGTGGGAACCTACCTGTTGATTGGAAGAGAAAACTTAAACGTGAGCAATAAAAATAGATCATCTTAAGTTCAAATCTGACCAAGCAGCACTATATTTTTCTCGTACTTGGAGCTCGTCAAAAGCAAGGAAAGCTCTTGGACAGCGCGAGAGAGACGCCGTCGGCATGGGCGGACCAAGGCGGGAAGAGACCGGAGAAGCCAAGCGGGAGGGAGGTGGAAGCTGCCGCGACGGCGACGGCGACGGCGGCGGCGGACCACATCCGCGCATGCGCTCAGCTCCCGCAGCCGCGGCGGGGCTCCTTTCTTCATGGCTCCTCTGCTCCCTCCCGCCCAGAGTCTGCAGCCGCCGCCTCCAGGCGCCTCCTTCCCACCCACCGTGCCCCCTCTCAGCGGCAGGTGAAGGGGGAGAACAGTAAGGTGGGCATTTCAGAATAAATATAACATAAATTTCACATTAGCTTTAAGAATACACTTGGCATGTTTGGGGAAAATTTGATTCCATTGATCTGCAGGACCACATAAAGGATGGGACATTGACAGAATTTAAGAAGCATGTTAGACTAAACTGTTATTAAAGACTGATCTAGATGCTCTCAGGCATACAAATTGGGACAGGAAAGATCAAAAGTCAGACTATTCAAAGAGCCTTTTCAGCAATCCAGGCAAGGAGTAATGAGTTGATAAGCAACACAATGACATTGAGAATTGGGAAAAATTGATTGAGAGACGTTCTGAAAAAATAGTAAACTAAGTGTCTTGGGTTGGCTACTTGTAGAAAGGACCAGGGAAAATTCAACTTTATTTGGCAATGTCTAACTTTAGGATATATAATGGTATATAAATGGGGACATGAGATAGAGCTATTCCTTTTGAGAGAAAGGTGTTTATCTTGTTTAATACATAATGAAATTGAAATGATATGGGGGCATTTTCAAGAAAGTGTCCAATAAGTAGAATGTGAAGAAGAAACTCCAGACCACATGTCTGTTCGTGTGGAAGTGTACTATGGAAGGAAATGGTGGTTGAAGAGAAAATGAAAATTTAATGGAGAATATAAAGTAATTAGCCATTTTCCCACAGGAAGCAGAGAGGACTTAATCACATACATTGGCAGTTAGCCCTGAAAAACCAAAAGACAATGCCATTTGTAGATTTATACTTATAGGAAACTGCCAAACTGTCTTACAGAGTGGATGTATCATTTTACATTCCTGCCAGCAATGAATTCCTATTGCTACATATCCTTGTCTGCATTTGGTGTTGTCAGTGTTTTGGATTTTGCTCACTCTAATAGGTGTGTATCTCATGGTTTTTCTAAACTTCATTTCCCTGGTGCTTTATAATGTGGATCATCTTTCCATACTTTTATTTGCCATCTATATACCATTTTTGGTGATGGGTCTGTTCAGGTCTTATTTTTTAACCTACTTGTTTGTTTTCATACTGTTGTGTTTTAAGAGTTCTTTGCGTTATTTTGAACAATAGTCCTTCATCATATATGCTTGTTGTAAATGTTTTCTCTCAGTGTGGCTCGTCTTCCATTCCCCTAATAGTGTCTTCCCACAGAGAAGAAGTTTTTAATTTTAATAAAGTCAAGCTTATCAACTTTTTTCTTTTGTGAGTCATACTTTTGGTTGTATATAAAAAGTTCTTGCCAAGCTCTAGATTTTCTTTTATGTTGTCTGCTAAGAATTTTATAGTTTTGCATTTTACATTAATGTCTAGGATTCATTTTAAGTTAATTTTCGTTTTAAGTTTTTTTGTGTTTTGTTTTTTTGTTTTTTGCATGTGGATATCCAGTTGTTCATAACTATTTGTTGAAGACTATCCTTTCTTCATTATATTGGCTTTGCTGCTATGCCAAAGGAGTGGGTCTTTTTCTGGGCTCTTCTGCATTGATCTCTTTGTTCTTTTGCCAGTACCGCACTGCCTTGATTACTGTAGCTTTATAGTAAATTCTAAAGTCAAGCAGTATCAGTCTCAGACTTTATTCTACTTCAGTATTGTGTTTGCTATTCTGCAACTTTTGTGTTTCCATATAAACTTCACATCAGTTTCTTGACATCCACAAAATTATCTGCTGAGATTTTGACTGGACTTGTACTAAATCTATAGATGTTACACATTTTTAATTCCCGTACCCAGTTTAATTGATTTCATATCTTAATTTTGGGATTTATTTATTTGGATTTATTCATCATAAGGGCAGAAAAACCATTATAAAGTTTTCCATCATTCAATTGACATCAAGTTAGCTAACGAGTTTGCATAGATAAGACACCATTTGTCAGGGAATTTATTTCTTTTATCATCATTAAAAGTTACTTTTTCTTGTAGGACTGGTACTTAATTATATCTCTCTCTGATTTTACATTTTTGGGATGTATTTATAATATAGCTGTGTTGGCTTGAATAATAGCCTTTCAACAATATTTACGTCCTAATCCCCAAACCTGTGAGTAAGTTACATACATTGCCAAAGGACTTACAAACATGATTAAGAATTTTGACATAGCGGGATTATCCTATGTTATCTAAGTGAGACCAATGTAATCACAAGTAACCTTGTAAGAGGGAGGCAGGATGATCACAGACTTTGAAGGTGACATGATAATGGAAACAGAGAGCAGAGGGATAGAAAGGGAGACATAAGAATGAAACAGTGGTCAGAGAGAAGATGCTATCTGTTGGACCTGACAATGGAGGAAGGGGACATGAGCCAGAGGATGCAGGCAGCCTCTAGAAGCTAGAGAAGGCAAGGAAATAATTTAGATCCTAAAGCTTCCATAGCAATGGGCTTGCATCAGCCTTGATTTTCAGCCTTTGAAACAGATTTCTGACTTCCAGTCTGCAGAAATGTGAGATAATAGATGTGTATTGTTTTTAACCATTAAGTAGTGCACTGTATCTTCTTCGATCTTCTTCTGTTTAAACTGTCCTTACTGGATTATTTGTATCATGTGTTGTTAATAAGTTTTGTCATAAATAACTGGAAGCAAAATCCAACCATCTCTCTCCATATGTGTACATGTATGTGTATATATACATACATCTATGTTTTGATATGCAATTGTGTATATGTACAAATATACATATATACTCACCTACATATGTATAGCTACACATATAGCAAAACTAGAAAAAGAAACGTGAAATTTCATTTAGTCAACTATTGTCTTATTTGAATATATTCTGTAACTCAGACTTCTAGTGTATCATTTCTCAGTGATCTGAGAAATCTCAGGTATTACTTGAAATTTAATTCTATGTTTTTTGAATTCATTTCAGCTTAGTAAAAAATTTTGAACATAAATCTATGCTTAATCCAATATTAAGTTCAAGCTGGTGGTTCAATTTATTATTATATATGCAAAGCATGTTTTAACAAGACTAAAATGAAAAATAGGTTGATATATTTCAGTATGAATTTGAATGGAGAAGTAATTCATTCTCAAATGTCCCTAGATTTTTTTTAACACAGTAAAATAATTTTAATACAGTTTATAAAATGTAATAAAACTTCATTGAAAATAAAATTATTGAAGAAATGGGACTTTATTTGAATTAGTCCATCATAAATAATAGATTCACATTCTCACTAGCATTTAAAACCTTTTGATACATGTGCATATATATATAAGTATTTATATATATTATATACATAGTTAAATATATATATTTACTAAGTTACTATTTTCTTACAATTTCCAAAAATCATATTAAATCTGTTTACTTTAAATTAAGAAGTTTGATAGTGATTTTTCCAATAAATTTTCTGTCTGTGTATTATTTTAGGATATAATTTCTCTGAAATTTACTTTAGAAAAAGAGTATTCGATCTGGTAGCTGCAACAAACTTGCACCCAACTGTATACAGCTCTACAACTATGACAAAAATTAAGGTTAATTTTTGTCCTTGTATAACTATTAAATAATTCTTGTACAGTATAAAAGATATGGTGATAGTTGCACTATTGATTCCAAAGTAAAAACTTTTAATGTTTGCTCATTAATTATGCTGTTTGCCAAAGGTTTTGTTTTTTTTTTAAAGGATGTTCCTTTGTTAGAATAAATAGTGCATTGCCAAAATATCCTTTTTCTTGCTGTGAGTACTGGGGTTAATGACTAAATACTGTGATCTTCTGCACAGCATTGTCTTTGACTCAAGGAAGCTGCCTTGCCTAGAGAAATATAAGATATTATACTCCCTTTGGTGATAGACAACTGAATACTACGAAGCTTGAAGCCCAGCCATCTTGTTTCAAGGTAGAAAAATTGGTTTTGCTATTTATATTACAGAAGCTACCTGTTAATGACATTAAAATTAACTTTTGCCAAATATCTCATTTTTGCTTAGTCCTTTCCCTAGCCTTTGTTTCTGTCTCCTTTACAGTATTTTCTGGAAGAACAGATTTTCCAAAAAAGCATATATATATGTGTCTCTATCTCAGGGATTCTAGGCCCTTCTCAGGAACCTGAACTAAGACAACGTCTATTTCTTCTTTACTATGATTTTACATTATGAATAGATGGTGGGTGTATGTATTTCCTGGCCTGATCCATGGTGATAATTACATTGTTTTACTCTTTTTTTTTATTTTAAAGGAGTTCACAAACATTTTAATTTTTATGTAGGTTTATTTACAGCAAAAGTAGAGGACACTGTTGAAAAGGATCACACAAGCAGACAGGGTATACTGCTATGGAGTATTTTACTCATTTTGAATAACTGAAACAAGTATTTGAGTGTGTTGATTGATTTTTAGATGGTAAAGAACCTTTTATTCCAGGTATTAATCCAATTTGGTCATTGTTTTAGTCCATTTGGGCTGACATAACAAAATAGTATAGATTGGGTGGCTTTTAGACAACAGAAATGTATTTTCCAGTTCTGGAAGCTGGTAAGCCCAAGATCAGCTTGTATGTTTTATAAATGATGATCTTAGTATTTAATTGATGTTTTTAGTAGGATTTAGTAGTTCCTATATTTTTTAATTTAAATCTATAATTTTTCTGTTTCCTATTTTCCTCACCTATTTTATATTGATCACTTGTTTTTTGCCTTCTTTTGGATGGCTTTCTTTTTTACTATTCCATTTTTATCCTCATTTCCTTGCTAGTTACACATTTTCTTAATCTTCCTTTAAATTACACTGAAGATTGAAACATTTGTCTCACTTATTAAAATCCATAAAATTAGGACTTTTTAATCACTTTTAGAATATGCTAGAATTTTTAAACATTTTAAATATATTTTCGCCACTTCCTCCTGCTCAGCATCTCAGACTTTTCTACAGAAATTTTAGAATTGGCAATGCCTTAATGTTGTGCTATCTCATACGATAGCCACCATTCACATATGGGTACTAAGCACTTGAAATACAGCTGAAATGGAATGTGCCTTAAGAGTGAAATGCACACATTTCACTTTGAAGACTTTCTGAAGACTTAATACACACAAATATTTTTTTCTGGCTTTTCCTGGTGGTTGAATCAGGGATGTTGATCAGAAACCTGGAAACCCATTGGTGTCTGAAGCAGATGTTTCTAGACTGGAAATGTTTGAAATGTGTAAATATTTTTAAATAATACTAAAGAAGCATGAGCCACAAAGTTTAAAGCCACAAGTTTTAAAAGTTATTTTTAAAGCTTACATAGGTATGTGCAATAGGTTATAATAAATAATTTTTAAATAATAAAAATGTTTGTCTAGGAAAGATTCCAACATACTTCAGATTTAATACAGTCCCTAAATGCAGCTTTATTCTAAATTACAAGGATTGGTACCTAAAAGAAAACTCTTCTGGCAAAGAAGAGCTGATAAAGTTTAGAAAAGCATGTTACACGCACACGATGTTAAAGTTTGGTTTTATGTTCCATAAAGATAAACAGTAAAAAAGCATCCCCAAATTTAGGGAATATAAAGCAGCATAAATGGTGTTTTACAGGATTAAACTAACCATTAATTTTCCTTTACTAACTCCATTGGAAAATTCTCAACAGCTGCCCCACCTTTAACTGAGATGTTTTTGCATATATTATACATTTTGATTGCCTTTGCCCCCACAATATTGGGCTCACTGTCCAACGTGTTGAAACATTCTTATTATATTATTTCTATAAGATCAAAAAAGTAACATTAGTGTTGATGCTTGAAATGGAAGAAATTCATTTAAACTTTATTTGATATATTCAACTTAATACAGGAGAATTGAAATTGAGGACTGGTAAATAGTTGTTTTTCATAAACCCTTTGACAATTGTAACTTCATCTATTAAAAGGCATGTGATAACATTCTGATGTAGTACTCTCAATCATTGCTTTAGCACACACACATATACACACACTCTCTCACACAGAATGGAATATTTGGACATGGAAGTCCAAAGTATGTTTTTAGTTGACTTCAGCTACTTTATTGCTTATTCCTCTATGAAAAATCTCCCTTTTCTTCTATAAAATTTTGGTTCCATTTTTCCTGATAATTGCTACTAGGCTCAGAAAACACACATAAAAATAATTTTGCCTCAATTTTATTTTCATTTATTACAGAGAGAATTAAGGGAATATTAGCATTATTATTTTAATCAAGGAAAAATGATTCCCTTTGTCCTCCAGTGGCCCTGTTGAAAGGTCTTTTTGGTTATTCCAATGTATGAAAAAGGGCATTCATTACTCTGGGTGAAGTACGTAATAAGAATTTTTGATTTTAGTATCTTACAAGGTTGCTTGGCCCTATAAAAGGTAGTCTTCAGAGAAGAGACTGAATCATTCTTGGGTGAATATAGGCTCCAATATTGGAAACTACTGTGGGACTATGGAGCAACAAGTGTGAAATGCCAGCTTGGCCTGGGAGAATGGACTCTCATTCGTGGGCTCGGATTATGGTTACCTTTCAGAATCAGCCACTGTGGTGCATGGTTCTGACTTAGAAAAATGACTAAATATGAGAATATGAAATAAAACAAGTATGTCTTTAATATCCAATATACAGGGAACCGTGACTGTGTGACTGGGCACTCTTGTAAATACTTCTCTCTATGTCCTCCAAAGCTCTCCTGTCACTTCTCTGGTTAACTGGAGGGACTTACAACATTGACAATAAAAACATTTACAATGGTTGATTTCTTACAACTCTTCTAGTAATCTAGGGAAAAGAACATGCAACCACTAGTTGTCTCATAAAAGGATTCCCTTACCTGGTCTGTCTGAATATCCAAAGGGTGACTGCTGGAGTAAACCCACACCCACAGACGCACAAGAAAACACATGCATGAAGCCAGATCAACCTGCAGAAACATCGCAGCACAACCTCTTAATGAGGATGAAAAATTCTCTCTTATTTGTAACACAATGTGCAGAAATTACCTGGACACACAACAGAGACAACCCTTGACATTTCTGTTAAAGAGATATTTCCTGGATTCTCATCTCACTTCCAGATTGTGCCTCAGGGAGTAAGTAGTACATGTGAAGCAGAACATAAAAAACTACTACATGAGAATCATGTCTCCATGGATGATCAGCCTTATCTAAACCAAGATTCACCAGAATCTTAACTTCTGTTTCTTTATTTATTTTTCTTTTTTTTTAATGTTTAGTTATTTTTGAGACAGAGAGAGATACAGAGGACGAGCAGCGGAGAGGCAGAGAGAGGGAGACACAGAATCCAAAGCAGGCTCCAGGCTCTGAGCTGTCAGCGCAGAGCCTGACACGGGACTTGAGCTTACCAACTGCAAGATCATAACCTGAGCTAAAGTCAGACACTCAACCAACTGAGCTACCCAGGAGCCCCTATTTCTTTATTTTTAAGTTGACCTGGAGGCATGATAAAAATCTTACAAAAATATCTTTTTTTTAATTTTTTATTTTTTTAATTTTTTTTTAACGTTTATTTATTTTTGAGACAGAGACAGAGCATGAACGGGGGAGGGTCAGAGAGAGAGGGAGACACAGAATCTGAACAGGCTCCAGGCTCTGAGCTATCAGCACAGAGCCCGACGCGGGGCTCGAACTCACGGACAGTGAGATCATGACCTGAGCCGAAATCGGACGCTTAACCAACCAAGCCACCCAGGTGCCTCTCAAAAATATCTTATAATCACTGTGAAATAGGAAATTGAACAGAGGGAGTTTGAGGATTTAAGCTCTTCCAGTCCAACAAAAGTCCCTAGAATTAGAGAGGACAGAGATTTGATCTTCACTTATTTTTTTTTTTTTTGTATTCAATAGTGGACAGAGAACCTGTATATTTTTCAAATTATCCAATAGATCCAAACACAAATCTTAGGCCATGGGAGGTTATTTATTTGAAAAACAGCTATTTTGATTTTCATTTACAATCAAAACCCAATTGGAATGATTTAGAAGACACAGTGAGTTAACACTACAGAACAGCAAGCAAATCACATGGAGATAGTGGAAATAACAGACACTATCAAGAAGGTTGAACAGGGCAGAGAGAAGAGCAAATAAAAAAGGAAGAAAATGATGAGGACTCAAAAGCAGATTAACGTCTCTTGCGAGCACAGCCCTGCAGCTGATAACACAACTCTGCTGTGAGGGCTGAAGGAGTGAAGGCTGTGCTTATCACTACCTCCTGTGTACTCATGAGATATCTGGAGATGGCAGACCAACACAGGCACTAATTTATCTTTCCCAGAGGTTTCACTTATCATTTAACAAAAAGACAGGCATGATTTTTTTTCACAGATTAGGATTTTTTTTTTTTTTTGTATTATGGTATCTACAGATAGCAAAATAAAACTGCATACTTTATGGAGCATGTGAAATATAGGCCTTATCATCATTCCCACTTCATGCAGTAGTGGTCAGTCATACAGGAGGAACTGAAAAACAGAGGCAAAAGCAACCATGCCCATATTTTTAAAAAAATACATGGGTATTACTTAAAATCTACAAATTAACATGGGGGAAGTCTGTATCTTTACGGTATAAAAATTCTTCATTATTTTAAATTTCTTAAGTTCTATGAAATCTGTAGTTTTATTATTTATACATTGATATATATATATGTGTGTGTGTGTGTGTGTGTGTGTGTATATATATATATATATATATATATATATATATATAAGTTTAATTAAGATAAAGCTTTACTGTAATAAATGGTTGGGAGGAAAGTCAAAGATTTAAACTTCTGCAGGCCAAGAAAACCACCAGGAGGGGCGCCTGGGTAGCTCTGTCAGATGAGTGTCTGACTCTTGATTTCAGGATCATGATCTCACGGTTCCTGAGTTTGAGCCCCACATCAGGCTCTGCACTGACAGCATGGAGCCTGCTTGGGATTCTCTCTCTCTCTCTCTCTCTCTCTCTCTCTCTTTCTCTCTCTCACTCTTTTTCTCTGCCCCTCCCCCACTCATGGTCACTCTGTCTTGCTCAAAATAAATAAATAAACATTAAAAAAAAAACAACCCACCACTAGTTGGAAAAGAAAGTAAGTATGGAGCTTTAGCTGTTAAGACAAAGTGTATTAGAGTTCTTCAGGAAACAGAACTAATAGTGTTCACACACACACATATGTACATATATAATCTTAATCTATAAAACTACTCAATATGCTAAGAACTATTATATATAATACAATTAATTTTATATATTATATATAACACAATTAATAGAAAAATGGCAAAACTTATATAGTACTTCTTGTTTGCCAGAAAGTATTTTAAAGGCTATAAATATATATTTTTTAATGCTTGCCCTAGAGTTGCAATACACATTTACAACTAATCTAAGGCCACTTTTAAATAACACAATAGTGATTCACAGCAGTGCAGGCTTCTTACCACAGAGTATTTCCAATCCCTTGCCTCCATTCCTTATGTTGCCTACCTTTCCCTTTGGAACCCTTTTCATATCATAGCTATTTTAAATTCCTTGTCTGGTAATTCCAAAATCTGTGTTATATCTGAATCTGCTTCTGATGCTGGCTTTATGTCTTCAAACTGTGTTTTTTTTCTTTCCTCTTAGCATGCCTTGTACATTTTCATTGAAAACCCACATTACATATCAGTTAATAGGAACTGAGGTAAAAGGCCTAATGTGAGGTTTTAAGTAAATCTGGCTAGTTCACTGTATTTAATGTTTGCTCCAGTTATAGGTCCAAGAGGTTTCAATTCCTCTCTTGTTCCTATGTTCTTTGGGTTTCCTTTATAAACTTCTCCAGAGTGCCCTGTACTCCTTCAGTTGTAACCCACTGCTACTACACTGGGGCCCTGCTGATAGAGTGGTAATGTGCAGAGCAAATGAAGCATTCTACAGTCTCCCGATTAAATCTGGCTTTTAGTGGGCCTGTGACGTTCACAAATGTTTTTACACCCCCTTAAGCTGTTACCTTCAGAAATGTTTTTACACCCCCTCTACCATTTTTGTTGAGACAGAAAGGATAGAAGGGGCCAGAGTTGAGGAAATATCCTACCCCAGGAATAGATCAGGCTCTTGATAAAGTCTTTCCCCCTTTGATATGGATAGCACACTGGGTATGTTTCAAATGGTTACTTTTTCTTTCCCCTACAAGAAACATGAGGTTATCTTTTCTGACTCTTCACTCCTTGGTTCTTAGAAGTAAAATCCATGAACGTGCAAGGCCCCAATTAAGACGGTGGCCCAGAAGTTTCTCACTCTCATGTTAGTCCCCATTCAGCCTCCAACAATTTGTCCAAATTACTGTTTTAAGTGTTTCTACTGTTTCATGGTACCAATGGCTTCTGCTTTAGGTAAGGAGATCTCAACCATGACTTTGGATTCACTTGATTCTCGAGTTTGGGGTGGTAGTTCATCCTGCTACCCAGGTTCTGTGATGGATCCAAGAAGAGTCATTCATTTTCAGTTTGTTCAGTTTTGTTGTTGTTCTCATAAGGATGGGTGTGGCCAATTCAATTTCATTACCTATGGAAGCTGAAACCAGTAGTCTAGCTAGAAATTACTTCAATCATGCAACAATCCATGAGGTATATAACTGCATTTACAACTTATCCTCTACTTAATGATAGGAGAACTAAGTTACAGAGAAATTAAGTACCTTATACATGGTTTCAAAACTCATATTAGAAATAGGATTTGAACCGATAACATGACTCCTGAATCTACTCCTTTCATCGCTAGGCCATGTTGCCTTTCAGAGAAGGCACTGCTTAGACAACTTGTCCAAGGTCACATGACCAGTAAAAGATGGAACCAGTAAAAGGTGTGTGTCTCTGACCACAGCATGGTTCTGCATGGATTCAGGTCATGTATTGGTCCACATGTAAGTATGCCCTAGAATGTCTGGATGTTTATCATCATTTACACTTCACCTTACACAAAACTTCCCCATTTACAAATTCTGTAGAGACCCCCAAATTAACATTCTATTTTAATCACCCAACATATAATGTGATATCTTTCTCTGGAACAGACTAATAATATCTAGCGGGTATTGAGTGCTTACTACATGCTAAGTGATAGTTCAGTGATTTTTGTACATTAACTCCTTTAATTCAAACAAATCTGTGAGAACAGAGGTACCATGTTCTTATTTTAAGGCACAAGGAAACTAGATTATAGAAAATTTAAATATATTTCATGAGTTTTTATATGTGATCTCTTATTGAAATTACATCTTTAATATTGAATTATTTGTATATGCTACAATGATTAACACATGAAACTGGAGTCAGTGAGACCTGAGTTTTAATCACAATTCTGCCATTTATTAGTGTGACCTAGTTAAATTAATAAGCTAATGGACAAAGAAAAATCAGAAAAAAGGGAGCTTGCATGCATGTATTGAAATATTTCAGGAAAATAAGATATTTTAAAATGTTTTCCAAAAAAGTGTTTCCCCAAGTTAATTGAGCAAAGAAAGAGCATGATGGCTTTAAGTACAATAAAATGAATCAAGTCTTAGTGCTTTAAAAATATGTAAATTATAGTATTGCGGAAGATAAATAATGTGTGCACTTCAGTTTGTGAAGTTCCTATTGACATATCTGTAAGGACAGTCCTTGGCAACGGCCAGTCTACTTATGAATCCATCAAAGGCATTATTTCTTTCTGTTATAGTGTTTTTCATTTCTAGCATTCCCTATTGATTCTCAGAATTTCTGTCTCTTTGCTTATATCACCCATCTGTTCTTGAATATTGTCCTTTTTACCATTAGAGCTCTTAACCTATGAATCAGAGTTATTTCAAATTCATATATATTGTCTCAGCACACACATATAACAACTATGTGCTGAGAAAAATTATGTAGTATAATATATAGTGACCTATGTGGTAATAATTACATCTAAACATTTTTAGAACAGATTTTTTTTTTAGAGAATAAGAAGGACAGTTTAGGCACAAAATTTTCAAATAAAATTTAATACCAGAAGCGCTTACTAGGTTATAGAATCACTTCAAAAAATGTCTTCTGAAGGTCTATAATTTTGCTCACATCGTGTTAAATGTTAAGTCTTTTACAACTTTAGTGTCCTGTTATTTTATATCTCTAGTATATTCATGATTTAAAAAAAATACACAACCTGAAACTCTATTTTTCTCCCTTTTATTAGTGTTTTAAACTATACAGACAATTGAAAAGTTAAAGCAAATAAACAGGCTGTTTTCTTACATAGAAAACCTTTCATGAATCATCTGAAGGAAGTATTTAAAAATAAAAAAAAGCAATTTCTGGAATTGTCCATTCATTATAATATATATGGTAGTGTATGAACAACCTCCATGTTTGATGAAGGTATTTAGCCTAAGAGGTAAGTTCAGAATTTTCTCACCTCTTCTGTGGTTGCACACTGGCACTACTTTATAGATTCTGACGTGAATGTGATTTGGAACTTGATGCTACCAATCCACCTCTTTTCACTGATTCCTCCCAAAAAGCTCAGGCAACTTAATTCATTCGTTTGTTTGTCAGACTTATCAAGTAGTAGAATTCACAGTTTCAACTTTGTAGTATCTATAAACATCTTATCACATTCTGAGCCTACATCCCATTAAATACAAAATAAATCTGAATCATTTATACAAAATAATAACAAAGGACAATGGGACAGGACTTTTCTGTCCCAGGGATAATGATTTGGATATCTAATGTAAAGTAGAAATTTAAAACCACTTCCATCTATACATTGCATCCTTCATTTCATAATTAGTACCATAGACATGCCAACGCATGCCATCCCAGACACAGAGCAAAGCTAATTAGCCTTGAGGGATTGAGGCTTCTCAACTAGTTGTAAATTCTTACTCATCTGGGTGAAAGGCCCCTCGAGAGGTCAAATGATGCTGCCGTCAAACCAGCACATGGAAAGAGAACCACACCGAATGGTCAAAGAGGTCATCAATGATAATAAGTACAGAGAAGTTTAAGTTCAGGACCAAAATATTACAGAGTGATGAGTTGCACAGTTTATGAAAAGGCAATTAAATTTGAAGTACTTCTAATTAACTGCAGGGGTGAAAAGGAGCCATAGAAAGATAGTGGAGGAGGAATAAATCATGGGCCTCTAAGAAAAACATTGTTTTCATCATTAAAATTCCTTTACTTAGATTTTCTTCTGTAGAGTTTTAGGGATGGCAGAAACCACCTAATTAAAAATTCACACATTAACTATTAGTCATTTTTCAATCATATTATATAATGCCCTTGAAAAAAGAAGCTTTTGATAATAATGTATTCTACCAATTAAAGTAACTCAGAAATTTCTTTGATTTACAGTAAAGAAACCATACTTGACAATGAAAGTAAAACCACTTGAATTGCAGTCTCTAAAACAATTTCAGTCATTCTGTGCTTCCTTTAATGCCACTTTCTATAGCTAAATTGGGTATATCTTTATCAGGAGAGGTTGTTAGAAGTAATTTGAGATTATGACTAATCTAAATGGAAAATACCTATTAAGAAATGTATGATTTGTCTCATTTTCATTACATTCTTATTTGAAAAGTCTTCTGTTTCCTCAGGAAAGAAGGACAAATAATTGGGATTATATGTGATATCTAAAAGCTGCACTAATTTTTCAAACACTCTGCAGTTTTTAAAAGCTTATAGAATTCATCTAAAATCACAGTGATTGAAAAGGCATTTTTCTCCCAAATGATCAATTTGCCGAACTCATATTCATTCATACTGTTGAGAAAATTTAGATGATTTTAATCAAAACATTAATAAATTAGAAAAGTAAATGCATTTGTACAATTTTGGAAATGAACAATACTTTGAAGAGCTGAAGTTTAAGGTAGCTGCTCCCTTTGCATAATAAAAAAATCAATTAAATTCAATACAATATTCATCAGAATCTACTTGCAATAAAAAAGATATCAGGATAATTATCTTGAAATACGGGTAGGATTTTAACAGCGAGAAAGAGAAAAGTACATTCCAGGTTAGGGAGAATAGGGGCTTTTTAATGAATGGGATGCTATGGCACAAAGAAACTGAATGACAGAAGACCTACTTCTATATCTGGCTTGACCACCAATTTGATTTCTGTCATTGAGAACATGCCTTTATTTCTCAAAGCTTAAATATTTTTGACATTTTAAAAATAAAATAAAATAAAAAATAAAAATAAGATATATAAGACCTATTTTTTTTGTATTCCAGACTTCTTATTATCTATGATTATATAGGCACATTGAAAAACTTAAGTTTCATTGAAGAATGGAATAAGCTTAGTGGCATCATGGAAATTAAGGCCAGAGAATTATTGTAGAGCCATGTTGTGGGGAGTTCATGCATGCCAGCCTGAGTATATGTATAATCCTTTAAATTAAGTGAAAAAAATTTATATTAGCACATTCTGTCAATAGAACCAATAAAATTATTTATAATGAAAAACACAAAATCATAATAATAGTTCCTGGTGATGCTTTTCATACTTCTATTGATGTGCTCCTAACATCAAGGAATATTAGGCCTTAGTCCAGAGGAGCCCTGTGAAAGTGAAGTTTTCTCTATTTTTAATGTTTGGGTTTAGCTTAAATATTCATGAGACCTTCTGGGATGCCTGGGTGGCTCAGTTGGTTAAGCATCTGACTCTTGATTTCAAGCCCCACATCAGGCTGCGCACTGATAGCCCGGAACCTGCTTGGGATTCTCCCTCTCTCACTGTGTGTCAAAATGAATAAAATAAATTAAAAAAAATTTCATGAGACCTTCCACGATGCACCATAGCATATCCATAGTTTTTGAAATGACAAAATACCCCAAAATCTTTGAGGTAAACGGAAACTCCAGAAAAATACTTCATGCCCCATCTCAGATTTCTGGAGATGTGTCTATTTAGGTAATAGAGGTCTAAATTGTGTATGTGTGTGCATACATATACTCTATCTGTGTATATGTGTCTTTGTGTGTGTGTATGTGTGCATGTATCGATACATATATGTATACTGGTGTTTATTAAATTACAAAATGAAACAAAATGAAGTGAAATAAAGAACTCACAGTCACTTTTATATACATTATTATCTTCTTCCAAGACCCTTCCTTGTGTGACACAATTATGCTATGTCTTTAGCATTTAAATAGACAGTTTTAAAACAACCAATTTTTCTTTCTATTAGCAGAAAGCCAAATTATGCAAGACACAAATTGATTTACGTCACATTTTTAGCAAATGTGCTTCAACCAACAAATTTCTAAGCAAGGCTATAAATCCAAAGCTTGAATAAAGAAATAGACCAAGTTGAGTGTTGCTAAATATATTAACAGAAAAGGAATTTATAGCAGTTAATCATGAAAATCAAAGTAACTAATCGTTTATTGTCTAAGAACTTCAAGGCAGTAGAAAAATAGTGAACTAAGAAAATTAGCCAAAGTTATATACATATGCATACATAGGTATACATATATACATTTATAGAATATGTAATAAGGGACATTCAAAGGAAGATTATATAAATAAACTTTGCTCCTAAAGTGGGATTTTTCATGGAAGAAATCTTATTTCTAACACAACTTCATCATGATATATGTCTTCTCATGTGTAAAGGAAACCATAATCTTAAAAATTTACATTTTCATGAGATATTAAGACATTATTAGATTAAAAAGGTAGATCACTTTATGAACCAAGGCCAGAGAAAAAGAATGATGGAGGACTTATTTTTTAAAAATAATGTTAATAATGCTAGTACCAAACTGTTATAATGAACTTCTACTTTGGACTTTAAAACTGTTTCCAAATTGTGTGAGAAACCTCATGATTATGGGCATTTAATATAAGATGTTTTTATTATAAAATCAGAAAAAATAATTATTTATGGGACACATGTGCTATTGACTGTTCTAGCACATTCATACATGTATATCATTAAAAATCACCAACTCTCTAAAAGATGATATACACATTTTCATGAGAGATCAGACTAACATATGTAGATAAGTTACCTACATTTACTTACCCCTAAGAGACAGAATTTCAGCTGTCAAGTCTGTTTGAATAAAAATCCTAGATTTTTCCACTATACTTTGCTACCTCTCAAACTATAGGAAATATTAGTATTGGGAGAATGCTTTGAATAGTCTAAAATACTAACATGATTGGTCATGAACTGTGAATGATGGAAATAATCCCAATCATTTGCCTTCAGTCTCCAAAATCAGGCTGCTTCCATAGCTGTGCAGAGCTTATACATGCCTTTTCTCAGATAGTAGTTATGCTGGAATCAGAGCTTTTGATGGGCAAACTTAAGGTTGTCTCACCAGACTCTAAGTTGAAAGAGATCATCATGTAACTTCAACTGTTAAGACTTTCACAGATCTTGCTCCAGTTTTCCAAACCATAATTAGGAATAAGTTACTAGGTGATGAAATAGGGGAGGTAAAAGAAAGGAATGGGAGAGATGATTTGGTCAAATGAACCACTTCATGGTGATATGTATTCACATTAAGGAATCTGTTTCTTCTCCCTTTCTTTTTTTTCTTTTTTTAAAAAATGTTTTGACATTTATTCATCTTTTAAGAGACAGAGAGAGAGCACAAGCAAGGGAGGGGAAGAGGGAGAGGGAGAAACAGAATCTGAAATAAGCTCCAGGGTCTGAGCTGTCAGCACAGAGCTAATGCGAGGCTCGAACTCACAAACCACGAGATTGTGACCTGAGCTGAAGTCGGACACTTAACCGACTGAGCCACCCAGGCGCCCCTTCCCTTTATTTTTTTCATTAGATTTTTTCTTAATTCTCTCATTTTTCTTGAGCATTCCTTATGATATGAATTTTCCTACATATAGAGATCTCTATGTTTTATAGTGATTAGCGTTATGATTTCAATAATATTAACTCTTTGAAAATCTTTACATGAAGGTATGATTTTCTGGATATCTATGCAGTTTCTTCCATAGGAAAAAAATGTTTGTGTAAAACAGTAAGACGATAGATGTTTTATGAAACTAACAATGCATTAAGTATTTTTTAAATTCTAGAAAGAGCTTTATCCTAGTTTCATGAAAAATATATGACATATATTGAACAGATAGCACAGATTCAAAAATGAAAAGAGAACTTGCTTTCTGTATGTTGGAGAATCTCTTATAAAAATATTTTCTCCATCTCTAATTAGGTATCATTTACTAGCTAGGCCATCAAAACGATGGGTACAAATAATGATTTAGAAAAAAGAAAGAAAGAAGAACATTGTAAACTTACATTCTCTGTCAGCATAATAGTGAATCTCAAAAGTTTTGGTTTAAGAACCCCTTGCAACTCTTATTTATGAAGAACACCAAAATACTTTAGTTTATGTGAGTTATATCTATTTATACTTACTGTATATTAGGTATCAAATATTTCTAAAATTCTTAGTCTTCATTGAATTGTAATTGCATGTTAACAAATTATATTTCTATGAGAAATAACTATTTTATAAAACAAAATGTTAGTGAGAATAGCAGTGTTTTCCATTTTTGCATATCTTTTTTTTAAGTTTTATTTATTTTGAGAGAGAGACAGAGAGAGAGAGAGAGAGAGAGAGAGAGAGAGAGAGAGAGAGAAACAGAGCAGAACCAGCAGGGGAGGGAAGGTACAGAGGGAGTGAGAGAATCCCAAGTAGGCTCTGACTGTCAGCACAGAGCTGGACTCAGGGCTCATTCTCTTGAACTATGAAGTCATGACTTGAGCCAAAATCAAGAAAGTCAGTTTCTCAACTCACTGAGCCACCCAGATGTCCTGCAAATCTTTTTAATTTCTTCCTTAATTGCACCAGCTGGATTCTCATGTCTACTTTGATATTCAATATATTGCAATATCACATGTCCTATAGCCTCTGGAAAAATCCACTATACACTTATACACCTTGGAAATTATGCAAAATAATCATTTTGAAACGGAACTATGATCTTATTTAAGTCCCACTAGACCATTAACTTCATTGGGTCAAAGGCCATGTCTGTTTTACTGAGCAATGTATACCCAAATTATGAAGTCTTTTCTTGTTTAAAACTTTCCAATGATTTTCTTTCCCCTTCAAATAAAACGTAGTGTAAGTTATAAACCCTCCATCTGCATATGTGTCTTTAGCCTCATTTCTATCCCTTCTCCCTTACCCCCACATATATTTGCATTTTGAATCCCATACATATCATTTTCTAAATTCTCAACAAAGTCGAGCTCTCCCTTTCCTCTAGGTTTTCATGTGTGCTATCATCACCTGCCCAACTCCTCCTTATTCTTTTTTTAAGATATTAGTTGAACTATCAGTTTTCTAAGTTTCCTTTCCTAGCACTGTAGAATCTCATCTTACTTAAGTTCTCAAGTGAAAGACTAAGTTAAAAATAATAAAAATTACACTTGAAATTTTCTTAATTGCCTACAATCAATGGTAGCATTATTTTGTACAATACAACTTTATATAATAATTTATACACATACTCAACTTTTGAGGAGAAGATTCCTACTTTGTGTCAGGATGGAAGAAGGAACTAAGATTTTGGAAACAAATATTTGTAAATTTTTGGTAAGAAATTGAAGAAGCTCTAAGACATTTCTTTTTTTTTCTTTTCTTTTTCTTTTTTGTTCTTTGCTTTTATTTGTTGAGGACCATGAGTGAGAAGCAAGGAAAAATCAGATCTGGGAAGAGTGAAGGTTTGAAACAATCATTTCAAGTGAGGAGAAATAAACTGAACAAAGGTGTTTGGCAGCTTAAGACAAGTTTTGACTTTGGGAGTCATGAAATTGTACCAAAACCAATCATCTCAGTTTTGTGATTATTTCCATTAGGTAGAAAAAATTTTGAAATAAGTTGGATTTGGTTTCATGTATAATTTTTATGGACAAACACAGTAAAGAGAATAAAGATCAAGAGAGTTAAAGTAATATCAAGAGAATAGAAAAACAAAAGCCCATGGAATCTAAGTTTTAAGGGTAATTTGCAAATAAACAGAAAAATTTAGGAATATTAGAGGTGTCCATGAAGTTTGCAAATTAATGTATTTAATGAATAACCTGGTCAAAATGTGTGTGTGGGAGGGTAATACACAGAGTAGGAGTTCTAAATTATTGGAAAGCAGTAGCAGATCAGATTCAGGTGAATGTCAAATTATGCTATGGGAAATGGCTTTGGAGTGAAGTAGAGGGGACGTTTGGAGACGAGGTCAGTGAACTGAGGTCAAAGTGTTACATGGGCCAAAACAATTGCACAGTTCATGATTACCCTCAGCAAATGAGGAGGCATAATAATATGGATAATTATAAAGCAGACACAAAATGAGAAGACTCGTAGGCAAACCTCAATGAAGCAGTTTGAGGTTGTGTGTATACGTGCATGTGCAGATTTGTTGTTCGTTTGTCTGCTTGTTTATACCTTAGCAGAGGCTTGGCAATGGATCTCAGAGTGAGAAAGGCATGAGAGTCCCACTTGTAGACAGTGGAATGCGTCGAATGCCAAGAATGCTAGAAAAAGAACAATCACCACTTGACAGGAGAATGGAGCTTCCTCTGCAGCAGTAAGAATGGGAGAAGAAGGAAACAATCATTGAAGAAATTGAAGGTGGAATGCATTTTTGGTAAGGGGGCAGGACTTTCAGATGGCAACAAGAAAAAGTTTGAGGAGAAGATACAAAGGAATGGAAGGAGTTTTTAGGACAACTGATGTAGAGAATGTCAAGGGGACAAGTGCAGCATGGAAATAGGAAGGTGACACATGCTTCACTTAGTCCTGACTGTCTCTTGGAGGACATTTCCTGGTTTCTCTTATAGAAAGAGCTGTGTTTACATTTTATTATTTGGTTAGTTTCTGTAGTTCCTCCATACAGTTTTCTACTTACTTGCTTTTGGAGGCTACAAGTTTATTCATATTTAACCTTACAGTATATGATAGTTTAGCCTTATGTTCCAATGAACACCTGTCTTCCACTGAAAATAAGTTAGATTATTCCATACTGGCCAAACATCTTTGTTTTAGGGAACTCACAACCTACTACTCTGCAAAGTACACATGATCTATTAAGCTGCTTTTTAAAGCCTCACCCCAAGAATAACACAACTTAATGCATGATAAGCTCCCGCATCTCTCCTGAAAAGCTACTAATCTCCTGCATGGAGGAATGAGTAAATCCACAGATTATTTCCTAAAGTAGGAAAGTTATTGGGGTACTGAGGTAGTAGTGTGAAAACAACAGAAGGGTTTACTTTGCACTTTGCATAACTTTGTTCCTTTAGATTTTTCAACATTCAACCTTGGACCCTGTTACCTCTATATGGTTCCTTATACCTTATTAGTGCTGGGTTTTAATTTCTAAAATGGTTTTAAACAAATGAGTACTGTGACAACTGCTATCCTTTACCATGGCCTTTGAGACTTGATCTGGCCTTCTGCTCATTTTCTGTTTTATTTCTTCTCTCTTCTGTATTCTATTCCAGCCACATAAGGATCCTTGCTTACTGGTCCATGAAAAGCATGCCTCTGCCTGGGTCCTTTGCCTTGATTATTCTACTGAAGATCCTGTTCCTTTAGACAATCATGTGTCTTACACTATCATATCTATTAGGCCTTCACTCTAGTGTTCCTTCAGTTGCAAGACTTTTACTGAAAACCCTGAATGAGTCCTTCTACACCCCACCCTAATCTCTATTCTCTGTACCCAGTCTTATTTTTCTTGACAGCACATATTGCCATCTGACATTCTATATCTGTATGTGTTTACTTGTTTATTGTTTGTGTTTCAGTTATAGATAATAAGCATCATGATAGCAGGTACGTTGTTTCTCTTGTTGTTATACCACAGTGTCTAGAAGGCAGCAGTCATTAAATATTTCTTGAATGATTCCATTTGCTATATTTAAGATAATTACAGCTTATCAAAGGTCCCTATTATATCTACATAAGCTGCTCTTTGCAGAAAATGTGGATTTATTGCTTACCCTATAGGGACTCAATACAAATAGTAGTAAGACTGTAAGGAACATTAGGTTTGCAAACAAGCCTTTCTAGAACATCTGAAAATTGCAGAAACACAATCTATCATCCTTCAGGAAATTAATATCTATTACGGCTTCTTGGGCTATAATGTGTTATCTGCAGTTTATTAGCACACTTCAAAAAAGTTCAAATACTACTGGGACTAACTCGCAGCCTATGTTATTAAGTGTGAGAAAGCCACAGCTCAATATTCCCTTGACAATGAATGGGCCAACCAATAAATTGAAGACAAAATAAATTACATGGAAATAGATGAAAATGAAAACACAATAGTCCAAAATCTTTGGGATGCAGCAAAAGTGGTTCTAAAAGAAAAGTTTAGAGCAACACAGGTCTACCTCAAGAAGCAAGAACGGTCTCAAATAAACAACCTAACCTTACACTTAAAAGAGTTAGAAAATGAATAGACAAACCCAAACCCAGCAAAAGGAAGGGAAAAAAATAAAGATTAGAGCAGGAGTAAATGATATAGAAACTAAAAACCAATAAAACAATAGAACAGGTCAATGAACCAGGAGCTGGTTCTTTGAAAGATCAACAAAACTGATAAACCTCTAGCAAGACTCTAAAAAAATGGGGGAGGGGAGAACCCAAGTAAACAGAATTACTAATGAAAGAGGAGAAATAACAATCAATACCACAGAAATACAAACAGTTGTGACAGAATTTTATGAAAACCTATATGACAATAAATTGGACAATTTAGAAATAATTGATAAATTCCTAGGAATATAACCTACCAAAACGAAAACAGGAAGGAATAGAAAATTTGAACAGACCAATCACCAGCAATAAAGTTGAGTCAGTAATCAAAACTCCCCAAAAAACCAAAGGCTAGGACCAGATGGCTTCATAGGGAAATTCTACCAAACACTTAAAGAGTTAATACTCATTCTTCTAAAACTATCCTAAAAAATAGAAGAAGGAAACCTTCTAAATTCATTCTATGAGGCCAGGTTCACCCTGATACCAAAACCAGACAAAGACACCACAAAAAGGGAAAGAAAAAAAAAAGACTACAGGCCAATATCTCTCGATTATAGTTGTGAAAATCCTCATCAAAATATTAGCAAATGATACATTAGCAAACAATACATTAAAAAAATCATACATCACAATCAAGTGGGATTTATTCCCAGGATGCAAGGGTGGTTTAATAGTTGCAAAACAATCAGTGTAATACATCATATCAATAAGAGAAAAGATAAAAGCCATATGATCGTTTCAATAGATGCAGAAAAGACATTTGACAAAGTACAACATCCATTCATGATAAAAACCCTCTGCAGAGTAGCTCTAGAGAGAACACACTTCAATATAATAAAGGCCTTATATGAAAAACTCACAGCCAACATCATACCCAATGGTAAAAACTGAGAACTTTTCCCCTAAGGTCAAGAATAAGACAGGGATATCCACTCTTACTACTTTTATTCAACATAGTACTAAAATCCCTAGCCACAGCAATCAGAAAAAAAAAAAAAAGGAATAAAAGGCATCCGAACTGGTAAGAAAAAAGTAAAACTTTCCATTTGCAGAGGACATGGCAAGATATGTAGAAAACCCAAAAAACTATTAGAACTGATAAATGAATTCAGTAAATTGATGAGATACAAAATTAATGTACAGAAATCTCTTGCATTCCTATACATTAATAATGAAGTAGCAGAAAGTGAAATTAAGGGGGTGCCTGGGTGGCTCAGTAGGTTAAGTGTCTAACTTGACTTTAGCTCAGGTCATGATCTCACAGTTTGTGATCTCGAGCCCCATATCAGGCTCTGTACTGACAGTGAAGGGCCCGCTTGGGATTCTCTCTCCCTCTCTCTCTGCTCCTCCCCTGCTCATGCGTGCACATCTCTCTCTCAAAATAAATAAATAATTTTTTTTAAAAGAAAGTTAAATTAATACAATAATACCATTTATAATTTTACCAAAGCGATATTTAGGCATAAACTTAACCAAAGAGGTGAAAAATCTATACTCAGAAAACTGTAAAACACCGATGAAAAAAATTCAAGATGATGCAATGAAATGGAGAGACAGTGCATGTTTCTGGGTTGGAAGAACAAATATTGTTAAAATGTCTATATTACCCCAAGCAACCTACAGATTTAATGTAATTCCTATCAAAATACCAACAGTGTTTTTTACAGAACTAGAACAAACAATCCTAAAATTTGCATGGAACCAGAAAAGACCTCAAATAGCCAAAGCAATCTTTAAAAAGAAAAAACAAAATTTGAGTAAAACAATTCCAGATTTCAAGCTATATTACAAAATAGTAGTAATTAAAACTGTGTGGTACTGGCATCAAAATAAACATATAAATCAATGGACTAGAATAGAAAACCCAGAAATAAATCCATATTTATATTGTCAGTTAGTCTTTGACAAAGAAAGAATGAATATGCAATGGGAAAAAGACAGTTTCTTTAAAAAATTGCATTGGAAAAACTGTACACCAACATGCATAAAAATGAACTGGACCAGTTTCTTACACCATGCACAAAAATAAACTCAAAGTGGATTAAAGACCTAAATGTGAGACCTGAAACCATAAAAATCCTTGATGAGGGCACAGGCAGTAATCTCTTGACTTTGGCTGTAGTGACATTTTTCTAGATATGTCTCCTGAGGCAAGGGAAACAAAAGCAAAAATAGACTACTGGGACTACACCAAAATGAAAAGCTTCTGCACAGCAAAGGAAACAATCGACAAAACAAAAAGGCAGCCTATTGAATGGGAGAAGATATTTGCAAATGGCATCCAGTAAAGGGTTAGTATCCCAAATATATAAAGAAATGATACAACTCAACACCCAAAAAACAATCCAATTAAAAACTGGGCAGAAGATGAACTCACATTTATCCAAAGACCTACAGATGGTAAACAAACAAATGAAAAGATGCTCAGCATCACTCATCATCAGGAAAATGCAAATCAAAACTATAAGGAGAAATCACCTTACACCTGTCAGAATGGCTAAACTTAAAAACATAAGAAACAACATGTGTTGGCAAGGATATGGAGAAAAAGGAAACCTCTTGTACTGTTGGTAAGAATGTTAAGTGGGGAGGGGCGCCTGGGTGGCTCAGTCCGTTAAGCATCCGACTTTGGCTCAGGTCATGATCTCGCAGTTTGTGAGTTCAAGCCCCGTGTCAGGCTCTGTGCTGACAGCTCAGAGTCTGGAACCTGCTTTGGAGTCTGTGTCTCCCTCTCTCTCTGTCCCTCCCCTGCTCATGCTCTGTCTCTCTCTGTCTCAAAAATAAATAAAACATTGAAAATGTTTTTTTAAAAAAGAATGATAAGTGGGGAAGCCATTGTGGAAAATAGTATGGAGGTTCCTCAAAAAATTAGAAATAGAACTACTCTATGATCTGATCCAGGAATCACACAATTGGGTGTTTATCCACAAAATTCAAAAACACTAATTCAAAGGGACACATGCACCCCTATGTTTATGGCAACGTTGCTTACAATAGTCAATACGTGCAAGCAGCTCAAGTGTTCATTAATTGATGAATGGATGAAGAATATGTAGTGTGTATGTGTGTGTGTGTATACAAATATATATATACACAAATATACATATATACAAATATATATATACAAATATATATACAAATATATATATACACACACATACACACACACACACTATAGAATATTATTCAGCCATAAAAAATAATGAAATCCTTCCATTTGCAACAACATGGATAGAGCTAGAGAGTATAATACTGAGCAGAATAAATCAGTCAGAGAAAGACAAATACCATATGATCTCATTCATATGTGTAATTTAAGAACAAAACAAATGAGCAAAGAAAACACAATGAGAAACTAACCAAGAAACAGACTCTTAATTATAGAGGGCAAACTAATAGCTACCAGAAGGGAGGCAGGTTGGGTGATGAGGGAAATGGGTGATAGGGACTAAAGAGTACATTTTTCATTAAAAAAGAAGAAAAAGAAGTTCAAATCCCATTGGGACTGACCCACAGCCTATGTTATTGAGTGTTAGATAGTCAGGTCTCCATATTCCCTGGGGATTATTCCTATTCCCAATAAGTATATTTGTAATAATCAATGAAGTTAAAGTTATTAACTTATTCTATTACTTACTGATATATAATTAACACACTAGCCAAATACGTGGTAAGCATTACCTTGATTGATCTCCAGCACCTGTTCAGTGGACTGTCCTTCCAAATACCATCAGTATTTGCTTCTCTCACCTTAAATGTAAATCAGTATATACAAAGTGGATTTACAAATTCTGTGTCCATTATATCTTCCTGAATTATCATTCTCCCAGGCTTTAATAATTCCAGATAGAGTTTGCTGTCTCATGCTAATTAAAGATGATGTAATAAAAGCCAGATGAGCTTTGCCTTCATCATTTCCTTGAGGTCCATCTATGTGCATATGGTTCTTTAATCAAAATCTTGGACCTTTAGCCACTCTATCCCTCTTGTGTTTATGAGCTAAATATAATTTTTAAATACTGACATTTTGTATTCTGAGCTCACTAAAGTCATCCATGTTTAAAATGTACCAATTTTACATTCCACTCTGCCTCACCGTTAACCTCCCTGCTTTCTACAGACATCCAGAGAAACTAGCAAAGAAAGGTTTATCTATTATACTACTGCTTGGGCAACCTCTTATTTGTGTCACTTCCCCTTGTAATCCTAACCCTAGAGATTATTTGGAATGCCCTTTCATAATATATTTCATCCTAGCTTCCTCTTCTACAATGTTGGGACACTGATGAACACAACCAAACAACGTCCAATTATAGAAAACACAACAGTTTGGCTCTTGTCATTTCCATCCCAATCCCTTTCTAGCATGTCTGCTTGCACTCTAAACGCTGGAAAGCTACAAACTGCATTTTCCAAATTTACTTGCACTTAGCATGCAGATCTGTTACCTAATTTCAATAAAGCAGAGAAATGTGAAGAGGCATCTGCTCCCAAAGAAAACAGATCTTGTGGGAGAGACTTTTCATTATTCTGGGGCAGCTGCGGCAGAATTTGAGTGTCTGGTCGCTAGCAGGTGGCATCTCTAGCAGTTTCTGTGTGCAGTTCAGTATTTCTCCTGGCTCCATTTATTTCTAATGGTATAGCACAGAAACTTGATCCTTAGCTTCTGAGAAATTCTGTAAGATAGCTATCATCCTCTAAAATCCTATTGTGCTTAAACCAGCTAGAGAAGACTCAGTTATCTGCAACTAAGAACCTTGAAAGAATTAGAAGCATTCTTAACTACCTTTCCTGATACTTCTCAAGATGTTCTCATCTTCCCTATATATTCATGGAAGTCAAAAATTAGTAAGTTTTGATACTGACTTCCTACATGCAGTTTTATGAGGATAATACTCAGTTTCTTAGATGTGGTCTACCTTTGAACAGTTTTGTAATTTGGCTACCTTTCTGTGTTAGAATTATAAGAATCCAAATCACTATCTCTAATTTTTTTAAATTTTTTTTTCCAACGTTTATTTATTTTTGGGGCAGAGAGAGACAGAGCATGAACGGGGGAGGGGCAGAGACAGAGGGAGACACAGAATCGGAAACAGGCTCCAGGCTCCGAGCCATCAGCCCAGAGCCTGACGCGGGGCTGGAACTCACGGACCGCGAGATAGTGACCTGGCTGAAGTCGGACGCTTAACCGACTGCGCCACCCAGGCGCCCCACTATCTCTAATTTATTGATGAAAGTTACCATGCTTTCTTTGCTAATTCTTAGCATCCATAGCATTCAGATGTGAGGATTTATGAAAATATGTGTGAAACCTTTAACATCTCACATAATTATAGTCCTTCCTCCATTCTTTGGAGCTGCTTGTCTTTACTAACCTGAAACTCTTTTCAGGAACCTTAGATATCTGTAGATACAAACTATCTTGTAATTGCTTTCCTTGTTGCCCAAGTTCTTTGTTTTCTTTCTGGCCATCCTACTTTTTAAGGCCGTCCTGACATTTGTATTTCTTATAACTTTATTTATTCTTTTCACAAATAAATATACTTCTTAAACAATTGTTTACATGGTACTGTACTTACCACTTTAATAGCAATCCACTTTTAATTCCATCTAGAATTTCTTTTCCTTCAATCTGCTGAATATTTTTATATGACTTTTAATTCTACTCTAAGACCCCATTTCAAATTTAGCTTACAAGTTAAATTCTATATCTGACACATATTGTCCTCTTCACCCACTGTATATTCAATGCAAAGAGTATATTAAGAGCTCAATAAACATTTACCAAACTAACAAGTTGAATTTCTTTTCTTGGGTGGAAGGATGGGTTAAATGGGTGATGGGCATTAAGGAGGGCACTTGTTGGGATGAGCACTGGGTGTTATATGTAAGTGATAAATCACTGAATTCTATTCCTGAAATCATTATTTCATTACAATGTTATCATGTTAACTAGCTTGGATTTAAATTTTTAAAAAGAATGAAATTAATTACTTTTTCTATGTACAGTCACCCCATAAGTGGGCTTTTTTTTCAGATTAGTCCCACAAGACATTCTAATCAAATTGCACTGAGTAATAGATCTTGATTTTTAATTCATATCTGTGAATGAATAAATTGAATAACAATTATAGTGGGCTTAGCTTTTTTAGGGGCTATGGAGATGGTAGGTAGAACATAGGAGAATAGCAATAATATCAGGGCTTAACATTTTCAGAGGACACCACCTGCATCAGCAAACTACAACCATATATACTATGTAGTTAGAAAAAAAGGTGATTTGTAATGTTAACATATGTAAATTGGTGATTCTGGAATTCATTTCTTTATGCAAAAAAAACCGACATCAGATAGATACAAACTATATACAGGTATAACTATAAACATTGAGTTTAAATGAAAAAACACAAAGACAAGTTTCTAAATTCATGGAACTCTGTAACTGGACACCAAACCTTTATTAAGAATCAGATATAAAGTAAGGGCTACAACACAAAAGACATCATGCTATGAGAAAATATCATAGAGTAATACAAACTAGTCTGAAAGTTCAGGGAAGGCTTTTCTGAGAAAATGAAGGGTGAGTACAGCTTATCTAAGTTGGGGAAGGGAATGGAAATATTTCAGGAAATCATTTTACAAAATGCCAGTGGAGGTTGGGACTGATAGGATGGATGGAATAACTTATCAGTAGAGTAGCAGTATAGAGCAAGGGAAAACACTGAAAGAGGAGTCTAGATAGGTAAGCAAAATTCAGATCATATAATGCTCTGTAGGCTATAGGAAGAAGTTTAGTTATGTTAAGAATAAACAATAGAAAGTTATTGAAGGAGTTTCAACATGGATAGGACAAATTAGAAATATGTTTGAAAAGGACACTCTGGTAGGTACTCTGGAAGGAAGATTAAAAGGTTAACAGTTAATGCTTGGAAAACAAGAAGTATTAAACACTAATATAAAATATAATGGAGTTTCTGATATAAATTTATGAAATCTTGATTCCCAATCAATGTTCTTGCCTCTAAACTAAGAACATTTTGGCTGAATTATAGAGTTTATTAATGAAATGATCTTATTACTTCCATTTGTTTTATTGTAACTGTATATAAGTAAAATCTCTGATAAGAACTAATCTTCACATTCCTTTGGATTAATTAATGAAGCATTCATATTAACTTGGCATTGTGAATGCTTTAATCCTCACATATCCTTGAGTTAATATGTCACCTTAACACCTAAAATGAATTTCAAAACTTAAACTATAGTCTATGCAATTAAAGGTCTAGGTTTCAGAGAAAATATCATATAGATGTGTCCCCATAAATATTGTGAGTAAAAGACTTCAAGTGAATAAAAGGAGGAAACATAAAGGTACAATTTTAGACACATGTATTTTTATATTTTATTTAATAGCTCTGAGTGAGGCTGGACTTGAAATATGTGTTTGCATATGAATTTCACAGCTACTAGTTTGATTAGATGCAAAAAGTCATTTGTAGACTTCCTTCAATTATGCCAAGTACATTTTGAATTTTGATATTTCACTGTATAACAATCAATGTATTTTTATATAGGAGACTTCATGTGTCTTTGAATTCAGCATATGCTGTATTTTAGGAACATGCAAGGTAAAACTATGAATCAGATTTTCAAGGACCTAAGTCTTGTGGCTGAAAGAAAAAAGAAAGAAGTGTCCTAGTTTCCTGACCCCAAGTCTACTTGAGAGTTTAACACCTTGATGCTGTCCTTTTCTTTTTATGAGCTCCCCAGTATTGTTGCAATCAGCCAGGCCACCTTGCTTGTATTCCTCACATCCTTAATAATGGACCAAAGCCTTGCTTTCAGTACTGGTACCAATAATCAGATCAGTTTCTCTCTTCAGTTTCAGGCTTCAGGTTTATTTATAAAATAGTTTTATATGGGATACTGCATAAATTAAAGTCTTCGGGATGACAATAAAACCTGGCCAAAAGAGCTAGAAAAACTTCCCAGCACACCATTGGACTATTTTAGTAAAGATGCAAGTGCCATTACACTCAGTCATCGCTATGCTATCCAACAAACCCCGCCCCACCACCCACTCCCACCATATTGATGGGGGAGTTATTTGACTTTAATTATTTTCTATTACTGCACTATAAAGCAGTTTCTTTTTGGAAGTAATTTGCTCTATCATGCTTCTTTAGCTGAGCATAATTGGAGACCTCAGATTTCTATACAAATAAACTACTATTCAACTATCTTACCAGTTCTAGTAGCTTTTGATGGTTTTTTCTACATAGATGAGTATATTCTTTGCAAATAATGACATTTTAATCTAATCCCTTTCAATCCTTACACTCTGATTCTTTTTTTTCTTTCTCTTCTTCATTCACTTTTTTTTTCATCTCTTTATGTTTCTGTCTCTCTCTCCATGTTAAGAGTGGCTGTGCTAATGAGAATCCCTGTATTCCTCTTGTTCTTATGTGTGTCTGTAGGAGTATTTGGTGCATAACCTTTTCCATATTAGGAAAATTTCCTTTTTATAACATTTGGCTCTTTATCAAATGCTTTAATTATACCTATGATAGCTACTTTTTCTTCTTTGGTCCATTAATGTGAGTTATAATGTTAACTATTTTATGCTGAATCAGCAAAGACTTTGGGGGATAAATCTTATAGGATTAGGATACATTAATTTTAGTACACTGATTCACTTTTTTATTTTATCTAAGGGTTTTTATCTATATTCATGAGAGGAATGGATTTTTAATTTTCCTCTTTGTATTGTCTTTATCTGATTTGAGATTATAATAACTTTACATAAAGTAAATAGTTACCTGTAGCTATTTCTATTTTTTTGCAAAAATGCAAAAAATTTCTCACTTTGGAAGTTTATGGAATTTTCTCTTTGTCTTTGACAAACTTAAATTTCAATATAACATATGTATGTATAGATTTCCTTTAACTAGGGAATTTGGCATTCTATAAATTGTTTTGCTATGAGAGTTTAAACTTTATACATTTTATAAGTTTACTATTATTTACTCAAACATTTGCTCTCACTTTGGTATCCTATGCCTAAATGCTGGCAATTCTACTTCTTCCCAATTTAATATTTATCTCATTATCTTTTCCTGTTGATGTTTATAAAATTTTGTATATGTTTTTCCAGATCATTTACTCATTTTTAGCAGTTTCTAACTAGCATTTTTTCTTATCCACTGTAACAATTGTACTTTGTCATCTTTTCAGTTTTTTAATTGCTATTAATCTTCCATAATAAACTTTCATAAAATTTATCATTTGGGTTAGACTCTTAACTGTTTAAAAAATTTAACATCATGTGTTATATTTGTTATTTTTCTTTATAGTGGGTTTACTTCTCAGGTAGGATTATTTTGTTTTGTGAACTTGTATCCCCCTGGTGGTATTATCCACCCTTTTTGGTAGGTGGCAGGTCTTAAGGACATATAGGGAATAAGCACCAGACTCACGAATCTCCAGAACCCCCAATGTCATGTCTTGCAATTCAACCTGGCCACATTAATCCTGAATTACATAGGGTCTAAGGTTAAGTTTCTGTATCAAGGAGACCCAAAGTTACAATAGATTATATGCAAAAGAATTTTATTCCTCTCTTAGTTATATTCCAAAGGAGAATTAATGTAGAGCTACTAGGATATTTCTTCACCACAAAAAGAACGACTAAGGATAAAAAGTGGCCCTCAGACTAAGGATAAAAAGTTTCGTGTTGTCATTTCTATACCAGCAAGTAAGGGGGGTCATGGGAAGGACAGGAAATTATCCTTTCTAAAAGATATAATCTAGAAGTTATAAATCCCATTTGCACATATTCCACTGACTAGAATTATATCATATTGTCACATCTCGTTTCATGGGAAGCTAAGAAATACAGTATTTGGGTGGAGTTGTGCCCTGCTAAAATGTAAGTGTCTCTATCATTAAAGTCAAGAAAGTTTCAATAGATTCTGGAAGATAAGTAGCAATTTCTTTTAAAAATTACTCAGAAAAAGAACTACCCAGTAAAACCTTCTATCTAAATGGCATATATCAAGTTTTCTTGAATTTGGAGGAGATGGATATGAAGCAAGGAACTTCTCACCATTTTTTTATACTTGTTCTACTAGCAATTCAGGAAATCAGGGCCAATTCTTAGGACATTACTAAACATTTCTATGGTGATGATAGCAAACAATGGCATGCCCTAGAAAATGTGTTTCTAAGGTCAGAATTTTAAACCTCTTTCAATTGTAGCCTTCTGCTGCAATTCACCTTTCTGCAAGGAAGTTGTAAATTTACCATCTCTCCACTGCCTCTCTCTTACACTCACAACATATGTGTTCCTGTTCATAGTAGCCTTGATCTCCCTAATCTTTTACTCTTTAATATTAATCCTTCAAATCTATGTTTCTTTATTGCTTCTGCAATTTTTCTGGGGTAAATTATATGGGAGAAACCCAAAAGCATAAGTTAGTGACCATTTTATCTGATATCAGAAGCCCACCGATTTACTGGCTTGATATTTCAAGTTTTGAAAAATATCCATATAAATACTCCAGAGAGCTTTATAATAGTCTGTACAAAGTTAAAACATTTTGTTGATAACCTTTCAATAACTTCTGAAGCTTATTTTATCCTAACTAAATGGATTATTTTGACATTTTATTGATATAATTATAAATAGAAATATTCAAAAAGACAGGAGTGGTGAGTCACAATCATTACTAAAATAAGTAAAATAAAAAGAATAATTGAGTATAATTTTAGTTTTAATTAAATTAACATAACTTGGGTTTAGTCAGATTTGGGGGAAAATTTAGCATTTCATGAAGTTTTCAAGGTCTGAGGATATGATTAAGTTCAATATTGTATGATAGAATAACAGTAAGACCACAGGAAAGATCATACCTCAATGGATAACCTAGCCCTAATAATTAATACCATAATTCTTAGGCTTGAAAATTATGCTCATTTTAAATAAGCATATTAAAAGTCTGTTGCTTTGCCTTATCTTTGATACATTTTTTTAAATCTCCATCTGTCTGATGAAGTTTGTATAAACTTAAAAGAACTATCTTTACTCAAACTTTTCATAGTTTTGTCTTTTAAAATATTAAGTCATTCCCCAAAATCCAGTCTCAGTTTAAAGTGCTAAGTCTGGGGCGCCTGGGTGGCTCCGTCCGTGTAGCGTCCGACTTCGGCTCAGGCCACGATCTCGCGGTCCGTGAGTTCGAGCCCCGCGTCGGGCTCTGGGCTGATGGCTCGGAGCTGGAGCCTGCTTCCGATTCTGTGTCTCCCTCTCTCTCTGACCCCCCCCCCCCCGTTCATGCTCTGTCTCTCTCTGTCCCCAAAATAAATAAACGCTAAAAAATAGGTGTTACTTTCTAAAAATAATAATAATAATAAAAAAATAATAAAGTGCTAAGTCTCTGGTGGCTAAGGGCAGCCTGTAGTTCTGGTCCAAAATGGGACTACGAAACCAGAAATCATGAGCTTGTTTTAGTGCGTGTGTGTGTGTGTGTGTGTGTGTGTGTATTTAACTCCTCCACTTGCAAGTTAAATATCGTATGCTACTTTGAATTTTCCCCAGGCCTTCCTGAAAAACCAGAACAAGGTAGATCAAGGTATGCTTACTCTATTGTGCATCTTATTTTTCTCTCACCATATTCCTTACTGTAGATCCTAGGTTGAACTGGTGCTGAAAATACATAGATTGTAGGCATAACTGCTCCATACGGATTTAAATCACTACAGATTTACCTCTCATTATTTTGGTTTTAAGGGCAGAGATCCATAATTACCCTCTAATATTTATCCTTACCCTATATAATAGCAGAACTGCCCATGACTAGAGATAATTCCCAGCCTCTTATGCAGTCTATTGTGAACATATATATATTTATTCACCAATGAGATAGAAGACACGATGTCCACTTGTGTTCAGAGGAATATATGTGTGCTTTCTCAATTCTTCTTCTATACCTAGATAGCTGCTTTGCAACATCCCCAGGTCACTCTGAAATAGATGCCTTCAACACAGAGATGGGAATCTCCCTACCAACTCTGGACCTACTATTTCTGTTCTTCCATGTGAAAGATGAATACATTTCTATTTTGTTCTATATTTTTGGGTGCCTTTGCTACAGCAAATTGTCTGAACACTAATATATTCTCCAACTTAAGGCAGATATCCTTAGTGTTGAGACTATTCTACATGTGATGCCACCTATTTGATTATTTTCCAACTGTTCCCATTAATCTCATGCTTGCCTATCACTGCATTCCTTCAGAAAATAGATACTCAAGTATATAGAACAAGGCAGGGATTTTGTTGCTTCAGTAACAGATGTCAAGGGTGGTTCTAGCAACCAAGCTAAGTCTGAAATGAGTTTTCATAATTTGGTATAGTGCTGAAATTACAAATAAAAGAAAAACTGATCAGAAACATACGGGGACCAAGTTTTTGACAGCATTTCCTAGGAAATGATATAATCATTATAGACAGGAACTCTTCCTAAGTTATTTATTTCTTTACACTTATTTTCATGGCACATAAAAAAATGAGCATGGAGGGATCAAGAAACAGTTATAGACACATACTGTAGCATAATTAAAAATCGCTTTTTGTTGATATATTAACTAGAATATGTCAAAAATTTGACAGAAATCAAATAATTGCAATCTTATATTTACAACTTAAAATGAACATTTACATATTCAGAAAAAAACTAACTTGAACACATTCGAGTAAAGAGAAAGAGCACCTATATGACAGATTATAAGGTCACTTATGATTTTTGAAGTCCTGTGGGGTAGAGAAATTATTAGTTTCCAAATATATATAATAAATTAGTAGATGTGTGTGGCTCAAAATGTGTCTAAAACACCACCTTACCCATAGGGGGAGCAGGGGAAAGTAATTGATTATATCAACACATGAAGAAAAAAAAAACCAATATTCAGGATATTCAGTCTTCTCAAGAGACTGCAAAAAAGAATTTCCTGAATAAGAAACTAGGAACTTAAGTTGGCACAAAACTAGTAAACAAGTCTTATAAAGGGAGATTGAACAAGTGAAACATACAAGTTCAAATAAACTTGCAATTAATTTTAACTGGGAGATCAGAGAAAGCTTCAGAGATAACAGGTCATATATTTAGGTTTTAAATATGAGGACAATCTCGATTCTGGATGACTAGCAGAAAAGATAATTCCAGATAAAGAAATATAACAAAAGATAGTGTCAAATTAAAAAAAAAAATCGAACTTATGTAAGGAGAAGCTTATTTCGAAAAGACTACTGCAATAGGGAGAATGCTCCAACCATAAGATCTGCAAGAATCTCTAAGATCAGAAAGAAAGGGCTCCTTAGAAAGGAGTAGAAAAACCTGAAAAGAACCAGGTGTGGGGAGTCAGATGAGCAGGCATCATGATTGGACAGTTGATCCTCGAATGTTTCTCTTGGCTATCAGTTGCTTTGTAAGGACCATTAACAATATAGCAGTCAGGTTTTAGTTGTTTGATGACAAATCCAGGAAGGAAGGGGAAAATTTGGAAATTAGTTTGGAAAATTGTAGCCAGATATTAAAGAACACTGGAAGAATTAAAAGTTTAGTAAGCATTGCTAATTTGTACAAAGTGACAGGATCTAATCCAAGTTACAGGTAACAAAACTGGTTTTTCCAGGTTTTTCCAAGTGAAATAAAAAGTCACTGGAATCTTTATCAGAAAAGACAGAGTTTGCATCATTATCAGATACTTCCAACTTAAAAGGAGTAGCAAAAATAACCCAAGAAATGAACAATACCATAATATGATAACTCAGAAGGACATGCCAGGTTTTCTATTGAAACATAAATTTTTTCTCTACAGTCATTCTTCCTTTCCCTTGATCAAAGACTATCTCAAGAAAATATTATTGTTGATCACAAAATAAGGTCAGACTCACTAAATTTGCCTGATTATTTTTTACATAGGTTGAACAAGAATGATAATTTTGTTTTGCTAGAGTCTTTCATAAGAAATACCAGATTGAACTTTTAAAAGTCACTTGAGGTTAGGAATCTAAGTCAAGAACTTGCAATAAGATTTCACCTGCAGTACCTATAAATTTGGGTGAATTCTTTCTTTCTTGAGGTCACTGAAATATCCTAAGATTCCTAGGTTTTCCAGAAAGTGATTGTTCCTATTTCACCTGTAACACTGGGAACCCTGTGAGCAAGATATGAGGCCAGTTTTCCCAAGAGGGCTTTGTAAGCACTGACTATTACAAACAAACAAAAAACAAAACAAAACAAAACAAAACAAAACACCCTTATTTTCTTAAAACTCTCTACTCATATGTGATTAAATGAGCATTGTTTTCAAATGGCATTCCATTCAAAGCCTTAGTTGTATAACCAGTGTTTCCAATTATCTCCAATTAACAAGAAGGATAGATTCTCATTTATCCTTTCTAAATAAGTCTATTGGCACAGAAATAAGAATATTTATTAAGTTTCTGAATTCTGGAGGATTAAACTGGGATAACAAGGTAAATATTAACTTTTGGTTTACGGAAGCATAGTCTAAAAATTGTCATGAATATAAATAACTTAAGAAAAAAGAGAAAAGTGTTTCTTATATTCAGCAAGTACATTAAAATATTATCAATATTCCAAACAAAACCTATGAACCTCTTTCATTGGTTTAATTAATTCTTATTCTACTCAATATTGGGTTAGCAGTCACATGAATCTGCTCTCCACTAGAATTCTGGAAATCCCAACTCAGTCCAATGGTATGATCTTGATGTAAAGCAATGCCATCATAACCTTGTGCCCAAGAGTTACTAGAATAATCCTTTCCCATGGGTCTGTAAGACAGACAAGTCATTCTTTATTAAAGATGAAACATTCTGTCCCATATCTGATTTGTAAGCACCTTCAAGTAACCAGAGTGAAACAAAAATCTTCCTGTAGATGGAATAAAACTAAAAATGGCTATGGTTAACTTACTGGTAATTTTCAGAAGTGGTTCTGATGAGAGTTCATTATAAAAAATAACACAACACAAGGAAAGTTTTGAGGCATTCAAAACAAAATGAAGACAATCCAAAAAGGTTTTAAATAAAATACTTACAAACATAATATTATTTTCCAATAAAAGTAGATATATTTAATTTATGAAAATGAGGCAAAATGTCAAAAGTTATGAAGAGATTTGAACATTCAATCAAATGAAATAATTGATTAGTAAGAAAATATATGGCTCCCTATTGCTCAAAGGGCCCATAAAGTTTTCAGAAGTAAATATAGAGGGTAATAAGACATAAATAACCTTATTACTTTCAAAGGTAAAAAGACTTAGTTCTCTTGAATAAGAAATGACATGATAAAGTCAACATGAAGCACAAGATATTTTTCTGATAAGACACAAAATTATTGCCTCCTAAGACAGATTTTTCAGAAGGCAAATAAACTTTTAAAAACTCTTAAGAGTACACCAATAATCCAAGAAACTCGTTTTAACAGAGAAAATAAAATTCTAGTTTTATATTAGCATGGTATTTGATATTTTTTTAATAAACAAACTGATAAAATTTTAGTCAGCTACCATAAAATTCCTTTTCCACAAATGTACAATTTTCTATATCTATTGTGGAGCAAGCAGTCCTTTTACTTTAGGACAAGACTATTCTCTTCCTCAACAAAAACACATCCTCTCTACCTTGCATACTAAAGCTGGTTTTTTTTGCCATTATTCTCCAGGTAGATTCTCATTTATAAATGATGATAAAAACTGAATTACAGGTAACTTTTATTTCACAGAGAAAACTATCACGTGGATAATTGTGACCTGTATGTCATAACACAAATATCGCAGAAGCAGAGATTATGAATTTACATCTCTCAACTTGTTATGGCCATATACTTTCTTACATGGAACTCCTAAATGATCATTAGTAAAATGTTGCCATTTTTCATATAATGAACTGAATTAGTGCCATAAGGTCAAAGCATGTAATTCATGGGAGAAGGGGAGAAAGGGTGCCAATAGACCAAAAGTTACCCATGGGATTAGATAATTCAGAGATAAATCTTAAAGTTGCTGGTAAAAAGTTCCACTCCAGAGTATAATCTTCAGTCCGGGAGCTGAGGGAACATCCTCATTCAATCCTCATTGAAGGAACAAAGGAAAAACAGAAAAAGTTTCATAGGCCAAAAAAATCTCTTTGCCTGAAAGGAAGTAAATTCTTATAAGCTTCTACAGATAAGTGTGGAGTACTGGATTAGAAAATGTGACTCACTGGGACGCCTGGGTGCCTCAGTCCGTTTCGCATTCAGTTCTTGGTTTTGGCTCAGGTCATGATCTCACAGTTTGTGAGGTGGAGCCCTGCACTGGACTCCACACTGACAGAGTGGAGCCTGCTTGGGATTTTCTCTCTCTCCCTCTCTTCCCCTCCCCCACTGGCTTGCACCTAGGCACACGTGCGTTCTTTCTCTGAAAATAAATAAATAAACTTAAAAAAAAAAAGAATATGTGACTCACCACAGTGGATCCTAATATTCCCAGTCAAGACAGGATACAAAGATCCAAAAACCTGTAGTAAATACTTGTGAGAAGACAGTGGGGTCCCAGGGGCAGTCAGCTCTTCATTGGACAGGGTCTTGACATCAGATAACTGTTAAACAGAACAAATCTGGAGGAAAGACTTTTTTCCAAAGACTTCCAAAACCAAAGAATGGGAATTTGGAGGATCTGTGCTTAACCTTGTCCTAGGTAAACAAGGATATTATCCTCAAGTCTTGTCTAATTCACCTGGGGAAGGGTAGGTCATTGCAGTAAACCACTTCCTGCAACACAAAAGAGTGGGAGTTTCTTAATCACAGTTTGCAAGGAGCACAGGGCTTAGGTAAATTTCAACACTGTCAATAATATGAGGAATTATGAAAATGCACGTAATATTCTATTACTATCTTAAATACTCAAATTGTGTGCCTTCTTAATATGAGTCATTGAACATTTAAATATCAATAAATTCATGGGGCGCCTGGGTGGCGCAGTCGGTTAAGCATCCGACTTCAGCCAGGTCACGATCTCGTGGTCCGTGAGTTCGAGCCCCGCCTCAGGCTCTGGGCTGATGGCTCAGAGCCTGGAGCCTGTTTCCGATTCTGTGTCTCCCTCTCTGCCCCTCCCCCGTTCATGCTCTGTCTCTCTCTGTCCCAAAAATAAATAAACGTTGAAAAAAAATAAATATCAATAAATTCTTATAAAATTGATTTAAGTGCTTCTGTCTATAACACTCAGGTTTAGAAAAATAACAAAGGAATTACAATGAATAACAATAATTTGTGGCTTTCATTAGTATCCAAAGAATAAAAAATTCATAATCAAATACAACCAAATGAAGAATTTGGCATAAGATTTTAAATGCTGAAAAACAAAAGATTGAAATCACTGTTACTATGGATATACACATTTAATAGAGAATTGGCTCACCTTTTTTGTAAAATTCTCATGAAGTTGCAAAGATAATAAAACAATCATGGCTTTCAACGTTAGGAATACAGTTCCATTTCCAATCTTTCCATTCCAGTGGCTTTATGCGTAATGAAAATTTAACAATAATTAATGGATCTTTAAAATTTTTTCTTCAATTGAAGGCATATGCTAATTACATCTCTGCCAGGGTAGAAGCAGGGGAAGTGTGCAGAGAAGAGATCTAGAAGAACTCAACCATGATGTGAACATCTATGAATAGCTATTTCAATAGCAGTGCACATCATTTGCAAATGCTTGATATTAATAGTGATTTGCTTATAAGAATGTTTACTTTCAATTCTGGGCCTATGACTACATTTTAAGGCATATACTTCATGACTAAGAAGGCAATTATTCTGTCAGGCTCACTATCAGGAGATATTTGATTAGCAGTTTGAAATTTTTGTTTGTTTGTTTTTAACTATCTGAAGCTGTTATTTAAATTATACTTTAAGGTTTTATTGTCTTGACTCCTAACAATACCAAATATATCTCCCATTTCAATTTTCTTTTCCTTTAGGTCTTATCTGTCCTTTTTTTAATTTCAAACAGTAAGTCTATTAAATACTTTGCAGAGTCCACAAATGGCTACTTAAAGTGACTATTTATTGATGTTAAAAATCAGTTGTGGGTTACATATTTAAATCTGAATATCTGGGGGTGCCTGGTGGCTCAGTCAGTTGAGCATTGGACTCTTGATTTTGGCTCAGGTCATGATCTCACAGTTGGTGAGATGGAACCCCATGACAGGCCCTTCTCTGACAGCACGGAGCCTGCTTGGGATTCTCTCTTTCCATCTCTCTGCCCCTACCCTGCACAAACATGTGTGCTCTCTCTCTCTCTCTCACCCTCTTTTTTTCTCTCAAAGTAAATAAGTAAATAAATATTAAAAAGAATTAAATCTGAATATTTCAACATGCCATATAATTCGGTTCCAAAATGATATCCCATATAACCCTTTCTACTAATTATAGGAATAAATATGTTAGAGAAAATGATGATAGTTGAACATTGGAATTGCCATCAGTAATCTTAAATAAAGCATTAACAGTGTTCCTTTTTCACCATGATAATTTCTTAAAACTGTAAGTAAGTAGGCCCACATTTCAAATTTCAATCCAGTCAATAAGGCTTTGTAGAAGAGTGAATGAAACGTTGTACATGAGAATAAAAGAATGCCGTATTTCTGTTTTTGTCATTTCATGGTAAGTAACCTTAATCAGTTTGTTATTTTTTTTTCAAATGGGGCACCTGGGTGGCTCAGCCAGTTGAGCGTCCGGCTTCAGCTCAGGTCATGATCTCACAGTTCGTGAGTTTGAGCCCCACATCAGGCTCTATGCTGACAGTTCAGAGCTTGGAGGCTGCTTCGAGTTCTGTATCTCCCTCTCTCTCTGCTCCTCCCCCACTCATGCTCTGTCTCTCTCTTGCCTTCAAAAATAAATTAAAACATTAAAAAAAATGTTTTGTATTTTAAAACATTAAAAAAATATTTTGTATCTAGCAGTGCTAGATACAAAAACTGGTACAATTTACACTTAATATCCAAATCACTATAAATGCTCCTTTGCTGTTATTGTTATATGCTACTAATCACAGTCCATTCATTCTTCATTCTTGTATAACCGCAATACATTCTATCTTCCCCATGCGACTCCTCCCAACCTTTAAAGTCCCTGACATGTCCACCTGGCCAGTCTTCTGCTACAGTGACCACTGGGATTATTGTAGTCCCTAAAGGGCACTTGAAATAGCAACCCTGGTAACTAGATATCATGATCCCAAAAGGGACCTTCATGGACATAGTGAAGACAACTTCCAGGCAGTCTGACCCTTCCATAATGCCTAATAATTAGCCCAAATATTGCCAGCCAGTAGCATTAAGAGACTTTACTTTCCTTGTGTGAAACGGAAGTTATTCTAAGTTTTAAAATCTTTAGAAACTTTTTTAAAACTTATTTTCTCTAGGAAATTGTCATAGAGAGTATGTTGGATCACCTTTTTTGTGCTATACAATAAAATTTATACACAGTGCTCAATCTCTGTTTCCTTTCCTATAAAGGAAATCCTTTATAACACCTCACAAAGTCTTACATATGTTCTATCTGCTTCCATTGCCTTTTTCCAATGTCATTCCATCTTGTGAACCCCTATTCAGCGCTCACATTTTAGATCAAATATCTTCTTTTCTGGGAAATGTTATAGGATATCTCTAGACACTTTCTGCAGCATTTATCATTCTCTTATAGCAGTTATTGTATTTTACTATTTATGAAGGTGATGAACCCCTGGAGTCTTGTATCATTTTTGAACATCCATAACCTACCACAGTACCTGGCACAGAGAAGATATCCAATCAATACTGGCCAAGTGAATATGGATTTAGGAGGTGTTTATTTAGGATCTAGTATGTGCCAGATGCTATTTTAAGTACTATCAATTCAGCATTTGGCCAAGCATCAGTTTGTTTGCTCATGTGTTTGTTCATTTTAACCTTCATGGGTGTCCTAGTTGGCCCGTTCAACCTGGGAATGCTGGCATTTCAGTTTTGTAAAGGTTAGATGCTAATGGTCCTTCTTTGTGTGACTTCAGTTCTGAGGAGTCAGTAGGGGGTCAGTTAAATGTCCAACTCTTGGTTTCGGCTCAGGTCATGATCTCACGGTTCGTGAGTTCAAGCCCTGCATTGGGCTCTGCACTGACAGTGCAAAGCCTGCTTGGGATTCTGTCTCTTTTTCTCTCTCTTTGTTCCTCCCCTGCTAGTGCTCTTTCTCTCTCTCAAAACAAACATTTAAATACTACTACTAAGTGAAATAAGTCATACAGAGAAAGACAGATACCATATGGTTTCACTCTTATATGGATCCTGAGAAACTTAACAGAAACCCATGGGGAGGGGAAGGAAAGAAAAAAAAAGAGGTTAGAGTGGGAGAGAACAAAAGCATAAGAGACTCTTAAAAACTGAGAACAAACTGAGGGTTGATGGGGGGTGGGAGGAAGGGGAGGGTGGGTGATGGGTATTGAGGAGGGCATCTTTTGGGATGAGCGCTGGGTGTTGTATGGAAACCAATTTGACAATAAACTTCATCTATTGAAAAAAAATAAAATCAATCAATCAATCAATCAATCAATACTACTACTACTACCAATAATAATAATAATGGCTCTACTTAGGTAATGTGCCACAATCTGTAGTAACTGCTGCCTGCAAGTTCAACATTCTCCACATGGTATCATTTTTTGAAACGTGCAAGCCAGCCAGCATTAGCGAAAAGGAATTTGAGGTTTTCCTGATCCTGGGCAATGCTGCTGCTAATTGTTTTGGCTTTTAATGTTACAACGATGTGATTTACTATGCTATTTTTCCTCAATCATGACATCTCAAGTCTACAAACTTAGCAATTTTCCTATCTTTTCTGTAGCTACAGCTATACTAATTACTGCCCACCCTTTAGTCATAAAAGGTAAGCATTCCACATCACCTATGCTGAAGATCCACATTAAGAAGAGAGCAATTTAGAGTGATAGCTGCCTGACTGTGGTCCATAGATAACACTGCAAGAAGATAGCAGAAATGAGAATTTGTTAAACCCCCATGTGTGAGTGCTCTCATAACCACCTCCTTCAAACTGAGGGGCAATGCACATGTCCTGCATGGACTTTAGATGGGACTGGAGAATATTGAAATCTATAAATATCTATATGAAGAGAAAATAGGAGATAAAGTTCTACACTCTAATACTAATCTAAAACTACAGAATGTTTATTAAATATGAGTCAACAACTTATTCTTGTCCCAGAGTATTTTTAAAAAGGTAAATTGTTTAATAGTGAGTTTAGATCATCAGTTCCAGCACATCATGTGTGCAATAAAACAAGAGTGGTGAATAAATAGATGTGAGTAACTTCGTTCCTACCTCAACCTAAATGTAGGAGAAGGCGACAGAACTACTAAAATCCAGGGACCAGGGACATTTTAAACACCTAGTTCACTCAATTCTATTCACTGACACCATTGTCTATAGTCTCTTCTCTCTCTATACACATACAAATAACTTGCAGAAAGAACTATTGAAGCGAAAGAAAATTGTTTTCTATCCTTTCTGGGCAAGAAGAGGAAAATGTGTGACTAGTACTCTACACAGGCCCAGGAAAATCCAGTGTAGTATTTTAAACTATTATATCAAAATGTGGTTATATTTACATGGATAAGTACACATTTCTAAGTTTTTATTTCAAGTGAATATAGCACTTTGTAAATACAGTTATTAATAAAAACATAAGTATAATTTATGTTACATTAATTGCTTTTCCAACTTCTTTCAGAATAGCATACATTGGGCTGCCTGGGTGGCTCAGTTGGTTGAGCGTCCGACTTCGGCCCAGGTCATGACCTCGCGGTCTGTGGGTTCGAGCCCCGTATCGGGCTCTGTGCTGACAGCTCGGAGCCCAGAGCCTGTTTCAGATTCTGTGTCTCCCTCTCTCTCTGACCGTCCCCTGTTCATGCTCTGCCTCTCTCTGTCTCAAAAATAAATAAACATTAAAAAAATTAAAAAAAAAAGAATAGCATACATCTTTTTAAAGAAAGAGCAATTTGGATTTATTTTGATTATGAGAAACTTGCCTTCAATTCGAATGTATAAAGCAGGATTTATACTTGAAGAAATAATTTAAAGTGACCAAAGAAGGTTTTCAGCAGCTAAAAAGAACAATAATTAGTTGCTAACCAAGGAAGGGAAGAGAAATGTGTCCGGAGTGGGCACAGTTTCAGAGATGCAATAAGATCCAGCTGTCCTCCACATACAAACTCCTACTAATATTTACCATACTATCCAGAATTTCATTTACTAAGGTTATTATTTTTGGCTAAAACATTGTTTGTAGGAGGTCTTGGTTTAAAAATATATAGTTATAACAGTAGCAGAAGTAACAAGAACAGCAACAACAATAAAATGTTAATCTACCATATGCCAGTCATTCCTGTAAGTGCTTTACAATGATTTTTCCTTCCAGCCTCCCACATGCCTTGCCCATCATCACCCTCAGTTCATGACTTTGCTTCTTATTCTAATGAGAAAATGGGAACAATTAGAAGAGAACATCCTCATACTCCAACCACTGCCTTCATTTGTCCACCTGACTATCTCATCATGTTCTTCATCCCCTTTTAGGATAACTCACACACCCAGTTCCCCTGCTCCTCTCTGTGCACTTCTCTGTTCCCTTTGCTGGCTCATTTTAATGGGGAATACAGTTAATCACTTAATTGCATTGGTATTGAATCCTCATCACTTAGGACTTTTCCCTCCTTTCTGTCTTGGTGATCTCATCCAGACTTATGACTTCAAATATCACCTATAGGATTTGTTACTGACTCTCATATTTCTATTTTCAATCTACACTTGTTGAACTCAAGTTTTATATACCTAACAGTTGACTTCATCTTTGGGTATCTAAACATGAATCAGCTATCTAAACTTGAATTTTTGATTCCCCTCCCTCCCCCCCCCCCCAAACTGCTCCTCTCACACTCTTTTACATCCTCAGTAAGGATCTGTTCCTTCCTTCCAGTTTCTTCCCCAGTAGCTTGCAAGTTTCATTAGGGAGGTAGTTTTGTCTATTTCTGTTTATTGCTGTACCTGCAGGATATTGGTTAGGACTAGGGCATTTTGCCAGCAGTTGATAAATACATTGAATGATAATAATAAGAGTTACATCTGTATTCTCTGTATTGTTCCTGTTTTCACAGGTTTATTCAGTCTTCCCAAAAAGTCTCAATAGTAGGTATTCTTATTCTTATTGACAAACAACTTCAGAGGGCTTAAGTAACTTGCCAGCAGTAACAGTGATAAATAGATATCGGTGCCAAATTTTCAACACAAAATTTGTTGTGTGTGTGTATGTGTGTGTATGCATGTATTTGCATGTGTGTTTACAGAAAGAGAGAGAGAGAGAGCCCGCTTATCATCTAGATTTCCTTCATTCTGAATTAACTTTCTGCATGGTGGGCATGTTGGTTAAAATATCTTTTGGCTACAGAAATAATATTCTTAGTTCTAGTAGATCTTCAGCAAATTATTTTACAGTTGCTCCTTATTTATTCATTTCTTCTATCTACTTTTTCTTTATACAGAAACAGAAATCGAGATAAAGAACAAGTAAAAACATGGCAGTAGTAGAGCTAGACTTAAGGTGGCATTCACAAAGTAATAAGTACTGTTGTTAACTTCTCTTGAGCTATCAAAGTTGCATTGAGTAAACAGGTAATAGTGTTAAATAAATGTAATTTGAGGTGTCCATGTGTTTAGTGTCAATATAAAAAAATTCCATGACCAATTTAGAGGTTTTCAAAATTACTTCTAAAAAAGGTAAGTGCAATTAAATGAGTTAGTTATACCCAATTATGTGTGAAGATTAATATGCTTTGTCAAGTAATGCTTTTACCACAGGCTTTACTATTTTCATCTGTTATTCCCTACTTTCCCGGAATTTTTTAAAAATATGATTTAAGAAACTATTTTCATTTCTGTTTTCTCAGCAGAATTTTAAATAATTTATGGCTTTAGTTATATTTGTTTTGAGAGTGAAATCTACTGCCCAATATAGCCTTTATGTCATTCTTTGTTTTAACAGTTTATATCTTAATATCACATATAAACCAAAGTCTATGAAATCCCACAATGATTAGGCCAACTCAGCAATATTTCGTTGACAGTTATTTTTCTTTCTTTTCATTTTCATGTGGGAGTTTTACAATTTCTAAGACATAAGGAATATTTTAAAGTTATTCTTAGGCTTCCAGGTCTGTAGTGGAATGCACACCAGCACTCAAATGCTCTCCTAAATTCCCACTGTAGGTGTGTCACAGAGAGCAAGGGGGAAGCACTAAAGTGAAGGAACTCTAAGAGGTGGCAGGGGAGCCCCACATCAGGACTCAGGTGGCAGCTGGGGCTGGGGGTGATGTGGCATGTAAGCAGTAGTGAATACTCTTTGCTGAAATCTTACGAGATGTATACTTTGAAGTCTTAGTGTAGAAGTGAAGAATTAGGTATGGAACTGAAAAAAAATAAAAGGATTAATTAAAGATTCCTCTACACAACAGCTGCTCCACAAATTATTTCATCTCTCCCTCACACTGGGAATTCTGACATTTTGGTGGAGGTAGAAGCTAACAGCCAGTTCCCTGCCTGAATACATCCAAATAAAGCAGGTTGGCTGTTGCACCCTGCTTTTGTTTTCATGCAGTTTCCCACCCATGGGAAAGAGGGTTGGGGAAAAAACAGGTCTGTGTGTACTGCAGAATAGGAAATTCCCTTTAACCGCATTATGAAATTCCACACGTTTATTCCTAAAAAAGAATGAACAACCAAGATTTATCACATTGATTGGGAACACAAGCAGCATAAAAGACAAAGACAAAGATGGAGAAACTAACCGTGGTATAATCTGAGACAACCAAGAAGGAGAAGAAAACTTAACCAAAAAAACTATGAAATTAGAATCCTCTGAGACGTATTAAAATGTATCATATCCAGGGTGCCTGGGTGGTTCAGTGAGTTAAGCGTCTGACTCTTGATTTTGGCTCAGGTCATGATCTCACAGTTCATAAGATCTAGCATGGCATGGGGCTCCATGCTGACAGCACAGCATGGAACCTGTTTGAGATTCTCTCTCTCTCTCTCTCTCTCTCTCTCTCTCTCTCTCTCTCTCTGCCCTTTCTCTCTGTGCACTCACACACACATTCTCTCTCAAAATAAATAAACTTAAAAAAAGAGATATTTGTATCCTTGAAAGCAGGAAGAGGAACAATTAGAGGAAAATGAAGAACTCTCTATAAATCATGTAAGTAAGAATATTTAAGGGACCTTGGGTTTGGTGGTGACGTCTTAGACAAAACACCAAAAGCTGGGTCCACAAACAAAAATTTGATAATTGATAATCAGTCACCAGTTAGGGGAGCTGAACAATGGAGTGTAGTAAGAGAATAAGAGCAGCTGAAGAGAACCCTGCCAAAATAAACAAAACTGTGTGACATCCCAGTGTGAGTGTCCATGTCCAAGAATGTGCCCTCTGTGAACATCAGAGGCTTCACAGCATAGTGTAAATAGACTTCACTAAAATAATCTAGTCAGTCACTAAACAAACAAGTGAAGAGTAGTAACAGTCCCAGAGGGTTAATGGCAACATCAGAGCTCTTACAACGTGTGTTCTAAAATGTCTAGTTTTAAATTAAAAATTATAAACCATGCAAAGTAACAGGAAGAAGTGACCCACAGACTGGAAATAAAGCAGGCAATGGAAAGTGCTTTTGAATGCAACAACCTGTTGTTGGATTTAACAGACAAATCTTGAAAGTAGACATTAAAAATATGTTAAAACAACTAAACCAAATGTGCTTAAAGAAATAAAGGAAATGATGATCAATTTTATGTGTCATCATGTTGGGTTGAAGGATGTCCAGGGAGCTGGTAAAACATTTCTGGGTGTGTCTGTGAGGGTGTTTGTGGAAGAGATAACCATTTGAATTGGTGAACTAAGCAAAGCATTTAAATAGCTACTGACTCTTCAGGGTTTACCATGTGATCTCACGTAATCCTGACAACTATCTGATGATAAGTATTTGTATTTTCCCACTATAAAATAACCATATTTTACCAAAAAGGAAAATGGAGATTAGAAAAACTATAAAAATCAAACAAAGATAGCACAACAACAGAATAGCTGAGATGAATCCCAGTGAGTTTTAGATGTGTTGTATGAAAGAAGATATGATGGAATTTTAAAACAGGACATTATGCATGACACAGTCTGGCAGGAGAAAGTGGCAGGGCCGGAGAGATAATATCTCAGATCTCATAATATCAACAACAATTGACACTGTTGCTTCCTTCCTTCTTACACTTTTTAAAAAATGTTTATTTGGTTTTGAAAGAAAGAGAGCACGAGTGGGGAAGGGACACAGAGAAGAAGACAGAGGATCCGAGGATCCGAAGCAGTCTCCTTTCTGACAGCAGCTAGCAGGATGCAAGGTTCCAACTCAGGAACCGTGAGATCATGACCTGAGCCCAGGTCAGATACTCAACCAACTGAGCCACCCAGGCACCCCCTTCTTTTACTCTTTACCCTGGTGGTGTCTTCCTTTTGATTCCCCTTTCTATCTTTTTCTGTTGTTTTTCTTTACCGTATGGTGCTGCCTATTTTTGTTTGGTATTATTAATTATTTATGCTTAATTCTATTAAATCTTGCCTATCCCCATGCACTACTGTCTCCACATGTATCATGTGCAAGCCTGCACTTCTTAGTTGGGACTCTCTTGAGCACTAGTCCTAAATGTCCAATTTCTACATCACTGCTCAATTCTACATCATTGTTATATTAATTTTCTTTTCATCCGTACTGCTATTGTCATAACTCAGGTTTGTACCATTTCTTGCTTATGTTATTTCAGAAGGCTAATGACCAGTAATCCATCCTTTAATTTACCCCTTATTGATCTGAGTGCTGTTCTGAAATGCAAACTTGATCTTAAAATTGCCCGTGGCATGAAATTCACAGTTTACAGAATTTCATAATAGAAATATAATGTGTATACACACCAGCATATACTGATGATATTTTTTTCTTTCATGGTATCTGCCGTAATGGAATGTGGAGAGAATAGGTCATGTTATCCTATTGCTGGTCTAGCCTAGTTAAGACCCAGTCAATTCAGAAAATTTAGCATCCTTTCTTAAAAATAGGCTTTAGCCCTGAAATGACTGACATAAGTTTTGAGTCATGGAATCATAAGATAATGCCTTGGTTTATCAAATGGGGTAGAAAAAGAACCATATTTCTTCATCAATATTATCATTTATTATTATTGTCTAAAACTGCCAATATCAAGGATAAAATACTTTACCATCATGATATCTCAAATGAAAATTTATAAGCTAAATGCCAGTAGGTCCACAGGAAAATTTAAAAAATTTAACCTTCAGTCACATTGCTTCCTCAAACAACTTGATTCTACTAGACGAGTGAAAAGAAAACAAACATTCAATGTAAAAGCCTAGCGCTAGTACAAGTGGACCTGAGCAGCCCAAACCTGTGTGGTTGTTTAACTGTATATCATTTGTCATATATATCATATATATTATATATCACATTTCACATATACCCACACACATACACACACACACAGACATATATGTATATGCTCAATGTGCTCATGAGTATACAGGTCTGAGTAAAGGAAAATAATTCAGATAATTCAAATATTATACTTGGAGTTGGTGAAAATGGTAAATAATAGATTCAAATATGAAAGTCCTCTGGCAGAGAGATAGCTAAAGGTATAGAAAATCCCGAGAACCAAGAGACAGATCTTTTAAAAGCATAATGTAGATCAGAATATATGGTTTGAAAATCAGGAAAAAACTTCAAGTTTCAACTTCTGTTAACTGACTTTTCTGGATGGCTTCCATGAAAGTTTTAAAGGATTTCTCAGTAGCTTAAAATATATATAAATATATATATTTAATATACTTAATTATATCTAGGACTTAATGAAGATTAATGGTTGCTTAATTATACTTCTTAGATCCTTCCCTGATGTGCCCAGTGTGTGATACATCTATTAGGAAAACAAGAAAATCTTCCATGTCCATAATCAATGAACATATGAGGGTTTCTCTTTCATTAGACTTTCACTTGTTCAGTTTCTTTTTCTATGTCATGCTTGTTTTAGATTCATTCAACAACTCCTTATCAAGAAGTCGTCATAGTGTCTGAGATGAGGTAGATATTTGAAATCGAAATTGCATAGAAAGAAGAAGTATGTGTACAGCTCCCTCTCTGGTTCTGATGTGCTCTTCATGCATGACTAACCTGGAGACCACAGGAAGCCTATGCAATCATTGGAATCAGTCAGCACTTTGCATTATGTGCCCAGCCAGATACCTCATGGTTTTGTTTTGGTTTTTTTTGTTCCAGTGTGTGCTGGATCTTGGCCCTGCTTGGCTCTAAAATGCTTTGTAAAACAAAACAGAATGCATTTGATGCCTGCTTGCACTTCATTCACATTTCCAAATAACAGTGTTATTATTGTATCTCTAAACACCTCATAGATTTCAAAGCTATTGGATTTAAATACTTTAAATTAACTACATAACTTTCTAAACTTTAAAAAATTGGCATCAAATCAAGACATAAAAATCAAATACAACATTTAAACATTTTGGTTTATTTTAGGAGTTTCTATTGCTATTTTAATCAAATAATGTAGAAATTGAAGGAATCTTATTAATATTGACTGCTTTGCCATTAGACACAAATTATTTTAATAGTAAAAATATATTGAGATAAGTATTTTTAGAGATTTTGGCATAAGATGCTCAAATTCTAAAATGTTTGTGTCTACTGATAAAACAGAAGTCAAAGTAATGAATCTAGGTTTCTTATTCAGGTCCTTTGCCTTTTTATTAATCAGACTTTTTGTTGTCATCGAGTTGTACGAGTTCTTTATATACTTTAAATATTAACACTTTATCAGATATATGGTTTGCAAATGTTTTCTCCCATTGTGTCGAATGTCTTCATTTGTTGATGGTTTCTTTTGCTATGCAGAACTCTTTAGTTTGATGTAATCCCACTTGTTTATTTTGCTTTTTTTACCCATGCTTTTGGCATAAAATCCAAAAACAAAACAAAAAAAGTACTACCAAAATCAAAGTCAAGGGACCTGTGTTTTTTCCAGGATCCCTATGGTTTCAAGTCTTAAGTCTACATGTGTAGCCCATCCTGAGTTGATATATATATACGCTATAAGATTAGATAGAGTACAACTTTCCTTCCTTCCTTCCTCCCTCCCTGCCTCCCTTTCTCTTCCCTCCCTCTGTTCCTTCCTTCCTTCCTTCCTTCCTTCCTTCCTTCCTTCCTTCCTTCCTTCCTTCCTTTCTTCTCTCCCTGCCTCCCTCTCTCCTCCCTCCCTGCCTCCCTCCCTTCCTTCCTCCCTTTCTCCTTCTTTCCTTCCTTCCTTCCTTCCTTCCTTCCTTCCTTCCTTCCTTCCTTCCTTCCTTTCTTCATAGAAAGTTTTCTAGTTTGTCTTCCTTTCTAGTTTTCCTAACATCACTTACAGAAGAAACAATTCTGTCTCCAATGTATATTATTGGAAACTTTATCAAAAATTAGTTAAGCATGTATGTATATGGCTTTATTTCTGGGGTATCTATTCTATTCCATTAGTCTGTGTGCCTGTCTTTATGCCAGTAGCATACTATTTTGATTATGATAGCATTGTAATATAGTTTGAAATCAGAAAATGTGATGCCTCCACCTTTATTCTTTTTGCTCAAGATTGCTTTAGGTATTTGGGATATTTTGTGGTTCCATACAAATTTTTGCGAAAAATGTAACAGGGATTTTGACAGGGGTAACATTGAGTCTGTAGATTGCATTGGGTAGAATGGACATTTAACAATGGTAATTCTTCCAATTCCTGAATACAAGATTTTTTTCCTTTTCTTTATGTCTTTTTCAGTTTTTTGTCAGTATTTTATGTTTAAATATATAGATCTTTCACTTCCTTGTTTAAATTTATTCCAAAGTATTTTATTCTTTTTGATTCTTCTGTAAATGGGATAGTTTTCTTAATTTCTTTTTCTTATACTTTGTTCTTAGGGTATAAATTTTCTCTCATTTCTAACTTTGCTATTTTGTTTGTAGTGTATCTTTTCTCCCCCATACACTTTTTTCTAAGTTTATTTATTTATTTTGAGAGAGAGAGTGAGCAAGTGGGGGAGGTGCAGAGAGAGAGGGAGAGACAGAATCCCAAACAGGCTCCACACTGTCAGCCCAGAAACCCATGCTGAGCTCAATCTCAAAAACTGTGAAATCATGATGTGAGCTGAAATCAAGAATTGGAAGTTTAAGTTACTGAACCACTCAGGTGCCTCTCCCCCATGCACTTTTAAGATGTTTTCTTTATCTCAGGGCTCCTGGCTGGCTCAGTGGGTTAAGCTTTGGACTCTTGATCTTAGCTCAGATTCATGAGCTCACAGGTTGTGAGTTTGAGACCTGTGTTGGGTTCCTCACTGACAGCATGAAGCCTGCTTGGGATTCTGTCTCTCCCTCTCTGTCCCTTCCATGCTGTCTCTCTAACTCTGTCTCTCAAAATAAATAAATAAACTTAAAAAAATCAAAAATAAAAAAAAAGATGTTTTCTTTACCTCTCTTTTAAGCAGTTTGATTTTGATGTTCTTTGGTGTACTTTTTTTTTTTTTTAATATTTCTTCTGAAAGTAGTTCATTGACCTTCTTAGATTCGTGGATTTATTTTTGTTGTTGAATTTATAGTTTTTGCACATTTTTTTCCTACAAATATTTTCTCATGATCCTTTCTCTTCTTGGATTCCAAATATATTTATATTAGGCCACTTGAAGTTGTCTCATTACTCACTGCTAACTCTATTAATGTTTCCACTTGTATTTCTCTTTTTGTTTCATTTTGGATAATTTCTATGCCTAAGCCTTCACATTCACTAATCTTCTCCCCTGAAGCGTGTGATCTGATGTTAATTCCATCAAGTATATTTTCATCTTAGATATTGTGTTTTTCATTGCTAAGGGTTCAATAGGGGATTGTTTATAACATCCATATCTCTTTTTATCATACTCATGTGTTCCTCTTCTTTCTCAATTGTATGGAGTATTACTTATAACAACTGTATTAGTGTCCTTAAACACTAATCCAATCATCTGTATTATTTGAGGGGTCATTTTAATTGATTATTTTTTCTCCTTAATATCAGTTGTACTTCTTTCTGTTTCTGTGCATGATTTTTTTTTTATGGATGCCAGACATTGTAAAATTCAACATTGTTAGGTGATAGATTTTTTTTTTTAATTTGTGTTCTTTTAATAGTCTTTGAGTTTTCTTCTTGGCTTCAGATAAGATAAGTACAAACTGTTTTTATTTTTTGAGGCTTGCATTTCGACTTGTTAGGTCAGTCCTATCCTATTAGTCTTTGTTCTAAGGTTAATCTGGCCCTACCACTCAGACAATAACAGTTTGCAGACTCTATTTGATGCCAAGCTTATTATGAAGTTGTCCAGTGTGGACAGTGAAAGCAAGAACATTTCCTAGTACTTTGTAAAGTCTGGGTATTGTTTCAGTCGCTCCTTTCCTAGGGCTTTTCTCTGGCCGTGGAAGTTTTCTCACATACTTGTGCTGCCCAGTACTCTGTTGAAGAGTACTCTGTGCATGTGTGTGTCTCTTTCTGTACAATTCTCTGGCATTCTGTCTTGTGATTTTTAGTCTCTTGACCTCCTCAAACTTTTAATCTTTTTCCTCAACTCATAGACAGCTCTGGACTCCATTTTTGTTTCCTTCCTTATGTAGTTGCCCAGAAGTTCTGTTTAGGCAGTTAGATGAAACAATTGTAGGGCTCATATTGGTTGTTCCTCTTTTCTCAATGGTATTGTCTGGCATGCTTTCCAATGAAAGCCATTAGCTTCATGCATCTTATTTAGTTTTCTAGTTGTGTACAATGGAAGAGATAGCACATTTAGTCTCTGGTACTGTATCATGCCTAGAAGTTAACATTCTAGTTGTTGTTTTTAAAAAACATATATATTAAATCATCTTTTTAAGTATTGGGGGTTTCTCTGGACATAAATTTTCCATGTGGTTCTAGAATTTTGGTAAGTTTCCTTTCTGTCTCCTACTATGGAAATGAAATATTTTATAAATCTCTTATATTTTCTTTCAGCTAATACTAATGTTAACTAATATTTCTTTCAGGAGATTATTCTATTATTTGTAAATATCCAGCATTGGTTTACTTTGTAATGAGCTTTTGCTTTCTAGATTCTGAGTGTCGGAGATAAAGACCAAAGCATGCATGCCTTTAGCCACATCTAAAATGAATCTTTTTACCATTCATCTATTGTAAGGCCAATAATCTTTCACTTAAATTCTTCAACTCTTCCCAAGCTTCATTTCAAAGTCCTCCATGTTTGCTTTTCTATTATTTTCTTTCATTTATTCATCTGCATTCACCAATTTCCTCTTTTTCTTTTTAGTAATTCTCAGTATGAAGAGAATTACTTCCATCCACCAATAGCCTAAAAAAGAATATAGAAATATTCTTAGACCAGAAATCATTATCTGGGCTAGCCTGAGTTAATTAGCCTCCAGTATTAACATTTTCCATAGTAACATACCTCAAATACAAACCAACCAACCTGATTACCTTGAATATCTACTATTTAGACTTATATATCGATTACATTCCAAGGAGTTTTTTTTGGCATCATTATTTCTTTTGTTATTTGTCATTAAAATAACATCATATAACAAATATTTAATTAAAACTTTTGAGGAGAAAATAAAATATGGAATAATATAGCTTTAATTAACAAATTCACCCAGTGTTGTTCAATGTGGTCATAGATGCTGTATTACACAACGTATATGTGCATTTTGGAAATGTTTCATCACTGTTGGTTTATTTTAGGAACAGATACTTGAAGGCTACAAAGTTCCAAAAAAATGTAAGTTCTGTTGATCTGATTTCTAATATGAAAATAAGAATCAGCATGTCAGAGTTTCACAGCTTTTAGTATTGATACTAAATAACAGGCATAGTTTCCAAGTAATATATTCTTATGATGCTTATGAGCTCTTCAATTTATTTGAAGCATAATACTTCTCACGGCAAATAACAGCCCTGTCTAGTTGCACAGTATGCACTCAGAAATGCTCCAGGTTGTAATGCCTTCTGTTAAATGTATCTGTAGGTGTTGAGCCTTTTTATTTCCTTTTAGTATTATGTTCTTAGCTGTCAGCTGAGATGTCTTTTATGTTGCATTTTGTAATCTCTTTAAGTCATTAGTCATTTTAATTGACAGATATTACAATTCTTTTAAAAACCTGATTAGAGTCATGTCCAATTCATAAAGATTTATCTTCAGTGTTCATTTTCAGGCCTATCATCTGCAAACAATATCTAGCATCATGGCCCTAAGATGTTCCTTTTATGCTTGCAAATATTATTGCCATTGATAAATATATAGGGATTATTCTACACAGAATTTACTGTTGTCATTGCTTTATCAAAATATAAAATTTGAAATGGATAATGAATTGTAAGAAATAGCAAACATTCTCAAGTTAAAATGACCACCCTAACTCTAAGTACTGGCTTGCTTATGACCATTTTTTAAAAAATTTTTCTCTAGAATTTAAACTTAGTACAGTCTCCATAGCTCTTTTCAAAAAGTGTAAAATAATCTTTGTAATTAAGAAAGCTAATAGTTGTAAATGGTTAATATAATTTCATATTTTTTCATTCCTATAAAAGATTCCTATAAACCTTTTATTGTCATGTCAGTTGCAATGTTTTCTTGCTCCATTGTTGTTAGTTGTTTTCTGTTGCCCTATTTTATTCATTCTCATCCTATTTTTATGAAGTTCTAAAACTGAATCTATCATTATATATATGAAAATTTAATGTCATACATTACTATTATTCACCAAAATATCTGAATTTATTCATTATTCAGAGACATGGAGTCTTATACTTCTCTGCCCCTTTGAAGATAAGCATGACCAAGTAACTCCCTTTAATTTAAACATAATTTTCAGAAATAGATACTTAAAACGGGACAGTCAGTTCCTCGTGCTCTTTTCCCTCAAAGTAGTTTTATATTTATTGATTTTGAGATTGCTCAAGAGCAAAACTAAATATTGAGTCACTACATAGAGGACAGTTATATTGGAGAGACACCTGAACCTGGGGAATGGATTTTATGTAAGGAGTGAGTTTTGTTTTGAAAAGTCACTCAGTAGCACTTATTTATGGTAAAAACACTAAGTAAGCTCGGGATAGAGGTGGCTTCCTCAGCCTGATAAAGAACAACTACAAAAAACCTACAGCTAATATCAGACTTAATGGTAAGAAACTTGGTGCTTTCCTACTAAGATCAGGTAATAGGCAAGAATGTTCCTTTTCCCCACCCTTGTCACCATCATACTGGAAGTTCTAGTGAATTCAATAAGACAAAAAAAGGAAATAAAAATATATAGATAGAGAGGGAAGAACTAAAACTGGAGGTAGGGAAAGAAGCATAGACAGAGTGCAAAGTATTTTTAAGGCATGGAAAAAATTATGATATCAGAATGATGGGTACATGTCATTATACATTGGTCTAAATCCATAGAATGTACAATTCCAAGAATGAACCATAATATAAAAAATGAACTTTTGGTGATAATGATATGTCAGTTCAGGGTCATCAATTGTAGCAAATATAACATGCTAGTGGAAGATGTTGGTTATAGGGGAAGCTATACATATATGGAGGCTGAAGATATATAGGAAATCTCTGCATTTTTCCCATGAATTTTCTATGAACCTAAGTCACTCTAAAAACAAAAGTCTAAATTAAAAAAAAAAAAAAGAATGGACAAACAAGCAAAAACTTTGAGCCACTTGTTATCCTGAGTGATTCATTTTCCTGATAAGAATATCTTCTCTACTTAGGCCATTCTATACCATGCTTTCAGTTATACTTTTGGTACTTGGTGTTAATGTTCATCAAGTACTATTTCATTTCCCACCAGTATTAGGCATAGTTTCCTAATATTCATTTATATCCAATGAATTCCAAATTCATTTATATCCAGCTCTGTCATCCCATCTTTTGTAAATATGTTCCTAGTTATGCCAGAATCCATCTCTCCTTTCTAACTGTTCCTATTCCATGTATACCCTATGTTATTGGTTTCCAAAATGGTTCCTATATGTTTTAGTTGTGGCAAAAGTAACTTATTAGAATGTAGAAGGGAAATATTATGAGTTCATTTCATATATATGTCTTATGAGAAAAGAAAAAAAAATAAATTTTAAACATTTTCTTGTGCCTTTACAGATTCTACATGCCAGATGCTCACTTGCTGTGCATCCCATGTAGTAAAAGATAACATCCCAAGAAAGTAATGGGAGATGTTCTATGTGGACATCCTTCATCCCTTATTCTTTTTTAATGCATGGTATATATTGAGTTAAAATGTGTTTTGAGTCCATCATGTTGAAGATAATTCTAATAAGAAATACAAAAACAAAGGATTTCCAGAGAAGATAGCAAGGTAGGAGGATCCTAAACTCACCTTCTGTGAATACAACTAGATAATACCCACATCAGTGTAAATAACTCAGAAAAAAAAAACAAAACAAAAACAAAGACTGCCAAAACATTATCCACAGCTAAATGTAGAGAAGAGGCCACATCAAAACTCGTAAGAAGAGAGGAAATGTGGTCTGGAAGCAAGATGACCCACAAGATGGTCTAGGGGAGGGAGGGCCACTGCAATGATGGGGAAGGTAAAGGAGCAGACCCCACACTGGGCACCCCAGGCACAGGGACCTGAATTAGAAAGATGAATCCCCATACCATGTGGTTTTGAGAACCAGAGGGGCTTAACATACCAAGTTTTCACATCAGTGAAGCTGATCACCTGAATATTTAAAAATCAGCAGCTCTGCTCTGGGAAACAAGAAGACAAGGTGAAAGTGAGTCCCTGATCTTACAGAGACAGCACAGCAAACAGCTCCACTAAGATACAGAAAGAAGCAACAGTTTGAAAAATGGCTGGTGTGTATGGGAAGGAAATTTGTTTACTAATCTCAGAGCATGTGCTAGAGAGGCAGGGATCTTTGGGAGACCTCTCCAAGAACAAAACAGCTGGTGGGCGCTATTCCCATTCCCTCCCTGTAACCTAGATACCCGGACACCTGTGGGAACCAGTGAGTGCCAGTACTCTCCACATAGCTTGCTAATAGTATGCCTGACCCCTGAGGACCTCCAACGTGTGCTTAGCAGGAGTTTTCCACATAAGCACCAGGTCTCCTCCCACAACACACCTGTAAAAGCTTGCCAACACCACATATCCTGGCTTCTGTGGACTCAGCCACTCCAACCCAGCCTCAACAACGGTACATCCAAAGTGAAACCACAAGCATGGCATTGTGCATAGGGGTTCTAAAATGACTTCTGTTTGGGGGTGAGGGGAAGATAAGCACACAAAACAGTTACACTGTAGCCCTAGTAGTGGGCTGGGGTCAGACATCTGGCATGACTATAGACCCTGCCCACCAATGAAAATCTCCCAGTGGAGAACACAGGGAGAGTGCCCTGCAGTTCAATGCCACTGCAGCTCAGGCAAACACCTGGTCTGACTCAAGTCAAGTTCAAGGTGGCCCCATATGGGCCTATTTACAACACAAAGACCAAACCCTACCCATAATAGGCAAAGAAAGCCATGGCAGATGACTAGACTTGAGGCAAAAGCAGCTCAGCCACAACAGTAGGGCATAGACAACACACATAAGAGACACCCCTAAAGTGACAGGTTCTGGTGAACAGGGGACATTGTAATTACAGGGCATTACTGGATCTCTTCTTCATAAGGCCACTATTTGCAAAAACAGGAGAAATAGTTATCTTTCCTAACAGACACAGAGAAGTAGACAAAATGAGGAGAGAGAGGAATATGCCCCAAATGAAAGAACAGGACAAAATCACAGCAAGAGAGCTAAATGAAATGAAGGTAAGTAATATCTCTGCTAGAGAATTTAAAATAACAGTCATAAAGGTACTGGACTTGAGAAAAGAGTGGAGAATCTCAGTGAGATAGAAAACATAAAAAAGCACCAATGAGAGATGAAGTACGTAAAAACTGAAATTAAAAAAATATAGTAGAGGGAATAAATAGTAGAGCAGAGGAAGCAGAAGAACAGGTCAGTGACATGGAGAACAGAATAATGGAAAGCAATCAAGCTGAACAGAGAAAGAATAAAGATTAATAAAGAATTAGAATAGATTAAAGGAACTCAACAACACCATCACGCATAACAACATTTGCATTACAGGGATCCCAGCAGGGGAAGAGAGAGAAATGTGGGCAAAAAAACTTATTTGAAGAGATAATAGCTAAAAATTTCCATAATCTGGAGAGGAAACAAATTCCTGAGGGCAAGGAAGCACAGAAAGCTCCCAACAAAATCAGTCTCAGGAGGTCTACATCACGACACATGGTAATTAAAATGGCAAAAAGCAGTGATGAGGACAATTTGGGGGTGCCTGGGTGGATCAGTCCATTAAGCTCCAACTCTCAATTTTGGCTCAGGTCATGATCTCACAGTTTGTGAGTTTGGGTCCATGTCAAGTTTCACACTGGCAGCTTGTAACCCGTGTGGGAATCTCTCTCTCCCTCTCTCTCTTTGCTCTTCCCCCACTTGTGCTCTCTCTCTCCCCAAAATAAATAAACTTTAAAAAAGAGAGAGAAAGAGTGGATTTTAAAAGCAGCAAAACAGTTACTTACAAGGGAAATGCCATAAGGCTATCAGCTGATTTTTCAGCAGAAACTTTGTTAGCCGGAAAGGAGAGGCATGATGAATTCAAAGTGCTGAAAGAAAAGAAGAAAAAACACAGAATCTGCAACAAAGAATACTCTATCCTGCAAAGCTTCATTCAGAAAAGAAAGAGAGATAAAGAGTTTCTCACAAAAACAACATAAAGGAATTCATCACCACTAAACCAGAACTATTAAGAAATGGTAAGAGGTACTCTGAGTGGAAAGAAAAGACTATAAGTAGGAGTAGGAAAAGTAAAAGCACAACAGCATTAAAAATAAATGTATCTAGGGGCACCTGGGTGGCTCAGTCGGTTAAGCATCTGACTTCGGATCAGGTCATGATCTCAAGGTTCATGAGTTCTAGCCCCACGTCGGGCTCTGTGCTGACAGCTCAGAGCCTGGATCCTGGTTTAGATTCTGTCTCCCTCTCTCTCTGCCCTTCCCCCGCTTGTGTGTGCTCTCTCTGTCTCTCTGTCAAGAATAAAACAGTAAAAAATTATATATATATATATATATATATATATATATATATATATATATATAAAAATCAGTCAAGGAACTCACAAAATAAAAGTATTAAAAATATGACACCATGTACCTGAAACATGGGGATGAGGAGAGCAATAAGAATGGGTTCAAATTTAAGTGACCATCAACTTTATATAGACCACTATAAGCAGAAGATGAAGATGTTATATATAAACCCATTGGTAACCACAAATCAAAAACTAGTAATACACACGTAAAAAATAAAGAGAAAGGAATCCAAATATGTGCCTAAGGAAAGCCAACTAATTGTAAGAGAAGAAAGGAACAGAGAACTACAAAATCAATTACTAAACAAGGAATAAAATGGCAAAAATGCATACCTATAAATAATTACTTGGAATTTAAATGGACTCAACAATCCAATCAAAACACATAGGGTGATGGAATGGATTAAAAAAAAGATGCATCTCTATACTGCCTATAAGAGTCCCATTTCAGACCTAAAGACACATGTAGATTGAAAGTGAAAGAATAGAGAGGCATTTATCATACACATGGATGCAAAAGAAAAGCTGGGGTAGTTGCACTTATATTGGACAAAATAGCCTTTAAAACAAAGACTGTAACAAGACACAAAGAAGGACACTATATAATAATAAAGGGAACAGTACAACAAGAAGATATAACAGTTGTAAATATTTATATGCCCAACTTAAAAGCACCCAAAAACAAAACACAGTTAATAACAACAGAAAGGAACTAAACTATAATAATACAATAATAGAGAGGACTTTAATACCCCACTTACATCAATGGACAGATCACCTAAACAGAAAATCAACAAAGAAACAATGCCTTGAATGACACATTGGACTAGATGGATTTAACAAATATATTCAGAAAATTCCATCCTAAAACAGCAAAATACACATTGTTTTAAGTACACATGGAACATTTTCTAGAATAGATCACCAGGCTACAAAACAAGTACCAACAAATTCAAAAAGATCAAAAACATAAGATTCATCTTTTCTGACCACAATGCTGTGAAACTGGAAGTCAACCACAAGAAAATCTTCAAAGATTTTAATGGAGATTAAATAACATGCCACAAAGCAAAGAATGGCGTAACCAACAAATCAGAGAGAAAATAAAAAAATACATGGAGACAAATGAAAATAAAAACACAGTGGTCCAAAATCTTTGGGGCACACCAAAAGTTATTTTAAGGAGGAACTTTATAGCATTATTGACCTATCTCAAGAAATAAATCAAATCTCAAATAAACAACCGGAACTTACACCGAAAGAAGCTAGAAAAAGAACAACAAACAAAACTCCAAGCCAGTAGAAGGAAGGAAATAATAAATATTAGGGCTGAAATAAATGAAATAGAAACTAAATAAAAACAAAAAGCAACAAACAAGCAAACAAAAACAATAGAACAGTAAAATAAAACCAGGAACTGATTGTTTGAAAGATCAACAAAATCAATAAACTTTTGTCATCATATTTTGAATTGACAAACTTTTAGCCAGACTGATAAAGGGAGAGAGAGAGAGAGGACTCAAACAAAATCATAAATGAAAAAGGAGAAATAACAACCAGCATCACAGAAATACAAAGGATTATAAGAGAATATTATGAAAAATTATATATCAACATATTGGACAACCCAGAGAAATGGATAAATTCCTAGAAACATATAACATCCCAAAACTGAATCAGAAAGAAATAAAAAGTTGAAAAAGATTGTTTACCAGCAGTCAGATTGAATCAGTAATCAAAGAACTGGCAAACAAAAGTCCAGAAACAGGTATCTTCACAGGTGAATTCTACTAAACAAATAAAGAAGAGTTAATACTTATTCTTCTCTAATTATTCCAAATAGTAGTAGAAGAAGTAAAACTTCCAAATTTATTCTATGAGGCCAGAATTATTCTGATATCAAAACTAGATAAAAACAATACAAAAAAGAGACATACAGGCCAATGTCTTTGATGAATATAGATGCAAAAATCCTCAACAAAATATTAGCAAACCTAATCCAACAATACCTTAAAAAAACACTCACCATGATTAAGTGGAATTAATTCCCAGGATGCAAGGATACGTCAATATTTACAAGTTAATGTGATACATCACATCAAGAAGAGAAAGGATACAAACCTTATGGCCGTTTTAATACATGCAGGTGAAACATTTGACAAAGTATAAAAACCATCCATGATAAAATCCCTCAACAAAGTAGATTTAGAGAGAACATATCTCATCACAATAAAGTCCATATATGGATAACCCCCAGCAAATATCATACTGAATGGCAAAAAACTGAGATTTTCCCCCAAGGTCAGGAACAAGACCAGGATGTCACTCTCACCACTTTTATTCAATATAGTACTGGAAGTCCTAGCCACAACAATCAGGTAAGAAAAAGGAATAAAGTCATTCAAATTGGTGAGAACTAAAACTCTTGCTATTTGTAGATGGCATGAAAACCCTAAAGTTTGAACCAAAAAACTACTAGAACTGATAAACAAATACAGTAAGGTCACAGGATGGAGAATCAACTACAGAAATCCGCTGCATTTTTATACACTAAGAATGAAGTAGCAGAAAGAGAAATCAAGAAAACAACCCCATTTACAAGTGCACCCAAAATAATGAAATATTTAGGAATAAACTTAACCAAGCAGTAAAAGACCTTTACTCTGAAAACTATAAGACATTGATGAAAAAAACTGAAGACAACACAAATGGAAATATATTCCATACTCATGGATTGGATGAACAAATATTGTTAAAATGCCCATACTATCCAAAGTAATCTACAGATTTAATGTAATTCCTATCAAAATACCAACAGCATTTTTCACAGAAGTAGAACTATCCTAAAATTTGTATAGAACTACAAAAGACCCCAAATAGCCAAAGCAATCTTAAAAAAGAACAACAAAATTGGAGGTATCACAGTCCCATGTTTCAAGACATCCTACAAAGCAGTAGTGATGGTACAGGTGCACGCACATGCACGTGTGTGTACACATGCACACACACACACACACACACACACACACACACACCATATAGCACAATAGAACAGAAGAGAGAGCCCAGAAATAAAACCAATTATATAGTTAGTTAATCAACAAAAGGGCAAGAATATGCAGCGAGGGAAAGACAGTCTCTTCAACAAATGGTGTTGGGAAAACTAGACAGCTACATGCAAAAGAATGAAACTATACCACTTTCTTACACCATACACAAAAGTGAACTCAAAATGGATTAAAGACCTACATGTGAGATCTGAATCCATAAAAATCCTAGAAGAAACCACAGGTAGTAATTTCTCTGACCAGCCATAGCAACACTTTTCCAGATATGTCTCCTCAGGAAAGAGAAACAAAACCAAAAATAAACTTTGGGTTTTATAAAAATAAAAAGCTTCTGCACAGCAAGGGAAAACATCCACAAAACTAAAAGGCAACCTATGGAGTGGGAGAATATTTGCAAATGACATCTCCAATAAAGGGTTAGTATCCAAAGTATATAAAGAACTTATATAACTCAACACCAAAGAAACTCAGAAATATCCAATTAAAAAATAAGCAGAAGACATGAACCCAACAGTTTTCCAAGAACACTGGTCAACCAACACCTGACAAGGTGCTCTACATCACTCATCATCAGGGGAATGCAGATCAAAATGACAATGAGATATCACCTCACATCTGTCAGAATGGCTAAAATCAAAAACACAAGAAACAAGTGTTGCTGAGGATGTGGAGAAAAAGGAAATTTTGTGCACTGTTAATGGGATTCCAAACTGTTACAGCTATTATGGAAAACAATATGGAGTTTCCTTAAAAAATTAAAAATAGAATTACCATATGATCCAGTACTTTCACTATTGGATATTTACCTAAAAAATATGAACATGCTAATTTGAACAGATATATGCAACCCTATGTTAATTGCAGAATTAGTTACAATAGCCAAAATGTGGAAGCAGCGTGGCCCAAGTCTCCCTCAATAAATGAATAAAGAAGATGTGAGATATATATATATATATATATATATATATATATATATATATGACAGAATCACAGAATATTAATCAGCATTAATAAAGAATGAAATCTAGCCATTTGCAACAACATGGATGGATCTAGAGTGTATAATGCTAAATGAAGTAAGGCTGTCAGAGACAGACAAATACCATGATTTCACTCACATGTGGAATTTAAGAAACAAAGCAAACAATCAAAGAAAAAACAAGCAAACAAATGGAAAAATAGATTCTGAACTATAGAGAATAGACAGGCGGTTATCAGAGGAGAGGTGGAAGAGTGATAAGTGAAATAGGCGAAGGGGATTAAGAGTACACTTATGGTGATGAATACTGAGTAAAGTGTAGAATTGTCAAATCAATATATTGTACACCTGAAACTAATATAACACTGTTCATTAGTTATACTGGAATTAAAAAAATTAATGAATTTTAAATAGATGATAGAAAGATAGATAGATGATAGATAGATAGATAGATAGATAGATAGATAGATAGATAGATAAAAGTAAAAAATGTAAAAAACTGCAAAAAACCCACCAAAGATACATTTGATATAATTTTCTTTAATCATATTTAAAGGTTAAAATATGAGATGTGTGAAGAAAACTTATAAAACATTGCTAATTTACATTAATATGGCCCACAAGTTTGAAATAATTGGAAGGATTTTATGCAATAAGGATCTACTTCAAGAAATGCATTAATAAGTTAAATATGTAGGGGCACTTGGGTGGCTAAGTCAGTTAAGCATCCATCTCTTGATTTTTGCTTAGGTCATGATCTCACAGTTATGAGATAGAGCCTGCATCAGGCTCCACGCTGGGCATGGAGACTGCTTAAGATTCTCTCTCCCTTTCCTTCTGCCTCTCCCCTGCTCATGTGCTCTCTCTCTCTCTTTCAAAAAAAAAAAGTTGAATACGTATATATATTTTTACAATTAATCTATTATATTTTCATATTTTATTTTCAATTTCTAATTTGTATGTCTTTTATGAAACTCATAATACATTAGTAAAATTGTATTGATATAGATCTTATAAACAAATACATAAATGTGCATGCTCAATAATTTTTATATGGATACACAAAAAATTGAAATTATTGGGTGCTAAAACAAACTGTGTACTTTTTAAATGTTTTTCTCCATTATTTTGACATATGTTGGTATAATATGTAAATCATATTTTATGTATTCTGAGAACAAAAGAGAAAAAAGCTATCTTATTTTTCTCTTATATACCCTACCAAATATGGGACTGTGTTCTGCATAAAATAAATACTCAAAATATATATGATTATGGTCATTTGGAGGCAAAATGTGAATGTGCTGTGCGTAAATGACATTTAACAGATTGCATCTCTGGTAACAGCACTGTCATACCATATCAACAATCAACTTTTGGATTACTTTAGCTAGGCAGAAAGATTAATGGAAAATACGTGTTTATTCACAATGAGGGTTTCATGTCTATTTAGAAGAACAAAAAATCCACTCCTTTGTTAATGCTGATTCATAATAGAATTCCTGATATATATTTTTGAAACGGATCAAAATTAAAGAAAACATTGATCCAGTCTATGTCTAAGATTTTTTCCATTATGAAATTAAAATCCCCAAGAACCTAAAACTTAAAGGTGACTATTTTATTTTACTGAGATTTGATTTGCTCTGTATTTCTAAAAATGAAGCTGGAACATCTAATATTACAATAACTGAAGCTCCAGGAAAGCATTGGATTTTATTTCCTGGGGGAAAAGAGGCTTTTTCTTCAAAATGTGCCCCATTGGAATTTCCAGTTTGCTGGCTTCTTCAGCTCTAGGTCTGGGATATATGAGTTAATAAGAAAACCAAGGTAACTTACCATTATGTAGTTCCATGGGTCTATATTCAAGGTCCTTGGCCAGTTAGTCTTCTCTCCAACTCTCACATTGTTGTTATGTTTTTTATATGTAATTGTAATTTAAAGGGTTTTTAGTTGTATGGATGGGAGTCAAGGGGAAACGTATGTTTACAGAGAATGCAAGCATGATAAATATTATTGTTATTACTATATAATACGTTTTAAACAATGGATCCAGAAAAGTTAAAACAAGTGTTGAGTAAAGGCAGAATTTAAAGATAGAAATCTTATTATCAGGTAAGTTTTTACTCAGGACAAAAAAAAATCATTCATAGAAGGTTTTTTTTATAATAAAAAAGTATTCAATTCACAAGAAATATTTATTTTATAAAGATTATAATGTCAAAAAATATATAACAGGTAATAGAGCCTCTATACTGATAACATCTTTAGAAAACACAAGAGATCAGAAACGCATCGTTGGTAAGTTATTTAGCCCATGAAAGATCATGTAAATAAAAAAGATGACTTGAGAAAACCTAAACAAGGATATTAATGAAGAAACTATTTTACATATATAATATCTATCTATTATTTATCCATGCATCCATCCATCCATCTATCTATCTAGAGAAAGACATCAGAGAATACACTTATTGACTGGCATTCTTAAGAGATTTTCCAATATATTAGTCTATAAAGAAAAACTCATTAAAATTTAAAGTAAATTGATGAAAGCTCATAAGTAAAAGGGAAAGGGAAACAGGTGAGGGATAAAAGTCATTTATGAACTAAATTACTTATATTTATTCATGCTGTCATATGATAAATTAAGCAACAAAGATATAAACAGAGCTGGTACTCAGGAGACAAATATAACTTCAGAACTAGTGAGCATTCATTCAGATAGGGATGTGCTTTTGCTGCACTAGTTGTTAAGAATATTGAATATTACCCATGAGTAAGAATGTATTGTTTAGACTTACAAAGAACTGACTAGAATAGCTAAATAGAAAGGCCCAAAGTGACTACCTCTACAGAATATCACTTATAAATATGCATACTTTACATTTGATACTTTTCTATAGCACTTCAATTTTTATAATTTTGTGGCTAGATTGCTATAATAACTTTTAAAAAATCACTGCTCCAATAATCAAACTTGAGCAGTCCTTTCCCCTTCTATACCTACCACACAACTTTCTTTATACTTTTCCTTAACGTGTTTACTCTTCCCATAATTGCTTATAATATCAATTCTCTTCTCAAATTATATTCATCTAAGATTTACTATCAACTATTTAGACTTAATAGTATTTTTATTAAGTCTTATTAAAATACTAGCCTCCATAAATGATTTTATAAAAATTCTGAGACTTTTTATTTACTTTTGTAAATGATTCTGTACATTAATAAATAAAATTCTATTTATATTCGAAACAGAGTTGGAAACAGCACTAATGTGCTTGGGTAGAAGATGATCTGGGTTTGGCCCTGGACCTTACCCATAAAGTTACCTTACTGTCACTTTAACTCTGTACCTTAGCTTCTTTTGTGGAACAATAATAATAGTTTTATCACATGGTGTTATGATAAAGATAAGATATTTCTGTTCTTTGGCATCACATATAAAACAAAGCATTGGGTGTCTTCTTTTGACAAGACGCATATTATTTGCTTGGGACACACAGGTTAACATGATGCAGCATGTCTTGGGAGGAACATATTCATATACAAAATCAGACACTTTAGAAAGCCCTTCTATGCTTTGCATCTACATTTTTTCACTTTGCCAGTTTTGTTGGTAGCCAATATATTTAATTTCAGCTAGTTGTGCTCCTGACAGCAGTCACATCACATTACAGAATCTTCCAGGCTCTGTTGGCACCTCCATCTCATTTTCTATGAAAAAATATGCCTGTTTCCTTCATCATGCAATCCATAATTATCTGAAAATCAGCAGCCTGCTGTTGATGCTAGCAAAGGAAATGAGGAAAAAATAATATTCTTTTCTTCACACATGCCTGGACACTCTTCAGAGACATCGGATGTAATTGCCAGTAACAATCTTACGCTGATGCTCTTTTACACATCTATGGCACAAGCCTTTACATTTTTTTAATCTTCCCTGAAAGAATCAGCTTATTCATGCATATATTAAAAACTGCATGGTCCTTTATTCTGTTCATCAGAGATGGTGTAAATCATTGCATGATTTTTAGGCCAACTGTTTTTGGTGGGATAAGATAGTATTTCTCTTTAATTAAGTGGGCATGTATGTGTGTCTGCTTTGAAAATGGAATTGAGAATTTAGTAATTATGCATTCTCCTCAATATCAAAATGGATTTCTAGTCACTGATCCTTAAAAAATCATCACCTAGGAAATCATATCTGGGAAAACTGTTTCAGTAACATAAGACTTACTTGAATTATACCAGTCAGCTTAATTTTTAACTAAAGAAGTTTTGTTTGTGAATCAAGAATAATAAAAGTACTACTCTCTTAGCAACTTTCAAATACAGAGAATCGTATAAGTGTTTGCCATGAGAAACTATTATATCATCCTTCTGTAATTAAAATATTCAGGTTTTACATGGACCCTCCTATTTCTCTCACATAGATCATCATCCTCACTTTTGACTTTTTTAATAGATTCTAAAATGACCCTACATCTTCTACTTAACTGTTTTTTATTGCAGTTCCTTCATGTCATCATTACAATTTTTTATGTGTTTATTTATTTTGAGAGAGAGAGAGAGAGAGTGAGAGAGAGAGAGAGAGACCATGCAAGTGTGGAAGAGGGGGAAGAGAGAGAGAGAGAGGAAGAGAGAGAGAGAGAGAGAGACAGAGGGAGAATCTCAAGTAGGCTCCATTGCTCAGCACAGAGTCCTATGCGGGACTCCATCTCACAATTGAGATTGTGACCTGAGCCAAAACCAACAGACGCTTAACTGACTGAACCACTCAGGTGTCCCTCATCATTACAATTTTAACGCCGTATTTCACGTTAACACATTTAAATATTTGAAGTTTTGAGGGTCTCAAAAAAATTTTAGTTATATACGTGTATATTTTCCATACTTCACAGAAAATATGCTCTTGCTCATTGTGTTTTTAGCAGCTGATCTTATATCTTTTATTTTATACCCCCTGTAGTGTTTTGAGTTATATGAAAAATGGTAGCCAAAATTAGATACTAAAATTTGCAATATTGTATTTTCTTAGCATTTATAATATTTAAAATTTATACATGAAAGGTTCTGAAAGGGCCAATGCATGAAATTCATATATCGAATGCATAAAAGTTGTGCAAGATTTTAAAGTTTTGTCCCTCTAACATTTCTGAAGCATTGTTACTAGAAAAAAATGGTTTATTTGAGATACATATCCTCAGACCATAAGAGAAGGAACTAGTGTTAATATTATAGGCATATCCTGCAGTAATAAATTTCATGCATACATTGCATCAGCAATAATAAGTCTCTACTAATATGACTTCCATGTCCTCTGACCAAACTATAAGTTAAGAACATTACACAAAGAGGCATCTCATATAGTCAACAAGGCTGTTTTTCGTTTTCTCTTTTACCATGGGATGATTTTTCTTTTAGACTCTGTTTTCTTGCAAACTGGCTAATATAACAAATTATATAAAAGGAGATAACCAATTTGTACTTTTTTGAATTCTTAAAAGAATTGATAAAAGTAATGTTGTTTTAAAACTCTAAACTACTTTTGTAACTGCTGTGAAGTTATTTCCTTTTAATTCTATAGCTTGAGGCTAAAAGTTTCACATAGTTTTCTTTAAATAGTACCTATTACTGTTTCTCTGATATCTAAGTAACTGGTAGGCATACATGTTGATGCCATGTGAATTATCATGTGGATAAATCATAGAAACATATCGTGCTTAGAGGAAAATCTGACAACAGTACAACCAATATTAATGTATCTATTTTTCTAATTTCCAGATATTTTAATTTATTCTTCCTATTGTGTTTCTTGTGATGTTTTACTAGTCTCATTTATTTAGTAACTCTTATTTGGATATAATTTTTGTCAGTGTTTAATTTTTTCCTCTTCATATTTAAAAATAAGTTATGTTGGAACTAATATGCAATTGGCTATGCATTTTGGATTTGGGCTTAAAAATGTGCATCAAGATGATTGGTTTTTAAAAATCCTTAGAGGAGTTTATTAATTTCACAATGTTCTGGACATATTAACATGATATAATAATATCTGCTTCCTCTTATTCATCTGGATTATCTTAATTATATAAAGAGATATGAGAATCAGTTTCTGTGTACAAAAATGTGCTATAAATATTTATTAAATTATATGCAGTCAGATCAAAATTCTTTATATTCATAGAGGCAGGATGTTAAGGCCATTTTTATTTGTGATGTATTTCACACAAAAGTCAAGTAAGTACAATAATGAGGGAACACTTCATATGCCCTTTCAACCCTTTGAAAAGACTTGCATGTAGAGACACAAAGGAAATTTTTTACTGAAGGAAGTAAAGAATGATCTAATTCAAACCTCTTTATGTGCACTAATGCTTTGGATGTTTGAAACCTATTATTCCATATGATTACTAAAATAAAATAACTTTCATTATTAAACATTAAAGAAAACATGTGATGTATCTATTCTAGTGCAATCTTAAACATAACTGTTATAGTCTTCATATAGTCTATTGATTGTTTCATTGTATAAAAAAAAAAAAAGTAAAATCCCTAAATCACCAAGTCTCCCAGCAACACACATAAAAAACATATTTGTGCTGCAATTTAAATGGACTAGTAAAGAGAACATTCAACCATTTGGAACTGAAATATTCATGAGCTACTCAGAGAACAATGAAACTAAATATCTTCAGATGTCCTAGAGGAACAAGAGTCAAGGAAACACAAGAATAACGAGAGACAATTCTATTTTAAACTTTGTTCTTTTTTCCTCCTTTTCCCCATTAGATGATAATATACAATTTAATCTTGCTATATTATGAATAGGATGTGACATGCTCACCATTCTATGCTAAAAATTCTCTTACAGCTTTTGACATGGTTAATTCCACACTTTTAGGGATACTGGGACTTACGTTGGTTTTAAAGTATTTAATCAGGTAATTAGAACTACGGATAAAATTTTCCTTAACTAGGTAAACACTAAAAAATATCTCATGCCATATCCTTAGATAAAGAAAAAATATCAACAACTACCGTAAGTTCTACTAATACAAAAATATCTTAATAAGATAAAGACCAAGATTTATGGAAATTATAACTCCCATAGTCTCTACAGACATTCTTCTGCAAATAATAATTACTCTTTGAGTTATTTCTACATGGTTCCATTTCCCATTTTTTATTTTAAATCAGCCACACAATTTTAAAGGTTATCTATTATACATAACAGGCATTAAAAAAAGAAAGTTTAAAAAGAACATTTGATTATTTGGGAGTTTTAATCGGATTCTAATTCTCAAACCGGATGATTTTTAAGTAAAAATTGGTCTATTTGAAAACAAGATGACTATTTTTTCATATGCCCAGTGACATTTAGAAAAAGCATATGCACGTAAAACTTTTGAACTATATTATTATTAAAGCTAAATTCTTAAGTCTTAATTCCTCACATCCATCCCCTTTCAAATCCACCTTTCTTCCTGTGATTTCTATTAGTCAATTCTACTACCTTCTCCAAGCTCTTCAGGAATCGGTAATCTATGTGTAGTCTTATTAGTGCTAAATCCTCACTGCCACTTACCTTGATAAACCACCATCTTCTTCTCTGTAGGTTACAAGCTGCAGTCAAAATCACTATTCACATGGGGCTCAATGGACTCCAAATTGATCTCTCCATTGCCATTTATATCCTCCAGCAATCTAATTGATCCCTTCACACAGGACACAAAGTGCTCACTTAAAATATAGATGATAGATAGATAGATAGATAGATAGATAGATAGATAGATAGATGATAGATAGAACTAGATAATCTCTTGTAACTCACTTAATTAAAATAGCTTACAATATATCATGAGACAGTTCTCCAGGATATTTCTGCAGGTCTTCTACTATGTTTTGTACCTGATGAACTTTTCAAAGATGTGTGTACAGCCAATAAACTTGGATGATGATGTGTCTTCTTCTAGAAGACGGAAGATTTGTTTTTTTCCTGACTCACCCATGGCAAAGGTGAGTTAGGTTTGCTAGCCTCCTTCTTTACAAAATCAGGGTTTCCTAAACTTGGGGATTCTTAACTGTGACATGAAAGCTCTGTGTGGGTAGGGCCCACCTGGGCCTGCTTTTGCATTGTCCTTGGGGGACTTAAGGAAGAATGAAGCAAAAACTGCCTCTTGTGCTGTAAGTAACCATCTTTTGTCTCAGATCCAGCAGCTTCATATCTTCTTCCAGCATCTGTGGAACTGCAACAGACTCACTTGTTATTTTGAAAGAAGGACGTAATCTCAGATACTTCACAATTCCCAATTCTCAATTTGACCCTTATTGTTTTCAAATCTTCATTTGTTTCTTCCTCTAATGGAGCCTCATCAACCTTCTTTCAGTTTTTGGAACTACTAAATGTTTTCCAATATTAGTGAATTTCTTCATTATGTGTCTTCTGTCTCAAAATCTCATCCTAAATATCACCTGAATATTCTTGTTTTACTCATCTGCCATTCCATGACTATCCAATATACACAAATAACTTGCCTCTACCCAGATATAATCTTTCCAAATATCTTATTCTCTTTCATGTATAGTGCTTTTCACTTTTTTTTTTCCTATGTATTTAAGTAAAAGCAACAGAGGATATTTCAGGGTTCTATACATAGGAAAATCCCCTACAGGTTCTCACTTGGGACATCTGGGTCTGACTACTGTCAGGCAAAACACACACAGCTTTTAGGTTGTGACTTTGTGTTTCACAGAGGCTTACAGGTTTCCAGTCCATCCAATAGTAGGTTGCTTGTAGGTGATACGCTACATCATAGATGAAGAAGTCAGGAAAGAATCAGAGACACACTGGAAGATAGTTTGCTCTTTGGTCTTCTCCAATCTGCTTCTGATTTCTTTTATAGATGGTCCTCACCTTTATCATCTGCCTGCACTCTCTTTACCCTTTGTTTTATGTGTTCTCCATTATTTTTCTTCCCAAACTTGATCTATGTGGCCTTTCCAAGGCAGAAACAATCAAAAAGCCAGTTTCTTGGTTTTAAACTTCACAATTAGTTCTGACCTTGTTTTTCATCATCTAGTATGGACTGATGGAGGGAAAATATCATTGTGTTACAAGTGTGAGAGGTAGGGGAACATCAGAGATACTGTTTGGTTACTGCTTAGTGGTATAACCCAACCATATGGATTTGTGTTATCATTTTTGCTTCATTTGGCACTGAAGTAGTGTAAGCTTCTGAAGGAATGTACTTTTTTCAACTCTATGCTCAGTGATAAGCACAATATCAAACATAAAGATTACCTATTATGTATATTTTGAGTGAACTATTGCAGAGCCCCCAAATGATTTCTCAGCCACAAGCCCTGTTCATCTTCTGCCCATCATGAACACTTCATACATAATAATCTTTCTGAAAATATATTATGAGGCATCTATTTCGAACATGTATACATTCCATACTGCTATGAGAAGTGCCAGTGTATTTACCATAATTTTAGGAATTATGTCTCAACTGCTTCCTCCTCCAATGCTAGACACTCCCTGTAGCACCCTGAATGTATCTTATCATTGTATATATTCAGCTGATTATAATTGTTTGTTTAGTTTTGTATTTTTCTCTCTAAGGACATGTGTTTATGTAAGATTGTATTTCCAGCACTTACCTCAGTCTGAGCACAGAGAAGACACCAAGCAAATGGTTTTTGAATTAACTGATAAGTCAATCCAATTATTCTACTGCACTGTCTTCCATAAAACAGCATTTGCTTTTCTATGGTAAAATTAATGTATTCCCTCATTTGTTTATTTATATGTAATTACGTATACCTTGGATTTTATTTTCCAAAGATTGTGCTAGTGACAATTGTCATTTATTTACTGCTTTTATCTAAACGTTTCCCTTATATGTGAACAGCAGCTTCTACTAGTTGAAGAGCGACTAGTACAAAATCTAAGATACCTTAATTTATATTATAAATAAGAATAAACATAATGTAATGCTAGCATATATGAACAAATTAACCCCCATAGGCTTAAGGATATTTTACACCCCCATAGGTTTAAGAATATCAATACATTTGTTTTTAATACATCATTAAAGTGTGAGTTATTATAATTAAATAATTATACAAATAAGGAAATACTGTATATAAAATCCAGGATTCTTTTCAAGTATCCCTAATTAGTAAATAAAAAAAATAAAAGAAATAATCCTTTCATATGTGCTATGAAAAATGCACAACCCAACAACTTGGCAAAACTAGTAGCCTGGGGTAAGCTACTACAAGTGACTATATCTTGCCAGCATGGTCTAAACTACAGCTGGGACTAACTTTAAGACTGAGAATAATTGATGTGTCTGTTTACTTCCTACTATCAGTGGATAAGTAAGTAATGTGAGCAGGTAACACGTTTTTCTCATCTGCTTTTTTGCTCTGTGTTTCCTTCCACTTTGTAATGGTATTACTCAGGGCACATAAGGTAATGTGTACCCATACATGCATATTATGCCTACTCACCACAACCAAAGTCGGTGGCTCTGTGATAGGTTTGCAGAATCCACAGCACTCCAGAGCATTCTGACTCAAATGACTAGATGATTTATTTTTCGTCTTTTATTTAACTGTTTTATTCACAGTCCAATATTTTCCTCTGATTTAATCTTTATTCTGCTACGTAAAACCTCTACATGTGTCCCCAGTTCTTTTTCCCTAAGGTGGAATTAAATAATTTATTGTTTTATCCCTGAATGTTCTTTACTCATCGTTATGTTTCTATTTTAACTATCATTTTATTAACATGAAGAAAGGGTCTCATTTCCATGGCAACCAGGACAGGGGCCTGGACAGTATAATCTCATTTATATTATATAATCCATTTAGTCATACTTACGCTCTAAAACTATGTTCATGGCTCATCTTACTTATGTAATGACAACAGCACAGACACTCTGCAGTGAGCAATGTTCTTGCACTGATTTTATCTGGTAAGGGCGAGAATAAAAATGGGAATTAGGTTCAAACATATTTATGTATATTTCTGATACCTATATCAGAAAATGTTTGTATCTTACATTTCTTTATCTTTATCTCACCTTATTGTTTGGTGTGTGCATCCACTATAATGATAATGTGTTAATGTCAGAAATACTGGTTGTCCTTGTTTACTCCAACTATAATAGGAATGACTTTCGTACTTGCATTTTCAGGATTATCCTGGTTTGGGGGTTGAAGTTGATATATTTTCTCAAATTAAGTAACTATGTATCTGATCATGATAAATCAAGTGTTTTATGCAAGATTGATTACTGAATTTGGTCAAATCCCATTTCAGGATCTCTGGAGATGATACCATAGCGTTAGATTACAAGGACTTTGAAACCAGCCGTGTTGGATTCAAAATTCAACTTCACCATCTACTGGCTACACAAGCATTGTGAAGCTAACCCTTGCTTTCCTTTATTTCTTTCAGTTTTCTTTTATAAAATAGGAATAAAATGAACCTACCTTATAAGATTGTTACCATAATCAACAAAGATTTAACCATCTTTGCATTTATATAACAAAAACTACTTAGTAATGATGAATTATCTTTTTAATCAAATGATAAATTCTGCTGTTAATATTTCATTCAGAAAACCAATGTCAATATTCATAACAACCTACCACAAATTCAATAACTTTACAGAACTCTATTTTTTCACAGTTCAGGAGGGTAAAAATCTGAAGTAAAGATTTTGGCTTTGTCACACTCCCTCCAAAAATTCTAGAAGAGATTCTATTCCTTGCCTCTTCCAGCTTCTGGTGGTGGGAGGTATTCCTTGGCTTGTGGTTGCATCACTGTAATCTCTATATCTGTCTTCCCGTGGTGCTTCAACTCTGGGTCTCAAATATTTCTCTTCCTTTCTCTCATAAGGATTTAGGGACCACTAAAGTAACCCAAGATGATCTCACATCAAGATCCTTAACTGAATTACACCTGCAAAGGTCTTTTTTCCAAATGAGGTCACATGCACAGTTTCTGGGTAGAAGTATCTTTTGAGAGGTCACTACAATATTCATAATCAAGATTGTAACTCTATTTCAATAATATTTCCAGGTTTTGATTTTAAAAATGTGCTTGCTTTAAAAACATGAGTTATTTTTTCTTTCACTCTTTGGAACAGTTTAAATAACATTTACATGAGCTGTTATTAAAGAGAATCCTTTTATGAAATGGTTTATGCATTTTATTATTTTTTAAAGAATCTTTTGCACAATCTTCTCTATTCTTCTTTTTTTTTTTGCATAAATCTCACACAGGCCATTTCGTCTGCTAAATTTTTGTTAAATTACATTTTCCAGGAAAATTTCCAGTTTGGTCAAATAATTTGAATTTATATGTACTGATTAAGCAAAATAGTTTATTTTAATATTTTATTTTTTAATTCTTTTCTGGTTGTCTATGTCTCTCTTATCCTTTCATATTTTATCTGGAAATATTTCTTATAAAATTGATTGGATAAACTATTTTATATGTTTTTTTTCCCTCCAAAAGTTCCACCCATACTACCCTTTACAGCATGAAGGGCATATATATATATCTTGATGAGAATCACTATTCCAATAAAAGTCACAATCTGAAGTGAGGGCACTAAAGGGTCTTCAAGCATATAATTTACTGATTTTAGTCTTTTTGTTTTCAAAACAGTGGATATTGGGGTCCAAATGATTAGTATCACTTCGGAGACAGTATCAGTAATTCCTGAAAATTCTGGTTATTTCCCTTTCCACAACATCCATTCATCATGACAATGAATTGGAAGTCCTGTTGGAAGTGAGAGAAGAAAAACCTAAAATACATATTTCTTAGCTATGGTTTAGAGCAGCTTAGTTCTGAAAAATGAGAAACAAGTAACATTCTATTGTAGATAAAGAAAACAAGATGATCAACAGATCGACAGTGTTTTTTATGTTTTATTTGTTCACTTTTAATTATAAAAATCTTGTAAGACCTTAGTAAGCTGCCAATATAATTCCGTACCTGAGACATCATGATGATCCCTACCAGTTAAGTCATTTTTTTATCACTTAGTCTCTGTAGACCTTTTGATGCTCACCATGGCTCAGGTGTTTAAGAAAAGACATTTGACTTCTGCTACTTGGGATCTAATTCTCTTAAATATGTGAATTTATAAAGGTGTGCCTAAATACTTTTTTAAATAAGGTGAACCAGTGATTTTATGTCCCTCATTTAAGGAAAATACTTCATGGTCTTTATACAGGATATTAAAATTAATATAATGAAGATATGATGTAAAGTGGTAGGCCCAACTTGCTTATTACAACCATTTAATGGAAAAAGCAAATGGATTGTGTTTAAACTGAATTATTTACTAATGAACCACGGAATGCCAGTTATTTAGCCATTATAAATAAGACAGTGCTTCCTTATAAAATATATATCATCAGCAAACTAAATCCTAAATACACCCATTAATGAGCAGTTATACAAGAAGTCAGATGTTCAAATAATCTATGTGAACCTTAATACTGCACTTCATTTAGATCAGTAATCAGAAATATGGATTGAAATTTTAAGTACTGACACTGATATTAATTAATATTTCTACAGAAATTGCCTTAAAATCCATACATGTTGCATAGCAGTAACCCAAAAGAGCAAATGTTATCCATAGAAATACTGCTACAATTAATTCAGGCAGCCACTAAAGCTAAAAAAGTTAAAGCTTTAATAATGGCATTTACTCATTGGAGGATAAAACTAACCATAATTTTTCTTTACAAACTGAATTTTAGAAAACAAGAGTCTGAGTTCAAACCTGAATCCTGTCACTTACTGTGTAACTTTCAGCATATTGGTTACACTTCAGACACCTCACTTTTTTCATGTATAAAACAGGTATGTGTATGTTATTTATTTCATATTGTGCATGTGAGAATTAAACGAGTTAATACATGAAAATAGTTAAAACATTCCTTAGTGTATAATAAGCTCGCAATACATGTCACTTATTTTATTAGGTGGTAGTACCAATAAGAATAGTAGTAAGCTGCATCTATTGTTTTCACACCTTAGAATTTCTCTATGAACGGAAACATCTGTAATACCTGCACTGAGAAAAATCCCACTAACAAATTCATGCCCTGAAGCTGAGTTTCTGCTAAACAGGTAGGCTACTCCGATGAATCTGAGGAACTTATGAATCATTTCTTTTAAATTTAAAATATAATAGACCTGTCAAGCTGGACTGAAAAAGTTTACATTTCCTTTTCAAAATTTCAACTTCTCTCCAAGCAATAAACTCACTGGAAACAAATTCTTCACAAATCTATTCAAGCTAAAAAGTGTGTTTGAGTATATAAACGACACAGAAAGAAGAGATAGAATGAGACAATAACCTAGAAAAAAACCAACAAAGAAAAAGAGACAAATAACATTCCCAAATTAAATTCTTTGGAATATTTTAGCATGAGATGTATAACGTCTATGCTTATCTTCTTTAGGTTAGCATTAGCCCTCCTTCACTGTATTTACATAGTAGAAAAGATTTTATATTTCCATAAAACATCTTATGATTTTTACTATCCAAACCTCATATGCTCAAAATATTATTCATTATTAGAAATTTTCATGTAATTACAAGCATGATACTCAAGCTGATTTACAGCAAATATTAAAAGAGATTAATGTGAGATAAATTGTCCAGAAATAAAGGGAAAATTATGATCAAAGTTTATCAACCCGCCTGACACACAGCAGTTCAGTGATCCTTTGTTTGATCTACTTCATCATCATTTTTAAATACTTTTTAGGTTTGAGCATGTATACTCTACTCCCTGGGAAGTTCACTAAGAAGATATAAAGACACAAAATTCACTGTTTGTCTCTAAATATAATAGCACAATAACATCAAACAATTGCAAAAGCAAAAATCTTCATTGTCATTATTCACTTTTTCTAATTTACTTTCCATTGACGACAGCTCTCTACACCCACTGAAATTCCCTTAGGTCAGACACTATTAATTTACCCCAAATTACTCTAATAGCAACCTGACTCTTCCCGTCCTAGTTATGAGTGTCAGAGAACTAGGAGTTTTTATTTGAATTCCTCCTGTTCACTCATCTTCCAAACGTTACATTTTATAACAAGTTCCAGAAGAGGGAGGAGCATAAAATACTTGAAGAAATAATGGACAAAGTCTTACCCAAAAAAGGATAATACAAAAAACAAACAAACAAACAAATAAACAAACAAACAAAAGGTCATAGAAAATGAAATAGCAAATTAACAATGGGGAAAATCAATGGCATCAAATCTTTAGAAAGATCTAAAATTGCTAAACATTTAGAGCACCTGGATGGCTCGGTCAGTTAAGCATCAGACTCTCCATTTTGGGTCAGGTCATGATCTCACGGTTTCATGAGTTCGAGCCCCACGTTGGACTCTGCACCGACAGTGCAGAACCTGCTGGGGATTCTCCCTCTCTGCCTCTACCCTGTTCATGCTGTCTCTCTCTCTCTCTCTCTCTCTCTCTCTCTCTCTCTCTCTCTCAAAAATAAATAAATAAACTTAAAATTGCTAAATATCTGGATAAATTAAGATAAAAGGGAGACAACAAATATTATCAAAATTAGAAATGAAAGAGGGGACATAACTGCTGATTCTGTATATGTTATGAAATTAATATGGGAATATGCAGAACAATGTTATACTAATAAATAGAACAACCTGATGACAAATATAAATTACTCAGTAGGTGGAAATTATAAAAATTGATAAAAAAGAATAAAAACCTGTATTACTTCATTTATTAGAAAAATGATACTTGTAATTGAAATTTTTTCTCACAAAGGAAATTCTAGCCCCACATGTGTTCACTGGTTAGTTCTATCAACATTTAAGAAAGAAGATTGTATTAATACTATAAAACTCTTTCAGAATTCAGAATAGAAACGAAATACTTGTCAACTCATTCTGTGAAACCATTATTACTTTGATTCCAAACCAGATTCAGACATCTGAAGCAAAAAATTTACATACCAATATACTTCCTGAACACAGACACAAATAGAGATAAAATTTGTATCTAGCTATCTCCCCATTCTGTTAAAGATCATGAAACTCAAATTTGTAATGAACATTTGTTTTTATACCAAATGACTTCTTATTGATTCCAGAGACGGGGAGTTTTCAGGCCCTGAGACCTCAACCACCAGCAGGTGCCAGGTGCCACAAGAAAGAATTTAAGGCCAACTCAGGGTAAAGAGTACCAGAAGAAGCTTTGTTGGAAAGCAAAAATGCAAAAGTACACACTCAGGAGAAGGGAGGGGTGCAGACACACTCTGGGAATCTGAGTTGCCCAGGGTAGATATGGGATTCTGATTCTTATAGTCAGTTATAATCAAGCGGTAGAATGTTTATGTAGGGATTTGGAAATAAGCGGGGACTTCCAAGAACTCTGTATATTACTACATATGCTCTATGAGAGTCACTATGTGCCAGCGCATCTCTTTTTCTCTTGAGGGTAGATCCCCTGGGAGTGCTGTAGAGCCCCCTACCAAGTGGAGAGATAATATTGCGCATGCTTGTAGCAGTTGGGCAACCTTGTAAGTTCTCCTGGCAATAAACATTCTGTTATTCAACAGATGTCAGGTTAGTTCCTTGTTCCTTGGCCTTCATCCTCCTGCAGTTACCCAACATTTCCCTATTCTAACACTCATTCTGAAGTTTTATATGTATATTCCTTTTTTAGAGATTATATTTAGAGATTATATTTTATGTATTTTTTTTGCCTCATAATTATTTATTTAAAATTCTCTAAATTGTAGTGACTTTATCATGAATTGAACTATGTCTTTTATGTTATCAATTACGTATCGCCAAAAGAGTCTCTCATTTCTAAATATGAATGAGTAATTGATGATTTTTAGTTACAGGTTGCTTTTTGAGCCTGATGTTACTAGAACTGAATGGTGGTATTAAACTATTTTCTAAGAAAAGAATTCCTAATATTATTTTGCAATTCATATCAAAATATTTCAATATTTAAATGAATAATAAAACATTTAAAAACCAGTTTATGGATAAAAGTCACTTGATATTAGTAACAATAATATCAAGTTATCTAATTACAAATATTGAATAGATGTCAGACTTACCCAGAAGGAAAACCCAATACAGATAGCATGCATGTGGTATATTTATTTCTTCTGAGAAGTAGGAAAAAAAATCCCAATAAAATCATTTTTTTGTTGTATCTGTGTGCTGATAAACCATGTGTAAGAATGAAGCTATAGGGACAAATATATAGGGATCGATGCAATTTTCATTTTCTGAACTTTGAAGGTTTGGACTGTCCTATTAAGGACTTAGTTCGAATGTATTTTCTACAGTAATAAATATAAGCATAATGAGCAAAACTTTCTACCTTGAACAAGTCTTAACAACACCTTGGCAACATTGTAAACTTCCAACATATGGTTCATTTACATGAAAAGCATCTTGGCAGAAAGTTTTTAAATATCTAAGCCTCAAAGATGATGAAAAGACAAACATCCTAGCCCACGAGGTGATTAATACCATTGTAGACAACCATGATTGATTGCCCAGAACACGTTCTTCTGTCAAATTTCTCCTGGTAAAAACCCAGCGTAAATGAAACTCTTTTTTAGCCGTTTTGAATATTTTAACAGCTTCATTTCCTTAGGTAAAATGATTAGTGCATTATAATTAGCATATATCCTTGGGTTGACTATCATGAAAATAAAGTTAGTGCACACTTGCAGAATGTAAATTACTATAATTTAATCCTATTTTGTTTCTTTTATTTAGTGCTTAACAGATGTATTCTTATGTTGAAAAGTAGAAGACAATGTAAACGCTAGCAAATGCACACATTCACCCATTTTTTTAATATAATATTTTGTGAAATTGGCTTACATACAACACCCAGTGCTCATCCCAACAAGTGCCCTACTCAATGCCCATCACCCACTTTCCCCTCTCACCCAATCCCCATCAACCCACAGTTTGTTCTCTGTATTTAAGAGTCTCTTACGGTTTTTCTCCCTTTCTGTTTGAAACTATTTTTTTTTCCTTCCCTTCCCTTCCCTTCCCCCATGGTCTTCTGTTAAGTTTCTCAAGATCCACATATGAATGAAAACATATGATATCTGTTTTTCTCTGACTGACTTATTTCACTTAGCATAATACCTTCCAGTTCCATCCAGGTTGCTGCAAATGGCCAGATTTCATTCTTTCTCATTGCCAAATAGTATTCCCTTGTATATATAAACCACATCTTCTTTATCCGTTCATCAGTTGATGGACATTTGGGCGCTTTCCATAATTTGGCTATTGTTGAAAGTGCTGCTATAAACATAGGGGTACATGTGCCCCTATGCATCAGCACTCCTGTATCCCTTGGGTAAATTCCTAGCAGTGCTATTGCTGGGTCATAGGGTAGTTCTGTTTTTAGTTTTTTGAGGAACCTCCACACCATTATCCAGAGCGGCTGCACCAGTTTGCATTCCCACCAACAGTGCAAGAGGGTTCCCGTTTCTCCACATCCTCGCCAGCATCTATAGTCTCCTGATTTGTTCATTTTAGCCACTCTGACCGGTGTGAGGTGTAATCTCAGTGTGGCTTTGATTTATATTTCCCTAATGATAAGTAACGTTGAGCATCGTTTCATGTGTCTATTGGCCATCTGGATGTGTTCTTTGGAAAAGTGTCTATTCATGTCTTATACCCATTTCTTCACTGGATTACTTGTTTTTCGGGTATGGAGTTTGGTAAGTTCTTTATAGATTTTGGATACTAGCCCTTTATCCGATATGTCATTTGCAAGTATCTTTTCCAATTCCGGCAGTTGCCTTTTAGCTTTGTTGATTGTTTCCTTTGCAGGGCAGAAGATTTTATCTTGATGAGGTCCCAACAGTTCGTTTTTGCTTATAATTCCCTTGCCTTTAGAGATGTGTCAAGTAAGAAATTGTTGCGACTGAGGTCAAAGTATATTTTTCCTGCTTTCTCCTCTAGGGTTTTGATGGTTTCTCTTCTCACATTTATGTCTTTCATCCATATTGAGTTTATTTTTTGTGTACGGTGTAAGACAGTGGTCTAGTTTCATTTTTCTACATGTTGCTGTCCAGTTCTTCCAGCACCCTTTGCTAAACAGACTATCTTTTTTCCAATGGATACTCTTTCCTGCTTTGTCAAAAATTAGTTGGCCATACATTTGTGGGTCCAATTCTGGGTTCTCTATTCTATTCCATTGATCTTGGTGTCTGTTTTTGTGCCAATACCATACTGTCTTGATGATTAAAGCTTTGTAGTAGAGGCTAAAGTCTGGGATTGTGATGCCTCCCACTTTGATTTTCTTCTTCAGTCATACTTTGGCTATTCAGGGTCTTTTGTGGTTCCATACAAATTTTAGGATTATTTGTTCTAGCTTTGAGAAGAAGGCCAGTGCAATTTTTATTGGGATTGCATTGAATGTGTAGTTTTCTTTGGGTAGTATTGACATTTTAACAATATTTATTCTTCCTATCCATGAGCATGGAATGTTTTTCCATTTCTTTTTGTTGTCTTCAATTTCCTTCATAAGTTTTCTATATTTTTCGGCATACAGATTGTTTACATCTTTGGTTAGGTTTATTCCTAGGTATTTTCTTGTTCTTGGTGCAATTGTAAATGGGATCAGTTTCTTTATTTCTCTTTCTGTTGCTTAATTATTGGTGTATAAAAATGCAATGGATTTCTGTACTTTAATTTTGTACCCTGTGACTTTGCTGAATTCATGAATCAGTTCTAGCAGTGTTTTGGTGGAGTCTTTTGGGTTTTCCACATATAGTATCATGTCGTCTGCAAAAAGTAAAAGTTTGAATTCTTCTTTGCCAATTTTGATGCCTTTTATTTCATTCTCTTGTCTGATTGCTGATGCTAGGATTTCCAACACTATGTTAAACAATAGTGGTGAGAGTGGACATCCCTGTCAAGTTCCTGATCTCAGGGGGGAAAATCTCAGTTTTTCCCCATTGAGGATGATATTAGCTGTGGGCTTTTCAAATATGGCTTTTATAATGTTTAGGTATATTCCTTGTCTCCCAACATTCTTGAGGGTTTTTATTAAGAAAGCATGCTGTATTGTGTCAAATGCTTTTTCTGCATCTACTGACAGGATCACATGGCTCTTATCCTTTCATTAATGTGATGTATCACACTGATAGGTTTGCAAATATTGAACCAGCCCTGAAGCCCAAGAATGAATCCCACTTTATCATGGTGAATAATTCTTTGTATATGTTTTTGAATTTCATTTGCTAGTGTATCTTGTTGAGACTTTTTGCATCCATGTTCATCAGGGATGTTGGCCTGTAGTTCTCCTTTTCTGTAGGGTCTCTGTCTGGTTTTGGAATCAAAGTAATGCTGCCTTCATAGAATGAATCTGGAAGTTTTCCTTCCATTTCTATTTTTTGGAACACCTTGAGAAGGAGAGGCATTAACACTGCTTTAAATGTCTGGTAGAATTCCCCAGAGAAGCCATCTGGTCCAGGACTCTTGTTTGTTAGGAGATTATTGAAAACTGATTCAATTTCTTTACTAGTTATGGGTCTGTTCAAATTTTTATTTCTTCCCATTTGAGTTTTGGTAGTGTATGGGTGTTTAGGAATTGGTCCATTTCTTCCAGGTTGTTCAATTTGTTGGCATGTAATTTTTCATAGTATTCCCTGATAATTGCTTGCATTTCTGCAGGATTGGTTGTAATAAATCCATTTTCATTCATGATTTTATTGACTTGGCTCCTCTCTCTTTTCTTTTTGAGAAGCCTGGTTAGAGGTTTATCAGTTTTGTTTATTTTTTCAAAAAACCAACTCTTGGTTCTGTTTTTTTGGATTCTATATTGTTTATTCCTGCTTTATTATTTCTCTTCTTCTGCTGGATTTGGGGTTTCTTTGCTGTTCTTCATCTAGTTCCTTTAGGTGTGCTGTTAGATTTTGTATTTGGGATTTTTTCTTGTTTCTTGAGATAAGCCTGGATGGCAATGCATTTTCCTCTTAGGACTGCCTTTACTGCATCTCAAAGGGTTTGGATTGTGTTTTCATTTTCATTTGTTTCCATATGTTTTTTAATATTTTTTTAATTGCCTATCTATCTTTTAATTCTTTAATAGGATGTTCTTTAATCTCCATGCATTTGGAGGTTTTCCAAACATTTTTTTCTGTGGTGATTTCAAGTTTCATAGCATTGTGATCTGAAAGTGTACATGGTATAATCTCAGTTCTTTTATATTTATTGAGGGATGTTTTGTGACCCAGTGTGTGATCTATCTTGGAGAATGTTCCATGTGCACTCAAGAAGAAAGTATATTCTGTTGCTTTGGCATGCAGAGTTCTATATATATTTGTCAAGTCCATCTGATCCAATGTATCATTCAGGGCCCTTGTTTCTTTATTAATTTTCTGTCTAGATGATCTTTCCATTGTTGTAAGTGGAGTATTAAAGTCCCCTGCAATCACCACATTCTTGCCAATAAGATTGCTTATGTTTGTGATTGATTGTTTTATATATTTGGGTGCTCCTGAATTCGATGCATAGACATTTATAATTTGCCCTTCTTGATGAATAGACCTCGTAATTATTACATAATGTCCTTCTTCATCTCTTGTTACACCCTTTAGTTTAAAATCTAGTTTGTCTGATATAAGTATGGCACAGATTCACCCATAAAAATCTTAAAAAATGTATGTGTTCTGAATCCTGGTTAGAAATTACTAAGTACCATTGACAAATAAATTCCTGATATCTATATGATATATTAATTTAATTTTCAGCATATTTTAATTTTCCAAACATTAATTATGTATTTATGTATGGCACTGAATATATCACATCTTTCAGTTATATCTGTAAAACTACATTTGTTTCAATTTTATAATGCTAAAAACAAATAATTGTTTTATTATATCTGCTAACAATATTTTCTGTTTTTTTTTCAAAAATAATTCAAATAGCTCTCAAATTATCTATCTTGTCCTTAGTATCAATCTATGTCTGTATTTATATCTATTTATCTCAAACACATGAAGACTAATATCTAAACATCTAAAAATGGATTTATTTAATCTTTACAAAGTTATATGAATATACATTCTGCCAGTGGAAACCACCCCACATATAATATAACTTCTCCATGTAAAATGTTATGCTAGAAGATGAAAAGAGAATGAATATTAAATCAGTTTTGCATCCTTGTTTCTCTAACATACTGGTGGTAACAATAGTCACGTAAACAGATAAAATAATATGTCATGACTTGCATGGCTTTGGGTAAGAGATAAGCCACTGTAACAACAACAGCAACAACAACAAAAAAACAAATACACAAGCTTAAACCAGATTCATCTACTTATTTCTCATAACATTTCAGAGACAAGCAATCAAAGAAGATAAAGAAGTTGTGTTTCCCTCAGTGTATGGCTTTCATCTCTGATTCCCAGTTGGCTATTCTGGTTGCTGTGATTTGCAATTTCAGGGTTTGTAGAAAATAACAAATAAGCAGAACAAGAATAATATATAAATATTTAGTGTGACTCAAGTTCACAGATTAGCCCAAAATCCACTTAAAATTTCCTTGTAAATCTTATGTCAAGTAAAAACTGTTCATTTGTAGAGTGGAACTCCAAGAAACCCAACCAAAGTGAACTTTGGGAAGCTTAAGACCTGAGTAAGTTTGCTGCTACACAATACAGGTTAGGCAGTGGATAGATGTCAAGGTCTTCCAAAATAGAAGGACTTCTATGAACAAACCAGGCTTTTCTCTGAAATCCCAGAAGCTCTATATTGTGTGTGGAAGAACCATACGCTGGAGTAAAGACAAAAATGACATTCACCTGCCCTAAGCAAGTCTAAAGCCAAAGTAGATGATGTCAAACTGATGGGCCTATAATCTCTCTCTGCCTGCCAGAAAAAACAAACAAGCAAACTTAATTGTCTGTGGAAAATATAACATTATCCAGATTCAACACAAATTTCATATGTGCAGATTCAATAAAACTTATGAGGCATATTAAAATACATGACCAAATTAATAAAAAATAAAAGTTAAACAGAAAATAGAAACATAACTAAAATTGGCTCAGATATTAGTGTAATTAGGCATATCCTTTAAAATGACTATAAAAATATGATCAAAAAACAGAGAAAATGACAACTTTTATTTCAATAGATCAGTTATCATATTTATATCTATTTGTATATCAGGCTTTTTAGTGTTAATTATGTAATTATATTTATTTAATTTTATAATATTGCACATGTAATAAATAATTTTAGTTTCATTTCTATACAAAAATGGATTCAGTGTCCATCAAAAAGTGTTTTCAATACCAGTTACACATCTCCCGAATTATTTCTTTTTATTCACTATGCATTTTGTTGTATTTAAAAGCCACGCATATTTTTAAAGAAAGTTTCATGTTTGTTAAATCCCCTGAATCATTTTAAGAATGGATAATCATTATGTTTTCTTAACATGAGAAGAAAAGTTTCATCCAACTTAACTCACAGCTAGAGCAAATCCTGGGCACTAGGAACTAGTCAGAATGCTGTCTAAAGAATGGCTGAAGACCAGTGTGTCTGAACAAAGTTTGTAAACATTTAGTGCATGCTATAACTGTATTTCATAGATTGTAATCCAGGTGGACATGGAGGTGGATTAAAAGAGCTATGTATACATGTGTATAATAATTTTGCAGTTACCAGTTCTATATGGAGGACTGAATGTCAGTCAGTAAGGAAATGCTTCCACACTGTCTTGAATAAAACTGTCTTAGGCCATATTTTTGTTTATATTGCTTGGTTTACAGTTTTAATAGCTTTTATTTTCAACACTGTCAATAAATTTTACATTGTAAACGACATTAATTAAAATCAATTTCCAATAAAAAAGAGCGGTACATAACTAGGCATATGGTGTCCTTATCCTTCCCACTGAATTTAAATTAAATAGAAAAGTAAAATCTTTTATTTCATAAAAGATAATAAAAATTTTTAAGTCAGTTGTCAAAGATATAGAAAAGTCAACATTTCAGTCTGTCTGTCATTATGCTTGCAAGGTATGAGACGGGAGAAAGAAATGATCTATAATAATGATAGAGCATGTAGTCTTAACTTTCATTACATACATAAAATTCCATTTAATAATCATCATTTAAGAAGAATATGTGGACACTAATACTTTCATGGGATTAGTGCTCATTGTTTCATCAGATTCAGGAATAGTTATAACTCCCAAATGTTCAAAACATCTCTGTCTAGAATTCCATTTGTGTAATAGGAGGATATATTAACTTAGGCCTCTTCTGAAACAAAGCTAGTGCAACATGTTTGCATTAGAAATACAGTTGGGACAGAGGTGGAATGCATACAAGAGTAATTCTGAAATGTGCTGAACTTTCTACAAACTCAGATATATAGTTATGAGCAGATAAGGCCTCTAACAGGAAGCCAGACATAACTGTGTTGTGCTTTTCTAGTCCTTGCTTTATGGATCACTGAATGTGACAACAGGGTGCCCAGTGCAGTGCTAATTGGATGTGATGTTCTCAGTGGTGCATTGACATTTTTGGGAAAAGGTGTCTAATAAAGGTGTCTGTCTTAGACTTGGGACACACTGCTCAGGAAGACACATGATTTAGGAGTCTGTTCTTTTCTAACATAATAAATGTTTGATTTGCATTTTGTGTGTGTATGTTAGGCACCCAGGATTGTTTGATAAACTTTTTTCTTCTGCTTTTCTATTTTTTCCTGTAGTTTATTTAATGCTTTTATTAAAACCAAAACAGAAATCAGGACAAGGACATCTCCTCTGCCAATTCCTTTTGGAAAAAAATTATTATCCTTTAAATTGCTTCTAGAAGGCCTGACTGAACAGGGAGGTAAGTTCGTGAATGACTGATTAATGTGGAAGCTGGTACTCTGGAGAACATATTGTAATACCAAGCAGATCGGAAAATGTGTGCTGAATTATTGTTATGGTAATTACCCTCCACTGAATTTATCTTGGTGTTAAAAAGTAATAATAAAAATCTTGAATAGGTAGAATAATTACACTTAACTGCTGTAATTAATAAATTAATTTTAGAAAATGATTCATATCAGGAATGAATTATAATGACTGAAATTTAAAACCTCTGTGCTTACACTTTCTACCAAAGTTTTAAAAATTGTGTTTAAATTATTATTAAAAAGAATATTTTTCTGGCTTAACTTTCTATGTATCTTAGTTTTGATTCTTCTGTCTACCCAATTTTAATATGTAATCAATGTCTTCATATTATAAGGATGTGCGAACCAAATACACTTTTAAGAACAGTTACCCTCATTCAAGGGACAATTGTGATTTACTATATGTCCCCAGACATATATATGTCAATGAAAACACATGCGCAGGCTATACAGCACACAAAATTGCTTCCATAGATGGATTTGATTGCTTATCACTAAAGCTTATAAAAACTTCATGAAAAATGTTCTAACTATAGTTTAATACTAATCTGTATTCTTATTATCCCAAATTCTATGATGATATTGGACAAAATTCATAAACTAAGAAGGCATTATAGTCAATGGCTTTTGAGTCAAAAATTTAAGAATATTTTTATAACTTTTATGTAACTTGACTTAAACATTCATTTGTACATATCTCTTTTTTTTTAATTTTGTAATGTTTATTTTATTTTTGAGAGAAAGAGAGCACAATCAGGGCAGGGGCAGAGAGAGAGACACACACAGAATCTAAAGCAGGGTCCAGGCTTTGAGCTGTCAGCACAGAGCCCGAACTGTGCTCAAACTCATGAACTGCAAGATCATGACCTGAGCCAAAGTTGGACGCTTAACCAACTGAGCCACCCAGGTGCCCCTGTACATATATCTTAAAATTTCACTAAGTTCTATGAGAATTTTAGTTGGACAACTACTAAGAAGGCCATGAGATACAATAGATGCTGCACTGATGAGGAGAGAGAAGGTTTCTGTTCTGCATCTACCATTTCATTTCTCAGAATCATCATTGTGTTTCTATAAAATCTATCAAAATACATTTGCATAAATTTTTGTTATGTTATAATTAAAACAAATATAATAATTTGGGAACAGATATTTTATTTTTTATGTTTATTTATTTTTTTTGAAAGAGAGAGAGTGCGCACGCACAAGTGGGGGAGGGGAAGCGAGAAGGAGAGACAGAATCCCAAGCAGGCTCCGCGCCATAAACCCAGAGCTCAATGCAGGGCTTGAACTTGCAAACCACCAGATCATGACCTGAGCTGAGATCAAGGGTTGGATGTTTAACCCACTGATCCACCGAGGGTCCCCAGAAACAGATATTTTAAAAATATTAAAGTGTATTAAAAATTTAAGCAACATTATATTATTATAATCACACATTTCTAAATTTAACATGGGAAACAGATACCACCTCAGAAGCAGTGGAAAGAGCATATACTGAAGAAACTCCAAGTACTGTTTCAGTGAAATCTTAATCCAGTAAATAATGATCCCATTATTTATTTCCATGGCCAGAGTGTCTGGATTATCAACACAACTTTTCTCCCTACTTCCCCTCCTCTGTTTTTTTCCTCCGTTGTTGTATTTGTTCTTCCATTCACTTTATTTTTTCTTGCCCATTACAATTCCAACACTATAGTGTGTTCTGTTGTTCACTGCAGGGATCTGACAAGTTTATGTATCTGGGAATAACGAATGCTGGACTGAAAATGGAACTATGCTAAATACCAGTTTAATTTTCATTTAAAACTATGCCCTTCCCCTAGCCTTTAAGAAAGACAAGTCTCTCTCTTTTCTTGATGATGTATTTTTAAAATTAGACTTGAAAATGAAAGTAAAATTAGAAAAAAGCTTACAGTGAAGAGTATCAAATGAAAAACTAACAACCATATAATTAGTGAGTGGACCTTCATTTAACACAGTTTCAGGTATTTTATTTACTTACATTCATTCCTAAAAATGGATGGATACTACATATCCAGAGTGTTAAAGGAAGGTAGAGAAAGTGAAATGAGCCCTATTTAAGAAGATTTCAGTTGATATTAATCTAATTGTTTATTTCATAACAGTCGTGAATTAATGTAACCCTATTCTTGGTTTTCACTCTCTTGTGTACATAAGGTATAGTGGCACTACATGCTAAATATAGACAGATTTAGGCACCTACATCTGCGATAGAGGCACAGAGACCAACTATCTTCACGGCTAAATTCAAGAGTGTGCACTATTCGCTCTTTGTTTTATTGAAGATATTGTTGGACAAATAGCCAACCTTTCTAGCTTTTGTTTGTACTGAGTAAATTCCTAAGATTCTGGATTCTAAAGCAAATGCTGACAGTGGTGAGTCAACTTCACATCATATTTCTCCAGGGATAATTTTACTGTTGGTGCTTTTCCTTTCTGAACATAAAAGGTTTATCATCATCAAAACATACTTTTCTGATTCGTGCTAAACTTGTCAACTGTCATATACCTGAGTTTATAATAGCTATTTTATCCAAAGACACTTGAAAAATTATTTTTTTGCATTTCATATTTCCTGTCTTCTACCTTTAACTGATCTTTTTGCCCCAAAATTCAAATAAGTTACTGTGTATTCCATTTGGGAGTGCAGAAAAGTTGAACATCATATTTTTAAAGATACTTTATATAGACAAATTTGTCAAATAACATTAAAATAGAGAGGGTCATTTATAGTGAGCCTGCTGCTTGACAATTGACAAAATTTCCTGATTTGTCTAGTGGCTTTAAATAGAAGATGCTACCTTCCTGAGTGCATACACACCCAAACAAATGAAGGCACCTGGGAAGACAGAATAGTGTAGTTATAATTGTAAGCAATCTAGAAAATTATCAGTATGACATTATTCTCCTTCCATTCCAGAATGTACTATATTTGAAAATAGAATCTTGAAACATACTTTGTCTGTTTGCCAATGAAAGATTTGTGCAATTTGATCATTTCAGCTTCCATGCCTAGTAATAGGAGTGTGTGTTGTGTGTGTGTGGGGGGGGCAATACTTTCAGTCTTTGTTTAATTTTGTCATAGCAGAATTTTATCTTGTCCTCCTACTTATAATCTCAACTCCTCCTTCAAAAAAAGTGGATGTTCAATATGACAGTTTAAATTCAGAGAAAAGGCTTGGGACATGTTCACTTGGAAAGGGGGAACTATGTATTAAAAAAGATAATGTGTCTGCCCTTTGTTCTGTCTTTCACTTTCTCTTATCTACCTTTAAGGACTGGTTGACCACAGTACCTCTCTGGCAGTCTCTTGCAGTTTCTTCTCCTATGTGACTAGCTAGACAGTGTTAAAATCCTCAGAAATTTTGTTGGAATGGAAACACAAATAATGCTTGCTTCTGTTAAAAAAAATTAACCAAATAATTTGTTAGCTTACATAACCAAAAAGTAGTGGCTTCAGATACAGCAAGTCCAAAGTTCCAGTGATGTTCTAAGGGGTCTGTCACTGATACATTTCCTCTTTGTTTCCTAGATTGTCACTCTCAGTTTGGTTGACTAATCCATCAAAAAGAGAAAGACTTTTCTAAAAAATGTGATAAAAGATCTCTAGTGAAACGCTGGTCTAACTTTCATCCATTCCTAAAACACTTAGATTGGGTGTTGGGCTACTGGGTGTTGACCATGCCTAGATGTGATGTTCACCAGTTCTAGAGGTCATACAGAGCAGCCTTGGCCATATCCTATATGGTAAGTAATACAAATAAATGATTAGTGAAGCATCCAATTGTATCATTTAATTATTTCTGTGTAATAAAGCATTTGAACACTTAGTATCATAAAAAGCAAGTGTTTGTCATTATTTACAAGGCTATGGATATTTAGGATGATTATACTAATATAAGCTGGATTCGGCTGACCTTAACTATGCTTATTCTTATGTCTGCACTTATCTGTTAGACTGAGTGGGTCTGAGTCATGTAAAATGGCCTTGGGTGTTAGGACGTGGCTCTGCTCGATGTTGTATCTTATCTTCCAGCAGTCTGAATTTGTTCTCATGGCAGAAGCTGGTGTTTAAAGTTTGAGAGTGGGACACACACAAGACTCTTGATATCTAGGTTTAGAACTGGCTTGTCAGATCTATTGCATTCTATTGGCCAGGACTGCCTAGATTCAAGATTGGAGAAATACACTTTGCCTTTTAATGGGAGGAGCTGCAAAGTCACAGTGTAAAAGTTGGATGGTGGAATGGCTCGAAAAATGAGAATGTTAGTGCAATTAATCTTAATATCAATAAAGGGAAAAAAGTAATGCTTGGTAGGCAAAATAAGTTTAAAAGTATCTATTTTGGGGCATCTGGGTGGCTCAGTTAATCATCTGACTTTTGATTTCGGCTCAGATCATGATCTCATGGTTTCATTTGTGAGTTTGAGCCCCACACGGAGCTCTCTGCTGTCAGCTCAGAGCCTGCTTCAGATCCTCTGACTCCCTTTCTCTCTGCCCCTCCCCCGCTGCACATGTGCATGTGCACATATGCACACTCTCTCTCAAAAACAAATGAACTTTTTTTGAAAGCATCTTTATTTTATCTTCATTTTTAGATTGTAGCTTTAATGGTTAGAGACTATGCCTGACCTTTAATGGTTAGAGACTATGCCCGACTATGCTGGCCCCACCCAGCTTTATGAAGCCTCACACTGAATTCTTCCAACAAAAATAATGACACCTCAAAGATAGTAATACAGCATCTCATTTCCCATTTGTGTTTTTTAATTTTTTTATTATTATTATTTTTTGCCTATATCTCCCTCAAGAACCCCACTAGGAGTATGCATTTGTCAGAGAAGAGAAGACGTTACATTCTTGTGTCACTGGCCATTAAAAGCAAAACCCAACTTTGATTTCTAACATTGGTTGAAATATTAATCCCTGACACTGTCAAGACCCTATAATTTATCTAAGGCTTTAAAAAAAAGTGACTCCTTTAATCCTCAAACAACTCAGTAAATTATGAATTTACTTCTGATCATCCCTTTTTTCAAGCAGGAAAATGAATCCTCCCAATTAGCAATCTAAGCAAATTGTGGAATATTTTGGTGAAGGTCAGCTTACCAACACTTCTCTATTAAACATAGAGTGAGTTACCAGTAACATATGGAAGAATAAGAATAATGGTATTGGAGTGAAAAAGTCTACAGAGTTTTGTTTTTTTTTTTCTCTCCATCACTTAAAATACAGTTAGTGCTAGTGGTGTCGAGGTACTTTAGGAAAAGTGAGATCAAAGGGCATGTGTTTTAAGTCCAACATTGTAGCTAATATGATTACAAACAGGGCATTGATATTTACCAGTAAAATCATTTGTTCATATTTTCGTATGTTCACATGTTCATATATTTTCAGTGATCTAGAAATGTGATGCAAATAAGATTCACATTTAAGATAAGATTAAGAATCTTAATATAGGGTGGCACCATTAGTTAAGTGTCTGACTCTTGATCTCAGCTCAGGTCATGAACTCACAGTTCACGAGTTCTAACCCTGCATCGGGCTCTGCACTAATGGCGTGGAAACTGCTTGGGAGTCTGTCTCTCCTTCTGTCTACCCCTCCCCCACTTGTGTGTGCATACTCGTTCGCTCTCAAAATCAATAAATAAACTTAAAAAAAAGATTCTTAATTTAGAAAAATAATTATAAATAACACTAATTTAGGAAATAGAATTTGTTTCAATATATCATTGTGTTACATGAACACAATAAAGAGTGTCATATTTAATTATGTACGAACAGAGGAAGTACTGAGTATCAGTGTAGTTACAAATGGGTTTTAGTTTTTAGGATCTTGTGTTATGCATGTTTTACTACTTTAAAATGATGTTAAGAAAATCCATGAAGGAGTTCATTAGAAGAGGGTAATACCTTAAGGACCATGATGTTGATAATTCCGACTTCTGCTTCAAATTTTTCTAAGGAATAATATATTTTATCTATGCCAATATCCAAAAGAACAAAAGAAAATGCTTAATAACTTTAATTATTTAATGCTTGCTTCATATGTTTGATCCAACAAATAAACCATTATTTGCACTAACTTCATTTAGCTTAACATCCCAACTGAATGTGTTAATGACATTTTCCCTACTGAAGAAGATATTAATTAGTAAAATTTAAGAAAGAAATACCACTGGAGGAAACCTTTTGTTTTTCCTTATTAGACACCATAAGATAATCCAAACAGACCACCATTTTCTTTACAGAGCACCAAAAGTGAAAATTGATTTCTTGGATGATTGCTTATTACTAGCATGCTAGGTGGTGTACAAAACAGATGACCTAAATCTCTCCTTGGACAAATAGAAGCTTTTATCCTAACAGCAAAGAGTACCATAAGTAAGCCATTTTATAGAGCCTTTAATTCACTCTCTATCCATATTATTCTATAAACTAAAGGGGTAATTTACTTTGTGGAATAAGTTTGCTCACCCAAAGATTCAGGTCCATAAATTTATTCAATTATATTTACTATTTCAATTGAGGCATAAATGGCCTATTATATTAAAAGTAAAGACAACCCTTGGGGCGCCTGGGTAGCGCAGTCGGTTAAGCGTCCGACTTCAGCCAGGTCACGATCTCGCGGTCCGTGAGTTCGAGCCCCGCATCAGGCTCTGGGCTGATGGCTCAGAGCCTGGAGCCTGTTTCTGATTCTGTGTCTCCCTCTCTCTGCCCCTCCCCCGTTCATGCTCTGTCTCTCTCTGTCCCAAAAATAAATAAACGTTGAAAAAAAATTTTTAAAAAAATAAAGACAACCCATACTTTCTCTCCAAAAGCTTTAATCCCCTTATTCATGAAGCCCAAAATATAATAAAGAGTAATTAAAAGAGAAAAAATGCAAGAAAAACTGATTCAAAAATTTAAATAATGATGAAATTAAAAAGTTACTAGTTATTTATTGTGTAATTTATTTCTTGTCTGTATGGGTGTATTTTATATTCTGAGTAATTTGGTATCCTGAAAATATTTTTTATTTTCTTAAATATGTCTGGTAATTCAGACATCACTACCATGTTTCTAAACACCTTCTGATACAGAAAAGAGATGCAAAATTCTACACAAAAGAGCAATATGGTTTTTTTTAAGTTTATTTATTTATTTTGAGAGAGCATAAGCAAGGGAAGGGCAGAGAGAGAGGGAGAGAGAGAATCCCAAGCAGGCCCAGCAGTGTCAGAGAAGAGCCTAACCAAGGCTGGATCTCATGAACTGTGAGATCATGATCTCAGCCGAAATCAAATGTTGAGCACTTAACCCACTGAGACACCCAGATGCCCCAAGAATGATATGCTTTCTATCTATTTTTATGGATAGTTTAGGTAAACATATTTGCTTGTATGTTTTATGGGGAAATTTTATTAACTCAAATCTACCTGTGATATATCATATGTAGATGGAACCTAAAGACACATTACATGGTATGTTGAAATTACTATTGCAAGATTAAAAAAAAAAAAGAAATGCATTCATTCTTTGCAGCTACTAAATTACCACTCAGTATACTTGATAAGAAATGCCTTGTATTGAGCTCCCTCAGCTTTCTGCACTCTCATTCTTCTAGTTGATTAACAAGTTAGCATCAACTCAAACCTTTGCCGGATTCACTATGTTATAACACCCAGTACAGTGTTTAGGAGTATAGGAACTTTTATGATTTTAGTTTTGATTAAAATCTGTAAATGCATCATGAAATATTGCTGTTTGGGGATAGGAAGTTTAAGTTACCTCTGGCCAGGAAAAATGCATGTTAGTTGCTTCTAAAGGTATCTTTTGAATGTTTATTGATTAGTTTATTTAAAACTATTTATTACAAATAACCATTGGATAAGCATGCTTTATCTGAAGTTGAGTTAAAGTTAATTTTATTTTAAAACCAGTTTAGTGCTCCTGAATATCCATATGTTCTATGTTGAAATAATTAAAGTGAAATGTGTTTATAATTTCTCATGCAAGTTTAAGCAAAAAAAAAAAATTAATGTTTATTTATTTTTGAAGACAGAGACAGAGACAGAGACAGAGTGCAAGCAGGGGAGGAGCAGAGAGAGAGGGAGACACAGAATGCAAAGCAGGCTCCAGGCTCCGAGCTGTGAGCAAGGAGCCTGATGCGGGGCTTGAACTCACTAACTGTGAGATCATGACCTGAGTCGAAGTCAGACGCTTAACTGACTGAACCACCCAGGTGCCCCGAGCAAAATTTTAATTGTACTTGATTTTACCATTGTTAAGATGATCAGGTTTTCTCATCATATATAGACATAATATTATGTTCATTTTTTGAATAAAAAGAAGAAAAAGAGAACAAAGGAGGAGGAAGATAAAAAGGAGGGAGAGGAGACCAGAGAAGATAGTAGGGAGGAGAAAGAGGAGAAAGAACAGCAACAAGGAATTAAGATGACTTAAAAGACGTCACTTGGCTATCACTACATCTAACACTAAATCTACACATGACAGGGTGGCTCAGTCTGTTAAGTGTCCAATTCTTGATTTCACCTTGGTCATGATCTCATGGTTCCTGAGATCTGACCCCACATCAAGCTCTGAGCCGGTTCTGTTGGCATGGAGGCTGTTTGGCATTCTCTCTCTCTTTCTTTCTCTGCCCCTTCTCAGCTGACTCTCTCTCTCTCTCTCTCTGTCTCAAAATAAATAAAACTTTAAAAAACAAAAAAATAGGGGCACTTGGGTGGCTCAGTTGGTTAAGCATCCAGCTTCTGCTCAGGTCATGATCTGGTTCACGAGTTCAAGCCCTGCTTTCAGCCCTGTGCTGACAGCTCAGAGCCTGGAGCCTGCTTTGGATTTTGTGTTTCCGTCTCTCTCTGACCCTACCCTGCTCATGCTCTATCTCTCTCTCTCAAAAATAAACATTAAAAATTTTAAAAATAAATAAATCTACACATGACATTAAGTTAACATTGAGAATTTAGAGAATTTTTTAGTATTAAAGATTATTCAGGATTCACATATTAGGTTTTCTTTGTGTTTTCTTTTTAATCCAGTGAATATTTACTTCATCTTGTGTATACACACTTTGCTTTTAGTGAGTCAGTTTATGCATGTGTATGCAATGGAAATGGAAAACTAGTCTGTTATTAGGCTAAGTTATCTCCAACACTATGTCCTATAGCTCAATTTGGCTGTATTATATTCAAATGAGTTTCATACTTTTTTTCCCTTCACTTCACTTGTCATAAGTGCAATATAAAGTTATGCTATATGTCACTAGAGAGATAACATGATATCAATTTGTGTAGCACCTGTATAAAATATTGTATTTATATATATTATGTGAAGGTGGAAAGATAATCCATATATATGTATAATTATATTGATATCTGGATATTTTTATTATGTATGTGGAAATCAGACCATTCTGACATTTGTGATAATGGTCAAAATAATTGAAATGCCAATTCTCTGAGATTATTTCACATATATAGATATAGTTTCTGTCCTATGCAACTTTTCATTTTACAAACTAATAAAGACAGGCTACCTGATGTGCAGACTTAATCTGGAATTAAAACTTGTCACTTTGCAAAATAATAAGAAAGGTAATTTGGGTCCATGAAACATTACCAGTATTTATCTTATCTTACATTGTCACAATTTCATGGTATCTCACATCCTTGAGATTTTTGGGAGAAAGCTTCTACCCAAGTATATTTTAATCAGAGGTAACGTTTTTATTTTTTCTTCCTTTGAGGTCTTGAAGTATGATATCTGAACTCTATTTTTGCCAAGTGTAGCAAAACATGCAGCTCATTAGGTTATCTGGACCGAAGCAAAACTGCAAATGCAACAAATTGAACAACAACAAAAATATTAATTATCTACAGAAATTTTAAGTTTCTATTAGGAGATCTTTCCATCAAACTTCTGGTTTGTGCATTGCTGACTTTCATCAACAGCAATTATGAGCATCCGTCCCACCATCACACCACAGAACCTAGGGAATAAGATCTTTTCAGGTCATTCGTGCTGTGCAATAATTCACTCTTTACATTATAACTGCAGAGGAGATTGGAAAATGTGGGGCTAAATCTAACCAGACTCAAAAACTGACCATAAAATTGATTTTTAAGTAGTACCAATTTAAACTCCCATGTGTAGATTTTTGAGAATGGTTTAACAGACATATCTGAAATCTAAAGTTGTTCTTTGTAAAGTTAGAATGTTTTACAAATTTGTGAAAAGTTTTATCAAAATATACAAAGTCTGAATTGTTAGTATACTTGTGGGGCACACACCAAATGTAAACCTGTACATATAACTTCTGATAAAGCAAGGCTTGTTTTGATCTGAGAGTTGGATTCTCCTATGGTATAATGAATAATATACAAAATCTGCACAACTAAAAAAGAATATGTGGTACTTTATTATTTTCAGGGTTTTGGCAGATGATTTCTATTATGATATGGATTATACATATCTCAAGGAGAAGTGAGATCTCTGCCTACTGACTGTTGCTCATAGTTTTCCACCTAGTTTTCTGCTTTCCCAAAAGCAGTTATCAATGCATACTTATGTCTGAATACTTATGTCCATGTTATTTCTGTAAATGAAATAAGCTTACCTCCTTGCTGACTAAGAAGGCCTGAAAGTTCCCCACATCTTGACTAAACTTAAGATAAGCTTCTTTGTAACTATAGGTCCCTGACCTTCCTTTTCTTGGAGGATTTACTTTAGAAAGCTTGCAATTGTAGATTCTTTTCCTGGTTCTTTGAGAATGAAATCTTCTATAAGATTGTCTCTATCAAGGCCCTGGGAGCCAAAATGCAATTATTAAAAGAGATATTACTTCTATCTCTGATTCTTTGTGGGAGGGTAGGAGCCTAACTCAATAGATTAGCAAATACAATAACCTAATCACATTGACCGCCCTTTCTCCAATGTCCTCCAGTACTCTTCCATTTGTTCACCTCAGTATTTAAAAATCTCCCTGCTCTTTTGTTTCAGTGGAGTTGGGTTTAATCTCTCTCCCCTATTGCAATAGTTTTGACTCCCATTGTGATAGTCTTGAATAAAATATTCCTTGTCACATTTAACAAGTGTCGAGTGCAATTTCTCTTTTCTAGTTCTCTGGTTGAATTCTTAACCTACATAATCCATGTGCATTATAAAAGAGTTATTTTATGCCATTAAGTTGTAGGGTATTTTATTAAATAGCAATCATAGCTAGAAAACTCTTCTACAAAAATTACTAATGCAGCCTTTAGTTGAAATGAAATATATATCCAAAAAACATAGGGAACAATTCCATTTCAATGAAAGTAATTAGAAAAGGAAAAGGTAAGATTGAAAAATTTAAATTGACCTTATTTACATAATACCATCATCGTTTTCCCCATTAACTTTTAACTACATGAAACTAGCATCATTCATCACTGAACGAAGAAACTTTTCACTTTCTCTTGGTCAGCCATTGGGCTGATGATTACTGCTATAGAACATTACTGTCCAAAAAGATCAGAACTATCCCAATCCTCTATTACAGTAAGTTTATTTATTTTGAGAAGGGGAGGGGCAGAAAGAGAGGGAGAGAGACAGAGAGACACAGAGAGAGAGAGACAGAGAGACAGAGAGAGACAGAGAATCCCAAACAGCTTCAGGCTCAGTGCAGAGCTGTGAGATCATGACCTGAGCCGAGATCAAGAGCTGGAAGCTAAACTGACTGTGCCATCCAGGAGTCCCCTCTGTCACAACTATTAATGTGAGCTGACCCACAGTTGCTACTTGGTTTCCCTGTCACACCAGTCATAATCTCACTTTCTCAGTCAGAATTTCAAACTCCTCCACTCTCTCCAAGTTTTCCCTTTTCAATTTTCTTCTACTTCTCAGAGTAAATAGAAGCCATACAACCACCATAGTGTGTGTTCATCTGTTACTTCATTTCTCTAGTCGCAGTGAAGGAGATGACATTCCCCCTGTCTTTGGCCAGTTGCTTTAGCTATACTCTAAATCCCAACTCCCCCCACCTTCTCTGTGGGAGCTAACTGTAACCGGGAGACAGTCAATAGCAGATATCAAGATACTTATAGATAATGTGTCACTAAAGGTAATGGATATTCTTCCCTCTCATATCGCTTAACCTCTCATCAGCATATGAAAGTGTGTATCTGAACTACCACTCTGACTTCTCAGACTTTTACACATTTGGCTACTTTTGTTCACTCTAAGGCTCTTATTTTGCCACCATGTTTACTCTATCCACCCTCATGGCTTTGATTACCAATTGTACGCCTGTATCTCCTAAAGCTACATTTTCAGAAAGACTTCTGTTCAAAGCACCAGAAATCTATAACCAATTGTCTACTGAATTTATGCACTTTGATGTCTTATAGGCAAGTGAAGAACTGAAGAAGGAGAAGCTTCTAACATTAGCAAAGAAATGACTAGAAAAACAAAGAACAAGAAGGAAAAGTATTAAAATGGCATACAGGACCTGTTAGGATAGAAGTTCCCTAAATGAGAATGAACTACAGTGCCAAACCAATAAAGGAAATAAAGTAAACATAATATGTAATGTTTCAAGGAACAAATTTGGAATGATAGAAAAGAAGGATGGTGGTCAATTCCCAGAAAGTATTACTCAAGGAAGTTGATCTAGGACATCTATGGTGCTATTAAATACAGGAAGGATGATAGGGGGATCATCTTGTAGGAAAAGCAATAAAAATAGGCTGTCTTGGGGCTGCTGGGTGGTATAGTCGGTTAAGCATCCCACTTCGGCTCAGGTCATGATCTCACCCTACATGAGTTTGAACCCCACATCAGTCTCTGTGCTCAGGGCTTGGAGCCTGCTTTAGATTCTGTGTCTCCCTCTCTCTCTCTCTGCCCCTCCCCTGCTCATGCTCTGCCTCTCTCTCTCAAAAACAAATAGACATTAAAAAATTTTTTTAAATACAAAAAATAAGTTGTCTTATGAAATGTTATATATTATATTACCCTTAATAAATGGAAGAAATCTATACTAAACTTTGGAATATATTAACTCATTAATGCTAACATAGTTATATTAAGTAATAACTCTTATTATCCTCATTTTTTAGTAATGTATTGGTGAACAAGGTGCTATACTATGCCCACGTTCATGAAGGTAATAAAAACTAAAGCTGGGTTTTAAACCCAGACATTCTGACTCCAGATTCCATGCTTCAGTGTATATTTAAAACTTTATATTTAAAGTTAAAACTGTATATTTAAAAAGGTTTTAAAACTTCAAGCATATTCCATGTGCATACCACTTTGCTTCAGCATAAAAAAATGAGGGAGCGTGACTGAGATCAAATAAAAAATCAAAGCAAGGTAAAAAGACAGGACACTACAGAATAAAAGAAAGAAAAGAGGAACAAAGAAAGAAGTAAACCAACTCTTTATTTGGGAGATCACATAAAATGTAAGTTCTTATTAGTTTTGTCTGAGGCGATTTCCACCTTCTCCAGAAACAATATGCTGTTATACAAGAAAAGCTTGAGTTCAGGCTTCAGGCTACTTTGTGTTCAGACTACTGTGTGAATTCTGCCTTCACAGAAGACAAGCTGAACTAAGCCATGTTCCTTAGACTCCATGATGTTCAGGAGGAGGATGAAAGAGAAGCCTTACAGAATTCATCCAGCATATGGTCTGGCAGTAGGAATTTAGTAAGAGTATGCTTTCTTTTCTACCTTGCAAACCATTCTCTACCCAAATTCATTTATTCCTGAACCTTCCTTCAGTTTCCCCAACTGACTCAGGCTGCACCACTGAACCAATCCTCATGATTTTGCTGTGGTTCTTCCTGTGTTGGAATACAGGGAAGTCTCAGAGAATATTTTGGTTCACTTCAAATATGGATGCAGCCTAACAAATAAATATAAATTCATTGGGTATGAAATACTTCTGAAGGAGACAGTGAAAAATGTTTAGTAGTGCTTCTCACAGCGACAAAAAGAAAGTTTATTAACTTGCTCAGGCCATGAGAGTACTATTCAGTAAATCATTCCATAATTGTGTTAAGTTGTATCCAATAATGCCATCCATCAAAGGACAGGTACATTTCTCTTTCTTCCTCTCTTTCTTTCTTTCTTTCTTTCATTCTTTCTTTAAGTCTGGGATGCTTAGCTAAGTTCAGAGCCTGATTTATTTAAATCTGATTGAACTGAAGGCTAAGATTTCTTACCATATTATTCCATATCCAATTCTGCCTTCTTTTTTCAAAAAAAATTAAATGCAGAGAACACAAAGCTAAGTAGATAGAGAGACAGAGTAAAGCAACTGTTCTATGATAAATGAAGTAGGTTATTACTAATATGATAAAAGTTAAAAAATCTTAAAGAGTTCTCTACAGGTGCTAATTTTACTACTTGAGTGAAATTAATAAGACTCTCTATAAAACAGCAGGAGATCCTTAGATTACACGAGTAATCAGCAAGAAAATTTATTGTGGTTTCATGAAGCATAAAATGTTTGTGTAATATATGCAAAAGTGGTACTTTATTCTCTGCAGTGAACAATTCTCTGTCCTTATAATAGAAAAATATTTAATAGTTTGACACCTCTTGAGCCATAGTTTTTAAAAGTTGTTCAAGTGTGATTAATTTGACTCAATACAAAATAACAGTGCAGCAATGCTGAGTCATGTAAAACTATTGGAGTCTTTTATACGTTAGTATAACTACATATACAAGGGAAAATGTAAATGGATACCTGGATTTTCTCTTTGAGATACAATCCAGAGTACACAGTTAGGTTCCAGAAAACATGCACTTAGTAAGTATATTGAAAAAATGAACAGAAAAGTAATTGGAAAAAAATAAATCTGAAACTGGGAAGAAACTGGTATCTAGAATATACTATTTTTAAGGAGGATTAAAGCACATAATAACTAAATGATGTTAGACTATGAACTCTAGATTATATATTTTACCTTCAACTGAATTTAATCAAGTGCTAAATTGTACTTTGTTTCATATTGTTGGAAAAAATAATATATATATTTAATAAGGCCTTTTTTTCTCCCACATTTTCCTTGATTCAATGCATTTAGTATGCATAAATGTTCCTTGAATTTCATATGCTTAGGCTTTTGGTCTGGATGTCTTTGGAGAGGATCCTGTGCAAACACTGGCCCAGTCAATTGGCCCAGTTCACTTCAATGTTTAGGAAATACGGCATGGTGATTTTTGCTGTTAGATCCTCTTCCTTATGAAAACAACCAAGATCCTTCAAGAAAGATTTCAGTGTAAATAAACAGTATACAAGTGGGTGCCAACATTGGGAATCCAATCTGGGACTCTTGCAGCTATAGTTTTAGAATAATTGTTAAGAATATTAAAAAAACAGAGAATATGGATGGATAAGGACAAAACATGGTCATGCAAAATTTCCAAACTTTTTTTTTTAAATCAAAGAACTTACTCTATACATACTGAAGGGAATATATACAGATAACTGCTAAGAACATACTACATATCAAGCACTTTGTAAGACATTTTCATAGTAACGTACAAAATTAAAACAATGACAACTGCATGAAGTAGTTATTGTTACTAGTCCCATTTTATAGAAAAGGAAACTGAAGAACAAAGAATCAATTTGCCCAGGATACTTTTTTGGTATAGTCAGAATTTAAACCAGGAGTGTAGTGGCTTTAAACCCTGGTCTCTTAACCAATACAATATACTGCTTGTTGTATAGTGCAGCTGAAATGGATGCTGATTTCACTTAAAACATGTCTTGTGAGACAGTTATGTTCCTACATCTATTTGTGACTTATTTTGAAATTTATCAGATTCCTTTTTCCCTCCTTATTGCAAAATATTTGTTTTGTCTCTCCATGTCTCTCCAAGTATCCCACTCTGATGCCCAATAAAGTATACATGGTTACGTAGATTTTTTTATCTAAATTCTTAAATTATGTTAAAATTAGATATATTCAGTTAAACCAGGAAGAAAATATACCTAAATGAGAGAACAGAGGTATGAGTCATATAAGAGCAAGTCATGACAATCAAATGGTAATGTATTCTGGACTCAACTTCAAAATACTTCTGATGAGGGGCGCCTAGGTAGCTCAGTTGGTTAAGCGCCCAACTCTTGATTTCAACTCAGGTCATGATCTCATGGTTCATGAGATTGAGCCCCACATCAGAATCCAAGGGAGCCTGCTTGGGATTCTCTCTGTCTCCCTCTCTTTCTGCCCCTCCCCCTCCTGCACTCTCTCTTTTTCAAAATAAATAAATTAACTTTACAAAATGCTTCTGATAAAAAAAAGATAAAATAAAATGAAAATTTGCCCTAATAACCTATTAATCATTTATGTAAAACATGCTTCTCTGATTTAACCTTTTCTCTTTTTAACATAAAGGTTAAAGGCATTGTAGGGCAGCTAACTACTAAATAATAGTTCACTATTAGATATTCACAACAAAAAAAAGATATTCACAATATAGATATGCCATGTCTGTTTTCAATAATCAAGAAAATTTTTGTGTCCAACTTCTTTGTATAAAGTTGATTTGTTATTATTCATAAATATAGGCTTTGAACTTATGAATATTTGTACTTTGGGAACATTTAACATTCATTGATTTGAGACATTAAATGCAATTTTCTGCACTTGCTATTTTAATTAAGTGACTGAAAATATCAATATAAAATAGTTGAGAATTTGAAGTTTGGCTGATTAGAGCTAAGTCAAAAAAAAAAATGAAATAGTGCAAACTCTAACACAATCCTCTAATTTAACTGTTTTCTCTAAAGTAATTTTTCATTTCTATGTTAGAGACATAGCTACCAGAATTTTTTATATTGATGGATAAAAGTAGATATTTTTCTATGATCAGTCGTTTATCTTATTGAGACCAAACTTAAAGATAGCCACTAAGCTTATAATAGCATAAATATATATACCAATATTGACATCCATCCTTTGTTCAATCAGACTGTAACAACTATCTTCATCTATTTTCTTTCAGTTCAGTTGAAGTCCATAATATTTAGAAGATAATTTGCTACTCAGTCTGGACCCTCATAGTGAATTATGTCTGCCTATCAACTTTGCAATTACAGACCCACAATTTTATCAACCCACCTATGAATGAATGTACTCTCAAGGTACTAATTCTTATATCAATGCATGTATTCAAAATGGGACCTAATTCCAGCATGGTAAATAAGTATTTTTGTTCATAGCACTCCCTTCTGTCATATGACTCCATTCCAAGGACGTATTTCTGAGTCAGAAAGAAACTTAGAATAAAAATAGAAAAGATGTAAATATTATTAGGAATATTACACAAATTTTATAATTACTTAGTTATCAATATAAATTTTCCTAATCTTTTACCAAATAAAACTAACTGTGTGACTTTTCAGGTTCTATGAATTGTCCCTAGTGCTGAAATGCAGAGGTGAAATATGTAAAATCCCTGCTCTTGTAGTGTTTACATTCTCATAGGGAAGCCAAATTATATATAAATGCACCCTAAGGGAGGTAAAGGTGCAGTATATAATTTAGATTGAGTGATAAGGGAAGGTTTCTCTGAGGACACTTCGATTAATCAGAGAACTAAATGTGGGAGTGGGAATTGTCAGGTAAATATCAGCAGGAACAGGGTTCCTGGCAGAAGAATTAGTAATAACAAATGCCTTGAAGTGGAAATGAGGACTAGGGAGAAGGAAAGAAGAACTAAATGAAAGAGTGAGGAGGAAAAGTTGGGGAAACACATGGGAGCCAGACCATATAGTCCCATTAGCCATGTTAGACTTTTGAAGTTGATTTCAAGTGATCATAATTCATTGAAGAGTTGTAAATAGGGGTGTAATGATATGATATCATTTAAATGTATAAAATATGCTGACTGGTATGTTGACAAATCATTGTATGGGAGCAGTGTAGAAGAGGGAGTACTGGAAGGGTGGTTATTACTGTAGTCTAAGTGAGAGACTATAGTGGTTTGAACCAGAGGGGGAAGGTGTTGAGAAGTAACAAGGTTATTAGGTTAACCCAATAGGACTTGCTGGTATAAAGGACGTAGAGTATGATTAAAAGGATGAATCAATCATAAATATTACGATTTTGGCCTTAGCAATCAGGTGAATAGTTGTGACATTTAATAAGATGGTAAAGAGACAGAGAAGCAGATCTGAAAGGAAAACCAAATGTTCTGTTTTATCTTACTAACTTTCATATATTTATTAAAAATCAAAATGGAAATGACGAGTAGGTAGTTGAATGCATGAGTTCATCTTTACATTAGGGTCTTGAAATAAAATGTGGGTGTCATCAGCATATAGAATTTTTCTGAAGATATGAGGCTTGATAAAATTACCTAGGGCACAAATAAAGTGAGAGAGGAGATATTAAAAGCATTTTGCTAAAGGCAGGAAAATAATGAATGTTGCACATCCAGAGACCCGATGGATTTGAGTGGACAGTGAAGATAAATGTGAAAATATAAGATGCCATTAACAAAAAAAGAGAATGTGAGAGCAATAAAATATTTAGAAGACATAGGTAGAATTTGGGATTGAATGAATAAGTTGTGTATGTGTTTCTTTAATTCTTGATTTCAATAAACAACAAAACATGATAGTAGTGTTATCCCAAAGATAATTAAGAAGAGAAAGCTATATATAAACATTTTGGGAGTATCTATAGATTTGGAATTCATCTTTATGGTATGAGTAAATTCCAGAGCATGAATACTCCCCCAAAGGTGAAAATTGAATTTTTCTTTTTATTTGTAGGTTTTACATTTCTGTTGCTTTTGCTATGATAGGAGTTGAAGGGCATTCTCACAGAGAATAGCAGGACCCTCAGGTTGAATTGCTAAATAACTGAGACTATAGTCCCCATAATGTTGTTTAGCATTTATAACTACAAAAGTTCACACTAGGAATGGCCAAAAGAATAAGAAGTGATATTCAAACTGGCTTAATTTTATATTGTGATGTTCCTACATCATTTATATGTCTATATTATAAACAATAAGAGTTTAGGAGAATAAAACCAAAATCAAAACAAATCAAAACCATACAAACAAACCACAAAACTTTGGAGAATCCCCTTGGAAATGATAATATCTTACAAATATTTTACTTTAAAGTATTTCCTTCATCTCACTATTGATAGCTACACTTACATGATGCTATGTTATGTGACATTCACAGATTCTGGAAATTGGGACATGGATCTCTTTGGGAGAACATTATTCAGTCCACCATAGTGATCATTAGCCATAGTTTGGAACTTAGGACTCTTCTTGAGATGAGAATCATTCAACTACTCTTGATATAGTATAAAACTGAAGCTTTATATAAATACAAATGAAATCTATATGATTCCATAATCTTTTAACTGGATTAAAATATCCTGTGATTATAAATTGATCTTGGCAATAATGTCATCAAAGCTACCATTTAGAGATTCTCAGGTAATTCAAATGTATTTCAAGATAGTGTGAAAATATTTCATAATGGTGAATCAATATTGAAAATTCATGAAGGTTAATGAGTATTTTCACAAATTTATCACAAATACAAAAGATTTTCAAAGGAGACATAGATCTTACTTTACTTTTATTCTCTTAGAAGCCAGAATCTAGAATACATATAATCATATTAAAATTAATACTTGAGATAAAAGAAAAAGTATGTGTGTGAATTGATAATGCAAGTTTACTTATTAAAGATTGAATTTCATCTTCAGATGCCTGTGAAATAAGTGACAAGAAAGGATATACTTTTTTGAAAGAGAAGTTATTTAAAACAACCATTAATAAATGCAATATCTTTTTAAATGGAAGCCATTCATGAGTCATTCTAGTAATACTATTGGTGAAAAACATCATCCTTCTGGCTGTTAGAAACCAAACTTCACCTCCAAATGAAAATGCTCCTAAAAATTTCACTATAGCCCAATTCTGACTTACTATGGGAATGGTAGATTCACCGTTCAAGATCATCTGAAGAAAATAAAGTGTGGAAGAGGATCTGACGACATAGAGATGAGCCAAATTGCAACACAAATATGATGTAAAATTACTAAAAGGGTTTCTTAAGATTTCTCAGCATTATATCTATACATAATACTGGAGAAAAACTTCAAACTGTACGAGGAAACTTTATTATCAATATCATCCTTAACATACAGTTACACTCTGAATTTTGAGCATACTTAACTGAATGGATTTATGCTCCTCAGTGATGTGTAGCAGTGCTATCAGACAGGTGGGTCTGATTCTGGGCTTCCTCAAACCCAGCAACTGGAAGAGTTGACAAAATCTAGCCTTGGGGGACACTTTATGGATCTATGATTGCCTCTGGAGAACTCTGAGTCAAAAAGCCTATGAACTGATGTCATTAAGATATGAATGTAATATTTTCATCACCAAGGGATGAAATCTTTCTCTGGAATTGCTTGTGTTTGCTAAGAGAATATTTCTCTTATTTTCCTTAGACCAGTACTCCAAAATGTCAAGGAAAAGAGCAAATTAAAACTCACTGCTGAAAATGAGCATTGTATATACCTTTAAACTATTTATTGTTCTGTGATGTGGATACATATGCTTCTGGAAAAATGGTCTTACAAATCAATGAGTAAAAAAAATAATTTATGGGGTTCTTTTTTTTTTTTAGAGAGAGAGATTACAAGCAAGGGAGAGAAGCAGAGAGAGAGAGAGAGAGAGAGAGAGAGAGAGAGAGAGAGAGAGAGAGAAAGCCTGAGACAGGGCTAAATTCCATGACCCTGGGATCATGACATGATCCAAAATCAAGAGTCAGACATTCAACCAACTGAGCCACCCAGGCACCCCTGGAAAAATGGTCTTACAAATCAGTGTAAATAAAAAAATTAATAACTTATGGGATTCTTGAATGATTCCTAGCAGGCTTGCAGGGGGCATTTATAACAGAAGTTAGAAGAAGCTGTTTGCATGTTTTCTGGTTTAGAGTAGACAAGGCTGTATCAGATCTCAAAATCCCATAGGCCAATTTGTAGAACCTCTTGGAAGATAGACTTTGCTGTCTTGTTTGTCATGTGTAAAAAGATGCTGGGCTACACCTTGCATAGCCATGTCACCACATTTGATGCAGCATGTCCTGCTATGAGAGAAAAAATGAAGACTTCAACATCAGACAAGAGACCTTAGTAGAGCAGAGATGAAAGCAAAGGTTCTGGTTGGTTCCGTTTTGAAGGATATCATTATATCTAGGAATAAATTTTATAATTTTTGGTCTCTGACCCTCAGGGGAATAATTATAACCCATAAGCATTTTTCATTGTTTTGCATTAGTAAGAGGGACCTTACAAATATTGAAATTGAAGATCCATAATTCACGTATATGCCTCTCCTGATTCATGTTTCTGTTGTTCCTATTTCTCTTATATGTCATGTAAGCAGCACTAAGACTAGTGCATAATTACATGTTTTGTTCATAAACATTACTCTAAAAGGGCATGGACTATATGTTATCCTTGACCACCTTCATAAAAATGGCCTATTAATAGAACTATAATGCTAAATAAAGTTAAACAAAAGTAGTAGTCCTCCATTTTCATCTATTATACAAGGACATGTAAAATTTGACCAGTATGAATAAATATTTTGCAAGTCTAGTTTTTTTGCTCTATACAATTTGTATTTTTTTAAAATGTTGACTTACCTTGAAAGCAATTTAAGTGAAAATCCTCTGTGATTACAATTTTAACAAACACACATATGAATGTAATTAAATTATTATTATATGAAATTTATATTCTTAATGTCAAAATAATTATTATATAATTTTAATTTTAAAATATACATCTTTGAGACCAGGATGGCTAAAACCATCTTAAGTACACAATAATTAAATACACTAAAAAGATGACTTAATAAAAAATTAGACCTTAATAAAAAATTAGAAATTGCAATTCCCATTCATGTCTATGAGCCCTCATACATCTTCAACAAAGCTAATCATTTTAATAAATATTATGACATGATATTACTCCATTTTAAAGTCTTACTTTTTCCTGATTGTTTTCTATTAATGTGCAGTGCTGAGTCCTAAATAAAAGCATAAGTTTTTTTTTTTTCTGATAAATGTTACCACTCCTTACCTTATAGAGGGCAAATTTTACTTTTCATTCTCTTCCATGTAGATTTGTTTTCCATAATCAATAATACTTTAATGTTTGCCAATATTGTTACTTCTAAACAAATGGCTAAGGATGTGGATTTTGTTTATACTAGTTATGCATTAGATGATTACAAAGAAACTTGAACAACATTTTAATATAAAGGTATCCCTTGCTTTTTGAAAGTTCCAAAGTTCCTGCTACACCAGTTTGGAATTTTTGCTTTTACGGGTTTGGGGGGGGGGGGTTGGGGAGAAAAAATCAAAGTACAGTTCAGTCCAGCACTTGGTTTGCAGTGAGCCAAGCAGGGAGAGTGGAACCACCAAGGTGTCTCCCTGGGAACTACACTCAGCATGTCACATCAAGTTGTCATAGCTTTGAACTATGTCTGTGAGTATATGTGCTTTATCTTGATTTATTTTGTGCATCCATTAACAAGATGGTGCTAACATATCAGAGAAACCTGAAAGACGTTACTCTTTGGGTCTGGGACTGCTCAAAAACTTTCCGTATAAATTAATTGTAATTGCTTCTTTGCTTTACAACATTTTGGCTATGAAAGGTTTGATAAGAGTGCTCTACTTTTGGATGACAAGGGAAACCTGTATATCTAAAATATTAAAGTGCATTATTATCCTATATACAATTTATTTTCTACAGATAGAAGTAGTGTGCAACATTTGGAAATGCCCAACATCATAAAAGGAAACATTCTAGATAAAACTACTTAAGATTAATTTCACATGCATAGGATTTCCCAATTAGAACTTTCACATTAGCATTGCATTTTAAACAGTTAATCTTGTAATGAGACATCCCCAGCAATGAGAAGTAAGTTGCAGGACCGAACATGGCTCTAAGGCCTGTATCTGGGAAGGATGACATTTGGTATTTTAAAAACTATTTCATTTGGAAAAGAAAGTGCTACACTGCCACCTTCTGACAGTGACTTTCTTTCTGATCAGAAAAATTTCTGGTCTCAATGGGGTATGTATATATTGCTTATCCATTTGGTATCATTAATCTTTTTAGGCATAAAAGATTAGAATATTTTATATTTGCCTTTAAAAAATTATCTGCACTATTATGCATATGCAAAAATAATTTAATCTTAATGTATGTAATATGCAAAATAATAACAGAGTAAACAACCATGTACCCACCATCCAAAGTAAGAATTAAATATTATCAACAATGTTGAAGCTGATTGTATGCATCTCCCCGATCCTAAATTTAAAATTTAACTCTAAAAATACATCTTTTTTTTAAACAGATGCCATTAGAGTGACCTTCATACATGTAATATTTTTGTGGCCTATTTACTTAGCATTTCCATGGTTCTCTGTCACTCCTGACCTCTGTCTCTGTCACTCTGTCACTCCTGACATGCATGCGGTTGAAAATGCCTGTTTACATAGATAGATTACCCTTCTCTCTTTTTTTTTAAGTTATTTTTTATTTATTTTGAGAAAGAGAGAGAGAGCAAGCAGGGAAGAATGGAAAGAGGGGGAGACAGACAATCCCAAGTAGGCTCCTAGCTGTCAGCATAAGGCCTGATGCGGGGCTTGAACCCACTAACCATGAAATTATAACCTGAGCCAAGATCAAGAGTTGGACATTTAACCGACTGAGCCATCCAGGTGCCCCTACCCTTCTTTTTTTTTTTTTTTTTTTTTTTTTTAAAGATTTTACTATGATGGGGGAAAATGCTTCATTTATTTAACAAAGATTTATTGGACGCTTACTATGTGTCAGTCTTAACAGGAAATAGAACAGATGTAATGGACAATAAGATGAAATAATTGGTTGCCCACTAGACAAGTTTTATACGGAACTCTGGGAAACAACGAAACAATTAAAATCCAGTTAGATAAGTGCCATAGTTAAACTAATACAAAGTTCCTTTTCTCAATCTGCCTGTTTTTCAAGAACCCGAGGGTAGCACAGACACTGACAGAAGACCTGGCCAGCATAGAATCTTAATTAAATAATGGATTGGTTCAGGACACTGCCATCAGGTCAGTAATGTGATTGAACCCAGGATTTTAAATCAAATGTCCTCTGATGAATTCCTTTTTCTCACAGTTCACTTAGTAAAGTAATAGATGTCCTGTAATACCCAATACTGTTCCTCTAGAAAAATTGGCAAATGCTATTGGCTATAAGAGTCATAAAAAAGAAATACTTAAAAGAGATGTACAGTTGACACTTGAACAACACAGGTTTGAACTGTGTGGGTCCACTTATGTGTGGATTTTTAAAAATAAATACAAGACGGTATTGTAAATGTATTTCCTCTCTTTTATGAATTTCTGAATAACACTTTCTTTTTCTCTAGCTTAACTTTACTATAAGAATACAGTATGTATGGGGCACCTGGGTGGCGCAGTCGGTTAAGCGTCCGACTTCAGCCAGGTCACGATCTCGCGGTCGGTGAGTTCGAGCCCCGCGTCAGGCTCTGGGCTGATGGCTCAGAGCCTGGAGCCTGTTTCCGATTCTGTGTCTCCCTCTCTCTCTGCCCCTCCCCCGTTCATGCTCTGTCTCTCTCTGTCCCAAAAATAAATAAACGTTGAAAAAAAAAAGAAAAAAAAAAGAATACAGTATATAATACATATAACATACAAAATACATGTGAAGGGACTGTTTATGTTATCAGTAAAGCTTCTGGTCAAGAGTAAGGTATTACTAATTATTTTGAAGGGAGTTGACAATTATACATGGATTTTCAACCACATGAGAGGTCAGTACCACAAACCCCTCCATTATTCAAGGATCAATCAATTGTAGATGAAAATGATATTAGCTTCCTTCCATAAGAAAAAAACTCTAAAGGTTAAGATGATATAATTTGCTTATAAATGTCTAGGACAAAAATGGTAGTCATTTTATTGTTCATTGTAATTATCTTTAGAATTTTAAAACAATAAAATCAAATTATAAGTTCATTTACATAATCAAAATTGTTTTCAAAGTAAAAAGATTTTAATATGAAAATTATTTGAAATAACTTATTTTTACTGTTTGGAATTTCTTATTAATAAGAAACTACATTTAAAAATGTCTGATTTAGGGGTGGCTGGGTGGCTCAGTCAGTTAAGTCTCTGACTTCAGCTCAGGTCATGATTTTGCAGTTTGTGGGTTTGAGCCCCGCATCAGGTTCTGTGCAGACAGCTCAGAGCCTGGAGCCTGCTTCAGATTCTGTGTCTCCCTCTCTCTATGACCCTCCCTTGCTCACACTCTGTCTCTGTCTCTGTCTAAAAAGTAAATAAACATTAAAAAAATTTAAAAACAAAGTCTGATTTAACTGGTGACCAGAACTCATACAATGTGGTAAGAAAATTAAGTTTCTGTATTTTTGTAGGTAAGTATAAAATGGGTTAAGTTTGGAAATGACTACAAATCCTCTTTTCATTTTGTGCTTTTGCTCTACAGCAGTTTTAAAACTTATATACAGATATTTCCTGATGTCTCATTGTCTTAGGTAAGAAAATGAAAAATCAACAGTTATTTTTATGGCTTTCCATGAGAAAAGGCTCATCACACTTCATTGGAAAGGTACTGAACATATCTCATAGTTTTCTAAACCATCTTATAATTTGTCCTTGGATAAGGCCCATCCTACGAGAGCTGTTCCACCATGATTTCCTGGTGGGTCCTGGTTAGTTTCTAAGGAAAATTTCACTTTTTTTTTTCATCCAAATGATTTTTTTTAATTTAAACATCTCCAAACAACATAATCCTTAACTGATCTTAATCTTTAGCAATCCTGGACTTAGACCATATAAATATCAGGTGATTTTTTTTCCCAAGGGAATTATCACATCTGGATGTCATATGATATTATTTTCACGAAATCTATTGTCTAAACAATAATTGGATCATCTTTGTTAATGTACATTAAACATCATTTTTAATTGTTTAAGCAACAAAATTAAATAATATCTCACACAAATATGATTATTCTATATTCACCTTCATTCCGTTTAAAAGTACAATTCCTGGGGTGCGTGGGTGGCTCAGTCGGTTAAGTGTCCGACTCTAGATTAAGTCTCCAACTCTAGATTTAGCCTCAGGTCGTGATCTCACAGCTCATTATTTTGAGCCTGGCTGAGATCCAGCCTGCTTGGTATTCTCTCTCTCCCTCTTGCCCGTTCCTTGCTCACATGTGCACGCCCTTTCTCTCTCTCTCTCTCTTTCTCTCTTGCATGCATGGGCATGCATGTGCGCATGCTCTCCCTTTCAAAATAAATAAACTCAAAAAAAGTACAATTCTTTAATTTACAATAAACTCACTTGGAATTCTCTTTCTCCTTCTACGTTGTTTTTCATTGCCCTTTATTACTTGTCATCTGTTTCATCCCCCTAAACTTCAGTGGAACTTATAAAAGCATGTCATTTTTAAAGACTAGACCAAGCATAAGGAAGGCATTTATATTTGAATTATTTAGTGCTTGAAATATTTTTCAGGGAAGATAATAGCAGGTATTGCTCCTTCCAGACAATTAGTAATCTCTATTTGAAAGACAAGTCTGCACCAAGGTGCGTATTGCCAGTTTACTTATTGTGGTATTTGGACAGATTACTGACAGGGCACCAAACAGTCTATGCACTCAGACATCAGAGAGAAAATGAGAGCATGATTTACTCTGTATGGATACATGATTGTTAGTTCCTGTGTTTACGAATATATAATTTAGTACAGAAAACTTGGCTGGAGTAAGTTTAATAAAACGGTTTGGGAAAGAAAATTTCCCCCATACTTGATCTAAGACATTTACAGAGACTGAAATGAAAGCAACTTTGAAATATTATCAAGTCTCTCATTTTCCTTTTACTCAAAAAGGATTAGCATTGCACAAGGTTAAATTGTGCACCTAACCACATCGTGAATTTTGTTTTACCATGAATTAAATTGCAAGTGCCTCACCTTGCAATATGAGAATTGTTTTCCTTCAAGTCCTAGAGGTTTTTCAATCGTCAGTGTTCCTTATTAAAATGCAAATACTCCGAGGGTTGGAGAGCCCTTAACTCAAAAGTATTTAACACTTTAGGAAGCAGAAGGGCGTGATGACCTCTGAGAGTAAGTTACTGATGTCAGGGTTGCAGAAGGCAGTGATGGAGAAGCAGGGGGTGTTTTGGGGAAGACCAGGGCAGCCACTTGAAATTGTCAATACTGCCTCTCTACAGCTTAAATACTTTATATTCTTGATGTATTTAATCATTTCTGTTTAATCTATCTTTTCTTTTATATATTGGGGTGTTGTTTTCCTCTCATTTTCCACAAGGTTCAGGAGGGAGCAAAATCAGACCAATCAAATTTAACTCTCTGTCAGTCTGAGCTAGAGGTGATAGCCTACAGACCAACTGTTCTGATCAGAGTCTGTAGATTAATAGAATCTTATATACTTTCCAAAGAATTTCCTTCAGTGACATGTTGATTTGTTACAAGCATACGATTAAGAAATGTTAAATGCTTAAGTTTTAGTACATCTATTGTTTCTATTTCATACCATAACATTTTGGCCAATGTACCTGTAAAAGACGAGATTTATTTTAAGTTTATTATCAAAGTTCAGGGAGTTTATGAGCTAAAACTATAACATAGTTATTGAAATATTTCTTATTCATCATAATAAAGCATCATTAGGCACCATGTAGGTACTACTTTGTTACAGTGTAAGACAAGAGCCATGAAAATCATAGTTAAAACTGTTTTGATATATCATTTGTGAAGATCTCTTTAAAAAATGAATGGATTAGCTAATGAATCCTGAATTATGCTGGAGGATTGAAATATGTCTGGATATGCTGAGTCTTTGATACAGAAGTACCAACAAACCAAAATCAAACTGTCAAACAGAAAGTATATTTGCTGGCTCCTTTAACTTCGAGATGAAGAGAAAGAATTTTTCAGGTCTTGCTTAATGAAGGTATCTACTTATTTTTAATGAAGTAGAAATCTACTCATGTTAGCAAGTGAAATCTATTTATTTTAGCAAGAATTCCATTTCACCCCTCACTACATTCCATACTGTCAGCTTCCTACTAATCCTAGATATTCCTCTGGGTATCTACAGTGGTTCCCAGCTTCCCATCTGTATATCACACAAGAAAATGTTAGCTCCTTGTAGCTATTTCAGGAGAGAGAAGAAATTTATATCCATTGTTTCTCAAGAAAACTGCCCACATATCTTATTGATGCAAATGGACTCAAATGCTCATTTTTGAAAATATCATTTTATTCAGGAAAATGCATGTGGTTGGTATAGGCATCTGGGCTGATGAGTGTAGCAATGGAGGGGGGATGGGTTTCTCTCACTAGAGTGTGAAAATTAGATTATTAGTGTGACTGATGAACACAGTGAAAGGAATGCTGGGAAGACAACCACATTGTCACATTTAACTTATCCTAAATATGGCTTGAGGCTCCTCATTATTTTTGTTACTATTACATGACTTAAAAAATATGAACAAGAGTTCATAAGGAGATTATAGTCACAGATACCTAATTCATATTAACATAATGGCACATAGAGACAGAATGAGTAGTTTTCCACACAGATGTACATAACCCTGCAATACACACACACATACATACACACACACACAGGTATACACAAAAGCTATATGAAGACCATGATGTATATCTGTGTGTGCTTTAAGTTGTATGCATGTATGAATATCTGAACCCTTAGAGTTTAGCTAAAAAGTTTTACACTGATATTTAATAGAATGACCCCCTCAAACTCTTTTTTAAACTTTTGAAATATAAGCTCTTGTCCAATGTTTATGGCATATAATATGCTTACACAAAGTAAAATTCTTGGTCAATACCTGTTTTGAAAGAGCAACAATTCTCATTCTTGAAGTATTATCAAACCAATAGAATTTTTTTACAATAAAAACAAATTGTTTTTTTTATTTATTTTTTTTTAATTTTTTTTTCAACGTTTATTTATTTTTGGGACAGAGAGAGACAGAGCATGAACGGGGGAGGGGCAGAGAGAGAGGGAGACACGGAATCGGAAACAGGCTCCAGGCTCTGAGCCATCAACCCAGAGCCCGACGCGGGGCTCGAACTCACAGACCGTGAGATCGTGACCTGGCTGAAGTCGGACGCTTAACCGACTGCGCCACCCAGGCGCCCCTCAAATTGTTTTTTTTAAATAGTGTTTTAAACATTTGAGAATGTCTTAAAGATAAATTCCTAAGTGATTCCTGTAAAATGAATATGCTATTCTACAACCTAGTTTAGCAAACTTTTAGCAAAAAGGCAGATAATAAGTATTTTCCACTGGGCATGCCATATGGTCACTGTTGATGTTATAGTACAAAACAAAGTGATAACCAATATGCAAATGAATGAACTTGTCTATGGTTTAATAAAACTTTATTTCCAAAATAGGCAGTAGGCCAGATTTGGTCTGTAGGTGGCAGTTTGCCTACCCCTGTTATGTGAAATCATTTATTTATTCAAATTAAAAGAATTAAATTTAGATATATTGCTCATTCATTTTAAAATTATATATATAATAATATAATATATATTGTATTATATAATATATATAATTATATTATATTATATATATATATCAAGGTGGTTTTCTAGGAAGAATAAGTTTATTGCATCAAATGGTGGTCAAAATATAATTTATAGATGTCAATCTGAGAGATACATAAATTCATTCTTGTAAATATGCTTAGTCTCATCTAATTCTTTTCAGATCAACTTTTCCTGTTATCTTGCGATCACAAAGATAGATTTTCTCACAAACTACAGTTATTATTATTTAATAAGAATTGTGTGTATTTCTATTTCATAAATAATTTCACTCATTTCTGAATAATTAAGCATATAGCAAAACCTAACTGATTTCTGAATGTTTGGAAATTTTGATTAAAAATTATTTTTAGATATTATGTTTAGATATGAGCATTATAAGGAAACCAAATAGTCTAAACAAACAAACTGAATAATGCCAATGCAAACATCTATGAAACTCTACTAATGCAAATAACGGGCAACCCTTTTTTTCTTTCCCCCTTTAGCGAAGCTGTGAATGTACAAAGTGGCCACTCCAGGAATTAGCAAACATATGACCATGGCAGCAATTGCAGGGACAATATCCAACCATCTATGGTAAAGTTACTTATCTGATTTTTTTTAATCACTGAGAATTTAGAAGCATTACTCATCAGAGTTTGTTTATTTATGTATTTATTTTATTTTATTTGAGGGGGAGAGAGAGAGAGAGAGAAAGAGAGAGAGAGAGAGAGAGAGAGAGAGAGAGGAGAGAGAGAAGAGAGAGAGAGAGAGAGAGAGAGAGAGAGAGAGAGAGAATCTTAAGCAGACTCCACATTCAGCACAGAGCCTGATATGTGCTCAGTCTCAGGACCCTGGGACCTGAACTGAAATCAAGAGTTCAATGCTCAAACGACTGGGCCACCCGCAAAAAAGAAGAGTAGGGTGAATATTTTAGGGCTGGCTAGTGTGAATAATTTCAGTGGGCTTTGAGCCATAGGAGTGGTCAGTAGTTGTCTGGCACATGGGCCTTGGATGAATAAAGTGGGGAATATTGCCTCCCGGGGTGTGCGGCCACATGGAGGATGCATGCCTGGATTGGTTAGTTTGCATATCCGACATGCTCCTGGCTGGGCTCTTTGCCATCTTGAAGAATTGGTTAGCCCTGGGAGGGGCAGTCTTTAAGCTGTCAAAACATGAAAATGTACAAAAAAATAAATACAATTTATTTGCTGAATGTGTTAATAAATTACCAAAAGAAGTACCATTTCTACTCAGTCCACATCTCTGCTTGGGCTAACACCTGTGTGGGTTGCAAATCCTGGAGCTTTCTACTGATCCATGAAATACATCAAGACTGAAGAGGGAAGGGATGCAAATGTGGGGCTTCCTCTTGCTCTCTACCTACAGCTTGTGTTTGGGCCAGGTAGGGGGTGTAAGTGGCTCTCTTCCACTTGCTTGCCCGGCCTTCTGCTCCTCCTCATATGTGTGGGAGAGGGAACACAGGAAGGTAAGAGGATGGATCAGCGTGAAGTGTGAGGGTCAGTTTCCCTCCACCCAACTTTCCACTGGCTGAAGTCCACTGTGAAGGGACCTATTAAAATGCCCTAAGGATTTTGGCACGTGAATATCAAATGCAGCTATATTGTCTGTACTAATGCAGTAGCTGATTATGTTTTGTAATTCTGTATTTATTCATATTATCCTGAAATTAGACACGATTTCTGGGACGGGGAAAAATTAATTCTTACTTAGGGCGAGAACCACATCATTTTCCCTTGCCCTAAACTTCCCAGCTCTGGGGTGATGTGATGAGCGCCAGATGGACAGCGTTGCACATATGTGAGTCATACCACAGGAAGGGAACTGTGAAAGTGAATCTGGGAGATTATAAAGATATAGCTGCTTGCTCTACCACCACCTCTGAGCAGGGAACAGAAGCTTTTGCTTCCTGTTATAAACAAATTGTCCTCTGGAAGACAAGGGAAAGGAATCCTGGTATATTACCTTTTGGAATGTAAATAAATGCCTTTAGAAGGAAGACAAGAGGAGCTCTTCAAAGCTTATAATCCCTAGAACAACTTGTTTATGGATCTGGGTCTACTCCAGATACCTTTTCCAGATAGTCTCTCACTATCTCTTTAGGAATGTCCAAAGCTTGTGTTGTGACCTAGGTCCCAGTAAAATGTTCTGAACACCCCATCTATGCAGAGACATAAAAATATTCACTTTCTGACAACAGTGCCCCATTGGGAAGTACCCTGATCTTTTCAAAGATAATTTGGCAAAGGAAGAGGCAGTCACTAATGTTCTCATAGTTGTTTTGCCAGGAAATCTTCTTCCCAAGTTCATAGAAGAAATGGTCATAACTTAGTTTCTGACCTAGCTTGGAACCATGGTCCTCAAACTTGTTGAAATGCAATGCTTTATAACATCTCACACATGGTGTTATCTGATATTTACAGAGCATTAGTGCCAGGCACTGTTCTAGATGCTGGAGAATCAGCTGTCAACAAAACATAAAACAAACAAAAACAAACAAAAACCAAACCAAAGGAAACAAAACCTTAACTTTATGGAGCTTGCAGTATGATACGATGCAACATATGTCAGTAATTTATTTCTAATCATAAAGCACAGGTTTCCTAAATGATATAATGCTTTTTGTGTTTTTTAATTTTTTAAAGATTTTTTTAAAATTTTTTAGTGTTAATTTATTTTTGAGAGAGAGAGACACACACACAGAGTGCCAGAGGGGGAAAGGCAGAGAGAGAGGGAGACACAGAATACAAAGCAGGCTCTAGGCTCTGAGCTGTCAGCACAGAGCCCAATGCGGGGCTCAAACTCACTACAGTGAGATCATGACCTGAGCCAAAGCCAGAGGCTTAACTGACTGAGCCACCCAGGTGGCCCTATATTTTTTTAGATATAGAGGTGTGACTCTCCCTAAAAGGGCACTGTTTTCACTTTATATTCTAACATTTTTGGAACGGTGGATAAAGGGTGGCATTAAGCCTACTTTGCCAGAAAATATGTATAAACTGAGTGATTTGTGTCATGGCTAGAAACGTTTTAAGGGCTGATGGTCTTGTCATCTCAAATCTGGGATCTGGGCACTTCTTTGCTCTTTTTCAAAAGTGGCTAACTTTTTTTTTAAAACAATATGGTCTAGATGACTTAATAGTTTTTGTTTAATGGTAGTGATTAATTTATTAAATATATTTTCATTTTTTCTCTTTTATAACATCCTTTTGAGACCTAAATTTCTATTTAAGTTGCAAGATTTATGATTTAAAAATTTATGATTTGGGATTATATTTCAGATTTTTTCTAGGTAGAGAACAGGAAAAGTAGAGGTTTAAGGGATTATTCCAACAGCTCTGATGTAGAAATGTTGTTACTTATAAAGGAATGGTTATCAAAATAACATATCTAGATTATGTTCAACATTATTTGAATGTATTGACATTTTTGAAATACACAAAACTTCTTTGTTTCATTAAATGGAAACTTAACATGACAGATTAACTGTTTTACACATTTAACTTTTTTCAATAAATGTAATCACCAAGATTTCCTCAAAGCCCTTGGATATAAAACATGCTTTTCTTAAAGAAGCCAATCAATAATTTACCTCTTATCATATCTAAGAGCAGGTTTTATGGAAACAATAGAATATTTTCAACTAAAACCAGGTACTTGTTTAATAACCCAAATCAGTCTAAATAAATGCAATGGTTTCTCAATAAGGGTTATTCACCTTCAGCCACCTAAACATAGGCAGATAAATGGTGAGGCTTTAAAGAAATACAGCACATTTTGTTAACTCTCACTGTCAATAATATGCAGCATTCAAAGTATACAAAGTGCAAGAGGTAAGATATGACATAAACTTTAATTCAGTATACCTATTGTTTTTAAAATTATTTGAAATCATATTATTGAGTGATATATTTTCATTGTTTACAAAATTTTAATAGCAAAAGTAAAAGTCATAAACTAAAGAAGAAATACCCTATCAGCAGCAGTCTATGTGAAGACAGCCACTTCTAGTAGAGCTAAAGGAATATGCTCTACAGCTAAGATCTCTAATAGTTATTGATGACCTGAAGATAATTGCTGGGAAGTTTTCCTGTCAGCTTTGTTTTCTGTGATCAAATTCATTTAAAAGAGCACATTTATGCAGAATGCTTTCTTTGTTTTGATACAACCTGACTAGTTATGAAGTTGTTTCCAAAGCTTGTCAAAAGCAAATTTAGTGGGCTACCTTTCTTGGTGGAAAAGGAATCAAAGCAGAATTAACAACAGGAAGAAATCTGTCCTTTGATTCAATGCAAAGTTATGTGCAATTTACTTTGTAGTTCTGAATTCAGCTGAAAACCAGTAGAAAAAAATGATATAATACCCCACATTTGTGAAAAATTACAAACAGCACTTTAATGTTGGATTCAGCATTAAACTTCCTGATAAAAAATAAGAAAATGCAATATTTTAAAAGAAGTGGGGGGCGGTGGTGGCATAGGGGAATGGTAAAAAGCATCTTTAAAAGCATCCCCAAAGTTTGTCTTAGTCATAAATCCAAAGGACTCAAGCATATACTGCCAGAGAAGTGTCAGGGTGGCCCAACACAGAGGCACACATCCAGGAAATTAGGTTTTCTTTCTTTTGTGAAGTCTGGAATCAGTGATTGTGCTCAATAAGATGGAAAAGACCATAATATTATAGTTTAATCATCTTCCATTGAATAAGATGAGTCACAGATTTGTACATGAAATCCTCTACACCCAAATGTGATATAGATAATGGCTAACATTCCCATTTTCCTGTGCCTGTTTGAACCCACTTCTAAAAAATAATTGGATCATTTTGCTAAGAAGAAAAGTAGAACTGTCCTAAGCATCTCATGGGGAATTAAAAAACAAATATATTTCAGGGTATATATTTTGAGACTCATGACTTTCATTTTTAGGTAGAAAGGAAAATTATATACTGTAAGAATTTTAGTTATACAAAGAAAACTGAAAATAATTCTTTCATTTTTCTGTTCAATATACTCTTATATTCTATCTTTATAATGTCCCTATGTGATGTGATAAGAATCATAGGAATGGAGTATAAATTAAAGGTATTCATTTTTAAATTGTAAAGTCACAGAAGAAATAAACCAGATTAACTTTTTTTAAAATTTTAATTTGTTATTTAACATGTGTATTATGCACGCATACACTTATACACACTTAGGAGAAATTAGCCATTGATCTAGCTATGGATCTAATGTTTACAAGTCTTCATCAAATGATTTTAGTAACATAGACCTCCAGTTCTATAGCATTTTTTAAATGTTTTATTTATTTATTTTAAGAGAAAGAGAGAGAGAGAGAGAGCACCAGCAGAGGAGAGGAGTAGAAGGAGAGAGAGAATCTTAAGCAGGCTCTATGCTTAGCGTGGAGCCCGAAGCAAGGCTTAATTGCATGACTGTGAGATCAGGACCTGAGCCAAAATCAAGAGTCAGATGCTGAACCACCCAGGAACCTCCAGCCCAAAGCATTTTTAAAAATAAAGTTTGGGGTGCCTGGGTGGCTCAGTTGGTTGAGTGTCCCACTTTGGCTCAGGTCATGATTTCACAGTGCATGAGAAACAACAGATATTGATGAGGATGTGGAGAAAGGGGACCCCTCTTACCCCACTGGTGGGAATTCAAAGTGGTACAGCCATTCTGGAAAACAGCATGGAGTTTCCTCATAAAGCTAAAAATAGAACTATTCTAGTGCAATTGCTCTACTAGGTATTTACCCAAAGGATATAAGAATGATTTGAAAGGGCACATGCTCCCAATGTTTAGGTCAGCATTATCAACAATAACCAAATTATGGTAAGAGCCCAAATATGCATTGACTGATGAATGGATAAAGAAATGTGTGTGTGTGTATATATATATATATATATATATATATATATATATATATATATCACCATTCTCTCTCTCTCTCTCTCTCTCTCTCTCTATATCTATATATCTATATATCTATATATCTATATATCTATATATATGTTATTCAGCCATAAAAAAGAATGAAATCTTGCAATTATATGGATGCAGATACAGTGTATTATGCTAAGTGAAATAAGTCAGTCAAAGAAACACAAATACCATATGATTTCACTCATATGTGGAATTTAAGAAAGGAAATAGATGAACATTGGGGAAGGGGAAAAAAAGAAAGGGAGGCAAACATAAGAGTCTCTTAACTAGAGAGAACAAGCAGAGGGTTGCTTGAGGGGAGGTGGGCAGGAGATGGGGTAAATGGGCGATGGGTATTAAGGAGGGCATCTATTGTGATGAACACTCAGTGTTATATATAAGCGATGAATCACTAAATTCTACTCCTAAAACCAATATTACACTACATATTAACTAACTAGAATTTAAATAAAAATTCAAATAAACAAATAAATAAACAAGAAAAATAGTTTGAAAAAACAAAATAAAATAAAATGAGGCTTAATATACTAATTCAAGCTCATCCAAGAAATTGCTAAAGATTACATAGTTATATGTAACATTGTGTTTCAACTGTACTTCAATTTTAAAAATGCTTTAAAATTACATAATTATGCTTCTAATTCATGCCCTGCCCTGTTGTTACTAGATAATAAAGCTGCTGCATCATTTGTATCACATGAAGGGGATGAATCCTCTAACGCAATGGCCCTGACTCAAAATACCCACCCTTAGTGAGGCGGAAGGCTAGGGTACTGCAGAACTATGAAGATGGCTCTCTATAGCTCAGCATAAAGAAGTCACACAGCTTTGTGTTGAGGAAGAGGCAGTATGTTGGGAGAGCCAGTGTGAAAGTTACAGTGCAACATTCCAAGGTCACTGCCTTTTCTCTCATGGCTGGTCACTGTTCCCTCATGGTAGAAACCCTGTCCCCTTGCATTTCAAATCTTAACAAGTACCGTGGTAGCTGAAGAATTGGGGAAAAAATAAAGTGGCATTTCCTCCTTCTCTACTTGAGGAAATGATCTGAGGGCAAGGAAGTAGTAACCAGACTCTAAACAATAACCATAACAGCTACAAGTTGGCCAAGTCTAATACCATCCTCAAATACAGCATCAAGCAGTTTATAGGCATATGTAAATTATTCCTTAGGCTAACCATATGGAATAGACATTACTTTATTTCACTGATTCATAGTGTGATTTTACATACTAATATCTCAGAATTTGGGATGCTTCTTAGATTGTATGGAATATTGTAACTGCTGATTTTTTTCTTTCATTTTTAGTAGTAAAATAAATGTAATCCTAGACCATGAAAGATAGTATTTTTCCACATTTAAGACTGAAGAAACAGAGCCATAGAGGCTTACCCACTATCACATAGATAGGGTTCTTATTCAGGACTGAATGGCTGTACATCTCTCCTTTTAACTGATACAATGTTCTACTTACCATATTCCCAGTTATCTTGGATGCAAGCCCACAGCACAGAATCTCATGACATTAAACCAGTTATGAGTCAAAATAAGAGAGGTTAAAAGCGTGAGAGGAATTCAACCTGAGGGGGATTGTCAGATGCTAGTTTTGAACACTGAGAGGAATGTGAGCAGCTGCTAGGAGCTGAGAGTGGTCTCCACCAACAACCAGCAAGGAGATGAGAACCTCAGCTTTAAAGCCTCAAGGAATTAATAATAAAATAATCAATGTTGCTGAATGCTAACAACCTTAATAAGTTAGCAGATTTTTCCCCAGAGCTTCTAGGTAAGAATGTAGGCTGGCCATGGACACACAAGGAGTGTGACCCTTGGTATGAGACTCTGTTCAGAGAACCCAGCTGATTTGCACCTAGACTTCTGACCTACAGGGACAGTGAGCTAACAAACAGGTATTGCTAATTAAGCCACTAAGTGTGGTAATTTATTTCCTAGCAGTAGAAAAATAATATGGACGTTGGGGAGTGTGAGAGAGATAGAGGTGGGGAAAGAGAAAGGAAAATACACAAGGGAATGATAGGAGGTTTGTTAAATGTCACAAGCAATTCTATGGCAGGACATTCTTTTGCTTATTGTTGTAACATTCTAGATAATGCTGGAACATGTGATCAACACATGTGATCGCACATTTTCTCAGATCGTCATAGTTTCTTCTTTCTTCTTCTGAGAAAATGCTAAAAGGAGGACTTCAATATATGAAAAAAAACTATCATTTCTCATCACTATCTCAATAAGACTAAAAGCTATGTCAGTATGGTCCTATGCATCATTCATTCTTTGAACTGTCTAGGGCTTTCTTTTGTGGATGATGGACTCACTGGGATAGTGAGTTGGTTGTACAAGCCTTATGTCAACAAGAGCATCCATATGCTGAATGTAATCATATTTGTCAGTTATCATGCCATGTACCTTATATAGATACACTCAATACCTCTTCTAAACAACTCTGTAGCATCATATTCCTTTTTTTATTTTCAAATATGGTCAAAAGGTGTGAACAATTTTCTGTTTAATTTTTAAAGCTATGCCTCTTCTCTATGCTACTTTTAAACATCTCTCAATCATGGACTGTCTCATTGTAGTACTGATTATGTGTCTCTCAAAAAATAAGCATATGACTTATATTGGAAATATCAGCACAATCAAGTGTTATCATTTGAATATATTTGCCTTGATAATGTGAATATTAAATGTGGGGAAAACTAACAAGTGTTTTTAAGATGTTCAAACTAAGTTATGAATGTCTTAAAAGTATTCTGTAAAGATATTTGTAAAATAGCACATGAAACATCTTTTAAAGGTCCAGTAAAAATTAGAATCCACCATGAAAAAGATTCAGAATCTATTGTCCCAATCATTTAAAATCCAACAGCAGTGCCTGGGTGGCTCAGTCAGTGAAGCGTCTGACTCTTGATTTCAGTTCAGGTCATGATCTCACAGTTTGTGAGATGGAGCGCTGTGTTAGGCTGTGTGCTGACAGTGTGGAGCCTGCTTGGGATTCTCTTCCTCTCTCTTTACCCTTCCCCTACTCACTCTCTCTCTCTAAAATAAATAAATACACTTAAAAAATAAAATCCATTAACTGGAACCACTGAAGGTTACTAGAACATATTCTCTATTGACAACAAAGGAGTGTAACAGAGTGGGTTGAACTAATATTATTTTGCAAAATATTTGTTGGGAATTAGCAACACATTTTTCCTTTAGAACCAATTTAAAAAAATCATGTAAAGTAACTTTGTCACCCAACAGAATTAAAATATTAATTAGTATTTAAAAACTTGCATTTCTATAGTACTTAATAGTTTACAAAATTTTTCAAAGAGATTATGCAACTGTCATGTAACTGCATGATTGTAATACTAGGTCAATTTTATTTAAAAAATAAACAAGTGCATTATAAATTCCCACTTGGAATCTGGGAGATGAACTTCCATTCTATAAAATGTTATTGGGGAGTGAGAATCCATTTTCATCATATGGTACACCTCTGGCCCACCACCAAACTCACCACCACTGCCCTCCTCATCTAGGGTTTGATTCTTTTCCTTTCAGCAGTCACCAACTGAAAGCTGTTTTGTGATAACTACCTTTGAGGCCCTAGAATAATTTTATTCACACACTAAAGAACCAAAACTATCTGTTCTTCTTGTCAGGCAATAAATTCTGGAGTAGTGAAGTCCAGCATCCTTGACTCAACGTGGGTAAGCTCTGAGTTATACTTACACTCCAGAGTCTGAAAACATTTCTTAATGTTTCATGTGTACATGAATATTTGTCTTGAGTCAGCTTCTGGGAAACTTAACTTGTATAAATGCCAGTTGTGGTCCTAGAAAGTGGATCCTAAAGAAAAGTTCTAAAGTGGGATCACTCACAGGCTACATGACAACAGGGGCAGTGCTGTTAAGACTTTCACTTGTGGTGAAGTTGGATGGGATAGAGGTAGAAATGGATGTTCTGTCTCATATATCTCTAGCAGTTGAGATTATATGGAGGGGGGTAAGTGGTAATTATACAAAATAGTAATTATGAATAATATTTATGACAAATTGACATTTGCTGAATTCAACTGATAAATTGAAAAAAGAAAATGGCAACATCAGGCCATTCAAGTAGCAATTTAAAACACAGTATGAAAGTCAAAAAACCTTTATAGAAGGAGATCCTCATTTCCCACAGCCCAAGAACAGATTATTCTGTTGACCAAGTCAAGGACTAATTATAAGAAGGAAGAACCTCAGAAAAGAATGACTTTGTGTCTTAAGTTTTCTGACATTTGGGATGGGGACATTTAGAGGGATGTGCTTCAAAGTAATGGGTCTGTAGAATTCCTCTCAACATTCCAGGTCTAGAGAATTGGCATGACTCCCCCTTGCTAGGAGATAACAGTGCCCTTCTCAACAAGTCTTAATCTAACTCAGTAGAAGAGTTCTTGTTCCTACTAAAAGCCAAAAGGGATCAGTCACCAAAAGAGCTTCAGGATAAAGCTATTATGAACAAGTAGGAGCTATGGAATCATACCTGGTATAGATCTTCCAGGACCTAGTCTTGTAGGAGCAGACTGTGAAGCTAAATAATGGAGGTTTTGTTTGATATGGGAACACTTATTCATGCCTCAGGATTTAACACCAAGGAAAAGACACCTGGACCAGGTCTGCATATGTTTCTGGGATGCCTCTGTGAATCTTAGAAGAAAAAAAAAAGATTGTTTATATTGTTTATAGTGGAGATGTCAAGTTTTCCTTGGCAGAATGTCACACATAAAGGCACACAGAAGTGAGCTTGATAGAATATGTCGTATAAGACCCCAAATCACCACTACTTCCTCCTCTGATGATCATGGTCCTTGAGAGAGCCAGAGGACACTATTTTCAACAGTGATAAAAGAATGCATCATAGAGAAGCCCACTGGTAGCTGTTATTTTTCAGTCTGGTGCTGATGGTAAGAGATGCTGTTTACAACTGGGATCCTTAGTGTCAAAAAAGATGATAGGATTCTAGAAATGCAGAAACTGGGTGGCAATATTTAAAGAAAAAAGTACAATAGATTTAATTACTATAATCTCCAACCAGTTCAAAGTGGCCAGTGGAAAAACTTTCCTACAAGGATCTTGGCAATGCTTAATGGACCAAGGTTTTCCTAAAGAAACTTAGGAATAGTTTCACTCACACAGCCTTGGCCATATCAGTATCTGTGGGCTCACAAATTGTGTGATTTAACAAGAGATCATTGACTGAATAAAGGGTGCTAATTTAAGACAAGAGAAGATCCACAATGGGCACCATACCATTGGATTCAATGGTATTACCATATACAGAAGATGTATCCTTTTAGAGTGCTAAAATGGGCTCATAAAGTTGTAGCTAAGTCACCAGCCTGAAGATAAATCTGTGGATGAATGAGATCCTACCTTTTCAAATGTGGCAAATACCCCAAACCAACCACCTTAGGACCTATGTCATTGACACATGGGCTACATGGGCTGGAAACCAAGGAGTACAAGAAGGAGTGATAACTACTCACCATCACTTCCATTGATCTACATGGGGAATTTATACTTCTGATTTTCATATATAGGTCTCTTAAGTCTAGAGATCCCAAGTCCCAGAGGAAGGATGTTTTCTTCAGGACATGTTATAAAAATCCTACCAAGCCAAAAACTCCAGCGGCCATTTTATTATATTGTGCTCCAAACTTTAGAAATCAGTGTGCAAAGAAAAGATTTGCTATACTGGCAGGAATAATTGACATTGATCCTTGTGAGGAGATAGGTTTGATGCCACATAAAGGGAAAAGGAAAAGATATTTTCAGAATTCAGAGATCTCAATGTATACTAGCCTGCCGAGTAAGTAATTACAGCAACCATAGCCTGACTAAAAAAAAAAAAGGTAATCAGGAGCTCAGATCCCTTAGAACTATGAAAGTCTAGATCATGCTACCAGACAAGTCATTTAGACCTTGAGGGAAAGGGTGATGTAGACTAGGTTCTAGAGCAAAGAGATGATGAACATAAGTGATATTAAGGACCATTTGTGAGACTCATCCCACTAATCTTTCCAGTGTATGCTTCTCTCAGAAAACCACCTTCTTGAAGACTCCATGACAACTAATTTGTGACCTAATTAATCAACATCATTGAATCTGAGCAAGGGAAGGGGATACTGTAGCAGACAATGTTATTGCTCAGTCTATCCAGATTCCTGAAATGCTTTTTTGCTATCTTGGCCCCCTGTCCCCTTTGTCCCTCTAATGGCCCTCTTTGCATCTCATGTGTGCTCTCACCTCCAAAAGCCAGCACCACAGGGCTCACTTTGCCAGTACTGGGAGATAGCGGGACCTGGAAATCCTCCTGTGGGCCATTACTTAACCAATATAAAAACTTGAAAGCCCAATCCCCTTGTGTCAGAACAGGACAATTCTGATTTATGCCTTACAGTTTAAGGTTTCCATTTAGCCATGTGGCTTTTTGTGATTTTACCTGTAGGAGATTGTTGCGATAATGAAGCACAGTGATTTGTTCCTTCCTATATCGAAGCCCTTGGATAAACTCTACATATGTTTACTCTGGTTTGATTATGTAACTTGCTTTGTCCAATGGGATATTAGCAGATCTGATGCAGACAGGAGTGTGAAAGGTGCTTCTGCTTTGTGGATTGCACTCTCTTGTTCTTCATGAAGACCTGACAAATACTGCTGTATGAGTAAAGCTGGGTTAGGCTGCGGGGGACACATGGCCAAAGCACCCCACCCAAGAGCCAGGCCCAACTGTCAGACATGTGAGTAAAACCATTTTAGTCCAATCATATCAGAACTAACCTGTCAGTTGATGGAGCCTAACAAAGCAACCACTCAGCTGAGCCAAGCCCAAATTTCTAAACCCCCCAAACCATGAGCCAAAACATGACTTTCATTTTAAATTAGTAAAATTTGATGTGGTTTGTTTTACTGCAAATATTGATTGATATACTACTCTTTTTCCATTAGCCTGTCCTGTCCCACATTCCTTTGTGGTTTCTTGTAGAAATACTTCCTGCATAAATCACTTACACAGGAATCTTTGTCTCAGGAGGTACTTCTGGGAAGCATGACCCAAGGCAATAATTTGCTAACTCACCACACTTTCTGAAGGAAAGATGGTATTAAACTTATATATCTACATTAAAAAATGGGCACATATTCCAAGTATTCTGAATTTGAAACAAGAAGTTATGCAGAACAAAGCATGGAGGGAATCAGCTGGATTTTCCAGACCTAGATTCTACTCCCTCTGTCTTCTGTGACTATCCATCTTCCTTTAGCAAATTCATCTATGAGTAGATTGCAAATTAGGGGATTAGATCCCGTGTAGAGACTTGCCAATGGATTAGTAATTTCAAATATTTAAAACACATGATAATTTTAAGCATTTAAATCACATTCTAATTATAGGTTAGACCGATTTTTTATAGTGTTCCCAAGTGCTGTATTCTACAACAGAAAAGACAATCAGGAAAACAGGTAGTAAGATATTTGTTGTCACTTACATGACACACAACGCCAAGTATATGTTCCTTCCATTTGTCATTTGACAGAAGATCCTCAGAGCTCAAGGAAGAGTGAAAGGGCACCCACTATGGAGATGTCATCAATGAAGTTTGGTGGTGGAGGGGTGGGGAGTGTTAGTCATTTTACTGAGTTAAACACCACTGAGAATCTCGGATGATGACAGGAACCCATCAACATTTTTGGAGAAAAATATATTGCATCAAAATTCTTAATATAACCTCATATTGAGGGTGGGAGAGAAAAGTGTTGTAAAGTTTTTTACAATGGAAGACTATATTGAAAGGTAATTGATATTTAAAATCTCATTCATCTGTATTGTTCTTAGGTGTACATTTCTGGAAGGGAGAAGCTTTTTTTTCATCCACTTTTTAATGGAGTTCAAACTCACACTCTCATGTTTCTTATTGACAGAGGTAGATTCTTTTGATGATATCCCATGAACCTAAGTATATAAACACATAGAGAGGGGCAGGACATACTGGGCCACAACAGGATAAACTGCAAATGTAGCCACCCCCATTTGGAATCAGATTATTACCACTGTTTTTAACAGTACAAACCATAAGTCTATAAAAAATATGTATAATGTCACAGTATAGGGAATTCAGTTATAAAATGAATTGGCTTTCAATTAGGCCTATACCCAGCCTGCATTCACAAATGTGTGATTGTAACGTCCAGATGTAAAACTTCTCTAGGCTATAATACTGTTATTCAATCAAACAGTCATTTAGATGTTACTATGAAGGTATATTGTGGATGTGGTTAAAATCTACAATCAGTTGACTCTAGGTAAAGGAGGTTACCTTTGATAATATGGATGGACCTCATCCAATCAGCTGAAGGTCTTAAGAAATAAAATCAAGGTTTCTAGAAGGAAGAAGAAATTCTGTCTCAAGAGAATGGTAACAGTTCCTGCAAAAATGTTTCTAGCTTCCCATCCTAGTCTATAGATTTCTGACTAGCCAGTGCCCACAATCATGCAATCCAATTCTTTGGTTTCCCTCCATCTTTACATGTGTTTATACACATATATATGTATGTATATATGTTTTAAGTATATTAATATATGCATATATGTATATATAATTATATACATACATAGATGTATAAAGCCCCTATATACATATGTGTATGTATATATGCGCACACACACACACACACACACACACACAGGTATAAATTCTGTTTCTCTGGACAACTTTACTGATAAAGGTAGGTTGAAGTTCTTAGCATATTTTAGAAATGAAAGTTCTGGAAATAGAAGGAAGATTTTCATGGGCAACAAAATTTAGTGTCTCAAAAATTCTGGAGATGTTACTGCTTGACATTAACCCTATTTGCTCTTAGTCCTCCAGAGTCAGATAATGACGATAGAACAGTATCCATCACCTGGAGATTTTTGGAATCACTTCCTAGAATTTCCAGCTAGTCACAGGACGCATAATCATCCATGCCAGTGTTTAACTCGGATAGATACCACTTCCGGGAAGAACCAAACTGTAGATGGACCTAGAGTGTTTTTCAATAGTGCAGGAGATCCCTCAGAACCCCCAGCAATTGAGTTTTGAAATTTTCCCCTAAATCTAGCAGTAATGCAAACCCATATTTATGTGATTAAATTTTTAAGTCAGTTATCACATTATAGTGAGGTGCTGATGTATAAAATTAGTATGCTGAAAATCCAGAGCAAATATTAAACTTGGATGTGGAGATTTAGAAGCATATTTGAACTAGAAAAACATTTGGTGTGTGTGTGTGGGGGGGAGTGTGTAGAAAGGATATGGTGATCTGATTAGTTTTGCAAGCAATAATTGGGCATGTTTACTAATTTTCAGAATGACTGTGTATTGAAAGAGAATTTTCTATGAATATTTCATGGTGTACATGGTTGAAGACTTCTAATCAAGAAAAATGACTGAATAGCAAAGACCTGGGAAGCTAGAAGTTTAAAGATGTCTACCCAGAGACATTTGCTTCCATTCCAGTAGAATGAATAAGGATAAAGACTTTCTCCCCGCCCCTCCCTGCAGAGGATTTTTTTACAATGCAGAATGATTAAGTCGTTATGTGGGTTTCTGGGGAAAGGGGGAAGATGTGTCAACAGCACCTATATAAGCTCTTAGTCTCATAATTTTGGGGTGTTCTAATGTAAGTAAACCAACTACGTGTGTGGGTGAGATAGGATCTTCATTCATGTAACTTTGTGGGGATTTGGAACATGGAGAACTGACACAAGACACTACTCTGTAAATAATAAACTGTTTCTCTGATCCAGAAGCTTTATGCTCATGACCTCATTCAATCAATCAATCTCCCTCTTTCTTATTAAAGTATGGTGTGGGTATATGTACCTTTAAAATATATAATTCTCTCTATATACGTAACTATTAATTGATAATAATATTTTAGAATAAGATATTGCAAAAACATGGTTAAGATGTCCAAATGGATATTTGTTATAATGACTCTTGGCAAAAGTGAGAGTAGAATTTTTTTTTAATTTTTTAATGTTTATTTTTGAGAGAGAGAGAGAGAGAGAGAGAGAGAGAGACAAAGCATGAGTGGGAAAGGGGCGGGGGGGGGCACAGAATCTGAAGCAGGCTCCAGGCTCTGAGCTGTCAGTAAAGAGCATGATGCGGGGCTCCAACCCATGAACTGTGAGATCATGACCTGAGCTGAAGTCGGCTGCTTAACTGACTGAGCCACCCAGGCTCCCCGAATATTTTTTAAACAATAATTGCATCTATTGAATTGGAAATTTAGCTAACACTAAAGATGGCAAAGTTTTAAACAAGGTTTTCTTTTTTACATTAGTCATTTTCATTTTAGGAAGAAAGGTAGAATGGAAACTAATAATTGCAGTATAGTACAGAACACACTAAATGCCATTAATAAAGCCTTTATGAGTGCCATGATACAATGATATATGCTTTAAATATGTCTGACTTCTCTTTCTGTTTCTTTTCTCCTGCCTCTAGCCAGAGAATTTTTTAATTTTTTCATTTCTTTAATTTTTTGCTTTTAGGGGTTCATATGATTAGATTGTGCACACTGGGATAATTCAGGATAATCTCCATGCTTTAAGGTCAGTGACCTTAATTACATCTGCAAAGTCCTCTTTACCAGGTAACATAACATTCACAAGTTCTGAGGATTAGGGCATGGGCATCACTGGGGACCATTCTGCCTATCACAGCCCACATACTGTATGTAAGTGTTTTAGTATCTTGGAGTCTTAACTTCCTCAGTTGTAAAATGGGCATACCAACATCTAACTCAAAGGGATGTTTTGAAAGTTAATCAGATAATTGTAAAGCACAGACTACCTCTCCTCCAAAGAGTTCCTTTGAATTCTTTCTAGTTCAAATACTACTTTCTTCTTCCCAGGAGTGACCCAGGTTTTAATCTGACTTGCATATATATTTTAGAAAGTGGGGATGATAAAAGCGCTTCTCATAGAACTGAAATAAATCGGTCCCTTCACATTGCTCACTGTTTTTAGTCAGAACAGAGCCTAAAGAAATGTATAGTTAACATGTGTGCCAGAGCAAAATCCAGGTGACTCAGTCAAGCCTTTGGCAAGTAATGGTTCAAAGTCAATCCAATACTGAATTATATGACAGGTGACTAAGCTACTGATATTTTGTTTTGCTGATTAAAGAGGAAATCAAATGTTTTAGAGTCAAACGTGTAGGACAGTTCTGTTAATAAAGTCATTGATAAAAGGGACATTTGTTTATCTGTTGCAGCACTGCCTTAAATCTAGACTGATCCTCAGCACGTACTTGATAAAGATCAAACACCAGAGTTTCTTTGCACTGTCAGGAAACATAATTTAGCAATATGTCACTGCAAAATTCTTACATATGAAAAGCAAATATAAAGATTGCAAAAGTTCCTAATAGAGCAAGAAGTGGGATCAACTCTGTCAGAACAAGAAAAGAGAAAAACATAGCAAAAAATTTTACTTTGAATATGTATATACTTTTAGATTTTGCAAAATACTTCAACAATTTTCTGTGAAGATAAGTATAAATTATTCCAAATTTATAATTCTCCAGGAGCTTACGTGGTTTAACTGTAATTACATAGTTAGAAAATCACAGAAAAATATATACCCTTTCCCTTTTTAAAAATAAATCAATTTCATTTACTTAACGAGCATTAAGCATAGATGGAGAAAATAGTTTCATTATATAACAGTTGAAACATTGTTGAGATTTTTATTATTTTCACACTATTTTATGATGTTCAACAGAAAGCAAAAAGGTTGAGCAGAAGCATTGGTAAATTTGCGATATATTAAATCCACCTGTACTTCTTTATTACAGAGCAAAGAATAGAGACTAGATAATGTAATTTAGAATGATAAAACTAAAAACTCTACTGGATAAATAAGAGGTCAGTCTGCTCCTTAATTCTGAGAAAGCAAGGGCTTTTTAAAATATGATTTTGAAAATGCAACTAAAAAAACGGACTATAAAAATTTCCTTCTTTTGCAGAAGCATGAACACTAAAAGTACAAGGATGTGGAAAAGTAAATACATTATTTAATGGCAAATGACAACTGCCAAGGGGAAACAGAGTGATAGAGTTCAAACTTTTCAATTGATCTAATTCTTCAAATTTTGTTGAAAACTTGAATTGTATTTTCTGATACCATTTCACAGAGTGTGAAAAATTAATGTTCATAGTGTTATTTAATAAGGTTTGTTAAAATATGATGCAAGGTAGAGTATTTTTCTTATATTGCAATCCGGGATGAAGGGTCATTCACTGAGGTTTTATACATAACAATATTATTATTGGAGAGAGATTATTTAAATTAAAATAAATTGATTCTAAACTCACTGCTGTCCTTAACACAGTATGCAGTAGTTATAGCCCAAAATCTCTATTGAATTGTAAGGGGATATTAATAAAAAATACCTATTAAACTAAACACAGTAAATTAGATTATCCATGCAGTATTCAAATGGGACAGTTGGACAGTGATAGTGATGTAAATAATACTCTTCTTTTGTTAAATGAGTGGAGAATAACAGAACTAATAACAACATACTGGCTGGACATGAAGGGGTGCTGTGCATACTTTCAATATGAAATCTTTTTATTACATGGAGAATATAAAATATTTTATTAAAAATTATGAAACTAACATAGAATAAGGACTACTGGCAACAACAGATGATAATAATTTATTATTTAATATGTATAAAAATATATATTATTTGTATATTTATATATATTTATTTTTTAATATAGGCTAAGGACTACTGGTGACAATAGATGATAATAATTTATCATTTAAAACTATGTACAATTATGTTTGTAGTGTTATCAGTTAGTTAGGTGGCCAATGAGGCTCCACAATCAGATGCCCCCAAAGCTTAAAGAAAATAGGATTGTTTTATAGAAGTTAAACCTTGGCACATCAAAGAAGACATATGTAGTCTGTTATTAAATATAGATATATATAAAACATATATTACTACCAGAGCAACAAGAATTGAGAGAATCTCCAAAATTTTATTTTATTACAATCTGGATGTGTTTTCAAATTAGAACATGTATTTCATTTTATTTTCCTTTTCCTTTTCTTTTTTATTTATTTTGTCCAAAAAAAAAGATATTTCTAAAGCTTTGAGTTTTCTTATAATTCTAGTAGCTTAAAACCGAAAAGACAGTATTAACTTAGCTGAACATAGACTGCATCAGTAATATAGAGCCTTATTCAGCAATGGTAGCTTACAAAAAAGGACACTATAGCAGTTAGAACTCAATATTCTGGGGGGTGGGGGGGTGGGGCATGGTGGGGAGAAGACACCATAAGAAATAGACTCAAATATCTGGTCCATCTAATATTTATTTCTCAGTACAGATTAATAACTTGAATTCTGGTTCATACATGCCTGCTTTTTGTCAGTTTAGTCAAAGTGAATCCAAGAATTGGATTCTAGTCAAAACTGGGCCCCAGACAAGATTTGGTTTCTATCCAGGCAAGCTGACATTTTTGGCCTGGACTGTGGCAAGTTTCCCAATCAACAAATCCCTCCTCCAGACATGAACTTGATGAATTACCTGTATTCAAATTCCTGCCTGTTTTTTGTCTGTTTACTTAAAAATGGTGAAAATCAGTTAATTAACGAATAATTACTGAGGACCTACATGCACAAGGCAGATACTTAAGCTTATGGGGGAATAAATTGTAATCGAAGCTATTAGCACTGGCAAACAAACAAAAACAAATCTGCAATTCAGTAGCAGAAATAATAGTATAAAAACAAAGAGAACATTAAATCCTAGAGATGACCTACAAGCATAAGAAATGTCATTAAACAGGCAAAAATATGTTAAATTATGTGATTTTTAGGTCACATAATTTAGATGGCTTACAATGGCTTCAAGGGGCAATAAATACATTAAAGAACAAGGAGGAAAACAGAGCATGGAACAGTCATTCTGGGTGAGAAAACAGTGCAAGAAAAGGGATAGAATTTTTAAGTTTCAGTGGGGCATGTGGGTGACAGTCAGTTAAGTGTTGGACTTTGGCTCAGGTCATGGTAACGCACTTTGAGAGTTCAAGCCCCGTAATGGGTTCTGTGCTGACAGGGCAGAGCCTACTTCAGATTTATGCCTCCTTCTCTCTGCCCTCACTTGCTCACATTATCTCTCTCAAAAATAAACATATAAACACCCTTTAAAAATTGAAAACTAAAGAATTTTTAATTTTAGAATTAAATTGGTACATCCTGGAGGACAAAGCCTAATTTCAAAGTATACATATTTTTAAGCCCGTAATTGAAAATAATGATAATAGAGGATGTGGTAAAATTAAGTATTCAAAGATAGTTTCTATTGAGGTGAGAATTAATTGAAACCATGTGTATGGAATCTAAACTGGTATAATGATATATTCTTGGTACATGTGTTTCATCTGCTGAGTTGATTCTGCTCAGTAAAATGTCCACGTCAGAAGAACCACCATCTTACTCACCTAGCCTGAAAATAAAAGGCAATATTTATCCCAGAATTAGAGTTAATGAACTCTAACTTGCTTGTCCCCTGAGAAAAATACTTTATATAATTTTTAATATTATAGAGCTCCAAAATATTTTTTTCTAATTTTTTTGTAAAGGAGAATATAAAAATGTTTTACAAAATCATGTATTACACTGTCACCTATCTTTTCCTCTTAAGTAATCTTTATTAATAAGTCATTCCTGAGAATGAATATAGTTGGAAGTATGTGTCATTTTGAAATACATGCAGCAAATGAAAACAAATTCCTGAACAGAATAATTCTGCCCCAAATTATAAACATATAAATAAATGTTTAATACATATGCAAAAAAATGTGTTAAAATTCTCAAAGTACATACATAAGAAGCTGTTATTGAAAATATGTCCTGAGATCATCTCATGAAAGACTGAGAAATTTGGGTATAGATACTTATTAAGAGATTCTTACCTAATTTAGCAATTCAATAATATTTGTTCAGCTTTACTGAGGCATCATTGACAAATAAAATTGCAGTATATTTAAATGTTTGTTGATTGATTTATTTATTTTTGAAAAATAGAGAGAGAGCATGAGCAGAGGAGGCACAGAGAGAGAAGGAGGGGGAGAATCCCAAGCGGTCTCAGTGCTGTTAGCGTAGAGCCCGATATGTGGCTCAAACTCATGAACCATGAAATCATGGCCTGAGCCAAAATCAAGAGTCGGATGCTTAACTGACTAAGGCACCCAGCTTCCCCCAAATTACAGTATAGTTAAAGTGTACAATGTGATGATTTGATATAAGTATAAATTGTAGATTTTTGGGACTGGATTTCTACCATTGAGTTAATTAATATAACCATCCCCTCTCATATTTATCTTTTTTATTTGTTTGTTTGTGTTTGGTGAGAACACAAATTCTAATCTCTTAGCAAATTCAAATTATATAATACAGTATTATCAACTATAGTCATCATGTTATATATTAGATCCTAAGACTTTATTAATTTTCTAACTGAAAATGTAAACTTTTATCAAACTCTACCTACTTCCCATTACACTAAGCCCCTGGTAATGACCATTCTATTGAACGATTTTTTTTTTTTAATTCCATGTGTAAGTGATATCACATGGTATTTGTCCTACCCTGTTAGGCTTCTTTCACTTGGCATGATGTCCTCCAGCTTCATCCATGTTTTTACAAATTGTAAGATTTCCTTTTTCTTTTTTTTTAAGGCTGAATGATTATTTTATATTTTTTTTACATTTTTCTTTTCACATTTTCTTTATTCATCTTCTAAGGTTTTTTTTAATTTATTTCTTTTTTTATTTTTTTTTTTTAGAGAGAGAGAGAGATCGAGCACGAGTGAGGGAGGGGGAATGAGACAGAGAGACACAGAATCTGAAGCAGGCTCCATGCTCTGACCTGTCAGTACAGAGCCTGACATGGCACTTAAACTCAAGAACCGTGAGATCATGACCTGAGCTGAAGTCAGATGCTTAACTAACTGAGCCACCCAGTTGCCCCTCTTTATTCATCCTCAATGGACAGTTAGGTTGTTTCCATTTCAGACCTTGGCTATTGTGAATAATGCTGCAATGAAAATGGGAATATGTATCTCTCTTTGTTACTCTGTTTTTGTTTCTTTGGGATATATGCCCAGAAGTGGGATTGTTGAGTCACATGGTGGTCCAATTTTTAATTTTTGAGGAACCTCCACACTGTTTTTATAGTAGCCATATCAGCTTACATGCCCACCAACAGTGTACAGGGTCCCTTTTTCTCCACATCCTCACCAGCATTTGTTATTTCTTGTCATTTTGATTAAGCCATCCTAATAGGTGTGAGGTGATATCTTATTGTGGTTTTGATTTGTATTTTCATGATAATTAGTGATGTTGCGGGACTTTTAATGTGCCTGTTGGCCATTTGGGTGTTGTCTTTAGAAAATATCTATTCACGTCTTTTGCTTGTTTCTTGATTGGGTTATTTGTTTTTTTGGCTATTGAGTTGTATGAGTTCCTTATATATTTTGAATTTTAACCCCTTATAGCTATGTGGTTTATAAATATTTTCTCCCATTTTGTATGTTGTGTTTTCAGTTTTTGATGGTTTCCTCTGCTGAAAAGAAGCTTTTTAGTTTTATATAGTCCCAGTTATTTATTTTTTACTTTTGTTGACTTTATTTTGGTGTCAAATCTAAAAAGTAATTTTTGTTGATCTAAAAAGCCAAAACCAATGTCAGGGAGTTTACCCCCTATGTTTTCATCTAGAAGTGTTATTGTTTGGGGTCTTTAATCCTTTATGAGTTGATTTTTGTGTATGGCACACTATAAGGGTCTAGTTTCATTATTTTACAAGAGAATATCCAGCTTTCCCAACAATACTTATTAAAGAGACTATATATTCCGCATTGTATATTCTTGGTTCCTTTGTTGAAAATTAATTAATCATATATGCATGGATTTATTTCTAGGCTCCCTATTCTGTACCATTGATTTATGTGCATGTCTTTATACCAATGTCATACTACTTTGATTATTATAGCTTTGTGATACAGCTTGAAATCAGGAGCCTCCAACTATGTTTTTCTTACTCAAGATTTCTTTGACTATTTGAGGTCTTTATTGGTCCCATACAAATTTTAGGATTTTTTTTTTCTGTTTCTATGAGAAGTGCCATTGGGATTTTGATAGAGATTGCATTGATTGTGGATCACTTTGAGTAGTATGGGTATTTTAACAATATTAATTCTTCCAATCCATTTGTACAACAGATATTTCCATCTGTGTCTTCAATTTCTTTTGTCAATGTTTTATATTTTACAGTGAACAGATTTTTTATCTTCTTGGTTAAATTTATTACTTTATTCTTTTTGATTCTATTGTCAATAAAATTATATTTTTTCTTATAGTTCATTATTAGTATATATAAATACAACTGATTTTTGTATTAATTTTGAATCCTGCAACGGTACTGAATTTATTTAGTAGTTCTTTTTTTTTTAAGATTTTTAAATTTTTATTTTTTTAAGTAATCTCTACACCCAACATGGGGCTTGAACTCACAATCCTGAGATCAAGAGTCACATGCTCTTCTGACTGAGCCAGCCAGGTACCCCTGAATTTATTTATTAGTTCTAACAGGTTTTTTTTAATTTGTTCATTTGTTTGTTTTGGCGAGTCTTCAGGGTTTTCTCTATATAAGTTTATAGTATCTAAACAGAGGCAATTTTACCTCTTCCTTTCCAGTTTGAATATCTTTTATTTCCCTTTCTATGTGGAAAAAACCTGTTAAGAGTGGGCATCCTTATCTTATTCTTGATCTTAGCAGAAAAGCTTTCAGTTTTTCATGGTTAAGTATATTAGCTGTGAACTTGTCATATGTGGACTTTATTATGTTTAGGTGCATTCATTCTATATTCATTTTATTAAGAGTTTTTACCAGGTATCAATGTTGGGTTTTGTCTGATGCTTTTCTCCATTTCTCTTAGTATAGTGCATCATAAAACCTACAAGTGTCCCAAAGGGAAGGATCGCTATCAGCACCTAGATGCAGACTGATGGGAAGCTGGATCCGCAGACAGCAGCTGAGAAATTATGAAGTCAAACACCTTCCAGGGGCAAACTGGGAGATGGGCATTTTTACCTTCTCCCTCTGCACTGCGCCTGGGTCCATAGTTGTGGGGGGTGTTTTTCCATACCCATTTATAAACTGTTTTTTTGTTTGCTATCATTCCAAGGGATCATGAATTCGAGCCCCATTGGCCATACCAACTAACTAATTTAGGGGCCTATGCCTTGGGTGGCAGCTATAGAAGTTGAGGCACTAGATATTTGGACAAGTTTCTTTCAGGGAGATGCTGGCAACTTGGTTTTATTGTTGGAGTGAGCTGGAGGGAAAAGGTGGAGGAAATGCCCACCTGCTCTTTTAAGCTCTGAGGAGGGTCAGTACCTAAATGCATGCTAAATGCCTGTACCCTCAGGCAGCAGTTAGTAAAGGAGACAATGAAACCCCTTCCAAGGAAGGGTTAAGAGATAGTGTTTTTAACTGTTCCCACTGTGCTGAGTCCTGGAGAATAGCAGGGGTAAGTGCTTTCTTAGCCATCAACAACTGCTTCTTTTGCTATAGTCCAGTGGGACTTGTGAACATGAGCCTTTGGTGGCTATCAGAGGTAGGTGGTTTGAAGCTCCATTGCTCAGGTAGCAGCTTGAAAAGCTGGGGTGTCAGATGAGGTCCAAGCCTTTTGCTCTGGAGGAGAAGCTGTGAGTTGTGTGGAGCAGTGCTGGGGGTGGAGTTTATGGAGAGATGTGTTTTGATGTGGGTATTTTCTCAGTTATCTGAGATGTGGTAGTCAAACTAGTTTCTGGATTTCTCTCAGAGGGAATTGCTTCACGTGTTGCTGTGTTTTTGGTGTGTCCAAGGAGGAGGGAAATTTGGGAGCCTTCTACATTTCCATCTTAGTCTGAAGTCGGAAATTTTAAAACCAAAATTTGGTGCTAGATGTGCTCATTACTACTGGGATGTCATTGCTCCTAAGCTCCTTCACCAGACAAAGCTTTATTCATCTATTAAGCTGTCAATGATAATTGACTAAATGCTGCCAACTGTGGTGAGAAGGGCACTCTCCTAATTGCAGGTGGAAGTCTGCAATTCAATAATTTTTTGAAAGATGGTCATCCAACCTCTTTCTGAACATTCTCAAAAATGAGAAGTTCACTGCTTTGCAAAATGAATTTCTAAATCTAATCTGAGCTTTAAAATTGAGCACTTATCTTTATAGTGTTTCCTTTTTGTTTTGTTTTTAATCTGTAATGTAGAACAAATCAACACTCTTTTTCAACAAATCTTCTCATCTAAAGATCAACATTTTCATTAGAGTTTCTTCTGCCATTTCTCAATATGTCATTTATTCCACCATGTCAGCTACTTCACTTCAGGCACAGACTAATTTGTCAGCATTACCTTTTAAAGCATAGAAAACGATTTGGGTGATTCAAATCAAAGCTAAATGATTTATTCAGGTGGTGTACATCAGCGAGTGCTTAAAAACCAGCTGACTGAAGTAAGTTCAGGGTTTTTATGGGATAGGTGATGTTGAGCATGCCAACTTTGTGGATTTAGTTTGTGAGGAACAGGCATGAGGCTAGGCAGTGGGTAGTAGTGTCTGCATGAAGTTCCTCAGGGCCCACAGAGATCATGCTGCCTGTGTTGGTTGGTTCCTATATAATCAGTGGGCATGGTCCTTGATGACAGTGAGTCCAAGAGAAGTGAACATACTGTCACAACAACCATCATATCAGTATTTTCTTAGAACTATTTTCACAAGACTTGTGGTTTTTCCAGCTAGTCCAATTTCTGGGACAGGAGAGGTAGATCATAATAAAGAAAGAAAATCAGGCAAAGGTAGGGGGCAAAGGGGAAAATGGAAGCCCTCTATCACATCTGTGTTAGTATTTTTAGTAAAAAATGTCAAAACTGTGATTTGATAAAGAATGGGTGTCACTTACCTTTTCTTTAGTCTCTTATTAATGCCAAGACTGCATTTTTCACATTATTTAAATGAGAGCTTATCCTAAGTTTATGATCATCACATATGCTTAATTATTTTCCATATACACATCTGCCTTTTTTGGAAATATACTATGTCTGCCAGACCTGCTTATTGCTATACCGATAGTCCCCATTGGATGTTTCATTAAATTAAATATCATTGCCTGATAAGGAATGTCACCTAATTCCAATTTCTTGGTTGGACTACCACTAACAACCTGTTCCTCTACCCTTCAATAATATTTTGACTATAAGAAGAGCTTTTTACAGAATAGTTGCACTTTGATCACTTTTGATCACTGCACTTTCTGCCACTTTCTTATGTTGGCAAGGAATTTATTTTTTAATGTAAATTAATGATATTGTTCATTTTTAGTTGTTAAATTAATCTCAGAACTTTTGCCTATTAAGCCTGTCAAATAGAAGGTTTTGTTCATGATTCTGAATGAATGTGTAAGCAGTCAGGTGTCCATGTATTCTGGGGTACCTGGTATCATCCTGATTCATGTCTATTGGCTTAGGCTAATTATAAAGAGTGCCTCCTTTTATTCTCAAAAAAAAAAAGTCCCAGTTTGAATGATAAGTTATATGTTCACACATAGATAACTTAGAATAGGTAATGGCATTATCAATTCAAATGCAGTAGGACAGAGTCAAGAGGTAGAGGACATGATATAAAAATCATTATGATAAGTGTCAGATCTATATCTGGCCATTAAATCAGAAGAGACTATTACATACCCTCTCAAGTTGGTCCATGATTCTTAATATTAATTGCCATAGCTAATTCTATTATGCAACAAACATCCCACGTAATTAAAATTATTCAGATGGCTATACTGAAATATTGTACAAATCTGACCTGAGCCTTATTCTAATCAATTTATTATGTGAACTAAGAATTGTGTTATTTTCCACAGGTTTATTTTCAGAACCTAAACAAAAGTTAGAATTATAAATTATATGAGTGGGCAGATAATGAAAGTAGTTACAGCATAGAAATCCTGTTCTCTGAAACACAGAGATGAAACTTTAATAAGAAATTACTCTGTATATAAACCTGTAGCAAACATATAAACATCATATCAACTTCTATTGGATTCACCATCTTCAAAGTCCATGGCCACTTTTCTATAATAACCACTACTGGCAATACAATCTCTATAGGCCTTGAAGAACTTCATGCAGACATCATCATACAATGCCTAACCTCATACTTGTTCCCTATACTTTTCACTTCCAGTCCCAGGACTTATCTAAAGTGTTCAGGCATGAGACATCTTGAGACCTGCTTCATACTCATCTATGTAGAACTTAAAACTCTGATGAAACTAATGCCAGGCATGTTAAAGCTTCAAAAGAGTGTTTCTAACATGGAGAAGAACTGAATGGTTTTATTTGTTTGTTAATTTTCTTTTTATTATTTTATTATTGTTATTTTTTTTCTTCCAGGATTTTATTTAAATTCAAGTTAGTTAACATACAGTATGACTTTGGTTCCAGAAGTAGAATTTAGTGATCATCACTTACATACAACACCCGGTGCTCATCACAACTAAGTGTCCGCTTTAAAGCTCATCACCCATTTAGCGCATCCCCCCACCAACCTCCTCTCCAGCAGCCCTCAGTTTATTCTCTATAGTTGAGAGTCTCTTATGGTTTGCCTCCCTCTCTGTTTTTATTTTATTTTGCTGTTCTTTCCCTTCCCCTATGCTCATCTGTTTCGTCTCTTAAATTCCACATAGGGGTGAAATCATATGGCATTTAAAAGAAAAAGTGTTTACAGGGCTTTACCAGGAGGGGACTTATGAAAGATTCAAGAATAGAGGAAATGTGCTTATGGATTTATAGCCAATTTGGATGCAATCTCCATTTTATCAAGGTGGAGAAAAATAGTCAGAGGTTAACTCATGTTTAAGAGGGGGTGGGAAGAAAAATCTATGGAGAACAAGGACATAGGCTACGAAGAAAAATTCTCAGTTCTTCAGTGTCTAGTCCTTCAGTATCTCTTACAATATGCTATTCTAAAAATAAAAAGTGAAACAGACGAATAGCTCCAATTTAGAAAGAAGAGACAGAGGTATCTGTGGACAGATATAAGAGTAGGAAATCCTGGATCCAGGGAGGATGAGTAGTGTGTCCTGGAGGTCAAAGAAAGAGAATGAGGTTGGCGATATGGCTGGAGAAAGACTGGTGGGTGGGGGATGATTAAAATTGGGTATGGTAGAAAAGTCTCATCATCCTGTAAAATATTAGGAAAAATCAACTTGCTCATTGTAAACATGGTTACGTTTGAAAAAGAGATGAAATATAAGAATTGAATCCTTCAAGTTTGGTGAGAATAGAAAGTGGTTATAGAAGGTGAAGGATTTACAAATGAGAAGATGGACAACTAAAAACAGGAGAATTCTACACTTTTCTCCAGTCTTCATTCTTAATGAACTGGGAAGATTTTCATGCTTAGGGGGCTCATGAGAAACAAGATTGGTGGACTCCATGCTTTCATACAACATGTATTAATTTTCATTTGTTGCTTTGAGAAATTAAGCTCAGCAGCCTAAAACAACATGCATTTATTATATCACAATTCTATGGAACTGAAATCCGCTAGGTCTGTTTAGGTACATAGCTTATGGTCCCATGAAGCTAAAATTAAGATATTGACCAGTTTGGGCACTTATCTGAACTCTATGGGAGAATCCACTTCCAGACTTATTCAGATTGTTGACAAAATTCAGTTCCCTATGCTTATAGGACCCAGATGCCTATTTCCTTGCTGGATGTTGGCCATGGGTTGTTTTCAGCTTCTAAATGTCACCTTCAATTCTCGATTTATGGCCCTCTTTTTCTATCTTCAAAGCTAATAACGATCCATCATGTCCTTCTCACACTTTTGTTCTCTCTAACCTCCCCTCTGTCTCATCCTCCTGCTTATCTTTTCTGTTGGATTACTTCTACCTCTAGCTGCAGAAATTTCTCTGCTTTTAAGGGCTTACTTGGTTAGACTGGACCCATTCATATAATTCAGGATAAAACCTATTTTTGGTCTGTAACATTAATTGTATCTGCAAAATCACTTTTGTTATTTATTACAACATATTCACAGGATTCAGGGATTAGGGCATGAACATTTGTGGAGGAGCTATTATTTGCTCTATCACAATCTACATACTTAATGTCCTCTATAATGCATTTTCTATGCTACAGCTCATAAACATAATTCAGATGTTCTTAAAAATGTAAGATTCTGGATAATGGGCAGAATTTATTTTTGCAAAATCCCTAGAATCAGAAGGCTAATGCCAAATAAAGTGTAATACCCATAATATATGGCCTTTTTATATCAGAAATTAAGCCATGTCATGTAAAATAAATGATCTATATCTATCTTTTTGAACCCCTGAGATATTCAGAACTTTTTTCTGCATGTTTTTGAATCATCTTCCTCTCACTCCCCCTGCTGGCTCTTCCTAATGTTTACCACTCTCCCAAGTCTTTCACTGATGCTATTGTTCTGGATCATTAGTAGAATGACTCTGTCCTCCAATTCACAAAGAGAAGAAAGGGATGTGCTGCCCACACAAAAAAATTAAACAATATGCTCAGAGTTGATATACTCATCAGTATTATATCTTTACAAACCTCTATGGTAGGCACTGGACAGACCCACTGAAGACCAAATGGCCCAGTAAGAAACAGAACACAGGAGCACATCACTGTGGCATAGCAAGAACTGCCTTATGTTAGACCAGTACTGCTCCATAGAACTTTCTGCAATGATGAGAATGTCCTATCTATTGCCAAGTGGTCCACTTACCAATTATAACTATTGAGCACTTGAAATGCAATTAGTCAAATAGAGGAGATAAATCTTTAATTTAATTTAGTTTTAATCTAGTTGAATGTTAATTAGCCACACGTGGCTTGTGGCTAGAGCCTACTGTATTGGAGAGTGCTGTGTTAGAAGACGAAGGTTTCAGTCCCAACTTCCATCTTTCTCCTGACTTCTCAGCCCTGAATTCCTCTGGCTTGAAAGGTATTTCACTGCTCAGACTGCATTGACTACCAAACTTAAATGTACTGCCATACGGAGGTTTTGGGAAGCTGCGTCAACTCATGTCTGTTGTTTCCTAGCTACATCCTTTACTCTGTTTCTTGATATGCTGGTAAACTAACTAGAGAGAAACCATAAGCAGAGTTGGAGTCATTAATCTAGTCAGCTTTGGAATCAAAGCTATCAGTTTTTATTTGACCTACTGTCTCCTAAGCAAACAATTAAAATATGGATTAATTTCTATTTGAGAACCGGTCTTTTGTTTATCTGAATGTATTTAAATTGTTACCTTTTCTGAAGTTTCCTAGATACAGATTTTTTTTTTTGCTGGGTTTATTGGTTAGAGCTGAGTTACAAGTTCCAGAAAAACAAAGTTGGTAATGGGAACGTCAGCCAAGTTTTAACTCTAGCCACCTAGCTATAAAGTTCGGTGTGCATTACATTACGCTCCTCTTCAAAAAGGTTCTTTATTCTGTGTGGAGTAATTCCACCTTTCTAACAGATGTGTGCATGATGCATCTCTGTGCATTACCGACTTCTAAGAATGAATCACAGTAATGCAACCCTTCACTTCTTCCCAGCACAGAGATACTACTTTTGGTTATGATGGCATTCTATATGGGATTTGACAAACTTCAAATAATTTAATGAGGCAATATTCCCACTCTGGGAGTGTAGGACTCATGAGGAAAAAAAAATCAGTCTTGCATTAGTGTTATATACAATGTATATGAGCAAGCATTACTAATATAAGTCATCTTAAATATGTATGGCTTTATTTTGGTGCTGTTATTCATATTCCAAAACTTATTCTCCAGTCTGTGTTTCTTCTCTCCTTTGAAAAAAATTAAAATAACTGATCTGCCCGCTGAGACAATAAGGAGGTGTGCTACAAATGTAGACAACTCTGCCTTGGTGTATGGCTTTGAATTTCCTGAGGGTACTATTTTTCCTGATAGGATGAAATGAAGGTTTTGTGTTTCAGCCAATCTTTTGTTATCTTTCCGATTTCTCTCAATTACTCTACACCTAGTGTGTTAATGGTCATGATGGGCATTATGGAAGATCATCCTTGAGAATTTATGGTGAAAATACAACCATACAGAGTGCACAGCTACTACAGGAAGATAATACTTTTTTTTTTAACCTAACCTGCCTAGCTTAAAGCCATCCTATTGAATTGCCTTTAATATAATTGGTTTAAAAAAAGGGAAGGCAAAGGAGGTACAGGGAGAGGTATTGTTAAAGAAGAGCAATAAAGGGAAATACATGACAATAGAAATATTCCTTTCATAATCTTTCCTTTCACAATTTCTTTGTTGCGCTCTTGTTAAAAAAAAAAAAAAGAAAAGGAAAGAAAATGCCTACAGAAAATCCAAATGAAACTCATACATTTCTAGTTTCAAGATAATGGCACCAAATGTTTAGCTTTTTGAACTTTATATCAAGAGAATTTCTGATATTAAGGGCCTAATAACATTATTTGAAATCCAAAAAATAAAAAGTAGCCTAAATTGAAATATAGAATAAATGTGCTAATATTACCAAAGGAATTTTCATTTCATCAGACAAGTCATCAAACTTTCAGCCCTGAGTCTGAAACACCTTAGCAACTGCACTACGAACAGCACTCCGCAGACTTCTCCAGTTCTCTACTTACGAGAGAGATTAACTAGAATTAGTTACATTTTCTTTCCCTGAATTTTGGTACTTTTGTATTAATGAATTGATGACAGCCTTTTCATCGGATATTCTCTGATATTGTCCACTCTAAGTTACGATAACGGAAAATTTAAATAATTTTATTTTAAAATAGAAATTAATTTCAATCAAGAAGCTAAAACTGTAACCCCAATTTAGTTGCTAAGTAACACACCATGTTGAAAACTGCTTCTTGATTCTGGGTGTCAAATTAACTCTCCCTCCCTCCCCCCCCCCCCGCCTTTTTTTTTTTTTTTTTTTTTTTTTTTTTTTTTTTTTTTGAGATGGGGTAGAGGGAGAGAGAGAGAAGAAGAGAGAATCCTAAGCAGGCCCCACACCCAGCACATGCCCTATGCAGGGCTTGGTCTCCGGACATTGAAATCATGACCTAAGCCTAAATCAAGAGCCCAACCTAGCCACCCAGGTGCCCCATAAATTAACTGTCTTAAATGTCATTTCAGAGAAGTCCTTTGTTCACATCTTATCTAAAGTAGCTGCCATTATTCTCTATCTCAATTTTTGTTCATTTTCTTTAGAACCCTCATTATATAATTACAATTATCTTATTAATGGTCTATTTGACCATTCTGTGGTCTCCTCTGTATTTCTGTTCGAGAGATGCAAGGACCTGTCTTGTTAACCTTTGAATTTTTAGTTCTTAGAACAACACCTGACACAGAGTAAGCACTAGATAAAGATGTATGGAAGGTAGTATTATGCACATATTAATTATTATTAATTATATTGCTACTTATAAATAATGTATTATTGCTATATCTTTAAGGCTGTTAGACATAATGTCTAAGATCACTTTGAGTTAAACTGATTATAAAGCAGTAACTAAAAACTCCTAAGGATTAATTTAAATGGCAATTAATAAGTCAATTTTTAATTCACTTAAGTCAATGTAGTTTTTTTCTTAAAATCATCTTTTACATATACATTTTTTAAATGCTGACTCTTTGGTATGAAAGATGAATGACAAGCAATTTAATGAAACTGGTCTCACTTATGAGTGTCTCCCAGAAGCTTATGAAACAATAAACAAAATAATGTCATTTGTCTATTAATTATTCTAATTATGTGGAAAATATTTAAGAGGAAATAAGCTACTTGTTAAACACAATCTTGTCTACAAGCTTATTAAGTATAGTTAAATGTCAGACTTAAAAAAAATCTTTTCTTGAGATAATATTTGGCTTGAAACAGTAATAGTGTGCTTACTTCATTAACTTGAAACTACTGAAAACACGAATGATAAGTGAATATACTCCAAATTCTACCTGTAGAGATCACCACTAATAGCATTTTTGGTGTATCTTCTTGCAGTCTTTTTTTTTTATCTATATATTAAAGTGGACTATATAAAATTGCTAGTGTAATTTAATTTTCAATACACAATGCAACCTAATTTTAAAAAATTAATTTACTTTGAGTGAGAGAGAGTGTGTGTGTATGTGAACTCACGCAAGCAAACAGGGAGGGGCAGAGAGAGGGGGAGAGAGAATCTCAAGCAGGCTCTACACTTAGCATGGGGCACGATGCAGGGCTCGATGTTCCATGATCTTGGGTTCATGACCTGACCCAAAATCAAGAGTCAGAAGCTCAACCAATCCAGCCACCCAGGTGCCCCTATTTCAAAATTATTTCTATATATGAAGTTTTGTAGCTTGTATTTTTAAATTAATATAAATTTTAATATATATATTATATATGATTATACTATAGCATATTTAACAAATTCCTTATTATATGCATATGTCATTTTTAATTTTTTTGTTATATACAACATTGAAGAGTCTTCCTTTGTGCCTAAGTCTTCAACTGAGTTGTTGATGAATATCTTAGTTCATTTTGAAAGTGTGTTACCGCTTCAAATAAAGAGGGGAGATGAACATTTTTAAGGCTCTTGATATATATATTCCCAAAACATTTTCCAGAAATGCTGTACGAATCTACCCTTTTAGTACCAATTTAAGGTTGCCTACTGCCTATGTTTAAAACTGAAAATCTAGGGACATGTGAGTAGCTCACTCAGTTAAGCGTTTAACTCTCAGTTTCAGCTCAGGTCATGATCTCATGGTTTTGTGAGTTCAAGCCCCATGTGGAGCTCTGTGCTAACAGTATGGAGCCTGCTTGAGGTTCTCTCTCTCCCCCTCTCTGCCCTTCTCCTGCTCTCATGCTGTTTCTGTCTCTCAAAATAAATAAATAAATCTAAAAAAATAATAAAAAGCAAAATTGAAAATCTGTGTTAATTTGATAAATTAATGGTAAAATATAGAATCAATTTAATTCTAATTATTGGTACAGTTAAATGTTTTATACATTTACTAGCCATTCCTCTTAATACACATTTTAAAATTTATGTCCTATTAGCTTTCAATTTCATCTTTCTGCTGTAGTGCTTTTACCCTCTATTTTATATGATCTTAATATGTCATACTACAGAAAACAATTTAGTTTTCTTTTTAATTGTATTGGGAAAGTCAAAATTTGGAGATTTTCATTTTTATTTTATGCTTCTACTGGTCCACAACTTTTATTTGACACCCTTGAAACCAAAATTCAGAATTTTATCCAAATTTAGGAAGAAATAAATGTTTTTAACTATACATTATGTAGCATTCCCTTTGCAACACCACACAATTGAACACATTAAAATTTTTGAAGTAAAAAATATGAATGTTCACACAACAGCCTCACATATGTACATGTCAGTCCCCAAAATGAGTTTTAGTATCATCTAAACAAACAAAGAAAACTAATAAGATTTAGATGTGCATAACTTTTTGAATTTTGCAATGAGGATAAGCAATTATGGACCTATGTTGCCCCATGAATTTTCAATTCATACTTTGCATAAAATAGTCTCATGTTACTAATGACCTTAGAAATGTATAATATGGATATATGTGTTTCATTAAAGTGTTGTGATAATTATGTTCTGGAGAGAATTATCTCAATAAGTCTATCTTAATAATAATAGAATATATTAATATTACTAATATATTAATATTTATATATTAATTATATATTAACATTTAAATCAATATTATTTATTAATATATTAAATAATAATAATAAATAATAAATAATATTATAATTTATATAAATAATAAATAATAATAATAATAAATAAATATATAAATAAATAATAAATAATAAATAATAAATAATAAATAATAAATAATAAATAAATTATATATTATTAATATTATATAATTATATAATATTAAATATTATATATAATATATATATTATATTATATATATAATATATATAATATATATATAATATATATTATATATATATTATATATATTATATATATTATATATATTATATATATAAATATATATTATATTTATATATATTATATATATAAATATATAAATAGATAATAAATAATAAATAATAAATTAATAAATAATAAATAATATTAATGTTTCTATATTAATAATATGTTAATATTAATAATATCTATAAGAATAGATATTCTATATCTATATTATATTATTTAATATTATACAGATATCTATATCTATATTATATTATATATGTATATATATCTATATTAAAATTATTCAAATATTGTTATCAGTGAAATTTGGTTAGTAGTTGAGGAAGACAATGCCCTTTTTCTGTTTCTGGCATTGTCATTTACAAATATTTACAAATTGGAGACATTTGGTGAGGATCATTTTTGTGTGCAAAAGTTAAGGAATAGTTTTGTTGCCTCTACTCTTTATAATTTATCTTCCCTCTTTGCCTCCTCACCTAACTCCTTGTTTTCCTTACTTTAATTAAATATAAGGTTTTTCCTGACCCATTGACCCTTACATTTATGCAACAGCAATTTATCAAATGTTTTCATTTCTATGCTTGTCATCATTCTAATTATTGCTTATGCAGAAATAGACATAACAGGGAACTCTTCTCCTTTGTGGACTTTACATTGTAGAAAGGAAGGGGAAATAAGTACATAAATGTAAGTCAGTGATACAAACTGCAGGGTAAGGGGATAGAGAATGATGGAGGTGGATATGATTCCAGAGTCCTCAGAGAAGGTCTCTTTGAGCAGATGAATTTGATGCTTGGAGAGATTAAGAAATAAGACAAGTGTGTCTGAAGTAAGTGAGAAGGAGTGGTAAAAAATGATTCCTGAGAACGAAACTAAGGTCAGATCATGTTAGATATCACAACACCTATCTGTTCATATGTATGCCTGTGGCTAGCTATTGGTTGCTCAGTAAACACTTGTTAAATAAATGAATGTATTTCAAATAATACCAAGTTGGTAGAGATGAATAATATAGTTTCTCTTTTCTTAAAAACAATAAGAGAAATGGTCAAAGAGAAAATGCAAAGAAAAGATTTTGGCATGCCTGATAGGTAAGCCACACATTTTAGATGGGAATGTTTGAGACAGAAAATGTTTGTGGGATGCCAGCTTGAAAATTCCTTTAGCATTTCGATAAACAATAAAAAGAAGGACCTATCAAACTCACAAAATAAAAGGTAGAAGAAAATAGGCTCTAATAATAAATGAGGTTATTTATTCAAATCAAGTCAAGATTTACCATTTAAACAAAATATCACAAATTAAGTGAGTTTTTATTTTAATGTAATCAAGAGCTGGAAATCTCTAAGTTTTAATTTTCAATGTACCTGTAAAAAACCGGGAACTTAGGTCAAATGAACATAAATTAGGGATAATGAAGCTCTTTAATTCCAACAGTAATTAATTAGCGCGTTCTTAATGATTTTTATTTTTGAATTCTCTCGGGAATAAGTGCTATCTGCTGAAAGAATAACATAATATCAAGGTACATAAGTCAATAAATCAAATTTCCCTCATGAATGGAATATGCATCAATGTACTATTGAGAATTGCAGGCTAGAGTGAATTTCTCTTCTAGGCCTTATTCTCCAGAGCAAATTATTCATATTTAGATTGTTGTTTGAATGGGTTGTGTGACTTACTTTGAATTCAGTATCTGGGGCTCCCAGCAGAATTTCCTTAGCAAACATCACAGCTGTTAGGAAATCTGTCACATGGAAGCTTGATCTATGTGTTGTTTTCCAAACTTCCAACACATTGCTTTTTCTGCCTCCAGTCATTCCTGAAAATGAGAGTACATATTTGGTGGAAAAAGAAAGACCTTCTGGTCTGGAGTAGGTCACTTAATCTCTCCAACTAGGATTGCATACTTTTGAAATATAGGGATCAGAAGAGATGATTTAAATTACATTTCTATGGGTGCCTGGATGGCTCAGTCAGTTGAGTGTCAGACTTCGGCTCAGGTCACGATCTCATGGTTTGTGGCTTTGAGCCCATTGTCGGGCTCTGTGCTGATAGCTCAGAGCCTGGAGCCAGTTTGGATTCTGTCTCTTTCTCTCTCTTTCTCTCTCTCTCTCTTCCCCTTCCCCACTTGTGTGCATGCGTGTGTGTGTGTGTGTGTGTGTGTGTGTGTATGTGTGTGTGTGTGTGCTCTCTCTCTCTCTCTCTCAAAAATAAGTAAACATTAAAAAAATCTTTAAAAAATTAAAAAAAAACTTTAAATTACATTTCCTAATCTAAGATTATATATTTTCCTGAAATTCAAATGAATTGATGACAGTAGCAGTTACTTTGTCCTGGAAGTCTGTTAAGTATTTTTCCATTTTTACTGTATCAATAGTGCAAACATTTTATTATATCTAAACACAAAATATAACTAATTAAGGAAACTGTTTGTCCAAATCATACGTAAAGAGTATTTGCATTACATTTTTGTATATGCAGTTGTACACATTTCCAGTTCACTTTACTGTGTATCCGTAGTTTGAAACCAGGAAGTTCATCTTTATGTCGGGGTATTTTCTATAATGAACATCATAGTGATTATTAGTCAAGATTTTTAAAATCTTTTACCTTCAATATTCTTGTAAATAAGCCAAAGAAGAGGGATATGGAAAGCATTTGGGTATACGGTATATGTCCATGTTTATAAAAAAAAATCCAACTAAAGTCAGGGTACTTTAGTGTAATTTCCTTACCTGTCAAATCCAAATATTCTTCTGTAACTACTTTCTTCAAAATCACACAAAGATACTTTCCCACCTCCCTAAAAATTACTAAATTCAGAGAGCTCTAAGTCTTATTACCTCCCAAAGGCTGTCAAAAACAAAAACAAAAACCAGTGGGGGAAAAGTTAATATTTTATGCCCCGGAAGATGCCAGTAAAGAAAGGTTTACTACACATAATTATATCACTTTTCCAACCCTTCCCTTAAACAAGATGAGATGAAATTTTAGGCAATCCAATGAAAATGGAAAGAGGGCCTGGTGGATCAATTTTAAAGTTTTTTTTCTACTTTCATCATAGTCAATTATCAGCATAATGGGGTTGTCATTTTTTCTTTTCTCTATAAAAAATGTATGAATAGGAAATATCTTTAAACTTCTCTATTTTACCTCATCATCCATTAGCTCCAGGGAGCAGCATATTAATTTGAAAGTCTATTCATACATTTTCCTTATATTTCCTGAGATTCCAAGTTTTATCATCCCACTCTTATGATCTTCTATAGTTATAACTAATACAAAGTAGATGTTGAAAAAATCAAAACCCCAGAAAGCCTATAGGTTATTCATCAAATACAATATGTCTCCTAAAAATAAAGGCTAGCAGGGAATTGTGCAAATTCCATCATTTCCTGATTTTTCTGATAGTAACTCACTTTAGAATTTGGAATGAATCTTCACAGTAGTGAAAGAAGCACAATTCAATTAAAGAGTTTATTGGTTGTAGCAGGCCAATGATATTTAAAATCTTAAAAATTAAATTTACATAAATATTGTTTAAAAAAAGGTTTCATTGGGGGGAAGAGGACAGTTTGTGAGGTATACTATGTGTTAATTTGGTGTACTGAGACTGTCTTCTCCGCTTGGCAGTTACATATTCTTACTCTCCTTTAGGGGTTGCCTAGAGTTTACAACACTTAATCTCAATTTATCAAGTTCAAATATAGTCTAGTGTTCTATCATGCATAGAAAACTGTCCCAGACTTAGTGTTTAAAAACAGCAGTTATATTTTTCAAATTTTGTGGATTTTCTGCTTGGTTCTGCTTGTCCCACTGGGGCTCATTAATGCAGCTTCACTCAGCTGGCACACAGGCAGTGGTGGGATTTTCATGCTGTCCAGGCCTCACATGTCTAAAGTCTTGCTGCCTGCTATCTGTTGGGGTGCCTCAGTTTTCCTCAATGTGTCCTCTCATTGGCTGGCAGAATTGACAGGGTTTCTTTGCAGCCTGATGATCTCAGAGCTCTGGAAAGTGAGAAATGGAACTCAAGAACTCAAAGTCTGGGGTATGCACTCATAAAAAGTAATTTCCATCACGTTCATTGGTCAAAGCAAGTCTTAATGCCAGATTGATTTTTGTTATAGCATTTAGCCTATCTTGACAAATATGACATAACTCAGAGTTCAGTACTACCAAATAAAAACATTGGCTACTAAATGGAAAGTAAAGGTCAAAAGAAACTGATGGCACAGGAGAGCCTTGTTAGCCAAACGTTTGGAAAAACTCTAGTGTGCAATAACTTGGAAGAAGATAGATTACATGTCTACCAGCTCAAGGGAAAATGTGTGAAAAGTATCATAATAGTAGTGTATGTTGGTTATGACTAGCTGATTTTAATAACATGTCATCAGAAATAAATAAACTCAGAAAAAGGATTAGCTGGTTTGCAAGCAAAATAAATAGAATTGAGACAGTTGGGGCCCTGAAAGATTTAAAAAGCTGCCAGTTTCTATCCCCAGAAAGTATGAAATGAAAGTTTAAAGTCTTTGAACCACAGAGTCTATTAAAACTAAGTGTTACTGCAAAGATCAGATGAAGAGAGTGGCCTTTCCACTAAGCTGGATCTCACGGTAGACTTCATTAAGTTAAAAGAGATTCTTAGAGATGAAAATCAAAGACATAAATCAGGCTTGAGAATTATGTTCAGAAGACACTATGGGTGTGGTTACTGGCACATAGGGCTAACTAGAAGTAAAGAAAGATGGGAACTGTACTACTTTCAAAGGAATTCACTTCTAAAGATACCATAGGCCTTGGCTTGTTTTATTTTATTTATTTTACATTTTATTTTATTTTATTTTATTTTATTTTATTTTATTTTATTTTATTATTTTATTATTTTATTTTATATTTTTATTCGAGAGAGAAATAAAACGGGGGACAGAGGCAAAGGGAGAGAGAGAGAGGATCCCAAAAGCATACTCCACACTCAGCGTTCAACAACATGGAACTGGACTTGAGACTCAATCCCACAAACCTGGGGTCATGACCTGAGCCAAAATCAAAAGTTGGACGATAAACTAACTGAGCCACCCAGGTCTCCCAGGCCTAGGTTTAAAATGAAAAACAAAATCAAAATTTTGCCTGTTGTTTATTCATGCCTGCTATAGGTTGAATTGTATCCACCTAAAATTCATATCCTAACCCCCAGTACCTCCAAATGTGACCTTATCTGGAAATAAGATCATTGCAGAGGTATTTAGTTAAGATGAGGTCATACTGGAATAAAATAGGCTCTTATAAAACACCAATAAGACTGGTATTCTTGGGGCTCCTGGGTGGCTTAGTCAGTTAAGCGTCTGACTCTTGATTTCAGCTCAGATCATGACCTCATGGTTCTTGTGATCATGCTGTGCATTAGGTTCTGCAGTGACAATACAGAACCTGCTTGGGATTCTCTTTCTCTCTCTTCCCCTCCCCTTCATGTTTATGCTCTCTCTCTCTCCTTCAAAGGTGAACAGATAAATTAAAAAAAAAGACTCGTGTTTTTATAAAAAGGGGAAATTTAGAAACAGAGATACACACAAAGGGAAATGCCATGGGAAGATGAGGTAGACACTAACAAGCCAAGGAATACCACAGATTGCCAGCAAGCCACAAAAAAACTAGAAGAGAGAAGTAAAACAGATTCTCCCTCACCTGACATCAACCCTGACAACGCCTATATCTCAGACTTCAAGACTCCATAATAGTAAGAAGATAAATTTTTGTTATTCAGGATACTCAGTTTTTGGTACTCAGTTACAGAACCCCCATAACAAAGTAATGCAATGACTTTGAATATACCTACCTCCTTCACACACATGCACACACACAAAACAAAAATAACCAAAAAACAAAACAAAACAAAACAAAACAAAAAAGCAAAAACAAACAAACAAACAAACAAAAAACCCAACAACCTTTCCATTCCTCATAAATTTAAATTTGATCAAGGATCTTCAGTTACTTTCACATGTAGGAAGCATTCATAATTTTGACCCAAAGGTGTTACCAAATTGTTATGAACAATTAATTGTTGTAAATCAAATCATTCTCCTTACTGAAAGCAAATGTATATTTTTTTTAAATGAAAAGAAAAAAAAATGTGGTTTTCTTCTTGTGGTAAGAACTCTTAGGGTTTACTCTCTTAACAGCTTTAAAATATACCATACAATAAGGTTGACTGTAGTTATCATGTTGTTATGCCCAGAATTCGCAATCCCCAAAGACCACCAGGGAGCCGAGTCCGATGCAAAAGCAAAGAGCCTTTATTCGAGCTAGCTCGAGCTCAATCCCCTACCTGCACGACACAGCAGTGAGATGCCAGACAGAGCCAGCGAGTTTCAAAAGCACAAAGGTTTTATAGGGGTCTGGGGGCAGTTGGTGAGGTAATGGCTCTGGCCTTAGCCGATTGGCTGGGGAAGGTTCATGGCCTCAGCCGATTGGCTGGGGAAGGGTTGGAGTCCCGTTAGGCAGGTTTCTGGGAATGTTTTGATCGGGAAGTTTGAACAGGTGAGAGGGAGGTTACTCAAGGGGAGGAGGCGTGGTCTGAGGTTTCTGGGGTTTTCCCGGAAAGGGGGCCATGTCAGGGACATAGCCACTCAAGATGGAGGACACAGAACACGATGGAGTCGGCCGGTGTAGGTCCGCTCTTTCAATGTTGTATATTACACCCCTAGTACTTATTTAACTTATAACTGAAACTTTGTACTTTTTGACCACCTTAGTCCAATTTTTATTAGTGTAACCCTATCACTATCTGACTGATTTTACAGTGGAGGAGATAATTTGTCTTTTTAGTTCATAAGTTGCCAAAGGACTATATAAGGAAAGACGTCCATCATCCAGAACTCTTGGGCTTTTTGCTGTATACAGTGATTTGTTTGGGCTTGGATCCTCTCTGTTGAGGAGAGGTAAGGGAAAATGTAAACCTGATTTTGGTGAACAAAAGACTGGATTTTTCAGAGACTGCTTCTGTTCTCCAATATTTTTATTTCCTTATTATTACTAGGTACCACTAGACCATATTTTTTTTCATCTTTACTTGCAATACAGTATTTAATGAAATGTTGATGGAAGTCATCCACTTCCAGACCTGACCCATGAAAATATCCCTTATGTGGCTTTGTTTCTCTTTCTCCACCTACATATTGAGTGGAGAGGATTTTGAGGACATGTGTGACCAGTCTCCCTGGTATGCCTGGAAATGTTCCAGGATCAACAATAAAATTATGTGACCCAGGAATCCCTTTCAGTCTCAAGCAAACCAGGAGAATTGGTCACCCAACAGAGGATACTAAGAAGAGTGTAACCAAAATAAGAAAATAGACAGAAACTCTGAAAGACTATAAAAGGGTGGGCTTTTTACTAATCCACCTTGGACTGTAAAGTGATAAAACAAATAAACTTTTGTTAAGTCCTGAAATCTAAGGGTCGTTTTTAACAGGTTACATTACTTTAATATGTTGTATATCTGCACTTATCAATGCTTTACAGTTTTCTACCTTTCAATGTGCCAGCTCTATTTTCACTTTTTTTCATAATTGCATACTATAATTTTCAGTATTCTTTGTGTATATTTAAGTCTGTTGTGAAAGTCAAAAGTGGATTGGGTTCATTGAAATAAGTTTAAAAAGAGAGTCTAGTTTATATTAAGCATAAAGGAATTGAATATAGGGAATTAAGTACTTACACATTGTTGGAAAAACCGAAGAAGGACAGGGAATTTACCCCTGGAAATAACTCCGACAAGAATTCTACCATGGGTGTGCCGTCAATCCTGTCACTGGGTTCTCCAGTGGAGACTTGTAGGTCTGTGTCAGGAGTTAACACTGCACAAGCTATTAGAGCTGAACCAACAAGAATGGACACCCGAAGTTTGGTCCCAATATTAGGGAATGAGATTAAGTAAGAGGCTGTTGCTACTGATACTCTTTGCTAGCCCTGCCAGCAGAGTGATGCTAGGTATGTTTCTCTGTTGACCGTATAGAAAGTGGGTTGTTTTTGGTTTTGTTGACTATTTCCTTCGCTGTGCAGAATCTTTTTATCTTGATGAAGTCACAACTCGCTCATTTTTGCTTTTATTTCCCTTGCCTCCGAAGACTGTCTAGTAAGAAGTTGCAATGGCTGGGGTCAAGGAGGTTTCTGCTTTTGTTCTCCTCTAGGAGTATGATGGTTTCTTGTCTCACATTTAGGTCTTTCATTCATTTTGAATCTATTTTTTCATATGGTGTAAGAAAGTGGTCCAATTTCATTCAAGATTTCAAGTTCTTTTTGTGATCTGTTACCTAGCATACCTAAAACTTAGCATCTCCACAACTAACTTTTACTTGACATGGATTTATTTATCTCTAAATTAATTTCCTTGAAATGCAATAATTCAGCTTTACCTACAATCAGATTTATTAAGAGATTATTTCCATTTCCAGATCTTTGTCATTATTGCTACATCACTCGATGCAATAACATCAAAAAGAGATGCTCATCTGACACCAGATCAAAGTCAAAGATTATTTTCTGGCAAAGAAAATAATGTAAGCAATTTCTCACTGAGAAAATCATATGCCATGGAAAAATATTAGAAACTTTTTTAAACATCATATAATATAATGCAGAGAATGAAACACACTAGTTACATAGTACTTCAGAAAGCAAGTACAGTATAGTACCTCAATTATCATAAAGCATAGAAGCCACAAAATACCTGCAAAATTATATAATCATGAGACATATTTCAAATCTTAACAAAGAAGTTTATAGAATTTCTTAAAACAGTCACTTTTTTCTCCAACTACAGTTTTTTCAATGGTAAAAATCTAAACTAAATAGGAATACGGCATGGACAGGGCACCTACCAGAGTAGACAAGAATTTGGTCATCATCTGTTCCATTGCCATAACATTAGGCAAGGCATTTAAATTTCCTGAGACTAATCTGTCTCCTTTTTGAATAAGAGGATCAAATGTGCTAATTTCTAATCTTTTTGAGATTCAACTTTCTGTTACTCTACTTCAGATTGAGTCTGAACTCTTGCAGTTTCTTATTTTTTTATTTTTTATTTAAAAACAATTTTTTTAATGTTTTTATTTATTTATTTTTTTGAGATAGAGAGAGACAGAGCATGAGAAAGGGAGGAGCAGAGAGAGAGAGGGAGACACAGAATCCAAAGCAGGCTCCAGGCTCTGGGCTGTCAGCACAGAGCCCAACATGGGGTTCAAACTTACGGAGTGTGATATTATGACCTGAGCGGAAGTCAGATGCCCAAGCAACTGAGCCACCCAGGTGCCCCTGAACTCCTGCAGTTTTTTAAAAGCTCCTACTGGGGTGCCTGGGTGGCGCAGTAGGTTAAGCGTCCGACTTCAGCCAGGTCACGATCTCTCGGTCTGTGAGTTCGAGCCCCGCGTCGGGCTCTGGGCTGATGGCTCAGAGCCTGGAGCCTGCTTCCGATTCTGTGTCTCCCTCTCTCTCTGCCCCTCCCCCGTTCATGCTCTGTCTCTCTCTGTCCCAAAAATAAATAAACGTTAAAAAAAAAAAGCTCCTACTTAATATATCTAACTTTTTAAATTAAAAAAAAATCTTTGGTCATAAAATTCACATTGGATCTTATCCTGCATTGATCCAAAATTATGTTTAAGCTTTCCTGAATAAAATTACTAGTTCAGAACACTATCTCTGTTTCTCTGCTTCCCAAATCACTGTGTAGAAAGACATCATAATTCTCTAGATAAAATTAGTGCTAGTTTTGCATTTAAAAATTTAAAACCTCAAATGTATTTTTCATTTCTCTCGTACCTTGAAGCTATCTATACAATGCTCTTTACTAATGATCTAGGTACGTGGGTTTGTGTCTCCAGGGCTCATGCTCTTGCCTGAGCTCACAGAAAAGGAAATCTGCCAACATTTGGAAGCAGTGCTAAGGGGGGCTACTCCTTACTCTTTCTTCTCACTCCTTCTCCCTCTCCAAAGTGGGAGTGATTAAGCTATGAAAATAAATTAACATTTTGAAGACCACCTTGTATGCAAGACATGTTGTCCTATCTCTTCTCTCTCCACCTTTTGATTTAGGGTCTGAGCTTCCTATAGGTCATTAGTTTTGGTATCTGCTTCCTTTGTGCTAAGCACCCCAGGCAGGTCTTGTCTTTATAAACAGGTCTTCTTTATCCAATTTCTTTGGTTGTAAATCAAATACACAATTCCTGCTTGGGCCCTTAGCTATATTCTAATAGCATGTGTGAGTAAAACAAAATGCCATCTGTCATCCGCAAATTTGGAGAATTATTGGACCTTTGTCTATAACTATTAATAAAGATAATCTTTTCATCCACTGAGAATCCTATCTACCCTCCATTGGTTAGTACCAAGAAGGAAGATAACTCTACTTCTACCTTTAACAAACTATAGTGTTCTATTTTTGATCCTAGAGCATTTTAAGCCTCTGAGGTGCTTCTGGTTTCCAAAAGAAGTATGTTTTCTATAGCACTTTTTACATTTGCAATAAACCTTCTGTTTAATGACTTCATATTGAATAATATTTCTCTGCTCTGAGAAGTACCACTGCAGAGATATGAATGCACATTGTTATACATTAATGGATATTTTAAACATCATCCAATATTTCAATTACTCATAAATACAAAATATATTTCTCTTTAATTTTTTAAAGGAAGATGATTTTTAAATATCAGAGGAAGTGGGGCTTTTAAGAAAAGCATAATAAATTCTACACTAGTGAAATGTGAACTCTACCATTCAGCACAAGGACCAGTACCATGAAGGCACTGAATTATACAGCCGAACAAGGTCCAGAGAGTGAATCACACTATCAAAGAGTGACCTCATTCCAAAAATCCATTTCTTTTTCTTTTTTTTTTTTTCCAACGTTTATTTATTTTTGGGACAGAGAGAGACAGAGCATGAACGGGGGAGGGGCAGAGAGAGAGGGAGACACAGAATCGGAAACAGGCTCCAGGCTCTGAGTCATCAGCCCAGAGCCCGACGCGGGGCTCGAACTCACGGACCGCGAGATCGTGACCGGGCTGAAGTCGGACGCTTAACCTACTGCGCCACCCAGGCGCCCCCAAAAATCCATTTCTAAAAAACTAAACATTATCTTTCCAAAACATGATTTTAAGAGAGCATTGAAATCCTTTAGAAAATATTTCACAATAAAGGAGATTGAAGTCCATCAAAATGGGAAGAAATCATTCAATGGTCATTTTTAAAATGACAAATAGTTTTATTTTTTTATATCTAAAGGCTTTAAAAATTATTTCTATTTTTCTTTTTTTTTCTTTTTTTAAAGTTTATTTGTTTTGAGAGAGACAGAGAGAGCAAGCAGGGGAGGGACAGAGAGAGAGAGGGAGAGAGAGAGAAGCACAAGCAGGCTCTGCACTGTCAGGACAGCCTGATGAGGGGCTCGAACTCACGAAATGTGAGACCATGACCCGAGCCAAAACCAAGAAGAGTCAGACATTCAACCAACTGAGCCACCCAGGTGCCCCAAAAGTTATTTCTATTTTTCAATCACATTCCATATTTTCAAAAACTTTTATCATAAACCTAGATGACATTAACCTCACAATATCAACAAAACAGTGAGAATAAGGGTAGTATTCTAAAATTCAAAAATCCAGATGCAAAGAAAGATTTATATCTTTGATTTATAATGTATAAATACTGGTCTCTAAGCTCTTAATATATTCAGTAAGAACAATTTCTAAGATACTTATGATGGCAGAAAATTTTAATGCCCACTTATGAGGCCTTCAACCTTTCTATCTAAAAGACATTTTTTTTCAGAAATATATTTATTTCTCACATGACTGAGGGGTAGATGATTTCCAATCCCAACTCTAAAGAGATCCTAATTGGCCTGGGCCAGTTACAATGACAATTATGACATTTTTCTTTGCCTGTGATTGGCTTGGGGTAGACACAGGACTCAGTTCTGGCCAGTAAGACTCAAAGACTCAAAGGCTTTGAGGCTTCTGGGAGATTTTCTTGTGAAGATTGCTGTGAGGTGAGGTTGGAAAGTACTATAGCCATTTTGCAACCATGAGGAAATCTAGCCCAGGGGCAAAGCCAAAAAGATGCCTGATCAGAGAAATGTTCATTATCTGGATACTACATATAATGTCATCAACCTTACCACCTCCCATACTTCAAGACTTACAGTTATATGAAAAATATAAATATTAAATATCATTGGTGTCTGTTACTTGGGATTGAAGATATAATACCTGAAAGGCTGAGAATATAGCTGGAAGGAAGGAAACTGTTTCAGCAAGGAAACAGTTTAAGATTCAGCAGTAATGTGTAAGTAACGGATCATTTAAAACTTAAAAAGATAAGAAATGAGTAAAATAAATTCTTAAAAATATGACACAGTAAGTATTTATCAAGCAATATTAATAGTGTAATTTCACTCTGAAGGCACCTGAGTGGCTCAGTTGATTGAGAGTCCGAGTCTTGATTTTGGCTCAGGTCATGATCTCACAGTGTGAGATCAAGCCTTGAATTGGGTTCCATGTTGGGTTTGGAGCCTACTTAAGATGCATTCTTTCCCTCTCCCTCTGCCCTCCCCCTCTCTTAAACAACAACAACAACAAACAAACAAACAAACAAAACAAGTAATTTCACTTGGATATCTTCAATAGAAGAATTTTTTTTAAGACAGTGGTCAGGGGCATCTGGGTGGCTCAGGTCATGATTTCATGGTTCATGGGGTCAAGAACCTCATGGGGTTCTCGGCTGTTAGCACAAAGCCTGCTTTGGATCCTCTGTCTCCCTCTCTCTGCCCTTCCCCTGCTCATGCTCTCTCTCTCTCTCTTAAAAATAAATAAACATTAAAAACAAAAGACAATGGTCAGGTTATCTCATTTTCTGTTACAAGAAAATGTATAAAGACCATTGTATTACAGGAGGCCTGGGTGGCTCAGTCAGTTAAGCCTCTGATTCTTGATATTGGCTCAGGTCATGATCTCACAGTTTGTGAGACTGGACCCCATGTTAGGCTCTGTGCTGTCAGCACTGTCAGCTTGAGATTTTCTCTCTCTCTCTCTCTCTCTCTCTCTCTCTCTCTCTCTCTCTCTAAGTATTTAAAAAAATTAAAGACAATTGTATCTTAGTCATGTTCATTTGACAGTGTCTCAACTAAATAAAGGTTTACTAAGAATACATTATCTAATCCATTAAAAATGTCTAGATAAATGATAGCTATGATTCAGAATTTTGAAATTCAGACATAATTCTTTAAAAAAATTTTATGAATGTTTAAATCAGGCATTAAGTTTTATTCATTCATTCATTTATTCATTTCTCATCAATATCATTCATGCACTTATTTTGTAAGTATTCACTGATGATCTGTGTTGTAAGACTCAGAATATGAGATATATTGGATATACTGGAAAATATGAAAAAGTCTTTACTTTCTTAAAGATCATCATCTAGAGGGGGAAAAGGTATCAGATGATTCATATGATTAACCAATTAATTACTTTTTTTAATTCTGGGAAGCACTAAGACATAGGTTGGGATTCTAAGGAAATGGATGATAAGAATATCTGGCTTAATCTGTGGTGATTAGGGAAGTTGCCCATGAGCAATGGTCAAGAGAAAGGGATGGCTAACAGTGACAACAGTTTGTTTCCAGGGGAGAAATACTGTATCACATTATTCATAATTTCCAGAACATGGTAGTAATAAAAAGCAGACCAAACTGTTGTTTGGCTTTATTATTATTTTAAAATCTTAACATTTTCTACAGATAATACATACCCCTTATTGCCTATGGCATGGATGGGTCTTTATGACTGTCCTGTCCATGAGGAAGAGACTCATAAAGTGACATCTTCAGAGACCTCTAAACCATGTGAATTAAGGAAATACCAGGATCCATGTCATTTGCCTATCATATTGAAGGGGCTCTGTTTAAAACCTATGCATGAATTTTAAATGTGGATATTGAGACTATTCAATTTCTTATATTCTGTTTTCCCCTAACAGTCCTGTCCAGTCCCTGCTCCACCATCCCACCCTTTTTCAGGTTGACATAAGGTCATTCTGCAATACGACAATGATGGATATTGAGAGGACACATGCACATATCACACTTATCTGCTCTGTTTTCAGGTCAAGACACACACACACACACACACACACACAAACACACACTTTTTTTTTTAAAGGTTTATTTACTTGTGAAAGAGAGAGAGAGCAGGGGAGGGACAGAGAGAGAGGGAGACAGAACCCCAAGCAGACTCTGAGCTGACAGCTTAGAGCCCAATGTGGGGCTCAAACCCATGAACCATAACATCATGACCTGAGTCAAAGTCAGACGCTTAACCAAATGAGCCACCCAGGCACCCCCCACACACTGTCTTTTGAAGAAATGTTTAGAGATATTACATTAGAGGGATTTCAGTTCATTCTGGTTTAGAAACTTCTTCTTTTAGATAAAGTTTTGTTTGTTGGACTGGTCCATTTACTGAAAAGCATCATAACTACAGAGATGGGTGAATGACTGACAACTTCAGTTTTATTAAAATCTTGAATTAGGATTATATTCTGCAGCAATATTCTAATTTTTCAGACATCTTGCCTTGTCATTCTTGACTTTGACCAAATTTTCTGTATAATATATATTGTTTTTAAGCTAATGGTAGTTTTCTCATATTTAAAAATAAAATGTTTTTGTTTAAAATATTATTTTCCTACTTTGTTGAGGTAACTTTTAGAGCTGCATCACTTCCACATTTTTAAATTCTGCCAAATTATAGTTTTTAAATATCCACCAATTGGTATCCACATTTTATTAAAAAATACATAGTGGTCAATTGTGCTTATGGTCAGAAACATTAATATTGATGGCAAAAACATGAGACTAATATTTTATATATATGAAATAAAAGATTGTCTTCTTAAGAATCTAATATTAATACATATTAATATAAATAATTTCAAACATTTAGATGTACATATGCAATCAAAAGGAAAAGTGATCATTTTTAAACTGAACAAGAAAATCGGTTTTGTTATTTAAAAAATCTTCATGCAAAATGAATTTTTGTTCTATTTTTAGCCTTTTATAATTAGGAGATAATTTAATCAGTACAAATAAGTCATACTATTAGTGTCAATCTCATTGCATATTTGGAAAAAAATGGAGTTAATTATAGAGACGTGCTAAATGGAATAGAAATATGTAAGAGTTTTGAGAACGTTAACATTTCTTTAGATGCTAGGAATCTATTTTAACATGCATGTTTTTAAAGATCAACTATGTTTTACTAGGGTGGAAAAGGAACACTGAACCACCTTTAGATAAATTTTATATCCTAAATAGAATTTTTAAGTCTTTGGGCTTTAAATATTTGCTAATAATTGCATATCTTATACAATGACTGAACTTCTTTTTTTTTATTTTAATGTTTATTTATTTTTGAGAGAGACAGACAGAGTGTGAGCAGGCAAGAGGCAGAGAGAGAGCGAGGCACAGAATCCAAAGCAGGTTCCAGGCTCTGAGCTGTCAGCACAGACCCCCATGCCAGGCTCGAACCCAAGAAATGTGAGATCGTGACCTGAGCCAAAGTCAGATGCTTAACCGACTGAGCCACTCAGGCACCCCTACCCCCATGAACTTCTTCTAAATCAAATGTCTCAACATAAGCACTACTGACATTTTGGACTAGATAATTCTTTGTCATAGGAGACTGTCCTGTGCATTATAGGATGTTTAACAATATCCGGATTCCTTCCCCAGGTGCCAGTAGAACTGCCACTTCCCAGGTGTGACAACCAAAACTGTCTATAGACATTAACAAATGTCCTTTGGTTGAGAACCACTACTCATAATGTGATGGGGAAACATAAGAAGAGAGGGGGAACAAAAAGTACATGCTCTAACAGGAGAATGACTCTAAGTCCTAATTAGAAACAACAGTTATGGGGTGCCTGGGTGGCTCAGTTGGTTGAACGTCCAACTTCTGCTCAGGTCGTAATCTTGCAATTCATGGTTCGTGCCCCGCGTCAGGCTCTGTGCTGACAGCCCAGAGCCTGGAGCCTGCTTCCGATTCTGTGTCTCCCTCTCTCTCTGCCGCTCCTCTGCTCATGCTCTGTCTGTCTCTGTCCCTCAACAATAAATAAATGTTAAAAAAAATAGAAACAACTGTTAGCAATGAATATTTTAGATTGTGTTCTTTTTGTTTTTCAGGCAATGTACAAGTCTCCATAATGAGTATCATAGAAGAAAATCAAACAGAATGTTTTTTTCAAAAGCTAGGATGAGAAGAGTCCTAAGGAAACGTCTCACTTAGGGCATGAGGGCAGAATATTGTATAGGGTTTTAGCAGAAGATTCAAATTTCAGCCAAAATTCAGCCAGTTTGGGAAATAGAGGTATTACCTTCCAAGTAGCATTCATTGTTTGGACAAGCTGAATTTTATCCAGAGGAATGGTGAGAGATAGTTAGGGACCAAATGTCAGAAGCAAATGTGGGTAGAGAGGAATGGCTGCAGGGGATAAAGACATGAGAGGGCCAGAGCAGAAAGCTCTCAGCCCTTCAATGTCTTCCCAACGTGTACTTAATACGGTGCAAAATGCAGTCTCGATGACTGTAGTGAATTTCATTGTTAGTGAACTCTGGATTCTTTTCTGGTAATATTGATAGTTTTCTAACTCTGGATTCTTTTCTGGTAATATTGATAGTTTTCCTCTGGCCCTATAATCTCTTCATATTTCGTTCTCCTGTCTGTATTGATAGATCTGCTAAATATAAAGTAGGAATTTGTTTTGAAGGGAATGTGTTTTCAATTTGTATGAAGATGGTAATGCACTAGTAAGATTTACTGAACACCCAGATGAGATTGATTTTCATTAATTCAAAATTCTGTAATATTCATGACAAGAGGAACCATGTTTTTATGGTTCACAATATTTTATATCATTAGACTGTTTCATGAATGAGTGAATGAATAAAAATATCAGAGGATAGACCTATTTACCAGGTTTTCCCACTCTGGGCCATCGAATTCTGCCTCTTATTTCCAGATATATTAAAGCTAGCCAAGTTGTAGATATTAATATATATGTAATATATATATATAATATATATATAACATATATATATTATATATATATATAACTATATATATACATATATAAAACAAAATCTGAGAGTTCTTTAAACTTAGAATTTCATCAATATGACAAAAATATTGCTAACAACAACTGTATCCTCAGTATCCCGTCAGGACTGTACATTATTCAAGTCATACACAGTAGATTGAGAGGGATTTGACTACTATATTTTTTAGGCAATATGATTTAATAACTTTGAGAATAATTTCATAACTCAACCATTTACCAGGATTTTTGTTTGTTTCTCTATGGTATGTTTCCTTTTTTTTTTTTTTTTAAGTGAGGTTCTATATTCCACCATAGGATTGTTTTGAGCATCAAATAAGATAATTCAAGTAAAATATTTAGTTCACTGCTTACCACATTGCCGATATTTATTCAAATATTAACAAATGTTTACTAAGGGTTCAATTTGCTAGGACTTTACTGTGCATCCTGAAGAACAGAACACAACCATTAATCATTGTTGTCAACATTTGATCATAATCAAAACTGCAGTTTCGGGGCACCTGGGTGGCTCAGCTGGTTAAGCTTCTGACTTCGGCTCAGGTCATGATCTCATGGTTCGTGAGTTTGAGCCCTCCGTCGGGCTGTTTGCTGACAGCTCAGAGCCTGCAGCCTGCTTTGGATTCTGTGTCCCCCTCTCTCTGGCCCTTCCCCACTGGTACTCTGTCTCTCTCTCAAAAATAAATAAACATTAAAAAAATTTAAAAAATCCCTGCACTTTCCTTGCTTCAAATTCTGTGACCTCTCTCCTGCAACCCCACAGTGCTCTAGTTCCTCACTGTCTGTACTGTTTGGTTTCTTTTGTCTCTACCCGAGGTTCTTACCATATTCTTAGTCTTTAAAACTTAAATGCTAGATAAGCAGTCACTTTATCAACTCAAACTCTGTTCTGATTTTCATGGAAGGCTTTGCATCAAACAGCTTGTGTTATGAAAACACTTCTTGCCTTCCGGGATGACTAATCAGAAATGCTTGCACAATGCTGCACTTCCCACTGTCTGTACCTCCTCTCACACCCAGCTGGGCACCGCCCGAACAATACCAATCCCTACTCTGGCAGCAGGTCAGGATGTTGTTACTCGGGTATTTTATTTGTCACTCCACGTGGCTGCACTGGAATCTCCAAGGCCTTTTCATGTCAGCCTAACTATGATGAAGAGAACCCATCTTCCCTACATTATATTACCCAGGCCTCTATGAATAAGGGCAGGAAGAAGGAAAAGAAATTATAAAACTTAGAACAGGTCACCATAGTTCTTGGTACATAAATAGATTCATTGATAAGCATAGTAGGACTACTTATGATCATGAAGAATAGTACTGACCAGGTTCAGAAGGACTGAAATCAATTTTGGAGGGTACATAGAGCCCAACATATGTTTTATGTGAGGCAAAATGAGCTATATTGTCATAGATTCAACTGAAAAGTAGGGGAATCATGGAAATTGTAACATAAACAGCACACAAACAAGCATCAAACTGATTTTCAAATGCTTCCTTGTATGTTCTATTGATTTTTCATTATTATGACCTTATTCTTAAACCTCCTTGGTTGTGATCCTAATTTTCTACTCAATCTTTGTTTAGATCCCACTGGGATAGTGATATAGTGTGATTATTCAGAAAGGCACAGGAAAGAGGAGATTAAGACTCCCTGCTAATGAGAACAAGGGAAGGAAAGAGAAATGTGCCAATCTAAGTGTTCTACCTGTAAATTGAACTGCCAGACAAGAGGAAATAAATAATGCTTCAGCACAAAGCTCTTTTTTGGTGAAAAAAAAAAGGTCTAAAAATAAATACAAAGCAAAACAAATGGAATCGATCAACTTCAGGGACTCAGTATAAATATATCATATTATATCTTTAACAATAATATTATAAATGTTAAATTATCTTCAGATTATTATTTTGTATAGCTATAAACACAGTATTATTTGCTGAAAATGTAATAACTTTTATAAGAAACTAAATATAATATACTTCAGACAGACATGTATTAGTTTCATTTTAATTATGATATTTAACTTACTATATTGTCTGTAAGAGGGAGGGTGATTGAAATACAGTATTATTTATATTTACATGTGAAATATTACAAATATATAATAATTAATTATTACAAATAATGAGTTATCCTGATAATATGAGGCTTTTGATGAATAATGAAAATAAACAATGACATTTTTATATATGCACATAAATGTGCAAAAATATATGCACATGTATCTTGCTAAATCATCCATGTGATAACCTTTGTATTTATTTTTGTTTAAACTTTTAATCTTTGTTCATTTTCTTTGATCCTATTTAAAATATCTCTAACACAACAGTACAATATAAATAGCTACATTTTAAAAGTGGATTTTATTATAAGCAATATAGATAGTTTTAAATCTTGCAACTATTCAGATATAAATAAAAACCATATTTTTAAATGTTGCTTATATTGAGAAATTCTATTCCATTTGGTTTCTCAATTTACAATGGGTATTATGTATGTATTAATTGAATCCAACTGTACAGATGTATTACTCAGTTTTCATTTCCTTTCAAAATTGTTTTCATTGGCATTAATCTGATATTTAAGAAAAGTTTAAATTCCTTTAGCCACTTTCTTTGAATAGATTACTAAGTTAATAGACATGAACAGGATTTGAGTTGTACTGGACACAGAGAGCTAAGAAATAGACTTTAATGATATATTAATTGCACACATCTGAGTGGACCAGACAATTTCACTGCTGCTTGTGCAGCAGTATGACATGGTTGCTAAGGATGATGACTCTGGAATCAGATGGCTATAGGTTTGAAACCACTGTGGAGCATCCTATACAGGTGAACTTGGTCAATTTATTTAGTATCTCTAAGACTTAGATTCTCTACCTGTACTGCTAACAATAATATCTACTCTATATGGAAGTTATTAGACTGGCATAAAACGAGTCTGGAGTGCTTGCATGGGAGGGTGAATTATGGCATCATAGACTTTTAGGACTGGGTAAATATATTGTATATAACTCCTTTCATGAATATATTTTCCTTAAATGTCTCTCTGACAGGCATTATAAGTTGTCTAACATATAGAGTACTGACTTGTTTCCTCACATCAATTTCTGAATCATGGGCTTCTATACATCTACATATAAAATAACAAATATATATTACTTTTTAAAATGGGAAAACTAGGGGCGCCTGGGTGGCTCAGTCTGTTAAGTCCAACTTCGGCTCAGGTTATGATCTTGCGTTTAGTGGTTCAAGCCTCGCGTTGGGCTCTGTGCTGACAGCTTGGGGCCTGGAGCCTCCTTCGGATTCTGTGTCTCCCTCTCTCTCTCTGCCCCTCATGTTCTGTCTCTCTGTCTCACAAGAATGAATAAATGTTAAAATTTTGTTTAAATAAAAAATAGTAAAACGGAAAAACTAAATTAAAAAATTTTTAAACTAGATTTTAGTGTTATATGTATCCACAACCCTTTGAATCTATTTATCAAGTCATCAAATTGACATTTTCTGTTAATTTGGGAAAGGTAGAAAGGTTTTTGTTTATATGTTGAAAACACAGTAAAACTGCATGCTTTTAATGTACTTTGACATTTATAAGTATATATATATATATATATCTTTAGCATGTTAATATTCTTCTCATACTTACTATATTTTTTTGTAAAGAAATAAAATTATACAAATATGTTTAATGTTATCTTATACCCTTTACCCTTCTCAGAGGTCACCATTGTCCTGAGTTGAAGCCATACTTCTATTCATTTTTTCTATAATTACTATATTTTAAATAGCATATATTATTATTATTATTATTATTATTATTATTAACATATATATTATTATTTGGGGGTATTTTAATATTTAATACATGTTATCTTAATTTATGCATCTTTTTGTAATTAATCTTATTTAATTCATCATTATTCTTTCCAGATCTATGTTGACAGATACACAGATACAAATATTTTAACTCTTATAAATTATTCCATTGTATGATTCAATTATAATTTTGTATCCATTCCCATATTGGTGGTCATATGGGTTGTTTCTAACTTGTATATACTGTCAACAATACTGCAGTGAATATCTTTTCTTCATGACCTAAATTTTCTCTAGAATATATATGTTTTTATTGTATATATGTATACATACACAGACACACAAATTTAATAATATTTAATGCATGCAGAATTGTTTGTTAAGGACAGACATATTTTCATCTTTATAGTTATTTCTAATTTCTTTTCAAATTGATTGTACAAATTCACAGCCCACATGTATAAAAGTTTCATATTCTCACTCACACTTCCTACTTGTTGTTTTTAACTGTGTTTTGCCTTCAAATCTTCAGGTAGGTCCCTACCTGAAAATTGTTTTTCAAGTTTTCTTTATAAAATCAAGCTATTCTTAGCTGTAGAAATTGTCTGTAATTAAAATGATAAACTAAACTCAAATTACTTAGCTTTCCCATTTAATAACAAGGGAAAAAGCAATACAAATAAACATCAAAATTATATTTTGAACTATCTAAATCTCTATTTATACATCATGAAGACTCTTCTAAGGTGTATTGGCTTACTGCATATTCAACCAGTCAACTAACAATATTTATTGAGGGGCGCCTGGGTAGCTCAGTCAGTTAAATGTACAACTTCATCTTAGGTCATGATCTCATGGTTAGTGAGTTCAAGCCCAGCATTGGGCTCTGTGCTGACAGCTTGGAGCCTGGAGTCTGCTTCAGATTCTGTGTCTACCTTTCTCTGCCACTCCCCTGCTCATGTTCTCTCTCTTTCTGTCAAAGAATAAATAAACATTAAAAAAAATTAAAAAATTTCTTGAGAACTCATAATTTTTGTTCCAAAATTTTGGTGGTGTATGGGTAAAGAAAAAGTTCCTGGTCCTTATTCTTAATATGATGTAGTTAGTCTAGTATCTGAAATAGTGAACTGTAAACTAAGCAGCTATGTATGGAAAGAATGGAAAGCCAATCTGTGCTTAGCAATATTTTAGAATCTACGATCCTTAGGAGGAAAATAAATTTAAAAAAATCATATCGTACAATTAAGTCTAAAATTAAGTACTGTAAGTTCAATTCCTGATTCTACCAACTCCTAGGTGTGTAACCTTGGGCAAATTCCTTAACCTCTCTGTGCTTTACTTTCTGCATCTGTAAAATTGGTATGCTTTGTGTAACTATTACAAAAAACTGAATGAGTTAATACATGGAATGTATTGACAATGGCATCTCACACATAGTAAGTGCTATAAAATGCTATTACAGAATTTTTTAGTAAAATATCAACTAGCTTAAGAAATCACTCTATTTCAGAGTTTAATAGCTCCCTCTTCATCTGTAACTTCACTACAACCCACTGTCCAGTAGATCTTCTAAAAATGTAACTCCAGTAACTACTGACCACCACCTCTATCTTAGCCACCCATCATCACGGAACTGGTTAAAATTTCTTATTTCTTCTCATTGCACTTTGAATAAAAATTCAAACTCCTGTGACCTAGAGACCCTGTGTGATCAGGACTTTGACTACCTTCTCAAACTCACTGCCTCTTCAGTCTTTACCTCACAGGTTCCAGTGGGTCTCTTGTCATTCGAAGGCCTTTCAGGCTTCTGAGGCCATGCCCTGGCTACTCCTTCAGCTTTTTTCCTGGATGTACACTTGGTTTGTTCCCTCACAGTCTTAAGGACTCAGATCAAATGCTACTCCTGCAGAAAGTCTTCTCCTGATCAACCTACTTAAGGTACCCCACTCCCTTGCCTTGTTAGGTATCCTTAATGTATAGTCTGTTAATATAATACACTTTAGTAAACATTGTATGTATCAATTCTAACTTATAGATATATTCTTATATTTATTTATAGATAAATATTTAGACCCAGGAAACATTAGCTGAAAATTGCACTAAAAATTGCATATTAAGATCTATTAATATGCCCAACAGCTATTTCAACAGGCCCAGGAGTGAATGAACACTGTATAAATTTTTTTAAAAAACAGAAATAAAAGGGGGCACCTGGCTGGCTCAGTGATCTTGGTGTTGTAATTTCAAATCCCATGGTGCATGTAAAGATTACTTAAACATAAAATCTTAAAAAAAAAAAAAAAAAAGAATAGTACCCAAAGCACATTATCTCATTCGCTGCAGAATTTCTTTGGCAAAATTTAATATCTCCTACAATATAGAGACAGGTTGCTTGGTGTTTTCTAAAGGTTATCAATTATGTCAAACAAGATGTCCAGATGTCTTTATTATACATTTTAGAGATTCTAATAGCACAATAAGTCAGTAACACAGTTATAAGCTCATTTTTCAGTTTGATTTTGAGCATCTGATTTTTCTATAATTAAATTTTTAATTCCAGACATGTTATATTTATTTCTTTCAAAAATCATTCTTTATTCCTATACATATAAAAATTTAGCATATACATATAAAATTATTATACAGTGAGATGTCATGTTTCCTTTAAAATATATAAACTAACTGTAGATTTTTAACACTGAAGTTTCTATTTTTCTTATAATGAGGCTATTATATAAGTATCTAAATAATTCACAGAACTTTTTTTCAAAGAAACAAGGCCCAGATTGTACAATCTATGAACCTGATGAATTTATAGTCCTCTAAGGGCTCATCATTTTATTCATAATTGATTATGGACTATCATATGGAATTACCCTGGAATTTCAAAGAGATGCTTAAGAAATTGGCAACTTATTAGCTCAGACTCCTTAGGTTGTGGAACTACATTTTAAAGACTATTAATACCCCAGTTATTTGGGTTTATGGTATATTAAGTTTTAATTTACTTTAAAGTAAAACAACAAGAAAGCAAAACATTTATTTTAATTACAAAAGAGCTAAATTGTATTTGTATTCATTTTCTATCATCTTAAGGCCAAAATAATCTTTCATGAGGAAAATATTCAAATTACCATAAACTTACATATTTTGTTTATAGCTATAAATTAAATATCAACTACAAGCAAACTGCATTTTAAACATTAATTAAAAATTGCAGACTTATGGAGGATGGCAGAAAGGGCTCCAAGTTAATTTAGCTGTTTTAATTCAATCTGACTGACTTAATTATGCTGCTATACTTGGTTGAAACAGAAAAATTTTTTTCTTTCTTTTGATGAATTTAAAATATATGAAACTTCACTATTTTTTCCTGAAATAATGGCACAATTCAAAGTAGGTTTTAAATATTATCGACATGTTATGTAAAAATGCAGAATCATGATGTAATTCATCTGTTAAATGTCACCATATATTCATTTAATTTATATTTATAAACAATTTTCTCCAGGTTGTGAATTAAGGATTCTTGTGGCTCACAGAAGGTCTACGCTAAGACACAATGAATTAAAAATAGTAATGTTTGCATCCAATTTTTATTTTCCAAATTTGGACAAGATTTTGTTCATGTTCCTTTCTGTTTTATTTGTTGGCCACATTGAGAGGCTCTACACAGAAACCTATTTTATCTTGGGTTAGACCAAGAGGATGGTCAAGCATTTTAGGTTGCTTATTCCCATCTTTTCTTACCCTTCCAAAAACCAAGTTTCATTACTTTGCCCACCAGTGATACTTAGTTTTCAATAATTCAGGTCTCAGAGGCAAAATATCCAAGATTGCTAATGCTGACCCATGCTTGTGTGTCAATTATGGATTGCAGGCAAGAATTATTTTACCATATTAATTGTTGTTGATAACTTTTCTGGTTCAGAGCATAAGTTGGTGGAAAAAAATAGCTAACATTTGGTAGCGTCAAGCTTAACTGCAAACTCCACCACAGGCAGTACCTGGGCTTACAATTATTTTATTTATTTAGTTATTTATTTTTTCAATATATGAAATTTATTGTCAAATTGGTTTCCATACAACAACACCCAGTGCTCATCCCAACAGGTGCCCTCCTCAATACCCATCACCCACCCTCCCCTCCCTCCCACCCCCCATCAACCCTCAGTTTGTTCTCAGTTTTTAAGAGTCTCTTATGCTTTGGCTCTCTCCCACTCTAACCTCTTTTTTTTTTTTCCTTCCCCTCCCCCATGGGTTTCTGTTAAGTTTCTTGGGATCCACATAAGAGTGAAACAATATGATATCTGTCTCTCTCTGTATGGCTTATTTCATTTAGCATAACACTCTCCAGTTCCATCCATGTTGCTACAAAGGGCCATATTTCATTCTTTCTCATTGCCACGTAGTACTCCATTGTGTATATAAACCACAATTTCTTTATCCATTCATCAGTTGATGGACATTTAGGCTCTTTCCACAGTTTGGCTATTGTTGAGAGTGCTGCTATAAACATTGGGGTACAAGTGCCCCTGTGCATCAGCACTCCTGTATCCCTTGTGTAAATTCCTAGCAGTGCTACTGCTGGGTCATAGGGTAGGTCTATTTTTAATTTTTTGAGGAAACTCCACACTGTTTTCCAGAGCGGCTGCATCAGTTTGCATTCTGGGCTTACAATTTAGAGAACTGCATTGAAATCAGATCAATTCTAACTTTTAACGAATATCACATCTTTATAAAACAACACAGGACAGTCAATTTGTAATTAGGACTTGCACGTAGTGAATTTTGGTCACCTGGATCATCATACGTTAGAATGATTACAATCATAGGGCCTTAAAGATGGAAGGAAATGTAAACATTTTTTCTCTTGGGGAGAAAACATAAATTTCACCACAGCGAATGTTCCTAATTGATATAGCTTATTAGCAACAGATGAGAATAAAAACTTGACTTAGTTGACACTGAGGCCGAGGAACCCAAGACAATGTCAGCAACTTAAAAAATGACATTCATATATAAGGCCTTAATAACAGTTAATCATAAATGTTGATTCCATCTTTCTTACATGAATGTCTCTAATCAGATGACTGTAACCACATTCTCCTTTCCCGGCTTTGACATATCCATAAGTTATTTACTCATCAGATAAGCCCGGCCATGAATCTGATGAGAAGTGCCATAAAAGCACCATTAATTCACACTACACATTCCTCTTCTCTTTCACACCCATTGTCATTATCCTCCCACACATTCAAACTAATTCTAATTGATGGATTCCATCAGCAAATTAAAAAACAATACTCTCTAGACTTCAGTGATGAAAAACATACAGAGGAAAACAATATGTTCTTTGGAAATGGAGCACTTTGTTATCTTTATGGTGCAGAGTGAAAGACAAATTAAGGGAAGAACGCTGTGCAAGCCTTTTTTATTGCTTTTATGATAATAAGAAGATAGTCCTTATTCGTTTTGATTGGGTGGTACAAATACATTGTCCTGCTACAATGTATTGATTTGGTTAAAAATCAGTGGATGCCTGATTGAAAACTTACAGGTGTTTCCTTCTGATAGTTTACATTTGCAATTTAAATTGCATTTATAAGCTTAAAAGCTCATCCACAACTACTGTGTTCACCTCTCTAAAGAACAACTTACATTTCATGAAGTAATTTATTAGCATTCAGTTGTAATTCATACAATAATCTTTTTTGATAAGGAGGTAGGTGCCATTTATTGTGAAGAAGGGTAGAATGAGCAACTGATTACAAAGTAGTATTTACTGGAGACAAGGGAGAAATTACAACAATATTTTCCGTGTTCTTAAATTTTGAAATGAAAATCAAACCTTTCCATTGTGATATTTAGGGTGTAAATAAAAGCAATCCTTGTTTCTATGTAAGCTTCCCTTTGTGTTACTTCCCTGTCTAAAATTAAGATTTAAGGTGTAATTTCAGCTGAATTACTCAAGAAATCCATTTATAACGATGAGTCCTTGCAAAACACAAAAAATATCCAAGTGTTTCCAAATAGTCCCTCCAGCCCGAGATGGCATTGGATGTTAAAGCAACTTCCACTCCTCTTGAACCAAGCTGCTACAGTGACTTTTTACTGAAACTATCTTTAATCTACCTCCGTAATCCTTCTCTAACACTGGAGATATTTCTACTGAATGCTGAAAAGTACTTCTCATGGTTGCTTCAAGTTCTAGCATTGGTTGGAAAACACCATTGTAAGACTAAAGGATGTACCTTTAAACTCTATGTTGTTGCCCTGAGTTGGATGTCTATGAGTTATCACTAATATCTTCTCGTCAGTAATGGAGATATAATAATATGATAATTTAATAATGAGATAATAATGATGCATAAACAGTGCAACCTTTATATCTTTCTTTGGAGGTGCTTTCACCAAGAGAGCAGAAATTTTCTTCCCAAGATAATTCAAAATAATCCTGATCTCTTTAATCTCTGGTTATTTTGTTGGTTGTATAGTATCCTTATTTCAACTGAAGAACAAAACCCTGCATCCTCTTTCTAAAGCCATTGATTTTTGTTTGAAAAAAGAAGTTCAGGGTGGCAACCAGCAATCCTCAAAGTTTCTTCCATTTTTATGCCAGAGACATGTGCACATTTTAACTTGAATGACAGGATTCTGTAGCTATTCATAGAAATTGTAAATATGAAGCAGGGGTGAGCAAAGAGTGCAAAAATTATTTTCTAAGTTTTTGCTTATCTTTGCTTATATAAAGAAGTTGAGTTATCACTACAGGTGGGATCATAATTTGTTTATGGTTGGCAAGTGGTAACATTTCTTAACTGTAATCCTCATCAACCTCAATTTCCATCTCTCATATTCATTATGAGGCTTTTAGATCAGAAGCATTCCTTTCTGGGGCACTTGGGTGGCTCAGTCGGTTAAGCACCAGGTCTTTTTTTTCTTAAGTTTATTTATTTTTTTAGAGAGAGATAGAGAGAGACAGAGAGACAGAGAGACAGAGAGAGAGCACACAAGCAGGGAAGGAGCACAGAGAGGCGGAGACACAGAATTTGAAGCAGGCTCCAGGTTCTGAGCTATCAGCACAGAGCCTGACACAGATCTCGAGCTCACCAGCAGTGAGATCATGACCTAAGCCAAAGTCCTAACTGACTGAGCCACCCAGGTGCCCCAAGCACCCAGCTCTTGATCTCACTTCAGGCCGTTATCTCATGGTTCATGAGATTGAACCCCAGCCCTGCCTTGGGCTCTGTGCTGACAATGTAGCACCTGCATGGGATTCTCTCAATCTCTCTCTGCCCTTCTCCATGTGTGCACACATGCACACATGCATGTGTGTGCTCTCTCTCAAAATAAATAAATAAACAAACAAAAAAAGCAATCCTATCTACCTTAAGCATGTGTTACTACCAAATGTCACTTCATGGTGCCTGTTTCTGTGAAACATTTCATAGTAAAAACCAACCTGAATGTTGCAGTTTACTAGAATCTTCAAAGATCCAGATCACTCATGCTTTGTGGGGGAGTTACCAGACTTTCCAAGTTCACATTCAAAGGTATGGCAAAATATAATCATGATACTTTGTTAAATTATAGATCATCAGACAATAGTGATATAAATACTATCTTTCTTGAGTATTCTCATTTAGATCGCTTCCCTCTAAAGTGAGATCTTGTTTCCTGAATCCCTCTTGAAGGCTTGGATTATTTAAAAATCACTGTTTTATCAGTGGTACTCCCAGATAAGAAAAAAACAGCCCAATGAGATGAAATTCCTGACAATGAAAATATGGAGACCTGTAGTTAATTTTTAAACCTACGACAAATTATTTAAAAATTGCACTCATTGTGAAGAGATCTGGTGTTTACTTCTTTACATAAGTTCCCATAAAGTGTCATGTCATAAGAGAAGAGAGTGACATAAATGTTCAACTTATTTTGAGGAGAATTAAAGCACGAATGAAATCATGAGACAAGGCAGAGAGCACACATTTCCATTCCTGATTCAGCCCACACTGCAAATAATAGAGCAGTGCTTATCTTTTGATTTCTGAATGCAGTTTTACTGGCCACAAATAGCCTAGAATAAGAAGTTAGATAGGTGACAGGCTAAATCCCAGAAACTGAACTGACACAGCTCCAACAATCAACTTCCATCAATCAGTGACCCCAACCTATTCATAAAGAATGTAATACTTTCAGTTTCAACAGTCTTATGGACCTGAGACCCTCAAGCTTTATGCAACATGTATTAAACGTCTTACCTTTAGGTAGTCTTTGTTCCAACTTGGTTGTTATATAGGAAACTAAATTCTTTTAAAAATCAAGGGGAATCACAAAGTAGTCAAAGGATAGCTATTAACAACCCAAGTCTGCACCAAATAGTTTACAATTGTGAGAATTACCAGCAGCCATTCAAGAAATTTGAAAGAATGCCAGTGGGTTGCTAATTCAGAGGCACAAGTGTCATTTTTTGATAAAATGTTTCACAAGATCATAGAGGGTTTTAAAACTTCCAAGTTGCCCAGGCATTGAGACTTCAGCTCGAGTGTATCAAAGGCTGAAACAGCAGAGCTCGGAGCCTGGCAGTGAGAAAAGTTGGTAGTTTCAAGTTACAACTGAGATTAAAAACTACAAATGTGAGATTTAATTTTAGTAGCATATTAATATTTTACAAAGGCTCTCTAGCACTATTTTTTAAAGATAAATTCCAATAAGTGAAGACCCTTCCCTGTCTTCTTCATCTTAGAATTCCAAGACTACTCATGACCACTGTGACACCAAACAGCAATTTTTTTTCCCTTGGAATAGCACAGCAGGTTAGACAAACTCTAGGGCAGAAATCTGTTTCCACTGGTTTCCCCTGCTGAGGAGAGTAAGTGTAGGGCACAGACAGAAAGATAGGAATGCAACCCATGTCTCATCCCCACCAGTCAGCCTAAGGAAAGAATCACTAAGAGATACAATGAAGGCCGTGGCGCCAAGCTTTGTCAATGCCCTTGGACTCCATCTCCAACAGACTCAGAGCATCACTTATATAAAAACATATAAGAGATGAGAAAGGGAGAACTCCAAAGTATGCATTAAGTATTATTCCTTTTGGGAAAAGTTATTAATATAATTGGAGGACCTTATGTGTTATTGAAAAACAAACATGGAATATTTAAACTTCATCGTATAACAGATAATGTGGGTTGGCTGATTGCTTCCGTATTTTAGCTTATTCTTACTTATATAAACAAAGTGACTTAAAAGTAAATCATGTTTCTCTAGATACTTAAGTAAATATGTTAATTCTTATAAATTTTTTGAGAACTACTGTGTGCTTAGTATATTTCTTACAAATATTGAATCATTCCAGGGCTCATTCCTAGGCTTTTCTCTTTCTACAGTGTCTTCTTCTCTGTCCTTCTATTACACATTTGGCTCTTGTTCATCATCCTGTCTCTTATGACCTTGACATTTTGCAGTTGGAACACTCTGCCACCAGATCTTGGCTGGCTCCTTGCTATTCAGTTCTTGACCCAACCTTCATCTAATAAGCATGAGTCACAGTGACTGGACCTGGTGATAAAACAGTGAATGAAGACTAACTTTTGTCCTTGAGGGGCATATGATCTATAATCTGTATGGTTGAGTTTTGAGTTAGAAAAGTTTTTTGACAATAAAATATATCTCAAAATAGTGTTCTTTGAGAAAGAATAAAAGATTACTTACACAATTAAATAAATATTATATCCTACTAAGAGCAAGTTATCCTTAACATGCTTTATCTTACAGCTCCATATCACAAGTGAGTGAGAGAGCGAGAAAGAGAGAGAATGAGAGATTGAATGGGGGTTGGGGGGAGTAGGGATCTCATTTCCATTATAAATGTCATGCAGCCTCAAGTTGCCCTGGAAAATATGAAATAGTTTGAAATATGCTCTGTTGTGAAACTAGGCAAAGGTAAGCAGGAGATATCCGGAGCCAAAAACTATGAAATATTCCAAGATTTTGAGTTGATAGTATTAATTAGTATTTTAGTCAACCAAAGAAAATTGTCATTTTAACTTAACTAATTCCCAGCCTTGTTAATTAACAGACTCTACTACTAGAACATTCATTTTCACGTGGATTGTGTTACAATGTTTACTGTGTGTGTGTGTGTGTGTGTGTGTGTGTGTGTGTGTGTACACTAATGTAGGAAAGTTTTGGCAAGTAGAGTGAAGGATATAAAATATACATGTATATACAATAACATATATTTATCTCATGGCAGGAAGACCACATTTGCAATACCACCAGTATCCAATTCATAGCATAGTTTCTGGTTCCCATGAATCTTAATAAATAGCTGTTAAATGTGTAAATAAGTAATAGCTGAGAAATTAAAATTTATACATAACATTTGATGTATTTCATATTTCAAAATGCACTGGCTTTACATTGGTTTCAAATACAAAGCAAAAATGTATTAAAGAAGCCACATATTAAAAAGATGTCTCTTAAAGACCTATATAGGTAAGGAAGAAAGGTATTTACTACAAATAGTGATGATAAGGTAATTGTTATGAGTAGATAGATAGATAGATAGATAGATAGATGTGGGTGTAAATATAGGTATGGCGGTTTTGGAATACAAATAGATATGAATAAAGAAGAGCAAATGATATATCAGCACAACCATTAGATATGAAGAAAGAGAAAGAGGGAGAGAGAGAGAGAGAGAGAGAGAGAGAGAGAGAGAGAGAAAACACACACTACATGATTGTAAGAATATTTAATTCTTGTGTACATAAATGTCTCATTTCATAATTTGATCATTTGATCTCAGGATTTTTAGAAAACAAAACTTATTAGGGCAGACTTCTGCTTCCAGAAAGATGGAGCAGATATATTTTTTGATACTTCTCCTGCTAAGAACAGCTACAAGCCATGAATAATATATATAAAAGAAATATTAAAATAAATCAATAAAAATCTATAAGATGAAAAGAAGAATGGGGATCTACTAGAGACCTCTTGATCAATGAAACACATAGTTATGACTCTCTGGGTTTTATTTTTGCCTTAAATATTCCAGACTTTGAGCACAAGAAGGCAGAAACTCAGAAACACCAATAGGAGTAGACCAAAAAAACAACAACAACAACAACAAAAAACAAAAGCCAAACTAAACATGCAACCACTATATGTCCTAACAATTGTATTCTTAGGCATGTATCCCAGAAAAATTAAAAGTTTCTTTTTACAAAGAAAAAACTAGATACAAGTATTTATATCAACTTAATCTGCAATAGACAAAACTTGAAACACTTCTGGTGATTTCCAATGGGTGAATAAACTGTGGTAGATCCATACCAAGGAATAATACTCTACCAAAAGAAAAAAGAATGAAGAATGAACTATTGATACATCCAAAACCTAGTTGAATTACCAGAATTGTGCTAGTGAAGGAGCTAAAGCAAAAAGTTACATACTGTATGGTTCAATTCATAGAACATTCTTCAAGTGACAACATTTTAGAAGTAAGTACAAATTAGTAATTGACAGAGACTTGGGGGCTATGATGGAGGGAAGGAAGTGGGTATGTTTTAAAATTATAACATGAGAGATTATTGTTTCAAGGAAAATGTTTTTGTCTTCACTGAATGTGTCAATACCCTAGTTGTGACACTGCACTATAGTTTTGCAACATGGTACCAGCTAGGTAACAAACTGGACAAAGTCAGTTTCTCTGTATGAAATCTCTGGGCTTTTTCTGTATTATTTCTTACTATTGCATGTGAATTTACAATTATCTCAAAATGAAAAGATTAATCAAAAGCAAGTTTAAAAATATCAATGGTTAATTTAATGTGCAAACTTGACCGAGTCTCAAGGTGCTCAGACATTTGACCAAATATTATTCTGGGTATTTCTGTGTGTCTTGGGATGAAATTAACATTTGAATAGATAGACTGAGTAAAGCAAATTTCTGTCCATAATGTGAGTGGGCCTCATTAAAACAACTGAAGAACTAATAGAGGAAAAAAGCTGAGTAAGAGGAAATTCCCCCCTGCCTGACTGCATGAGGGGAGACTGAACTTTTCTGGCCTTGGGTGTGGGATTGAAACATCAAGTCTTCTTGGATGGAAAGCCTATTGGTGTTCAGACTGGAACTACACATTGGTTCTCCCAGGTCTCCAGTTGGCTTACTGCAGGTCTTAGGACTTCTCAGCCTCCATAATTGTATGAACTATCATTATTATATATGTATTAATATCAGTTTCATTTCTCTGGAAAACCCTAATATAAAAAATATTAGGAGACTATTTCAAGTACATAACTTAGGTGTGGAAAAGAATTCTGTGTATCGTATTTTGTTGACTCTTACATAGAAAAAAAGGAGAAATTAGAACATTCTCTTTAGTTTAAATATTGCACATGTGTGTGTATAAAACTTAGTGACAAATGTTGGCCGTATGGAAGTAGAGGCAGGTAACAAAAAGTGGAACAATTTCAATTAAAATACACACCTATAGAAACTTAATACACAAAAAGGGCAGTTGATCTTTCTTAAATAAATGCCTGTGTTCATTACCTATTCAGATCAGCATGTGGTAATTTTTATTTGTCAGTGAAAATCAATCAACCTGCACTTAAAAAAAAAAGGTAGACTATTTTGGGTCATCAGTATGATTCAAGTGGTATTCTATTTTAGAAAAGTCATTTCTTTTTAAAGATGTTTTTAATATTCATGATTTGAACATTTAATTATGGTTGGTATTAAATAAAAAGAATGAGAGCACATTTTGACTTGCAAAGTTTGTAATTCACTAAGAATTCATTAGGCCATCCTCAGCAGCTTAGGAGTCAATCTTCAGTTTTTTGAAATTCAGGAAAAGCATATTCAGCTATAGATAAATCTAATTGTAAAACTTTATGGAAGTTTTTTTTTTTTTTTTTTCAGTAAGACGATACTATAAACTACAGCTGTACCAAAATAAGCCCAATTTCCACTTTGGCGCTGTTTTTATTCCTTATGGAAAATTTAAATCAAACCATCACACATAATTTCCATAGTAATCATAAGATGCCCAACTCAGATTGTCTCAAAACATATTGCTTCAAGATAAAAGGGATTTCAAAGTTACAGAGATTCTACTTCAAACCTAACACGACTATCTACCATGGCCATCATCACCACAGTAACACACAATTACTCTTCACTTTGAGTGTCTATAACATGCCAGACCATTTATATGTAGTATTTTATTTTATCCTTATAATAATTCAGAGATGAAGATATAGCTGGTTTCATTTTACAGGTATAGAATCAGGTTCAAATTTGTTGTGCCTGGACAGTTGCCTAAACTTTCTTTGTTTTCATTTCCTCACTAATAAAATAGGGAAAATTATACCTGCCTCACCGTCTTATGAATTTGAAGCACGATATAAATGTGATATATTAAATTCAGTGCCTTAAATAATGTGATCATTAGACAATGTGATAACCTTTCCATTTTCATGAAAATCCTATCCAGGTTTACATCATTCACAGAAATAAGTCAGGATCTGCTTATAAAACCTGGAAAGGAGTTGGGGCATCCAAGATGAAGCAGGTCAAGGTTAAATGTTTACAGATATAGATTATTTGGCTGAATCATCTTCACGTGCAACAATATTTCTTATTTTTTTAAAGGATATGTAGGAAATAAGCTTTCCATTCAGGACTTTTACAGGCAGAGGAAGTTTGTTTCTTATGGTATACCATCTGTAAGGAGTGGTAACAAGAAATGGCATTGTGCCTTTCACATTTGTCAAATTAAAAATAAAGTTAAAGTTTTGAATTCATATTAAGATAAAATAAAATTTTTAAGCTTCCTAAGATTCAAATCAAAAGGCTTTTCATGCTTTAACATTCGGAGCAGCACTAAATGACTCCCTTGGGCTTATTGCTAATTTTAAAGCTATTAGACATAAGGGCTGGATTTCAAGGGAGGTATGGTACTGAATTCATTCTTTTTCCTTTCCAGAGGGAAACCCATGAGGCTTCAAGATTTAAAGTCAGTCAGCTCAACAGACCATGACAAGACTTGAATCTTCTTGATAAATACAAAAACACATTAAGAAGCTGTTTGATGGGGCTGTGTCGGGAATGGCTTTGAGTGAAACTTTGATTATCTAAGATACCTAATTCCTAAACAAATAAAAATATCTTTTATGTAGCTCAGTATTTTGAAATATTGTAATTATAAAGATAGCTTAGGAACATGGTGAAAGATATTTTCAGAGTCATGTAGCCATATCTTTAATTACTGGTATTCTGTATAACACTATGTATCACTATCTAATGATTTGATGTTATGCAAGTTTTGGTATCATTATTTTTCTACAAGATTGGATAACCAGTATGTGACTTTTGATCTTAACAAATAATTTAAATAATTTTTCTGTAATATCGTATAATAATGCTTACAAAATCACACATGATGTATTATGGATGAGGCAACACACATTTTGAGGCAACACACATTTTGCTGTAAATTCTTATTAATATAATAGAAGTCACAGTAATTTGAAATAAAAATTAATATCTCTACCCAAAGATAATTAATAAGATTTTTTTACTTGTAATAATTAATTTTGTATGTATTTCAAAGTACAGTTATTTCAGTTCAGATAAAATGGCCAAAAAGGTAGTTTAATCACATAATTAAGTACAGAATGGGGTTTGTGAATCAAGCAATACGAGCTAACAAGAATCTAAACTATTTTGTGACCTGCCTCCCCATCTTGCCTCTCTGGAGATTTCAGATAACGTCTGTCTGCTAAATTTGTACTGGAGATCCTCACAATCAGATGACATAAGGAATATTCTAAGTAATGTGAATTATCTTTGTCACCACAGATTCTATCTGCTTCTAGAACATATAGACACTAGAATAGACTGATCATGGCAAATTCAGCTATGGAATGGCCAAAAAGAACAAAGAAACCAAAAATCTTCCAAACAGAAATAAAACCATATTGAAACTGAAATAAAACTGAAAAAGAAAGTAACATTCGATTTTGAAAAACTATTGAGCATTTCCTCTTAGGCAGTCATTGCATTTACAAGGCCACCAGAGTGCTACTGGCTCCATTATCTTAATTTTCTCATAGCAATGATTCATTCATGTTTCCTTGTTCAATCCTCTTAGATGAGTGGCATGAACCAGAGAGATGCCCTGAAGTGTGATTACGAAAACTTTAGCCCACAAAACATAGTTACACATTTCTTGAAGGATTGAACTCATGTCTTCTGGTCTCCTTAATATCAGGTTCCAAAGAACCTTCATAACTGGCCAAATATTACCATTCTACAAAGTTCATTAAGCTATTATATCCTTCAAGACCTTAAAATGACTCTTTATGGCTTCAACCCTCAAAGTCCTCTGTATTTAATAACAAATTTTAAGAACATTGGGTGCACGGAAATTCCCATTTAATTCTGACAAGTGATACTCTTCATTCTAGGTTCGTGCCAGATAAAAGGCAGATCACAATAAGAAATGTTTTTCTTTCAGAGGAAAATACTTATGCTAGGCAATCTCTCATTGGTGAGCCTTTATTTTCTTCTTTTTTTAAAAATTTTTAAATGTTTATTTTTGAGAGGTAGAGACAGAGCGAGAGCAGGGGAGAGGCAGAGAAAGGGAGAGACAGAGATTCTGAAGCAGGCTCCAGGCTCTGAGGTGTCAGCACAGAGCCCGACATGGGGCTTGAACCCACCAACTGCGAGATCATGACCTGAGCAGAAGTCAAGCCACTCAACTGAGCCACTCAGGTGCCCCTATTTTCTTTACTTCTAAATAGGACATTTAGAAGCTTTTGTTTCCTGATAATTTGTATAATATTCTTTCATTTAATTGTTCTTTGTCCTTTAGTAGATGTTTTGCACCTGTTGGGCTTATAATGTTCTTTGTCTCCCATAATCTCTCTTGATTTTCCTTTTTTACTTTCAAAATAAAGATATAGGTATAAAAGATACATATTTTTTGAGCTAAAAATAAAAAGGTGACTATGGCTTTTTTTTTTCTTTTCTTAGTAAGTGACTTTGTACTAACAAAAGTTTTTGCTTACCAAAAAGATTGGAAATTATATTTCAAATGAACAAAATTTTCAGAACAGAGCAAACATGAACTTGATTTTTTTCCTAATAATACAGGGTAGAGTAAACATCAAGTCTTTCCCATAGCATGGAGTGATGATAATGAAACACGGAATAAGATTTAGCAAAAGTAATCTCTACTCTCTATATATAAGTATCCGTAATTAAAGTAAAAAAAAATCAACTATTCCAGGCTATGTGATCCTAATTTATACAACTAAAGGTGATATCTCTAAAATTTACATTTTTGAGGTACTTGAAAAATAAACAGCATTGTTTCGTGAATGTATATACCTGTATTTTAGTTGATCCAATTGACATAGTTTCCTAAGTTCTGACTGCTACACTGGACTCCACTGGAAGCATATATCATCATTCATTTACCCATTCAACTGATGATAAACACCTACATGGTTGCCACATCTTTACTACCACAGTGTTATGTTTCCATGAGCATATGCCAGGGATAATCCCGGTACTAAATTTATTAGGTACCACGAAATGGCTTCCTAGAATGGCCCCCTAGTTAGACTTCCCCAAAAGGCATATTTGTGCACACATATACACACTTAGTATGCAAGTTTCGATCTTACATACAGTTGGATATTTACTCAATATGATATTTTCTTTGCATTTTGATCTTTAATACAGTATTTCTTTTAGATTTAAAAAAAACCTAAAGTGAAGGAAAAAGCTATGAGGCTAAAGAGAAAATGTGCAAAAGGGAAAGGGTTTCTTAAACAAAAGAATGCTCATATGTTAAAAATTTTTACCACCTAATGTTAGTAAAATAAGTATTTACAAATTGAAACTAATATCTAGCTATTTTCCCAAGCTGACAAAACCTTTTTTCTCACTAACGCTTGTACCATATCTCAAATGTTATGAAAGAAAATTTTAGGAAATTAATCTTGAGAATTTTATGAAAATAGTCCACTTTTTCAGGTGTGCTGTATTCCAGTTGGCTGTACTTAAATGTTATGAAACACTTCGGAAAAAGCAGCTTTATTCATGAGCAAATACTTAAGTTGATAGTATATGAAGATTAAAATAATAACTGTCTGCTTTATTTTTAAATATGTTGATACCTCAGAAGATAGAGATGTCTTGCAAATATGCCCTACTCAGAAGTCACACATTATCAATGACCACATAGAAGGAAATAACATACATGGCCTGCCTCAGATTAATTTGAATAATCTAGGTGAATTGATCCTAAAAGTCAAATTTTAATATATTTTTCTTTTCAAAGTATTAATTAATCTCTCCTTTTTGAAACATGCCTCAAATATATGCTGCATTTTCCATGCCCAACCAAGAAGGCTGACTCAAACAATGGCATATTTCAATATAATAATCATGATAATAATAATAATACCATACCACAGGCATATTGATAATATAATGAGAGGTGCTTATATTGACTGTTTAGTGCATGCCTGGAACTATATAAAGATAACTCCATTCAGTCTTCAGAACACCATGAAATAGGAATTCTTGTCACCATCAACAGAATAAGAAACAAACGGAGAAGTGGAGTAATTTGATGAATGTCTTATTGTTTATAAGAAGCAGAGCCAGGAGAGTATGATTCCATCAACTCAGCTTTTTTCAATATACTGTATATTCAATTCAGAAAAAAAAATCTTGTGATGGTAAATTTTATGAGTCAACTTGGCTGGGTCATTGTGCCCATATATGTGATCAAATGTTATTCTGAATGTTTTTGAGAGGATGTTTTTTGGGTGAGACTAACTTAAATTAGTGGACTTTAAGTACAGCAGATTACCTTCCATAATGTGGGTGGGCCTCATCCAATAAACTGAAGACCTGAATGGACAAAAGACTGACTTCTCCAAGAGAGAATTCTCTACCAGCCTTCAAACTTGAACTACATCAGTTCTTCCCTGGGCCTGCTGGCCTACTCTGCAAATTTTGGGCTTGCCAGTCTTCATAATCATGTTAGCCATTGTTGAAATAAATCTCCCTTTCAATCTCTCTTCCTCTGTCTCTTTCTCTCCCCCCGCCCCCTCCCCCCCCCCCCCCCCCCACACACACACATCCTATTTGTTCTGTTCCTCTGGAGAACTCTGATACAAGTGCTAAAAGCTGTAAATGTGTTTGTGAATCCCAAGTATGATTATTTTATTAATGCTTTTGTTTTCCTATTTTCTTCCTACATTCTCCTTCTTCTCCTTTCTCTCTCTCCTTTTTTTTTTTGGTAAAAAAAAAAAACCATGATTTTGTAATGGAAAGTAACCTTATGCTTTTTTCTTCATAATCTCTATATGTGTTTTTCATTATTACATTTGTTTTTTAGTCTAGGTATTTCTTACCAGAAATCCAGACTAAGACTTTATTATCAACTGTCTTTAGGTCAGAACAGATTTGTTTTTATCACCTCAAAAGGATTCTAAATCTTCATTTATCCTTTAATAATACCTCAGGATAGATAATATTTATACCCTAATTTTACATGGTATTATCTTACCCTCTAATTGAACCAATTATTGTTTCAGACTCTTTTTTTAAGTTTTTTATTTATTTTGAGAGAGAGAGACAAAATGAGAACAAACAGGGAGAGACAGAGAGAAATGGAGAAACAGAGAATCCCAAGTAGGCTCCACACTATCAGTGCAGAGCCTGACACAGAGCTCAATCCCAGGAACTGTGAGATCAAGATTTGAGCCAAAATCAAGGGTCAGATGCTTAATGAAATGAGCCACCCAGGCTCCCCTGTTTCAGTCTCTTTTTAATCTTCAGTAAAATATTTACCTCTAGTTCTGACATTCTTTATTCAACCTATGTTTTTAAGTTACTTTTGCATCAGGAACTTGATCTAACTACAAATTTCTGATATTCAGTTCCTTCTGTCTCAAATGAAAACTTCCTACCTGTCTTATCTATTCTTAATTACACAATTCAAGTTGTGGGCAGGAAGTCTTCAATAAACTTGTTCTACAATAACAAAGTACAAGATTATTTTATATTGACACAGCCAGCTCTTCCACCTGAGAAATCTTAGGTCTTCTCTATATTTTGATCAAGGTCCCTGACATCAGCCAAAAAGGGGGATAGTGATTTCTGATTTTTTTTTCCCATGGGTAGGTGCTTTGTCTCACTAGGGTGGTTAACGGTGAATAAAACTAAAGAAAGATCTTGAATATTTCCTACAAATCTACTCTCCTAAATAAAATGTATATCTTAGGTATTATTACAGAGAGTGTTTTTATATCTGTATTTGTTCACATTTTATATGATGCATGAACATTTCAAAACAATATCATCACCTGTAAATTTTAAAATGTCTCAAGAGAAAAAGCTAAATAAAAAGGGAAGAGGACACTTTTTAGGAAACTATTTTGATTAGATCAAGCCATAACCAAAACAAGTTTTCAGGTTTATTTTTAATAAACAATTTCAGCCTCCTGGCTAATCAGAATATCTGTCATCCATGGCAGGTGACAGATATCTTGGATGACAGACATTCCTAGCTCAAGCCATTATGAAGAAGTGGCCATCAGAAGAACGGATGAAAGAGGGGTCAGGTGTCTTTAAGTCTTCTAAGGAAAAGCTATTTCTTCTTTATCTGGGATCTTCAACACTTGACATAATCTGTAAGTATATTTCAAGGCATGACTCAAAACTTTCTCATTCTTCATGCCTGCTTCACAAGACTTTCCATATCTACTTTGTTCTAGATACTGTGCTCAGTTGAGAAATTAATCAAAGACCCAATCTAAAATCAACTCAAAACCTTTAATATATTTGCTAATCACACTTTCTTTGGACCATCAAAGATAATGAGGTAACTGAGCTTATAATAGAACTTACTTATTTCCAAGAGAATGGAAAGTTTCAGAATCACTAGACCAAATCCTTCATTTTCCAAACAATGAAACAGACACAGAAGGATAGCTTAGCTTAGGTTATACTTTTAAATTTGGAAGGTCAATATTAGAGACTATTTTCTTATGCTTGTATGTCTTTATGCTTTCACCTTAATTACTATCCTTCCATAATATGAAATATCTTATTGGGAAAACAAAAGACTTTATAACTTATTTTTTTATGCAGATAACTAGGAGCTTATTTTTTTCCTGAAATAGAAAATTGTTCCACAGTTTTATAACTCTGTTAAAGTTAATAATTAAAATTTCTTAAAAACAAAATTGAATATTTGCCAATTCAAGTTCTGATTATGTTAATTTAAATTATGAATGCATTTTTGAGTGTTATCATGTATTTTTAAGACCTTCTGAAAGTGATACTAAGGATTTAGAGAAAAGATAAGTGCACTTCAAATGGTAATGCATTCCACATTTTTAATGTAGTCCTTTAACTCAATATGTTTATCTTTAATTTCTTTACAATCCTTTAAAAAGTGATGTCTATGATGTGTTAGAAATAAATGTCTGTATTTCAATTGCTTACATGCTTCAAAACTGTATTTTCCTATATTTCAAAAGCATTTCCTTCATTTCCTTTTTAAGTTCCTAACATAAGGACACCTTGTACATGTAATTAAAAGAATGGAAAGTACCCAAATTTATTTACATTCTAAGAACATTAAATTGAATAAATGGTACATCTAGTTTATATGTGACCTTTGGAAAAATTCACAATGCAGCAATGTGATCAAGAAGAAGGACTGTACTTCAACCTGATGTGATTCTCAAAATATATAATACATTCAATGTATGAATAATTTACTTAAATGAAAATTGGTATTCTCTCTTTCTGTATAATTTTTAGTCCTCTAGTTACAATCATAATAGCCTTGGCCTCACAAGCTGTCAGTTTAGAAAAATTCAGTCTTTGCCTGATAGATTCTTGACACTTTATTGAGTTACAGAGTTTGGAAGTTAGCAGGCATGCTCAGAAGTAGGGGAGAGGCATAGACACACAGAGACAGTATAGATACAGAGGAAACAAAGATTTACAGAAAAGGAAAACACATATTTTCAAAAATGGAAAAATGGGAATAAGGGAAGAGAGAAAAAATCAAGTTCACCTTGGCCTGATGGCAGCATGTGAGAAGAAATAATGACCACTGTCTATGGAATTTTTACTTTGGTTTTAAGTAATTTCCATGCTAGAAGCCATTTAATTCAGAGCAATTCTAAAATACAGGTATATTTATTTATATTTTTTACATAACAAATTGGATGCACAAAGAAATTACATAAAGTGCACAAAGTCACAAGTACTTATTTGGTGGAATAAAGAATTCTTAGTGGAGAAATTAGAAATCAAATACAGACACCTTTAAAAAGAAGTAATGTGCAATTGACATATTATATTAGTGTCAGGTGCACAACACAATAATTCAATATATTTGTATATATTGCAAAATGATTACCACGATAAGCTAATGCAGATATCTGACTTGAGTTTACACTTTTAAGTAAGTCACCAAGAAAAAGAAGATTTTAGAAAAAAGTGTATGGTATTAGAAATATAATCCCCTCTGTACTTTTACAAAATTATTGAGAAAATTAAAGTTAATTTAAAGGGACTTTTTGGTAGTTTTATTTTAACGTTATAGCATGCCAATACTGTATCACACAGTAGTTCATCTTTATAAGGATTACATATACACATATTAGTTTATGCATTTTATTTAGTCAATAATGACAATGCATATCTCTACCCATGATTTTTCAATTGCACTTCTCTTTCCACAAGAAAAAATTTATAAGAAGGAAATAGACATTTACTATAGCAATAGAATAGAATTTATTAATTATATCAACCAATCTCTCTCTCTCTCTCCCTCTATCTCTCTCTCTCTCTCTCACACACACACACACACGTATACACATACACATGCACACACACACACACAATAAAGACTGTCCTAATTGGGATTGAAAATCTTTAAAAATTGCATGAGAATGGATTTAATATATTTTCTTTGCTAAAGTGTGAATTTTATCTATCACATTTACTGCATCTATTTTGTTGTATAATTTGTTAGGGACTAATTTATTGTTTCTAGTCCTGTAGTTGCAAAAGCAGCTTTTTATAAGAGAGCCCAATTAATGAGGCAATTGGACATATTATAACACACACCTTTTGTTTTTGATTGTGACAGAAATAAACTATATATTACTATTCATAGGAGTAAATAGAGTAAAAATTATATTTTAGTAGGTTTAACCATAAACAACCTGATTAATTTCACTGACATACCAAATACACTATAGAAACTACAAACATTTGCAGTCATTAAAATAAGAAGAGAAGATGTTTTTGTTTATGCTTACATGTATGTGTGTTATATATGAACATATACATATATGTAGACTTGTGCGTATATATTATCAGCTTGTGTTATCAGCTACCTATATTTGGAAGGTATTCTCACAATTTTCAATATGGAATTGAAGACTGAAGTATGAAATTTAGTTTTCCCATCATAGTAGGTATTATAACAGAAATAAAAATGACAAAACAAAACATAGCCCTTGGGATTTCTTTTTCTGTTAGAGTACTCAATGCACACTTCATTTTTATTGCTTTTTCTTTTCTTTTTTAAAACATTTTTAATGTTTAATCTTGAGAGAAAAAGAGACAGAGCATGAGTGGGAGGGGACAGAGAGAGTGAGGGAGACACAGAATCCGAAGCAAGCTCCAGGCTCTGAGCCATTAGCACAGAGCCCGACGTGGGCTTTGAACTCATTAACCACCAGATCATGATCTGAGCCAAAGTTAGAAGCTTAACTGACAGAGCCTCCCAGGTGTCCCTTTCCTTTCCTTTTTTTTTTTTTAACCTCCTTTACTTGATGATGAAAATTTTATTTTTATCAGATAGCCGTTATAAGCCAATGAAGGCATATTCTTGATTGTTTATCTCTTATAGAGATTGTAGTTTATTAATTTTAATATTTGTTTTGTTTTTCAGCTTGATACAGATTTATCCTTCCTCATTGGATAGCATCATGGCGTGCAGGCAATCTCCCTATTGGGAGAGAGGCTGTTAGGTGGGGAGCCCAGCATCCTGAGCAACTTTTTCTTCTCTCTGTTGCATGATTTTATAGCAAGGAAAGATGTTTAGGCTGCTTTTTCGGGTTGTAATGCAGTGTACAAAAATATAAACGTGGATAGATTTCGTTTCCAAAAGAGTGAATTGAAGTTCCCTCTTATTTCAGTAAGTCTGTTGGCTAAGTATATAATGGAAAAATGTCGTGCGTGTAAAGAAAAAAAAAAAAAAAGGCCTGTGCTTCCTGTCATTCACACCAATGTCTTCCATATATAAAACCAAAATGACTGGGTGAGTTGACACATTCATCAAACAATTAATTCATATCAATAAAAAATACAAAAATTAAGTGGTGAAAATAAATATTTCATATTGCTTGGGTAAAGAAGTGAAAGAAGAGAGCATTTTACTACTTAATTTTAAAATAACTTTCCCTAAATTAAAGAAATTGTAAACTCGCAGACTCAGATCACACACCTACTTATATACATATACACGCAAACCCTCATGTATGCACATCAAATATATGTCCCTTAGGTAATAATAAATACTTTACTCACATGTCCCATGGAAACTTCAAGAAAACAAAAAGACTTTCTTTATAAGTATTCCTGAGGTTTAGTAGGAAAAGGTTACTACTTCATCGGTCTGCAGTTAAAGACACCCAACCACCAAAATATTGTTTCAATTTACAACCACAGTTTAGGTTTATTTGTCACAGATACAGACAATATAAGAAATTGAACAATAAATAATGCTTGTCTACTCCCTAAATTATCTCTATTTTGCTAGAATTGCTAAATTAATGTCCCAGTATATTACACTATTATGAAAATGACCCAAAGTATACATGGTGCTCTAATTTCAATATTTTCTTATGTATTCGACTGACAATTTTGGTTTTGATTCCATGGGCATATTTTAAAGGTATTTTTATCTGTTCTGTGTGGTACAATCTATCATTACACAGATATATTATGCAAATAAAATACAGCCTATGAATTACAGATCAATCTTCTTATTCAGCTTTGAAAAAAGAAAATCTTTGGCCACGCTAGTAACAAAAGAGCAACAGATTAGTGGGCCAGATATAGCAATGGTTTTCTGGAAAACTGAAAGTAAGTAGGATTATATTGACAGATAAAGGAAACAGATAAAAGGACATCTGGAGAAAACTGCCAAGAAAGCTGTTGCCAATTGTCTAGGTTGAGTTCCAGGGAGATAGGAAAAGGGAGGTTGTTGAGAGAATCAAAATAAGCTATGACAACACAGTCAAAATATTGGAACATTGAGAAAACAGCTGGAACAATTCTCGCAATTGCCTAAAACATATTCCATAGGCACTGGGAGATGTAACAGGGAAAGGGAGAAAATAAGAAAGATAAGGAAAAAAAACCAAAAAATGAAAAAAACATGTTTCTGGGCAAAAAAAAAAAAAAAAGGCCAGAATCTTCAGAGTGAAAAGATTTCTACAGAGGAGTATCCATAATAAACCAAAAAAACCCTGCCAACACCTTGATCCACCCTGGTGAAAGTTTAGAAGTCAATTCATACAGAAAGAGGGGGAAGAAGGGAGGAGGAGGAGAAGGAGAAGAAAGGGAAGGGGAAGAGAAAGGGGAAGAGGTGGGGGAGGGAGAGAGGAGGGGGAAAAAGGAGGAAGTTGTTATTTAACAAGAAATGAAATGAGATTGGTATTATATTGGATTGGCAAGGTACAAAAGACAATAAAGCTATGCCTCAGATTTCAGAGGAAAGAAGATTCTGAATTAGGAACTCTATAGCTGTTAGAGGTTGTAATCTAATACGATTTCAAAATAAATAATGAGAGAAAGAAACAATTCAACAAAAGTAAGAAAATAAATAAGGATTGATTTTCTTAGAGTATTCTCACTATAATAAAATTAGATACAGTATACCAAAAGTAAGAGATTCTACAGAGGAAATCCTAGAAATACAATTACAGATTTTGCAATTTTAAATTATGATATAATCTTTTTAAAATCATAATTAAAACAAGAAGTCAAAGAATTCTATGAGAAATATATTAATAATAAGTTATAATTCATTTAAATTGTTATAGAATTGAAAATTAAACTATATTAATGATATGAAGTTCTAGGTTATATTTTGTCAAAGAAAGATGATTAGATATTACACAGAAGAGAATTCTTAAATGTAGTCTTGGTCTGCTTATGAAATAATCTAAAGAATTGCTTTATTCTAATCAATTTATAAAATATAAATAATGAGACTTTATTTGCCCTATATACTTGAAACAGACTTCCAAATAGCACAGATTTGGTGGCATACGATCACATTTCCTTTACTACAGAGTTCATAATAATATCGACACTGTCATAGCTTAAATATGGTTAATACATTTTCAGCACTTATAGTGATCAATATTAACATAACATTAAAAAGTATTTTATAGAAACAAACAAAATACAATAAAACTTTGTTAAATAAAAACAATAGTGTAACTGACGGAAATCAGTGGATGTGTTGGTTAATGGATTAAAAATGAGAGATCTAGAACCTCTCCTGAAGTTAATTTATGTAACAACTGAAATAAATAAAAATAATATAACTCACCATTCTGAGAGGTCCTATCTAGGCTACTTACTCCATACCTTCATAACACCGCCTATAGCAATATTAGGATGAACCCCACAGAAATTCTCTATCTTTCTAAGTGTTCCCATTTCCTTAACATCAACATCTGCTATAGATTGAATTTTTGTGAATCCAAAAAATCGAAATGTTGAAACCTAACCTCCAATGTGTTGGAATTTGGATGTAGGGACTTTAGGAGGTGATTAGGTCATGAGGTCAAAATCCTTACAAAAGAGGCCATAAGGACAATACATTATGATTCACATCTCTGGGAATCTCTGTCAAAACAGAATCCAAGACTCCCAAGTAATCTCTTATTATCCAGATATATGATTTTGAAAACTCCTTAGATTAATCCCATATCCTCCTAACCAAAATCAGATTTTTCCATCATGCTTATTTAAACTCATAGTCAACAAAATACCCTATATCCCAAAACTATTTTCAGTGTTTACTTCGTTTCTTTGCTCTAAATAAAGCTAGCTACGCCATGGGAATATTTTCTAACATTGAAGTCTTTCCTCCCCACGCACAATTTGGATTTCATTTTTCATTACTATAATTACTCTAATTCTTCGCTCAATGGATTTACCAATCTTCAAGGTGGTGATTCCATACTTCTCCACCTTGATTTATAACACCATCATGGACACATTTAGCTGATAAACTTTCTCCTTATTTCACTGAAGAAGTAGAAAAACTTACAAGAGGATTGAACAATAACTACCCCAGTCTATCTGAATCATCTAAAAATACTGAAAATCTTTATTCATCATTGACTCTTAACTGTCTCATAACTTAATTTAAATCTATGAGTAAATTATCATCTCCATCTGCAAAACAGATCCTGATTTAAAATCTTTTATAAGAACAGTATAGCATAGCATAAAAAAAAACTTGGACAAAGACATTACATTAAAGGTAAGCTATAGCAGAATTATTTTCATAAACTTAGATACAAAAATCTTAAACAAAATATAACATAAGCAGGTAAAATGTAGCAATATATAGACAGGATGTTATATGATGAATAAATTCATTTAAAGAATACAAAGATGGTTTAACATAGTAAAATTGAACAATATAATCCATAACACTAACAGAAAAAAAAGAAAGAATAATATGATAACATTGGTAAATGTATAATTGTCTTTGAGAAAATTCATAACCTATTAAAAATTAAAAAAATAATTCTCCCAAAGCAGAAATAGATGTGAAATTTCTGTTTTTTGACAATGTGAAATTTCTCAATCTGACAATCTCATAAGGAGTATTAGAACAGATCTCAATAAACATTATGCTTAATAGTGAGATAACAATCAACCTCCTTTTATTATTAAACTGGAAGCTAGGAACAATAAAATAAAACCATTATCAACTACTTAGGAATTAATCTAACAAAAATGTTCAAGACTTGTGCATTAAAAATTACAGAGTATTGTGATAAATTTAAGGTATACTTAAGGCTATGACTTGTTCAAGACCCAATATTGAATATCTATATCTATATCTCCAATGTTGAATATATATATCTATATCTCCAATATATAATGTCTTAAACCATTATATATATATATATATATATATATTTATACACACACACATATATATACATATATATATGTCCAACTGAATGAAATTTTAATCCAAATCTTTCATGTGTGTGTGAGTGTGTGTGTATGTGTGTGTATGTGTGTGTGTGTGTGTAAAATAACTTAAATTGACAGTCTGGTTATTCAATGTATTTGGACATAAAAAGCGTCAAAATGGATAAAACACTTTTAAAAATTGGCAGAACTTACACAATAAGATATAAACTTATTTTGAAGCTATATAATCAACATGGTATGGTATTTTGGGAAAGATACACAAATGGAACTGCCAGGCACAATACAGAAACAGTCCTAAAAACTACATGGTTTTGTGATTTATGGCAAAAGTGACAATACGGTCCAATGGGTCAAAAATCAAGTTTTCAATGAATCGTTCCTCATCAATTGGGTGTCCATACAGGAAAACAACAACAACAGCAACAACAAAGACTCTTCATTATACTATAGACAGCAATGAGTTTCAGATATATTGTAGTTCTAAATGTTAAATAAATAAATAAAGTCGTAAAACTTGTAGAAGAAATCATGCAGTATTTATTCCTGATCTTGAAGTGAGCTTGAACAGGCCATAAAAACACAACCAATAGAACCACCTAATGGAAAAATCAGCAAAAGACTTGAATTATCAATTCACTAAAAAGGAAATACAGATGGCTTATAAAATTAAAAAAGCACAGAACTGTGTTAGTCATTAGGGACATACAAATTAAAACACATTAGGTTACTACTGTCCACCCAGATGAATAAGTTAACAAAAAAGACAGTACCAAGTATGGGTGAGGATGCAGAGCAATTAGAATGCCCCAGTACTGCAGGTAGGAATGAATTTGTACAAATATTTTGGAAAATGTTTGTAAATATTTACTAAAGTTAAAATATGCATACCTTAAGATCCAGACATTTACTCTTAGGATATAAACAGCAAAAATGTCTACATGTATTCACCCAAAAGCATTTACAACAATAATCACAGTGGAATTCTTCATAATAACCCTAAATAGGAAGCAATCCAAATACCCACTAGCAGTAAAACTGATAAATTGAATGCAGCATATTCACACAAAAGTACAATATAAAGCCACCAAAATGAAGTGCACAAAACACTTCCAACTACAAGTGGAAAGCAGGTATGACTCTCACAAACAATGTTGAGCCAAAAGAAGATAGAAACATATCATTCCACATATACAAAGTTAAAAACAGACCAATTTATTCTGTATTGTTAAAAGTCAGATGTCGATTCACCTTCAGAGGAGTAGTTATTGAAAGGGAGAGCAAAAGGGGTGAAGGGATGATGGCAACATCTTGTTTCTTATATGGACCTTACTTCCACAATACAGTCACTTTGTAAAAAATCACGGAAAGGCACATGTATGACTTTTACAGTTTTCTGTATTTATACTACTTTTTAATTAAAAAAAAACAGCTAGGGGTGCCTGGGTGGCTCAATCAGTTAAGCCTCCGATTTTTGGCTCAGGTCATGAGCTCAGGGTTTATGGGTTTGAGCCCTACATCAGGCTCTGTGCTGACAGTTCAGAGCCTGGAGCCTGCCTTGGATTCTGTGTCTTCCTCTCTGTCTGCCCCTCCCCTGATCACACACACTCTCTCTCTTCTCTCAAAAATAAATTAAACATTAAATAAATTAAACATTAAAAAATATGTAAAAAAAACAGCCAATGAACAACTTCAATAACAACAAAAGATCCCTAACTACCATTTCTTGCCACTTCCACTGCTGCCATTCTACCCTCAGACATTATTATTTTGTCTCTGGAAAACTGCAAAAATTTACACACACACACACACACACACACACACACATACACACACACACACACAACTGTTCTCATTTATTCTCAAGGAAGCTGCCAGAACAAACTTTCTACAACAGAAGTCACACTTCTATATAAAATCCTTCAGTGGCTTTCCATTTCAGTCAAAGTAAAATCCATAGTCCATTCCATGGTTTACAAGATTCTGAATAATTTGGCCTCTGCTTTATTCTTCAACTCGACACTGCCACTCTCCTCATTGATTATGCTGTCGCAGCCACACTGGCTTACCTGCTTTCCCCCAAACATAGCAAAGGAATTTCCATAGTTGTTCCCTGTTTAGAATATTCATCCACAGACAGCTACTTCCTCATTTCATTGTTTGTTTGAATTATCCATGCAAATGGAAGTCTTCACTTACCTTCCTGCTAAAATAATAAGACACTGCCCCACCTTGTATGCTTATACACTGCTTTGTTTTTATAGTGTTCACCAGTGTCTCATATATTATATATTAAATGGTTAATTTTGTATCACCTGTAGAACTTCTCATTAGAGCAGAATATTTATTTTTTTCACAAGTGATTCCCCCAAATTTAGAATTGTTCCTGGCACATTTTGCCTCAAACTTTATATGTCAAAGCCCTGTCAGTGTAATGGTATTTGGAAGTGAGGCCTTTGGAAAGTAATTACATTTAGATTAATTTGGATCCTCTAATGTTGAAAATGAGTGGTGAGCAGGAACATGCTTGCCTGGACCTGATCTGAGTTTCTTACCATTAAGGGTGATGCTACCTTTAAGTTTTGGATCTTTAAGAGAGCTTCCTCTTGTTGAAAGGCCTTGAATTCCAATTTGTGTTTACCTGCCTTGCAAGACTAAGAAAAGATTTGTTCCAGTTTTCACCTTCTTGGCTATATCCTCTAGACACTCTTAGAAAAAATGTTGAACTAAGTATTGAGTTCTTATTCTAGATTCTTCTCTTGCATTTTAGCTTCATAATTTGTCATTACTCTATTTGGTTTTCACATGTCTTCAAACCTATCTTTAAACAAACATGTTGTCCAAATATTCTAGTTGTTCTTGGTGGAAGGGGTCCTTCATCACTGTCTAACTTGCCAGTAGCAGAAGCAGGAGTTTTGGCTTTTTCTCTTTTTCTAAAACATTATCCTCTTCTGAGATCATTATAATTTGTCTGTTTATTGTGTTTATTGTTTAATGTCTATATTTTCTACTAGGATGAAATCTATTTCCCCAGAAAATTTTTATCTCTTTTGTTTATTGATTAATCCTTGCTGCTTAAAATAATGTCTGACATATAGTACTCATCATTTACTTACTATTAGTCCAATAAAGAAAATCTAATAAATTAAAAAGTAGAAAAGTTTAGGCAGCAATTTCTGTTTTTGTTTGTTTAGTACATTTGACATGTCTCTGGATAAAAACCACTACAAGTTAGAATGCATAAAATAAATATCACTCAACATAGTACCTAATATATGGTAGACAATCAATACATGTTCTTAAATAAAGAATAAGCAGATTTTCAAAGAAGGAGAAACATCCTTCTTTAGGTAGTACATAGCTGTGTGGTAAGTAGTCCGTGTGAAAAACTGTTAGAAATGATATAAGCTATGATTTTGGATTTAAAAGCATCATTAGTTTATTTTTTTGCTTTCAAACAGACATAAGATAAATTACTCAGTTTAGAAACTGAGTGATTTGAAACATATTCTAACAATCCTCCCCTGTGCAAAAGACTTTAGCACTTCTTTTATTATATTTTCCTTAAAAGGCAGTTGCCTTCACAAATCTAGAAGAATTTCATCAGTTTTGTATCTTATAATATCTCAAATTCCACAGAGGCAATACTAAACAAATGGAAACTTTTCAACCAGATTTCTTGAATTGTAATTTCAAACAGCCTACAGTTTGTGACTCTGTCAAGTTCCAAGATGATACGACCGATCAAAGTTTGAGAAAGTCTACACTGTAAGCATTTCTGCTTAGACTCAGTTCTGTTAAAAAGCATTCCAAAACCAAAAAGAGTTTTCTCTTTCTTGTCTCCTGGACAAGGACAAATGAATACCGAGGATTCCGCTTATGCAAACAAACAAGCAGTGAAATGAGTGTGAGCACAGGCCTAACCTCAGATGGATCTTCCACAAGAGAATGAGGAGAAAGACACCTGCCATTTAACACTCAATAAATATTTTTCATGTGACTACTTTAACCAGGTGCTGTTCGTAAAGCTGGGTATTAAAAAGGAACTAAAGCAAATCAAAGTAAATCTCTAACCTCCTAATTTCACATTCCAGTTTGGGGAGGAGGGTGATAATAGGAGAGAAAGGTGGTTATAAGTTAGTACATTATGGAGAATAATAAATGGTTATGTGTACAAAAGGGGAAAAAGTGGCAAGGAGATAGGTTATATTGATGGAGGGTTGGCAATTTAAAGAGGGTCTGTGTAGAAGTTGTTAGGGAGTAGTTGACACCAGAGAAAAGGAAATACCCGGGTTGGCATGTGAACAAGACCATGTAGATATTTAAAGAGAAATTACTGCAATGAGACCAGATTTGAAGCCATTGAAGGATTTGAGGTAAAGTAGTATCATAAGTTTATATCAGTACATAATGAGGAATTGTGTATAGACAAAAAAAGGGTAAGGGAACAAATAGGAAGATACTGCAAAAATTTAGGTAAAAGAGAATTGTGGCTTCTACCAGGGTGGTAGAAGTGAAGATAGTAGGAATTTTTCTGAGCCTGGGTATTTTTCAAATATAAGGCAGAGAAAATTTGATGTAGTGTGTAAGAGAAAGAGTAGAGTGAAGTAAGATTCTCAGAACCGAAACCTAAATAGCTAGAAGGAAAAAGTGGCCAATAACAGAAATTGATAAAACTTGCAAGAGTGAGTTTTTTCAGAAAATGAGAGCTCAGTTTGGGACATATTAAGTTTAAGATCTCTATTAATCATCCCAGTGAAGATTCTGAGTCAGCCGTTGGGTATATGAGACCAGTAGAAGCCAGAGATGAGGTCTGGAGACAGATACACATTTGGGAGTTATTAGCACATAAAGAACTTATGGAGTGTAAAGCCATGAGAATCAAAGACATCATGAAAGGATTTATTGTAAAATGAAATCACAGAGTACACTGGCTAGACACTGAGACAATATAAAGTTGACATTTCTGGGATATGAGGATGAAACAGAACAGTGGACTAAGAGGAAGCTGCTAGAGAAACTGGTATCCTAGGAGTGAAGACAGCATTTCAACTGTTTAGTGTGGTTGCTCAGTCAAGCAAAATGAACAGGGAGATATAACCATTGGTGACCTTGACAAAAGTAGATTTCCTGGAATTGGAGATATGACAGCCTGCCTTATATAGGTTCATGTGAAAATGGAGGAAGGAGAATGGAGACAGGCAGTATACCAACACTTTCAAAAGATTTTTCTGTAAAGGCACGGAGAAAAACTTGTGCAATACCTAAGAAGGGAAGCAGGATTGAGAGACTATCATTTCCCCAAGATAAAAGCATGTTGGTATATTTATGAAGAAATTGTAATAGTAAACAAACAAATATCAACGAGGCAGGAAAAGAGGAAAGACGGGAAAGACTTTGGTTTGACTTGAGCCATATGTCTATAAAAGTCAAAGAAAAAGGAACATAGGACAAAAATGGAAGGGTAGAAATTTCATTCATAGCAAGAGGATAAAAGGCAGACTACTCAAAAGCGTATGCAGTTAGGTGAGTAGATTTTTCTGTGGAATTTGTGGAAGTTTTCTTCTAATTACTTTGGATTTTGTAGTAAAATAAGGAACAAGGTCATCAGTGAAGAATAACCGCAGGGGCAGATGTGTTAGAGATTTGAGGAGAGAGAAGTTGAGATTAAAATCATTGGGAGAGGGAGAGGAAAAGTTGAATGTTTGAAAATATAAGATTTGCATGCAGAATTAAGGAGTCAAGGCTGTTGGTCATAGATTTAACATAAAATTTCTTGTATGTAAATGTAATGTATGTTACATACATTATTGTTGTATGTTTTTTCTTCCCGTACAATTTAGCTGCAAAATTGTATGCATAGAGTAGACCCAGATGTGGATTTTTCAAATGCCCTGGTGTAGCTAAGTGGCCCAGAATTTTATTTTTAAAAAAATTTTTTTTAACGTTTTATTTATTTTTGAGACAGGGAGAGACAGAGCATGAACAGGGGAGGGTCAGAGAGAGGCAGACACGGAATCTGAAACAGGCTCCAGGCTCTGAGCTGTCAGCACAGAGCCAGACGCGGAGCTCAAACTCACGGACTGCGAGATCATGACCTGAGCTGAAGTCGGCAGCTTAACCGACTGAGCCACCCAGGCGCCCCAGTGGCCCAGAATTTTAAAGGTCTGCTCTCTCTTCTATGTTTTCTCTTCTCACCCAGTTTGGAGAAATGGATCTACTGTTAATACTAGGAAACCTGACGTTTAACCATACAAAGATCTTCCAAATTAATTGCTTTATGCCCTAAGTCATCTCTAGGCCTAGGTTTAAAAGTAAAAAAATCAGACTCTTTAAATAAACTTTTAAGTTTAAGAATAGTTTTAGAAAAATTGTGAACAGCCTATAGAGAATTCCGATATACTCCCCAATTGCTTTCCCATGTTGTTAAAATTCATCACAACTAATCAGGTGACACTGATACATTTTTATGAACTAAATACCATAAAATTTTCAGATTTCTTTAGTTTTTACCAAATATATTTTTCTGTTCCAAGATCTCGGCCAGGACAATACATTTCATCTAGTCACCTTATTTCCTCTTAGTTGTGACCGTTTTAGATTTTCCTTATTTTTGATGACCTTTTCAGTTTTAAGAACACTGTTAAGGCATTTTGTAGAAAGTCCTTCAAGTGGAATATGTCTGATTTTTTCTATTGTTTATTTGTCTATTTGTTTATCGTTATAGGAGAGAGACCATAGAGCTAATGTACCATATCAACAGTACACACTATCAACATGTTATCACTGTGGATGTTAATCTTGAATGCCTGAATAAGTAGGATTTATTAGATTCCTTCTCTGTAAAGTTACTCTTTTTTCTTTGTTTTCATACAGTAATCTTTAAAAGGAAGTCACTCTGCGTGGTCCTCATGTAAGGAGTGAGGATTTATGCTAACCATCTTTTGTTAGAATATCTATATAAATATTATTCTGCACAGATTTACCTGTTCATTCCCATTTATTTACTTATTCAGCCACTTATTTATTTATATTAAATTCATGGATATTTATTTAACAGCTTGGGTTATAATAGATAGAATACTGTGCCATTTATTTTGTTGCCCCCATTGTCTCAGCTTTGGTCATTGGGAGCACTTTCAGTTGGTTCCTGTGTCCTGTTGACATATACCTATCACTGTGGGTTTTGAAAACTTCTGTTGCATTTTTCTTTTTTAAACACTTTCTCATTTTCTTGTACTAAAAAATCTTCCATGCATGTTTTCTATATTTCTCATTTCAACCCTAGACCTAGCTATCTCTTCAAGCTCTGAAAATGCAGACATTCTAAATTGAAAAATATTTTTAAAATGTTTTCTATCTTAATATTCTTCTCTAAGGCAACAAATGCTTTGCTTTCTACATGAAACTGCAGTGAAACAGAAATATAGGCTATTATATAACAAAACATAATCCCAACACTAAAAGTAAGAAAAATAGTAGGAATACTTTGCATCTATATAGACCCTCATAACCAAACAGTAATAAGTGCCTAACAATTATTAATTCATTTAATTCTGAGAACAACCCTACAGGATAATGTGATGGGTTCTCTGTTTAATGTCTTATCTCATGTAATGCTCACAACAAAACACCATGAGGTATTAATTTTTATTGGCTTCAATTGGGAGATGGGAAAACTGAATCCAAGACTCATGTGTCTAGTAATTTCAAGATACAATTCTGGGACTTGAATTCATATTTCTTAGATTTTCAAATACAAATCCTCAATTACTACAAGTATTGTCTATTTGGCTATATTGGTGATGGAAAAGAAAAATCAAATTTTCTGCATTATTTCAAAATAATGGAATTGGATGTGATTTATGTAAAGGTTCTTCTAAATTCTAAAGTTTCTTCTAAATTCTTGTAAATTTCAAAGGTCTTCTAAATTGAAAATGATGTGGTTCAATGATTTTCCCAGTTTCCCTGGTTATATTAGATGTCTTTGTCTCTTATTCCTTTTATAACCTATATTATGTGCTTAACAAAAGATTTATCACATCAAACCAAATTATTTCTTAACATATCTTTCCTTGGGTGTTTAATTTACCTATGCAACCAAGCCCAACTTTTTATATGTATTGCAGAGAAGGTACAATTTTTACTCAATGATTAATTAGTTCTAGATTAATGATTAAATAAGTAAAGGAGTGGGACATCAATGTTAACATTTGAGTTTTGATAGACAAGACACTCACCAAGTCATTTTTATTTTTTTGTTATTTTTATTTTTTTAAATATGAAGTTTATTGTCAAATTGGTTTCCATACAACACCCAGTGCTCATCCCAACAGGTTCCCTCCTCAATACCCATCACTCACCCTTCCCTCCTTCCCACCCCCCATCAACCCTCAGTTCTCAGTTTTTTAAGAGTCTCTTATGTTTTGGCTCCCTCCCTCTCTAACCTCTTTTTTTTTCCTTCCCCTCCCCCATGGTCTTCTGTTAAGTTTCTCAGGATCCACATAAGAGTGAAAACATATGGTATCTGTCTTTCTCTGTATGACTTACTTCCCTTAGCACAACACTCTCCAGTGCCATCCACATTGCTACAAAAGGCCATATTTCATTCTTTCTCATTGCCATGTAGTATTCCATTGTGTATATAAACCACAATTTCTTTATCCATTCATCAGTTGATGGACATTTAGTCTCTTTCCATGATTTGGCTATTGTTGAAAGTACTGCTATAAACATTGGGGTACAAGTGCCCCTATGTATCAGGACTCCTGTATCCCTTCACCAATTCATTTTTAAAAGTATTGAAGTGAATTAAATATAATTACTTACAGTGTTTCTCAGATAGTGATGAAATCTATACTATTATTCTATTATTCTTAAAACTAGATATTTAACAAACTTAAATATCATAGAAGAGGCAGAAGTTTTTAGGAAAGTAAAAAGCAACAGCTATTTCTCTGATTTTGCTTATTAAAAGTATCTATAAGATGCAATACTAAGGGGAAAAACAAATATTACTTTCTAAGCAATAGAAATTTACATAGAGTAATTGATTTGAATTTCAATCCAATTTTACTAAAATATTTTCAATATAATTTATGACTGCTTCATTTTCAAGTACTTATTGTATTTTTAAAGGTAGATTGGTAAAGATCAGTCCAATTCTCTGTTTAACTTATCTAATGCCTGAGCTTTAATTGAGTTTATCCATCAAAGTCACATTTCATTTAGGGAATGGATGTCAGACTACAGCAGTTAGCAATGATGATGGAAAGGACTTTAAATTAACTAACAATAGTAACTTAAAGTAGAAATTAAAGTCTATATTCATTCTCTTCTTTGAACTTCAATTCAAATAAAAAATAGTTGAATACTGAGCAATGCTCAAATATTAGTTAAAACTAGTATTTTATAAAGTGAAGGCATGTGATAGAAAGAAGTTTAAGCCTAATAAATGTCATTTTAAGCCTAGCATGCCATTTATAGCATTGTGTCAATAATGAGATAAAATTTTTATGTCAGTAGTTCTATAAATAACTTATGTAACATTCAATATGTTTTGGTTTGGGTATTTAACATACTCATTAATGGTGATACAACTCTCAACATAATCAAGATACAAAATTATTTCCTTTGACAGTTAAGACAAAAGTTACTTAAAGAATGGAAGAACAAAAAGAAGAAAAATGTATACATTGTCTATATTTTCTGGGTAATTACCATTGTCCATGGATGGTATGTGGTTATTTCCCCAGTTCTAGAGTGCAGAGTTGAAAAGAACGTATTTAGCAAACGGCAGAATTGCTGCATCGGTTGCATGAGCTATGGAGTATGGACTATGATGGTAAGAAAAGCCAAGTAAAAGCCTCTACCTATCAAAACAGTAAGTCAAAAGCAATATTACATCCCTAGAGACATAACAGAGAACTGTGTCACTCTCTAGGGCTTGGCAAATGCAGCTGTATTACTTTCTTCATATGCCCATTCAACTTGCTTATTTGGCCTTTGCAGAAGACAGAAGTATTTGGAGAAGGGCAATGGATTATCATAAACTTAGCAATGTGATAGCAGCTATTGTTCTGGATCAGTGTTCTGTATATTCTAGATATGTGTGTGTATGTGTGTCTGTATGCATGTGCTTAATCCAGTATACACCTCTTGATCTGGCCAAACTATTTTTTTCTATATCTATTAATAAAGATTTTCTGAAATTGTTTTCTGTTTTGTTTTGCTTTCAGCCACCATAACCAATAATACATCTTCACAATCCTACTTTAAGGCCATCTCAACTCCCTGCCTTCATGTCATAATTTAGTCTGCAAAGAGTTGATCACTTTTCCCTTCTACAAGACGTCAAACTGGTCTATTACCTTAATGGTTTCATGCAACTGGATCTGGTGAGCAGGGAGCAGCAAGTACTTCAGACACTTTGGTAAGATGTATGTAAGCCAATTTGTAGAAAATAAATCCCATAAAAAATCCCCCCCCAAAATTTTTCCATGAAATTTCTAGGGTGTTCTGGGTCATGTCAATATAATCTAAAGTAAAGGAAAAGTTACTTCACCTGGCCCCTCCTAGAGCTAAAAATGGAGCATAATAGTTATCAGCCATTAAAAATTTTTTAAGGTTTATTTATTACTGAGAGACAGAGAGAGTCAGAGCATGAGCATGGGAGAGGCAGAAAGAGGGGGAGACACAGAATCTGAAGCAGGCTCCAGGCTCTGAGTTGTCAGCACAGAGCCCAACATGGGGTTCGAACCCACAAACCACGAGATCATGACTTGAGCTGAAGTCAGATGATTAACCAACTGAGCCACCCAGGAGCCCCAGTTATCACCCATTTTTAGAATTTGGAGGCTGTATATATCCCAGCCAGGTGTGCTACTCTGATCTAATTACTTAGGAACCCAAAGGCTGCAATTTTTAGTGGCGCCCAAAACAAGAAAAGGGTTTTCAACAAATCTAAAATGTCATAAAAGCTGATCAATCAATGTCTGATTGATAACTGGTTTTCTAGATATGCTTTCACCACCTGAGTTGATGGCTATAAAACTGTAGTCCCACTTCATGGTGATTGTAGTAGCCTGAAGGACAGACAGTAGTGAAATCTTGTCAACAGATGGAACCTGTAATGTACTTGATTGCTCATTTTACTGAAAATGGCAAGTGGAGATGTAGGCCCCCTGATTCATTAACTGTGGCCAATGCTTTGGCAGGATGATGGGGGACTTGGAAGAACACAGATAATCAGATAATTGGAGACAAGTTAGCAGAAGGAATAGATATGCAAATAGGCCTTTTCAAAGGGACCCTGAGTGTAAAAATATTTTTTTCTCATACTAATGCCCACTAAAGAGTAGCAGATGAAGATCTCAATAAAGTGGACAAGATGGATTGTTTGGTGTTTGGTAGATTTCCATCAGCCTCTTTCTCCAACCACCTTTTTTCTTAATCAGTGAATTCATGGACAAATCCATAGGCAAGGAAACACAATCAGTCCGGTTGCTGAATTCAAAGGGAAAATAGACTGGCCAGTGAAAGAAGAAAGTTTTATCATGGAATGGATAGCAAATTTTTTTTACTGAGTTGCCTGACCACCTGAAGAAATGGCTTGAAAATTGTAAAAACTAAGATTGTAATAATTATAAATATTTCTTGTTTATTTTGATGTAAATATATTTAAGAATGATTTAATCAAATTTCCTATGTTTTTTTCTTTCTATTCACAACTTACCTAGCATTAACAAAAGACAAATTAATAACATTTCCGTATTTACATTACAACATACTAAAGCCAAATGTGACTGTGCTAGAAGAGAAATAAACAGCCCAAGATAGATAAAGGGACTTTGTAATTCTTTTGGTGGAGATTGGCATGTTTTTGACTGTACATAGGGTATTTGTATCATATAAGGTGAACTTTGCCATTATTTTTATTTGGAAATTAATTATGATTAAAAGTGATGTGTATGTAAGAACCATGTTGGCTTTGTTTCAACATAGATAAGTTGCAAGAATTTTTGAAAAATTACTGTTCCTGTATGGCCCCAGGTTAGAGTTGGTCACAAGGGACATAAGATTTGGAAGGTAGAATTGAAGAAATACTTTTACGTTCTGAGGTTGAGTGTAGGGCAGACATTGCTGCCGTTCATACACTTGACTTCCAATGGCAGCCAGACCACAGCTCCTTCTGCTCCCACCCACCTTGTTCTTGAACTTCTCCAAATCCTATCCTTTCTCCAAACTCTCTATCTACATAAATATGTTCACATGTCATCAAGTTAACCACGGGTCAATCACCTAATATATATTTATCCTTTTCTTTTACTGTATCATCATACACTTTAATAATGATATTGTCATTTGCAGTTAATGTAAAAACTTTAAACTCTTCATACTTAGGTTGTTACTATTCACCTATCACTTTATACTTTTATTTTTACATTCTTTAAATATTGACTTTCTTATGTTTTCCAGAAATTTCAAGGAGAACATTCAATGATATATTATCTGAGACTCACGAGGCTGAGAATGCCTTTCAATTACTTTTGACTAGAAATTCAATGTGCTCCTTCTAGATAGCTTGAGCTCCAACCTCTTCCCTCCACACTTTGCTAATATTGTGTCCATTGTGTCCTGATGTTTAATGTCACAGAAAGCTTGTCTGATTTCTTTCTTGTAAACCTTTCATTTATATTTAAATTTTGTTAGATTTTTTTCTTTATTGTTGAAATTAAATACATTTTCCAGATTAGATTTAAATATAATATGATTTTTGTATTTTTGTTTTTTCTTTGAATTTTATCCTTATTTTGTTGTGTGTATGTATGTATATTAAATTAAATTAAATTAAATTATACTTGTATTATAATTACATGCAATTCATTACATATTCCATATTACATATACAGGTCTGTACCTAATATAATTTTTAGTTTAGGAATGTTTTTGCCTATATCTTGAGTTACTATTTATGTTCCTATTACTGTGATTTTCTATTAATTTCTATTTTTATTATTTTAGCTTTCTCTTTATTCATAACTCTAATTTTTATTGGATATCTCTTCTTTGACCTCATCTTTTTTTAAATGTTTATTTATTTTTGAGAGAGAGAGAGACAGAGCATGAGCAGGGAGGGCCAGAGAGAGAGGAAGACACAAAATCTGAAGCAGGCTCCAGGCTGAGCTGTCAGCACAGAGTCTGATGCAGGGATCGAACTCAGAAACTGTGAGATCGTGACCTGAGCCAAAGTCTGATACTTTACTGACTGAGCCTCCCAGGTGGCCCAAATTCATCTTTTATAGTCATTCTCTTTTCATCCCTTTCTCATTCTCTCACATTTTTAAAAATTCTCATTTATTTTCCAAATCATTGATTATTTTGGAAAGATTAATTCTGCTTAATTGTGCTCAAAGTAAATTTTAATGATGAGTTTAAATCTTGAGTTTCTTTATGATCCCATCTTACTTCAGTCACTTATGTTTCCAAATCTAAATTTATCTCTATGCATTATTTCCTTATGGCTTCCCTTTCTTTGCCAGCAGAGGTTCTAAAGTTTTGTAATTCCTTTGGATGTTCAACTTGTCCCTTTAAATGTCCTTAATTCTTTTAGTATATTAACATATTCATAATTTGAAATGATACGTGGTTTATATTTTTCTCAAAAGACACTCAATATTTCTCTCAAAAGTGGAGGAAGAGAGGTGAGGTCTTATCTTTTTAAAACAAAAAAAATTAATATTTATTTTTTGAGAGAGAGAGGGAGAGAGAAACAGAGCACAAGTAGGGGAGGGGCAGAGACAGAGGGAGACACAGAATCCGAAGCAGGCACCAGGCTCTGAGCTGTCAGCACAGAGCCCAAAGCAGGGACGGTTTCAAACTTGCAGACAAGATCATGACCTGAGCCAAAATCGGACACTTAACCGACTGAGCCACCCAGGTGCCTGGAGGATAGGTCTTATCTATGACTTGATAGACTTTCTTTTTTTCCAAAAGCATTCCTCTGCTGTCACCCCTTTCTTCAACAACTATTTCTCACAGGGAAGCGAATCAAGAGAAATCACAGGGTAGTGGTTACTCATGACATTCAGATCTATACTCCCCAACTCTTAGGACTCTTACAAGGTTTTATGTGTGAATATGTTTTACAGTTTCTGCAGAGCTGGTAGCTGCTACTCCATATTGTTCCTCATCATTTACTCTTTGGTTTTCTAAGCATGTCTTAATGTTTAACTGCCAAGGAAAAGCAAACATCTCATAAGTACTTTCTTTGATAGCATGACTTTTATTTTCCTTTAGAATGACAAGAACATTCTCCATGACACACATTTGACAAGACATGATGCCTGAAGTGTAACATCCCTCTCACAGGCACTTTAATGTTGTCCCCTTTGTCCTCCCAGATCTAGTTCTGATGAGCAGACTGACATATATAACCCATTGTTTAATTTTTGATGGTTGGTTATCAATCACATTTAATTGATGTCCAGGGCTCCTTCAGTATCTTCTGCTTTAACCATGTGGTGATCCTGCTGAACTAGAAAGATTACTTATAATTTTCAAACAAAAATATTTCTGTACACAAAGATCAGCAGTCTCACTCTTCACTGCCTCTCATGCTTGTCTGTATTCATCACTTCTTGGTAGACTGTTCATCACTGGGGATATCCTTGAATGTCCTGGAACTATCCAAGGATGCAGCTGTATCTTTGCTTTTTTGTTTTTTTAGGTGGCAAGAATTATACTGTTAGCCTGCTATATAAAGGGAGATGAACAAATTAACGTATAAATTTGGTTCTAGCTGGCTCAGGAGATGGTATCCCAGTTACATTTTTTTTTAATGTAACTCAACTATTGAAACCAATCAAATTGAGTAAAAATTTTCTAGCTTTCTTTGGTGTAATACAAGAACACTTTTCAATTGATTTTCATCCTTTTCTAATTTTCTAAGTTTAATTCCTGTAACATATTTTTAAATGGCATGCATTATTGTAGGTAAAAAAAAATCTCCAGGCAGAGAAGTTGTGCTGCTTTCTTCTTACAGATAAACCTGTGGCAATCCTTTCAGATTTCAATGTAGTCCATTGCTGACAATATGATAGTATTCTATGCTAAATACATTATGCAATTGTTTTCTTGAAATCTTCTTTCTTACCTTTGTCAGCCTCATCCCCTAGTCATCCTATTCACTCAAAAAATTGGTAATTATTGGCTAATTGTCTTAAAGAAGGAATGTAGCAGGGGCGCCTGAGTGGCTCAGTCGGATTAAGTGTCCAACTTCGGCTCAGGTCATGATCTCGTAGTTCGTGGGTTTGAGCCTTGTGTCAGGCTCTATGCTGACAGCTCAGAGCCTGCAACCTGCTTCGGATTGTGTCTCCAGCTCTCTCTGCCTTTCCCCTGCTTGTGCTCTGTCTCTCTGTCTCTAAAATAAATAAACATTAAAAAATTTTAAAAAAAGAAGGAATGTAGCAATTACAAGAGCAAATGACTTAGGAATATCATCTTGGCTTTTGTGTTTCAAATGTCTTAAGCTCAGAAAAATGATTAATACAGTAATTAAGATATAAGTTCATTACACACAATAGAGACCCACCCTCATAGGAGATCAACTAAAATAGAAACTTATTTCTTTTTCATAAGAAAGTCCAAGCTTAGGGGCACTGAGTGGCTCAGTCAGTTAAGCATCCAACTTTGGCTCAGGTCATGATCTCGCAGTTTGTGGGTTTGAGATCTGCGTCGGGCACTGTGCTGACAGCTCAGAAACTGGAGCCTGCTTCGGATTCTGGGTCGCCCTCTCTTTCTACCCCTCCCCTATTCATGCTCTGTCTCTCTTTCTCAAAAGTAAACAAACATTAAAATAAATAAATAAGTACAGATTTAATATATTATATTTTAATATATTTAATATATTTTATTTATATATTATAAATAAATAAATAAATAAATACAAACATTAAAAAACAAATTAAGAAAAAAGAAAGTCCAAGCTTATATGGTACATGGTTCTGCTTTTCAAAAGCATCAATTTTCAAGATCTTTCTATCTTATTGTATGTCATTCCTTATTTATGCCCGCTAAGACAGGTGACCACCACAGCTGTCAATAAGAATGCAGGAAGGAGAAAAACTAAATGAGTAGAAATCATAGCCATTTACTTTAAGGCAAAACAAGGAGGTGAACCCATCACTTTTTCTCATATCTCATTGGCACAGAAAAGTAAGTTTGCTTGGCCAGATTTTGGAAGTGCAAAATTATTGTCAGTAATAAAATATTCTAGACAGGCCAACTGCCATGTTCAGGAAAATGTCTTGATAAGAAGCTTGAGATAGAAGGGAATTGGCTGCTGAGGTTGGAGTAGTAGTGAGAAAAAGACTTTGAGGAAGTAATTATGTCAATGGCATGACCAGTGAAAAGGGATCTGGGGAATGGAAAGAAAAGAAAAGCTGAAAGGAGTTCACTGAGTCACAGAAAAGATAAAAAGTTTTTCTTTTATCACAAGAATATCAAATATTCAACATGAAATAGTTTGTGTTCCTGTTATAATTCATTGCTTCTAACTCCTTTACAATTTTGAACAACCTCACAAAACCCCATGTGAGAATTCAAAGAAAGGACCTGAGACTGTATTTGGGTTGACATTGAAATCCACATAAAGCAACAGCTGCAAGATGCATGAGTGGAGACAAGAACGCAGAAAGATCAAGAAGTGATTGAAAAAATACAAAACATGACAGTTTGAGGAATATGTACCATTTATAGCAAGGACATTAGGATTTTCTATAGAAAAGGGCAAGGGATGAAAATTCAAGTCTATCTTAGCCTAGATCTTAAGGGATGGGTGAGCCCAGCTGATGAGTGATTTCAGGAGACTTTCAGAGGAGAGAGGAGCACTGAAAGCTTGTTGGCAAGCAGGGTAAGTGGGGAAGCAAAAGGACTTTTTTCATTCTAGTTCATCAGAAATCAATTAGGAATATTACATTTATATACTTATTTCAGCAAGCCAGTGAAATCAGCAGATTATGTAGCCGAAAACAGTTTCAGAGTTGTTAAGTGCATTAACTAAGATTTTGCAGTGGACTAAGAGCAGGGTTCCAGGCCTTATGGCATTTTCTTGAAAGTTCTTTCCATAGTGCTGCATCTCAGATCTTGAATCCTCTTAAGGTGTTTGGATTTCTTCACTAACACTTAGTTTCCTGTCGTTGACTTTTCTTTGCTGCAAATTCACTGTGCTCAAGTTTTCCAAGTAAAGTAGCTAATTAATTATTAGTTAATAATTTTACTAGTTTTTCACAAAATATGTAAATTATGTATACATGCCACAGATTAATAAATTATATATACTCTCAGATAATATCCCTCATCCATTCATTCATTCATTCATTCACTCAATCAATCCCAAAGTATATATTGAACACCAAATATATGTCTAAGCACTGTTCTTGATACCAGAAAAAAGCAAGAGTAAATGGAACATATTCTCCACATTTGGTACATTTATTTTGGGAGCATCAAACCATGAAAGTATTCTCCAGATATCAGCATTTATTTGTTAGAAGCTTATGAATATTATAGGCATAATATCTGACATTTATTTAATGCTTGACAGGTGCCAAGGACTACCTTCAGTTCTCTAAATCCTTAACTTATTCTTCACCCTAACCTTTGGAGATTGATAGTTTTCTTGCTTTTACAAATGAAGGAAGTGAGAGCCAGAAAATTGAAATAACTTGCTCAAGGTCACATGACAAATAAATGGCATAGCCTGGAATGAAATCCAGAGAACCTGGTTCCAGAATGTGCTCATAATCACTGCATGTAATCTTTATTTATCTCTCTTGGAAAGAGATAGGGAATGGGGAAATATCAAAATATTTCCTAATAGAACCTTACTTAATGCATGTAAAATGAAATCTGATTTTACTCTTAAAGAAATAATCCTATTTTGTGTGTATACATATTTAATACCCACCATTTATATATATGTGTGTGTGTGTGTGTGTGTGCGTGTGTGTGTGTTTAAAGAGGAAATCAGTAATAAAACAGAATGAGAGGAAATGTGATCATTCAGTATTCTAAGAAATAAGTAGAAGTGATGACATAAAAAGGAAGGAAAACACTCCTCTTTATTGCCCGTGAGTGCATTACCGCCAGCTTTACTACAAAATGAACAGCCAGAGAATACTTGACTACATAAGGCTAAAAGCACACACACACACACTTGTGGTCTTTTTAAAATGAAATATTCAGCAGCGAGATGAAATAAGTGACCATGAAAAGGGGGTTGTGGACCTAAAACTAGAAGACAGATTCTGTCAGAGCGTTTCAAAGCATTGGAAAGGGATCTCACCTCCAGGCATGCCAGTGTAGATGAAGCTGGAAGTGAGAGCTCCAATAATCAACCTCAGTACAGCTGCAAACCGAAGAGCAATCAGATTTATATTTTTTTGTGGTTTGGATTGCAAGAGTAGAAATGAGATGAATGTGTCAACAATGGCCTCTATGTGCACCTGGTAATTCACTGTCCAGGTGATAAATTTGGCAAGTTCAAAAATAAAATTGTCAAGCTTTAGGAGATGATTTCTACCTGGATCGGCTATAGATTTGTACTATTTTCAACAACATACTTAAATGTATTTGTTGCCTCTCTATTTGGAGTAAATGGGTATTGGAATATGTATCTTGCATAGGAGAATTTCAAAACAATTGTGAAATAACAGATGAATAAAAATAAGGAAACATATCAGATGTTACAGAACTGCAAGTATATTTTCAGTATTAATTGCTGAAGACAAAAGGAATTTTAATGTATTTAGACCATACGCTTAAAAAAAAAAACTGCTATTTGATGAAATTAGAATATGATGTGAATGTCTATTTGCCTGCGTAGATTTCTTATAAAAAAAAAAAAAGACAGTGGATAAGCACAATATGAATTCAGTCTTGTGGGAATTCTGAGCATCGAAGGTTAAGAAATGTTCTCGGGGCGCCCGGTTGCACAGTCGGTTAAGTGGCTGACTTTGGCTCAGGTCATAATCTCACAGTTGATGAGTTCCAGCCCCGTGTAGGGCTCTGTGCTGCCAGCTTGGAGCCTGGAACCTGCTTCAGATTCTGTGCCTCCCTCTCTCTGCCCTCCTCCACTCACACTCTGTCTCTCTCAAAAATAAACACACATAGAAAGAAAGGAAGAAAGAAAGAAAGAAAGAAAGAAAGAAAGAAAGAAAGAAAGAAAGAAAGAAGGAAGGAAGGAAGGAAGAAAGGAAAGAAAGAAGGAAAGAAAAAAAGAAAAATATTCCCAAAATTCTCAGTATCCCTCCAGAGTTTTCTCAATCAAGTTTCAGTCAAAATTAAGTTACAAACAGATTTCTCGATCTAGATCCTGGTTTTGTTCCCTTTAATTTACCATACTGAGTCTGTAAGACTCGTAGATTAGCTGAATAGAATGAGTTTACCACACTCAAACTATACATTCCCAATCCAAAACCTCAAAGAAGAAAAATTTACCCCATTTCTCTTTCTTCATCTCTCTTTGTCACTCTACTCTCACTTTTCAGGACTTTTGGTCCCTCAGATATGAGGCAAAAAGTGGGAACAGAGAGCACCTAATACATCTTCCCTGACTTCTCTCTCATATACACATTATTTTCACTTTGTCTCTTCTCTTATACATACTTTACTATGTCCCAATTAAGGGATAGACAAGAGTGTACAAAATTGAAATTAATGCACCATTAATAATATTCATAATTTTCTTTATTAAAAGTAACTTTTATCTTTTCCTTCATGACTGTTGGACAGACTACAGTATCGACAGCTCTCATATCTCCCAGAACTGCAAAGGTCTGTGTGCCTGGGCTGAATAAAGAAATCAGAACTATTCCCAACAATTTTTCTCTAAACCATGTCATCTAAACTTTCTGGAATTTCCTTTTTTTCTCTCTCTGTCTAAATAATATAAGCCAATCAATGTTGGTGGTCATGGATCAGGTAGCAATAAACTGATTTTTTTGTTTCAATTGGCCATAATGAATAAAAGTTAAAAGAAAATTATTTCTCTTTTTCATGCTCTTTGAGAGCACATTGAAGTAAATCAAGCTCAGTTTTGAAAATCAAAATGAATCAAAAAACAACAAATTTAAGGAGCTGTGAGAAAGATCTATCAGTATGAAATGAAATCGAATTGGCCTCAGGTATTTGTCTTCTCTCAAAGAGAATTCAATTTATAAATTCCACCATGATTTAGGCTGTTTTCAAGGGTTAAAATGAAAAACTAAATCACTTATGTATATCAAATTTAACTGCAAGGATTTTAAGGTTTTTTTTTTTTTTTACAGATTTGTCTTGTATTGATTGGATTAATAGGAAAATTATTCAGCTATCAGATTTCTTCTACATTTGTAAACATAATCAAAAAACATAAAACAATTTATTCTAGCTCATAGTTTCACCATTGAAGTTGTATATTATTTAAGGCATTCTTTTTTCATATGCCCCCAAAATGATGTGATATTTAAGTAAAGCTTAATAAGACAAGTCTGTAAACTATGGACATAATTTTGATTGCTTAATTTCAAAAAGGGCAAAAAAATTTGGGCCTATCTTTCTTTCTCATGCCTTCATTCTGGAGTAGGAAGTCCAACATATTGGTTCATAACATAGGAGTGTATTTTAATTTGGCCTGGTTTTGTCATTTAAAAACTTGCAGAGATTCAAAACATTAGTTTCCTCATAAGTAAAATAGGGCAAAACTTATCTTTCATTTTTTTATTAGGCTTAGGAGAGAAGATACCTTTGACTTGCTAAGTACAGTGTACTTGTTGAGTACTGATCAACTAAATGAATAAATAGCTATAAAACAAAATGATTAAATAGCTATGAAACACACCAAAAAAATAAATAAAACAAATGAACAAAAGATCGAGTGAGAATGACAGGTAAACAAATAGCCTCAGTTACAAAATACGTTTGATTTTCATCACCTGGGTCTGAGAGAATATATATATATATACACACACATACAATATATATCCAAATATATATATACACACACACACACATACATATATATTCTCAAAAAAATAAAACTATCAATCCACCAACACATTTCTATATTTGGATGCAGGCATGCTTTGGTTTGCTTATAGGAAAACATTTTCTATGTAAATGAATTGCTTCTTCTGAAGCTGTATTCTTGTCAAATGTATAATGCATACAAAATAGCTAGAATTCAGCCAATAATAGCGTATTATCTCACAGGCCCGACCTTCATTAAGAACAATGCAGAACAGCACTAAAAGGTGTGAAGAGTAATTTAAATTATGACTTTTTCGATGGAATAATAAGAATTTGTCATATTTATAACACGTACAGACTCCATAATAACAACAAAGTAACATTCATTTCTAAATCGCCCCATGGCTAACAACAAAAGATTTTTTCAGTAGTAATTAGAATTTAGGAAGTTGAAAGTAGGGGAAGAGTAGGAAGAATGATTTGGAAAACATATATTTTCATTTTAGAATAATAGTTTTCTAGACATAGAATCTAAGTCCTTATCTTTTCTACTTATGTTGTTCCTAGAGTTAGCCTACCTGCTCACTAGTCTTCCAATTTGGGTCTCAATTTCTGTAGCTTGTTGTTAATATTAAATAGATCATCCATATTTTAATACATTACAACAAGTAAAGCCACTTGAAATCAAATAATGTATTTCAGAGGTTAAATTATAGCTTAGATTTATCCTTAGGTATCTGCTGCATTTCTTAAAATTTACTTTCTATACCATTTCACCAAAAGTTCTCAAAATTTTGAGGAATGATTAGTACTGGAGAAGAGGACTCTAACACTTTTATGAGAAGTTTAGGGCTTCAGAGAGATACTATGGAGAACCACATTTAAATGAGTCAAAACTAATTTTCCGTGCTAGGAGATTGCAGCCCATGCTTTTCGTAAAGAAAGATTGAATTACCACCTGAGCTTTTGGTGTTTATTTTTACTATTGTGTTTAAATGTTGTTGAACAAACACTTAAAGGGCAGAGACACAGCTACCTACTTTACCATAGCTCCCTGTGGCTTCTGACATGTCTTCCCAGCAGCTCTCCTTGATTCAACTGTCTACAGCCCTGAGTGACCCCAGGGAGTAGAGATGCAAATTAGGCACAGCTTGTAGTTCTCTGTCTTCAATATTTTCCTGTAGAAGCAAGCAGGACAGATTGACAACTTTATTTTCTGGCCCTGGGATGATGTAGCTAGGATACCAGATTCATCTGATTCTATACATTCAACAAATAATGCTTTCGTTGCAATTATTACCCAGGCACCACCATATAAGAAGACACTGAGGATGGAGCAATGAATATTACAGAATTCATGAAGCTTCCATCTCAGCCATGACAAGAAGGGTGTTAAAATGAAACTGGCCTTGAGAGAGAAAGACTTTATTTGATTTTTGTGACCTACCCTGCAAACTTTTCCAAAACTTATGCTCCATCTCCAAAACTCTATTTTTTAAATATTTGGTTTCAACTAATTGGCATGAAGTATCTTGTACTTATAGACAAAAACTTCCAAGGAACAAAGTAGAAATTCACAAAGTAGAAGTTCACTATTAGAAGTATGACATTATAAAGTTATATGAACATTGAAATTTCTTCACTGTTCTATTCACTTTTTTAATCTATGCATCATGAGAATGTGCATCACATATTTCTTACTGAAACTAAAGTTCATTTATTAGCCCTTTTTTAATTATTACAAGAACTTGAGAACATTGGTGAGAAAGGATGATTGGTCTAGTGAGCTTCTGGCTTTAATAAATCTATAATCCACAGGACATTTTCTAAATTCACAGAAACAGATTTACATATTTCCTATTCTGACACGCAACAGTAAAATAAGGTTTTTATCTGTGTCCAATAGATTAGAAGGTAGAAGAATAAACTATATACACTAATAACTGAATCCTCATAGGAAATAATAAAAAGAACAAATTGTGTCAAATAAAAAATAATTACTGAGTTCCTAATCTATATAGTGTTCTGTGAGTTCATTTAAAATGTTCGTAATAACTTAAAAAAAAGTCACCTTCTCCAAGGACCTAACAATCTATTTGGGGAGTCCAGATTTGTACATGAAAAATGAACAGGAAGGATTTAAATATCAGTTCAAGAACACAAATATCTCTCAAGAACACAGAAAGATTTTCCTGTAAAGCGCATAATTAATTACTGAATTAATTATAGATGGAAAGGGTTAGGTATTTTGGAAAGAATCTTTCACAAGTTTTTTGATTTTTCTATATTTTCATACATTTACTTTTTCTCTAAATAATTACATATTATGTAGTTATTAAGGAAAACTTGCAATGCTATTTAAAATGCAACATCCATATACATCACCATACTAGCTGGAGACCCATAGATTTTCTGTACCTTTCTTTCATACCTATTTGCTTATGTGTGTATAATCTTTCTGTATGTGAGTATGTAACTTTTCCATATAGAATGAAAGAACTACCAATACACTCATCTCCAATTTTTAAACTTACCTCCAATTTTTAAGCTTATCATTTTGAACTTAAATATTGACAAACATTGATTGGATATCGATAAATATCAGGGATCCTTAGTATTATCTGAAAAGACAGATATGTGTGTCTCCATGCTTTTGGATGCTGAAAATAAAATGAATAAGAGAAATTCTAAACATATCGAATACATTGTGATTTGAAGATATGGTAAGAAGTAGAATTAGGAAAGTTTGTTTTTCATAATCTGGTGGAATATGGAAGGTAGGTTAAAATATTTGAGCTTTATCTCTAGCAAGCAGGAAATCACTGAAAATTAATTGAAACAGGTAGCAAGAAAAATAGTAATATTTCAGAATGATAAAGTATCCATGGGATTCTCTGAAGGAATAAATCTATAGGCAGGGAAACCATTTAAGAAGATATTTAAATAGTAGAATTTTGATGTAATAAAGAAAAAATGGATTGAGAAAGCAATAAATGTATACAAGAAATAAATAGGATAAACAAGTTATCCTTACAACTGTATTTTTAAATTTTTTTTAATGTTGATTTATCTTAGAGAGAGAGAGAGAGAGAGAGAGAGAGAGAGAGAGAGAGAGAGAGAATGAGTGGGGGAGGGGCAGACAGAGAGGGAGACACAGAATGCGAAGCAGGCTCCAGGCTCTGAGCTGTCAGCACAGAGCCCAATGCGGGGCTCGAACTCACAGACTGCGAGATCGTGACCTGAGCCGAAGTCGGACGCTCAACCGACTGAGCCACCCAGGCGCCCCTCAACTGTGTTTTTTATCAGATGTCAACAGAGGACATAAAATCTCAACATTCAAATGGAACAAAATAGTAAGAAAATAGACATGCAAAGATAATGTATTAACCATGATTTTAAGTTGCATCTACCCACATTTATATACATTTCATCTAAGATTTTGCTTTCATGACACATTTTAAAATTGGATTTATCAAAATCTTTCCTTTATCTAACATACCGTATTCTAATAAACAATAATGATAAGTCTTATTGAGATCAAGAAGGTAATTCTTCACGTAAAACATGTCCACAATTCAATGACCTGTTACATGTTGTGTTTCATGTCAACATAATTAAAGGATTTCTTATTTTGATTAAAAAAGATTCCTAATGTTATTATGTTTTAGGTTAGTACTGAGAAGTTAACTATGTTGATTTATTTTCTGTATCTATTCCCCAGGATCGCAGCATTCCTTTTTCAAATGATATTTAAAATCTCAGAGAAGATTAATATAGTACTGAGTAATGGTGGCACACGTGTAAAACATTAACACTGCCCTTTACCCATCTTGTATATTTCACATTTATTTGTTTAAAATATGAGCGGTGACACGTGGCTTCAAGCATCTGGCATACAGATGGAGAATTGTGGGTACCAAAATATCAGATCTATTTTGGTGGAGTAATGAATACCCCTGCGTATGTTGTCTTTGAAAAAGAAAGTTTGATAGTTTTGTACAAAGTGCAAGGAAAAAAAACCCAGCATGTTATTGTTAACTTGGAAAAATCTTGTGGATGTGTTAATGGGTATCACAGGAGATAAAGATCTTTGGATAAGATACAATCATTCAAAAGAAAAAGTCTAGATTAAAATAGTACTTGACAGAAAACCAAGTGCTATATTTAGGTGGGAGCAGCTGATGGTAGGTTTAAGAGCACAGGTAGAGGTTTTATCTTTGCCAAAGAAGAAGTTTTATCTTTGCTTCTTCCGGTAAGCTCCATGTCCATATAGAAAAAACAAAACAAAACAAAACAAAAAACATAGAATGCAAGATCATCTACTGAGACGCTTTGGAGAAGATGGGAGTGAATAAATCAAATCAAGGTCTTAGAACCAAAGTTGGTAGAAACCCAAATAGGGATATTGCAAAGAATTGCTATGCACTCTCACTTTTCTAGATAAAACATCAAACTTTTCAAATTTATTTACCACTCAACTTCTTATTCCTTTAATTTTTGTATCATTGTTATGTTTTAGGATTTCAGCCTGAAACTGAGCCTCCTTCTATAGATTTTGGTTTTGAATGCACTCAAGATCCTCTACATGTTTTTGAAACTAGAGTGACAAATGTTGTACACAAGAACTAGAACTCTAAAATCAGGGGGATTGAAGTAGTCTGAGTGTCACAAGGTGATTGTGTAAACCATACACTTCATGTAACCACATTGATTAGAGGTAAGCATGAAAAACTGAAAATATATATGTAAAACATATTTCAATGCTAGAACACATTTCCAGAGGCCCAGAACAATGTTTCATTCCCATGCCTTTAACTAAAGTGACTTGTCTGTAAAAATACTAAATCAATAGGAAATTAATTTCTACGAAAAAAAGGCTGTCGATTATAAGTCTGGGGTCTTTGAATCAAATTATGTGTTTTGAAAGATTTTCCATTTGAAGCCTTTTTTTAGGTGCATAGTAGTCTAGAAATATTTACTCATTCTATATCTACATCTAAACATTTTATCTGTAAAGAAGATAAGCAGCTCTATTAGTCCCAACAACTTCACTGAGTCACTTGAAAGTCAATCAAATGTAGGTACTATACATTGAACAGTGTGTAATTTTAGATTTATTCTAAATTCTAATTTTAGTATGTTGATGTTTTACTTTTACTCGGCTTACTGCTCAAGTTTTTCATCAATTAATTTACTGTCTTTTTTCTGGCAAGGACAGTAAGACAAGCTATTGCCACCCTCAAGTGTTCATTCTAGAAATTAAATCATGGTGTCTATTGTACCTTTCTTGAGATATTGACCTCAAAACTCTGCATCCGACATTATATATGTATATGTATGTGTGAAACACTTTCTGCCTGCAAGTTGTAATCTTCATTTTTCCTTCACTACACTTAACAGAACAAATTTAGAATTAGGACAACTATTTCTCATTTCTAAAAGAGAAGAGGAATCATATTCCTTTGGAAGGGATTTACTTGCATTTCATTCCCAAAAGTTCCCCATACTTCAAGCAAATTTTCTAGTTTATATTTTATTAAAGGAGGAATGAATCATTTACAAAGACTTCCAAAAATGTTTAGAAATACAAAGGCAATTGTTTGCTTGATAAAAACGAAACAATTTGTTATAAGTGTTTGCTCAAAATAAGAGACATCATATAAAAGATATCTGTTCAATATTCTAGCAGACAAGAGAACTCAAATAACAGTGCAATTTGTGAACAATGTATGCTTCTATCTGCATGGCATATAAAATCTGCATGGCATATAACAATTGATTATTGATCAAATATTTGATCAATTATAACTATTGCCATCCTTAAAAATTACACCAGTTTGGGGGCACCTGGATGGCTCGGTCTGTTAAGCATCTGACTTCGGCTTGGGTCATGATGTCACAGTTTGTGAGTTCACGCCCAACATCAGGCTCTGTGCTGACAGCTCAGAGCCTGGAGCCTGCTTCAGATTCTGTGTCTTCCTCTCTCTCTCTGCCCCTCCCAAGCTCACACTCTGTCTCTCTGTCTCTCAAAAGTAAATAAACATTAAAAAAAATTACACCAATTTGCATTGCAGACATCTTTGGGGTTCTTTGTTGTTGTTTTGGTTTCGGTTGCATTTAGTTTGTTTGTTTGTTTTTTCCTTAACTAATCTGACTCTACACCCTCATTTTTTTTTTAATTTTTTTTTCAACGTTTATTTATTTTTGGGACAGAGAGAGACAGAGCATGAACGGGGGAGGGGCAGAGAGAGAGGGAGACACAGAATCGGAAACAGGCTCCAGGCTCTGAGCCATCAGCCCAGAGCCTGACGCGGGGCTCAAACTCACGGACCGGGATCGTGACCTGGCTGAAGTCGGACGCTTAACCGACTGCGCCACCCAGGCGCCCCTACACCCTCATTTTTAAAGCTAAAGATTTTGGCAAGGGAATTATCTATTTCTACAATTTGAATATAAGGTATTTTATTTCCATCACTATAATAACTCTATAAAAGTATAATGGGAAAGACAGAGGGATTCATATGCAAAAATTTAACTAGAACGTATACATACTAAACAAACAATTCTACCTCTGCAAATAAATATAACATAGTGATTACAAGGTAGATATAGGAAATAACAAAATCTACAAAATCCTGAGCTGAAAATTTATCACTTCATTGGGCAAATAACTTAGGATCAATACAACAGGGGTGATGATCATTTTTTCATCTGATGTATGTATGATATTTTGGGGGTCTAATCCAGCATATTTTCGCCTCCTGATAATGACATATTTGCTTTTAGGAATTTCATCGATGGGATTCTAGTGCACTTGTCAATTTTGTTCCTTCAGAATCCTTGAATGGTGGTCATGCTACCAGGCCAGGTATTCAGATTATCCTATATACCTATGTATAGAAATTATCCAGAAGTAAATGCTAACCCAAAGCAGGCAGTCTGTACTTTCTGGCTATTGTTACCTGTGAAGATGATATAAACCTAGAATTGTCAGAGCTGTTTTGCCATACACAGAGAAGCTTGCCTAAGCATTAAGCCAATAGAGAGTAAAATGGAACCAAGGGGTAAGAAAATAAATATAGGCATGTGCCAACCTTTTTGAAGCATTTGAATCAAATAGTTTCAAGGATAGCATCATCCTTGGACTTTTAGCCAGATTGCATTGGATTTCATCACCTGTATTCAAGACAGTCCTGATCAATACTTTGTAGAATTCTTGTAAGAAGAAAATATGAAAAGTGTTTACCAGAGCACATGGATACATGGGTACTCAATGGAGTATTATTATTATAAATATCTTTGTTATTATTTTGATCATATTAATGATGATTAACATGGTCTGTAGCATAGTTCCGGGAACCAGAATGCCAGGATTTTAATATAATCACTGCTATGAAATTGATAGTGACTTTAGGCAAGTCACTTAACCATCTTGAACTTTGATTTCTTCATTAAAACGGGGTGGATAATGATACCATCTCTCATAAATTTAAGAGGAGAATTAAATATTAAAACAATTTAAAGACCATAAAATTTGTAAGGAAACTTAAGTATCCTTTAATCCAATCATTTACCTGATGCTTGAATTCCCTTGACAAAACCTGGCAAGTTATCATTCTTCTATATTAAATACCTCCAGTGATAGCAGTTCCTCCTCTTTTGAAGAGAAGCTATTTCCAAATTTTAACCTATTCTTCTTATTCTGTTTCAGAAAGGTGGGTTCTTAAACTTCTAATCATCGAAATATTTATCTTCCTGGTTCATGCAAATTGAGACATAAGCCTTCTCCATATGACAATCTTTCAAATAACCAAAGGCAGCTACCTCACAGATAGCGTTGCCATATAATTTGTTGCCCAAACTGAGACACATTCATGGGTAAAAGGAGTAGTGTTAAAAATTATGCTAGGATAGCAGCCATAAATCTGGACTATCCCAGGGAAGCTGGGATGTGTGGTCACCCTCCATGATGCTTTCTCTCCATTAAGGAAAACATTCTCAGTACCTCCAACTCTTCTTTTCATGATATAGGGCTGGTTCCATTTTAATGTAGCTATTCTAATTTGTTTGAATCTCCATTTTAGCTTAGAGTTCCCCAGAGCTGATTCAGGACTCCAAAAGAAAATACGTAAGTTCAAAAGCTCTGCACAAGAGTTTATCAAAGCAGCTCTTTGTAGGCAGAACAAATACTCACATAATCACAGCATTTGCAACAAATTGTGCTTTTTTTTTCTGTTTCAGTATATTCTGATCACTCAGCTGTATGCTATGTGAATGTAATTGAGTATTTAAAGAGAAAAGACTTAGATTTTGTCACCACACTTAGGGAAAAAACTAGGAGCTCTGAGTAGAAAAATACAAAATTGATTAAGTACAAAGGTTAAACAGGGAAAAATGAAAATATAAATGAAGTGGCTAAAGGAGCAATGGCAACATCTATTTTCAATCGCTCCATTTGGAGGCTGGGAATTTAGGTTGACAATCAAAATAACTTTCCAAAGAAACAAGAACATGTATATATATATATTTATAGATATACTTTAGATATACTTGTACCATATGTTCTTGTCAGTAGAACAAATTTATAAAGTGGTTGTATTCATGGTGTATATTATTGGTGAATTCAGTTTAGAGACTTTTTTCCTAAGATAACCTTTGAGAACCATTATACTACATAGCCTTCAGTATTTATTATTTGTAAATATTTTAATTGCTTTAGATACAAATTGCAAAAATACTAATTATATAAAATAGTTTTACCCTCTTAAGCCACATTTTGCAAGAGGTATATTAGGAATTAAGGCAAACCAAATAATGAAATTATATTCTCTCTCTCTCTCTCTCATGAAAGGTCAATTACTTCATATCTTTTCACTGATAAATACATTTTGCACTAATTTATGTTCCTTACTGAAATTAGGAAAATAAAATTCTGCAAGTACCTTGGGTTATTCTATACAAGGGAGCTTATAGAATGCAGAAAATCATTAAAGATGATAATCTTTAGTTTGCTGTAGAAATTACTCTTAATGAGGTAAAATTTAAAGTATCTCTAATATAATTATAGAAAACATAGCAAAATACATTATTCTGTTACCTTCTAAGAATAGTCTTTATAGGAAAGTATTAAGATAAATAAATAATTTAGTTCCAAAACACTTTTATAATATAGTGTTTTGACTCCCCAATTTGCTTTTAATTTTTTTAATTAAAAATTTTATGGAGATCACTATAAGTTAACATGCAGTTATAGGAAATAAAACACAGACATCCCATGTGCATTTACTCAGTTTTATCTAATGATAAAACGTTGTAGTATTTGCAGAATATCGCCAACATTACATTGACATTGATACAATCCACAAATCTGTTCAGATTTCTCTTGTTTACTCATACTTTATGTGCTGTGTGTGTGCTGTGTGTGTGTGTGTGTGAATTTAGTTCTATACAATTTTTTTCACATGTGCTAGCTCATGTATCACCACAGTCAAGATACTGAACAGCTCCCTTACTACAGGATACATCATGTTGCACCTATCTCTCTTCTGCCCCCATCTACCTCATACCTGGCACTCACTATTTTTATTTATAATTTTGTCATTTAAAAACGTTATATAAATGGAAACATATGTTGTATGTTATTGACGTCAACTTTTTTCACTTGGACTAATTCCCTGAATATATGTACAAGTGGTCACATGATTCAGTGGCAGATTCCTTTTTATTGCTGTCTATTGTTCCATGGTATGTATGTCCTGTAGTTTTTTTAAGCATTCACCAGCCATTCAGGGTGATTTCCATTTTTGGCTATTACAGATAGATCAAATATTACAAAGAATGCTGTTAACATTCATGTACAAGTTTTTGAGTGAACATAAGTTTTCATTTTCGGGATTAATGATCAAGAATACAATTACTGTGCCTATGTAGCCTTATACAAAAATGTTTAACTATTTTCTAGAGTGAATGTCCTATTTTACATGCCTACAAGCAATGCATGAGTGATTCACTTTCTCCAAATCCTCACCAGCATTCAATATTGTCAATATTTATTATTTTAACTATTCTTTAGGTATGTAGTGATATTACATTTTGGTCTTCATTTGCATGTGTCCTCATGCCTAATGATGCTGAACATCTTTCCATGTGCTTACTAGTCATCTGTATACCCTTTCAGTGAAATGTCTGTGGCTCCTTTACCCATTTCCTAATTGGATATTTTTCTGTTCAGTTTTAACAGTTCTTTATATATTCTAGATACTGTTTTTTTTTGTTGGGCATGAGGTTTGCAAATATTTTCTCCCAATCTATACTTTGAATTTCCTTTCTCTTCACATGGACTTTTGAAGAGCATAAGACTTTAATTTTGATGAGACCAAATTTAGCATTTTTTCCTCTTAATACATTGTGTTTTGGGTGTCAAATCTAAGAACTCTTTGCCTAACCATGGTTCCAGGAGATTTTCTCCTGTTTTTTTTTTTTTTTTAAGTTTTATAGTCTACATTTTAAATTTGAGTCTGTAATCCACTTGGAGTTAATTTTTATACAACGTACAGGTTTAGGTCTAGGATGACTGTCTCTCTCTCTCTCTCTCTCTCTCTCTCTCTCTCTCTCTCTTTCTCTCTCTTTCTTATGGAGGTCCATCAGCATTATTTGTTGAACTCCTCCTTTAACTGCTTTTGCACCTTTGTCAAAAATCTGTTCAGCATATTTATATGGGTCTATTTGTCTATTTCTGGGTTCTTTGTTCTATTTCATTGATCTATGTATTTAACCATCAGCCAATTAACTCTTATTCCACACTGCCTTAATTACTGTAGCTCTACACTGAAATTTAAAGTCAGATTCCTCTTAATATATTCTCCTTTGTCAAGATTATTTTAGCTGTTCAAAGACCTATACCTTTTCATATAAATTTAGAGTGTGCTTGTTTATATCTACAAAGATGTTTATGGGGATTTTGATAAAAATTACATTAAACCAATAGACAATTTGGAGAAAATTGACATCTTTACTATGCAGAGTCTTCTAATCCATGGGAATGGTACTTTTTGGTCTTGTTTTGCTTTTTTTAAATTTTATAATTTTAATCATACAGATTCTGTACATCTTTTGTTAAATGTACACCTAGTAATTTCATTTTCCTTGGAGCCCTTGTAAATAGTTTGGTGCACTGACAGCACAAAGCTTGCTTGGGATTCTCTTTCTCTCTCTCACTATCTCTCTAGAGTTAAATAAACATTTAAAACTTTTTTTAAAAAAACATATGTGTTGGAAATTTTTCAAATGCTTTTCCTGTGTCAGCTGATAGGATCAGATGAATTTCTTCTTTGACTTGTTGATATTGTTAAACATATTGATTCTCAAATGTTGAACCAGACTTAAACACCTGGAATAAATTTCGGCTGGTCTGAGTATATAGTTCTTTTTATACATTGTTTGATTTGTTTTTAATATCTTTTATTTTTAATGTTTATTTTTGAGAAAGAAAGAGAGAAAGTGTGTGTATGAGCAGGGAAGGGGTAGAGAGAGAGGGAGAGAGAGGATCCAAAGGAGGCTTTTCACTGAAAGGAGCAAGCCCAATGCGGGGCTCAAACTCACAAACCATGAGATCATGACCTAAGCCGAAGTCAGATGCTCAACCGACTGAGCCACCTAGGCACCCCTGTTTTGTAATATCTTATTGAGAATTTTTATATCTAAGTTAATGAGGCATATTAGTCTGTGGTTTTCTGAGAATTGTGTGTGTGTGTGTGTGTGTGTGTGTGTTTCTTCTACCTTGTCTTTGGTTTTGGACTCAAATACTGGTCTCATAAAATGACTTGACAAGACTTCCTCTTCTATTTTCTTAAATGTCTGATAGAATTCTTAAGTTCCCTGAATCTATCCTTCGTCATTTATACTCCATTATTGAGCCCATTCAGCAAATTTTTATTTCTGTTATTATAATTTTTAATTCTATATTTTCCTTTTGATTCTTCTTTATTACTTTTTTTTTTGCTGAAATTTAAGTTTGTTTCAAGAGAATTTATAATCGATTTTTGAAGTACTTGAGCAATGGTTCATTTAAATTATGTTCCAGGTATTTTACTTCCACCATATAATTTATCTTGGTGTTATCATTAGTTGATTGTCTTATGTCATTCAAGTTGTGATTTTCTTGGTTGTTAGTATGATTCATAATTTTCAATTGCCTGTTGAAAACTTTGTCTACTATTTTAGAACTCTCTAGTTTCTATTAAAACCTCATATTTTAGTAGGTGTCTTAGTCTCTTCAGGCTGCTATAACAGAATACCACGGATGTTTTGACTTATAAACAGTATAAATTTATTTTTTCACAGTTTAGAAGGTGATAAGGTCAAGATTAAGAAGACAAAAAGACTCTGTGTCTGATGATGGTTTACTTCATGATTCATAGACAGCTATAATTTTCACTGTGTTCTCACATGGCAGAAGGGGTGAGGGAGCATTCTGGAGTCTCTATAATAAGGGTCCTAATCTTATTCATAGGTCACCACTCTCATGACTAATCACCTCCCAAAGTCCCCACCACTATATACCATCACATTAGATGTTGGAATTTAGAATACAAATTTTGAAGGGAGCAACACAGACATTCAGTCTATAACAATGAGCCTGTTTGGGTTTAGCACACCGATCTTGATCTACTTTTATGGGCTGTGGTTCCAAAGACAACAGTTTAATTTTTAGGGCATTTAAGGTGTTATTTGGATCTCCTGAGTTTATCTGGTGCAACTGGAGGCTCACTGGTCTCTGCTGATGCCACCTATGGTGATGAAAGTTGTCTCTCAGTGTAGACTTCTGAGTATCTTAGTAGGGGAAGATATCACAAGGATATCTTCACAGGATGGTGCTGAAACCCCCTCCTAATGCTTCTGAAGTGCTTCACTGTCTCTGGGCAGAGAAAGAGGATCTCAGGTCCATGGGATGAGAGGCCTTCTAAGCCAGAATGCTTACTGTTGGTGGTCTCTTTCTGGTTCTTCCTGTCTGTCTCAGTGTGGGTGAGGGAAGCATTGGGCTGGGGGTTCAAGGAAGCCTCCAGGACTGGGCCATTTGCTGTGACCAGGTCCCTTTTTCTGGTTCTGCCCCTCTGTCCTGCTCAATTTCCTTTGTAGAGTTTCAGCACTCATATAAATATAGCAAGTATAACACAAGAGTTAAAAGTCTTAATTAGTTATTTAACAAATATTTTTAATATCTTCTGAGTTTTCAGCTCTATGTTGAGAATGTCACATTGTCAAAAAATTTCATTGCAGAAATTTTGTAACTTTGCAAAGAAATATTTCCTGAAATATATATGTATAATTTTTCTTTTTTGTTATATTAGGCACTGAATTAACATAAATGCTTCATATTTACTATAATAGGTAGAACAGAAAAATGTGTGTTTCTAATCATATTAATGGGACTGCCCAAGGATGCAATAGTATAAGTAATACAAAGCAAAGATACAGAAAGTCCAAATTATGATATAGCAGTGTACCTTATTTCATTCATAAGTCTCATTTATGATGTAAAAATGACTCTTTTATTTTTAACTCACTAAGTACTCACAGGTTCAATCATCATTTTCTCCCATAAAGAAAGATAAATTTCTGGGGCGCCTGGGTGGCTCAATTGGTTAAGTGTCCAACTTTGGCTCAGGTCATGATCTTGTGGTCTGTGATTTCGAGCCCCACATTGGGCTCTGTGCTGACAGCTCAGAGTCTGGATCCTGCTTCAGATTCTGTGTCGCCCTCTGTCTCTGCCCCTACCCCACTCTCTCTCTCTCTCTCTCTCTCTCTCTCAATAAATAAATAAATAATAAATAGAACTTCAAACAATTTTTTTAAAAAAGAAATTAATAAACAGACTTCTAAAACTGTTAAAAATACATCTCTTCTACATACTGTCAGAGTTTTAAAAAAATGTCATAGAAATTTGGGAGTAGGGCTTGACAGATAACCAACACGTTTTTATCCAAGGTCCTAGTGTGAGATGTGTGTGTGTGTGTGTGTGTGTGTGTGTGTGTGTGTTTAAGACACAGAGGTGGGCATGCTTTTTCTATTTAGCTAGAATTTACATGAACTTTTGCATTCTAATATAGTATATATCTGCATATTAGCATAGCCAGGTGAATGTTTTCAACAGTAAACTTGACCATCTTCAGGATTTGCTGTGGGATTCTGCTTAAGAATATAAGATCCACCTCGCCAAATGATAAATCAACAGTAGAGAATATGAATGATCTGGAAAGTTCACCTGATAAAACCTTAAAGAAAAGGATAGGAAGGGATAGGAAGAGGAAAAGAAGAAGCACTCAATAAATATTGGTGAAGTAAATGAGAGTTTTCAACTAGGTAGTAACTCTGAAGCTAAATCATCTTGATTAAATTAAGTTCTTCCACTCTTTACCTGAAACCTATGAAATAAGAATTTTTATATTTATTTGATAGATGATAAAACTGTCATTTGAAAGGGCCCCTATATCACATAGCTATCAAAAAGAAGAGCCAGGAATTAACCCCAAACCCCAACTTCTAAACTCACAAACTATCTACCCTTATGTCACTATTTACAATAATAACAAGTGGTAGAAACCAATCAGAATCTAAGAGTTTGTTTACTTATGATCTTGATTTGTAATCATAACATAGTTTCTTTTTAAAAAAAGTTTATTTATTTTGAGAGAGAGTGTGTTTGTGCACGAGTAGGGGAGGGGCAGAGAAAGGGGGAGAGAGAACCCCAACGCAGGGCTCGAACCCAGGAACTGTGAGAACATGACCTGAGCTGAAATCAAGAGTCTGAGGCTCAAACCAACAGAGCCACCCACGTGCCCTGATACTGTATTTTTCATAACTTTGTGGCCATAAAGTACAAAATTGCCCATATCTTTGTCATATGCATTTTATTGTTACAAAGCAATGTTTAGATTGCATCTGTGTTCTAGTTTCCATGTTCTTATCTCTGATGAAAATTTGTTTCAAGTTATGCTGACTAATGATTTCCACAAGGGGCTCTGAACAAGACTTCTCTCTCCAGGTAATTATATACTAATCTATGTGTCGCAGGACCCCTTGCCTCCCCCCTTTCCAGGCTTTCTCATATTTTCAGGAGGCCAATCATAATCCCATTCAAATAGCATGGCAGTGGCACTGAACAGGGCAAGAGTATTTGTTTATAAAATTCCTTACCACGTGGATTTGGGAAAACTTTGTCTCAAAGAACTAGTTAGTGCCTGTCTCCTAAAAAGTACTCTAATAACAGATGCCAGGAGTGGTTGATGGTGGTAGTGGTGCCAGAAATAGTAGGCATAGTATTACTGGGGCAGAAGCAATGTCTGGGGCCCCAAGCACCTGAAAGCTGAGCAAGGCTGGTGTTTGATTAGGACTATTAGATTATGCTACAGAAAAAATGAGTAACAAAAAACCTCAATGGTTTAATCAAACAAAGATTTATTACTCACATACTATTTTTTATTTACATGGTTTTTGAGAGAGAGAGAGAGAGAGAGTGCAAGTGGAAGAGAGGGCAGAGAGAGAGAGAGAGAGAGAGAGAGAGAGAGAGAATCTCAAGCAAGCTCCACGAGCCTGATGCCTGACGCAGGGCTCCATCCCAAAAACCAGGAGATCGTGACCTGAACCGAAATGAAGAGTCAGATGCTTAGCTAACTGAGCCACCCAGATGCCCCTCACACGTTTTAATACAAGTGTCTGGGCAGAAGGGTAGATATTCCTGACCATAAAAATTACCCAGGGACTCAGACTCACAGGTAGCTTCTCACAGTGAATGCCTCCTTGCTGGCAGGAGAGATACAAAGGACACGAAGAGTTATGTATCGGCTTTTAAAACTTCCACCAAGATGAGAGACATAATATCTGCTCACATTTCATAGGCCACAGGAGGTTGCCTGTCAATGCTTAAATTCAAAACAATGAGAAGTAAAATCCTACCCTGTGGCCAGAAGGAGGAGAACCAGTACGTGCACCAGCAGCCCTGATCATGAACTAGTTGGTAATATCTGCAGCTGTTACACTTGTTCCATCTTAAAAACATTTCTTTCCTTGCAGAACCATTACGAGTTTAGAACCTTGCAAACTACATCAGTTTGTTACCACTTTGAAATAATTAACAAGATACTTGCCCCCTCTACCACATGACCAAAAAAGAGAATAACTACATATAGGCACCGAAACACATAATGGTAGGTTACATGCCACTATAGGTTTCAGTGACACATTATCATTGCACATTTTGGACTTTCAATTTGTCATGCTATCATATATTGCTCACATGAATATACCTTAGAATTTTCTGAAGAAAGAAGATATAAACTCTACCTGAGGAAATGATGATCTATTAAGGAGGAAGGACTAAGACAGAAACAGCAATGATACAAGTTGAATATGGAACGGCATTTGGGCCACAGGAAGAATGCTCAAGTTGGTTGTGTTGGAAAGCAGTGCTCCTGAGAGCTTGAAGCGTAACTGGGATGTTGACAGACAGTAATAACTGCTAAGCTTTTAGTATGTTTACTGTGTGCCAGGACCTGCTTTGTGTCATTTATTCTATTATCTCACTTATTACTCATTGTAAACTTCATGTTATAATTTAGGGACAAAGATACTGATTCTGACGCACCACACAGTTGGTAAGTAATAGAGCTGGGATTCAAAACCATTATATTCCATTGCCTCTTATCCTGTTGAAATGGTATCTGAAAGAGAAATTGGGGAGAAGTGTACAAATGGTGAATGTGTGACTATGTTCTGGGAGCAATGCTGAGGCCAGTTTACTAGTATATAAGATATTTTTTAAGGGGAGTGAGCAACCGGGTTTGAAATAAAAATTTGAGTCATATACATATAATAACATATCTTATCAAAGTCACTGAAGCAGGAGAAAAAGCATAGAAAAGTAATGTTTGACAAATGTGAAAGTGTTTTTTTTTTTAACTAGTAGAAGGAGTTGTCTCATATGACTTATTTTGAAAATCCAAAATTTATAATATGGGTAATGACCAGGTTCTAGAGTGAAGTCCCTCTTTACTTTTTATCCTTATCACTTACTCCAAACCTTGTCAGAAAGATTTGCCTGAAATCATAGAAATATAGAAATATAGTATATTTTTATCCTTTTTATCCTTATCACTTACTTTTATCCTTTACTTTTTATCCTTATCACTTACTCCAAACCCTGTCAGAAAGATTTGCCTGAAATCATAGAAATATAGAAATATAGTATATCTGTATAAGAAAAGGAGTTTTAGGTGGTTGTTTAAATTTCTGAAATAGTTTATTAGCATGCATCATGGTAAATTTTCACATTGATTTATATGCCAACCTTTTACTAGAAAAAGACTATCTTGTACTTTTGCATAAATCTTTCTAATGACGTTGTTTCAGGGGATAATGAGACCTTTTGTTTGGCTTAATGTTCTTTTAATTTGAGAGAAAAACATTTCACCTTACTCTATTTTCCATCTCAGTAATATCTGACAGACGGTGTAGAGATCATGAATGTGGCAGTTTTCATGTGTATGAAAAAGGCTTGGCTTTATCCCATATCTTCTGTGCCAACCAAACATGCCAGTATTCAAATTCCCAAATAGACCATCAAGACCATATGCCTAATTAAATATGACTGGTCTGCCACTGTCCTCATTATCATTATTTTAAGAGAATATTGGCGTGAGTATATGTATCAGTAAAACTGAATTAAGCTATTAGGGTTTGAACATTAATTTGAGTTAGTACCTCAAGATATTTTATTTGTCCTTAACTTTGGCACTAATAAAACTATGTCCTTGGCACTAATGACATAAAACATATCTGTAAAATAGAGGTTAATTATACAATTTGCGAACTCATTTCTACCTTACAGAGCTATTTATTTCATTCTTAACGAAGTAACTAGTACCTTGCCTATTTACTTTGAATTTCAAGGAAAATTATTTTTCTTAATGGACTAGCCATATGTTTAATTTATACATATGCAAATATACTATGTATATCACTACCCACACCATATAAGAAGGGATATTTTAATATCAAAATATGGAATAACCACAGATACAATTAGGAATCAAAAATTTAAATTAAATGAAATAAGTGTGCTGTGTTGCCTTTATTGTTTTTTTTTTTTTTCTTTTTCTTTTGCTACTGATTTCACAAATGTGGCAATTTTAGTACCAGTCTTGGGACAGATATTTGACCTTAATGTATTTTTGGTTGAAATAAAAAAAAATCTATGTACACATTTCTGCATGATTTATATGATTAATGTTGAATAAAAGGGCGTATAATGAATTAACTCAAATAATCCAAGGGTGAGTAAAAAATAAATATATGAGTCAATTGTGAATAAGTAATATAAAGAAAGAAATATTTCTGATTTTTTTCACTGATAAATCCAGTTTCTACTCAAATACTTGATACCTAGTAGATGTTCTAGAAACAAGATCTGAATAAATAAATGAAGGAAGTAAGTTCCAGTGGAATGATGGATCCTGCATTTCTATTAAAATGTTTAAATTCTAGCATGGTATAGTATAAGACTTGGGTGATCTAAAATTTTTTTTATAGTTTATTTATATTTATTTACAGAGAGAGAGTGAGAGACAGAAAGAGAGCACAAGCAGGGAGGGGCAAAGAGAAGGAGATACAGAATCCCAAGCAGGTTTCATGCCATCAGAGTAGAGCCCTAGGCAGGGCTTGAACCCACAAACTGTGAGATTGTGACCAAAGCCAAGATCAAGGGTTGGACCCTGGGTGCCCTAAAATTTCTAAGTTGTCTTCTAGTAGAAACTTATAGCTATGCATAAACTTTAAACATTTTATTGGTTGATAAATGTAAAAAAATGTTTCAAATGATTAAAGAATACACTTTAGATGATACCAATGAACTTTGACATTTCATGAAGTGGACAGTCACCATTTGAGCTGAAAGTGGGTGGAAGGCAGAAAGCTTTTATAGGATAAAGAAAAAAGAATAGGGACAAGAAAAATAGAAAGTGCTGGTGGGGCCACACAATCAACCTTGTTTGGGGTGAGAAAGAACAAGAAAATAAGTATAGAGCCCATTGTTGGCTTGTTGTTTGGGGATGGCCAGTCAAGTAGAGCATTTATGAGACCCCAAAGTTATCTAACATTTAGTTTGGTGAAGTGACACCCCCAGGGCAGGAGCAGCTCCATCTTGGGTCTAAACAATTATTTTAACAAAATATTTCTTAAGATTTAAGATTTCAACTATTTAAAATATTCATGAGTTGATTGATTTAGTTAGCATTTATTTGGGGATACTAATATGACTGTACATAAGAGTTGCTCAGATCTTGGAAAAAAGACTCTGAATATTGATGAACAATATAAAATACAAAATAAGAAGAAACAAAAGGATTTTAAACTGTTGAGCGTTTGTTTTTGTATCAGCTGAAACTGTTTATTAAGCTGTAAGGTGAGGGACCTTAAAAAAAAAAAAAACTAAAATATTTACCATAGGCTAAATGGAATTGTCACAGGTTCTCAACTAACTGCTATACAAAGTCGAACATTAGCATTTCAAAATGAGAACATTACCTGATTGAGTGAAAGGTTGAGAGAAATCAGATCAGATGGAAGTTTCCTGAGTAGAATACCAAAATATAGATGTAAAGAAACAGTATGTATCACTAGTGAATAAAAAGAAACAAGAACATGACATTTATTGTACACAAAACTCTCCAAAGAGATGTTTTGAGAATAAGGAAAAAAAATCAAATAATTTGAATACTTTAATGTTGCTTTCTCTCTTATTTGGAGAAATAGTTAAAATGTTGTCAATGAGTTTAGATGAGATGATATATATTCAAAAAAAAGATACACATCAGGGTTTTTTTGTCACTGTTCTTTTCCTGAAACTTGATACAATCTCTGGTTCATGAATCACAGTTATCCTTCATTCCTGAATCTTTAGAGCAGAACAAAGCTTTGCATTACAATGGCACTGAATTGGCTATGTGGCAATGATAAAGCCTGCAATGTAGGACTAGGGAGCCCTGCTCAGAAAGGGAATGTGTAGGATTTAAGAATGTTGGAAACAATAAAGTTGTTTTTATTGCCAGCCTCTCTATAGCCAGCAATATTGGAGAACCAAAGGTAAAAATAAATTAGAAATTTATATTCCTGTATGTGTATTTATTTATTTTTAATTGCCCTCTCCCTTCTCCCAGGAAAATGCATTTTTTCCAGTGTGGATGCTAATTATCAGGTCTTAACTATAATAATGATAATGATGATAACAATAATAACAATATGAGTAGCTGAATAAATGGTTTACACATTACCTGATTTAACTCTCAAATATATCTTAAGTATGTTTAATTATTGTTAACATTTTACAACCAATGAAACTGACATACAAGATAATATAGGATATAACCAAAGTTAAGCAGGTTATGAACATAGCTTTGTTTGACCCCTAAGCATGTATTTTCAACCTCCATTCTAGACTCTTATACTGTAATCCAGAATGGTTTCTTAAAGGAGACTCTGCTGCTCTATAGTGCTGCCAAATGTGTGTGGCTAAACCCTGAATGAATTCCTGATTCAGTGGATCCTGTACATTTTACACAGGCTCATTATTTTTTATTGTGTGTGTAATCTAGGTTCTCCCATCTCACCTGACATCCTCCAGATAATATAAATTCATTCACTTAATTTAGATATCCTTAACATAATAGAATAACTTACACTTAGTAAGCAGAAGTGTACTTTTACTTCTGCTTACTATATAATAGGTTGACATTTGTTAAGTGTTGACTATGAATGAAGAACTCTTCTAGATAATCTGCGTGTATTAACTCATGAAGTCCTTCCAACAACTCTTCAAGGCAGAGAGGGCCAGCTTTATGGATGCATGACCTGTACAGTAGCACAGAGTTTCATGCTCAGATGGGCTAGACTTGGTGGAATGATATGCCATCATCATTTTGATATTCTACATAATTTTAATCAATGAACATGTGCTTTTAAAGTCTAATGGGACATTGAAGCATGCACAAGAACCAAGAAGTTTCATGCAATAGGCAGGCTCCATTTTTTGCTACCTTATTTGTAGACGCCTTTCACGATGTCCTAAGAGTATAAAATTCCAGTGGACCCACACTGCCAATGAAAGGTCAGGAAAATTCAAACCAGGTGCAAGGTAAGTAGGTTGCATCTACCATGGGGTGAACAGAGGTGCTGATAGCGCTGAGAGCCCATGCATTCTCTTCAGACCAAAACTAACTTCAAACCCAGAAGGAAGGTAATGACATTTCAAGAAACATGAACAACCAAGGAAGTCTATCAGTATCTTTTCTTACTCATGTCACATTTCTGTTATGTTAAAAGGGTGATATAGGGGCGCCTGGGTGGCGCAGTCGGTTAAGCGTCCGACTTCAGCCAGGTCACGATCTCGCGGTCCGTAGGTTCGAGCCCCGCGTGGGGCTCTGGGCTGATGGCTCAGAGCCTGGAGCCTGTTTCCGATTCTGTGTCTCCCTCTCTCTCTGCCCCTCCCCCGTTCATGCTCTGTCTCTCTCTGTCCCAAAAATAAATTAAAAAAAGTTGAAAAAAAAATTTTAAAAAAAGGGTGATATAGAAAGGAGGAGAAAGATAGGGCAAAACATTTTCCCTTTTGTCCTTCCTTACTTATCAGCAAGCTATAGCTAAAGAGTATTGGTAGAATGTGTGCCTATCAAGAAGTAAAATGAAAACAGGTGAGTTAGTTTCATGCAGTGTTTCTATTCTTTTGGTAAGAGCAAAATACATACGCATGTATGAGCTATGGAATAAAAATTGTGTAATATCAATGATTCCATATACAGGTTAAATATTCTCAAATTCGTATAAAACTGGCGTTGCATAACATAAAGATGAATGACATAATTTGTGCTAATAATTTAAATGTTTATTTTTTCTGTACTTAAAATGGTTATAAACAGGATATAAAAAATATCTAGACAAATTCAGAGACATAGATTATATTTTTTTAAAAAGCATTATATTATAGTACCTTTAATGACATTTTTTTTCCCTGCTTGTCAAACACAGGGCCTCATATTTTCATTGTGTAATGGATCTTGCGTATTATTCAGCTAGCCCTGTAGGGAAACGTTACTATTATCATTTCTATGTTACAGATGAGGAAATTAAGCCCCAGAGAAATCAATTAACTTGCTCAATATTAAACAGCTAGTAAATAAAGGAAGAATTTGAGCCAGGCAGTAAAGTGTCAGACTCAATAATCTAAATCACTATATCAAACAGCATAGTATAGTGGAAATAACACAGTATTTAGAATCATGTCTGGAGATAAGTCCTTGCCCTTCTGCTTAATCTCTGCAAAAGTCCCTTAAAGTTGCTCTGATACACAATTTTACACACACGCACACACGTACACACACACACATACACACACACAAGGATTCTTAATACTTATCTCATAGGTTTGCTAAGATGTGCAAATGAATAATGTATGTGAAAGCAATTTAAAACCAGGGAAGCACTATGCAGATAACAGTTACAAGAGTTGGGCTATTTTGAATGTTTACATGCAGCCAACTTGCATGTAAATAAAATGAACCTTTTAGGAAATAATTACCATTCGGGCATTATTGCCAAAAACCCAGGACAACAGGCATTTCAAAAAACATGCATATTGAATAGAAAAATGAAATAAATTATCCCTGTCATTCGGTTTGGATAATTAATACACACATTATTTGCAAGAATAATTCTGGTGAATACCTCTCCCTTTCATCCAACACTTTATACTACCTGAATAAGGATTCTGACAAAAATCTAACTGAAAACTTCACAGCTAAATCAGAATGCCTCTCAATAAATTTTCACTTTTCTTTAATAAAATACATTCTTAAGTAGGATCTATAGGCTCACTCTTGTACTTAAATGCAATATTTTGTGGATCAGATGCCCATGCTTCCACATTTATATGATATTTAAATAGATATCATCAAGGAAAGTTTACTCATCACCTATTCAGTACATGACACCAGTAAGAATTTTCTTTACTTTTTAATTTACTTGTTTATATGGTTTCTCACCTGAAATGTGGAAATTATGTTTGAACTAATGATTAATTTAAAAATTTTTAAACTTTTAAAACATACTAAAATTTCAAACTTTTTCAATGGAAAGAAGAGAACCTGTGAATGTTGAACTCCGTTCAGCTCTCTGCTTAATTTAGTCCAATTTGTAAGACAAAAATTAGAAAATGGGAGGAGCCCAATTTATAAATGCAAATGAAAAATGAATTAAAAGCTTTTGGTGGAAAGAGCTTGAAGGTCTCTCTTTGAAAACATTATTATTTTCATTTTCTGGGGAAACAAACCACACATTCTAATTCTCAGAGCAGAGAATGTTAGTATTTTTCCAATGACAAGAAGAAAAATTTTCCAACTTTTCAACTGCTCCTGTCATAGGTGTGAGAACAGAAACTTTTACTGGCAAATTCCTGCAAAGCTGACTTTTTCTTTTATTCTGAGGAAAGTTCCTTTCATTAACTACAGGGAATAAAATGAAAATGACTTTGGTCTTGTCCTTTCCATGCTTTAACAAACATTAAAATTGAGTCTATCCAAAATTCTGTCAGGATAATTTGTACTTTCTGAGACAACATCCGTAAAGTTAAATGGTACTGATTTTCTGTGATTTCAAGAATGAATCCCTTGAGTTAAAATTAACTTTGTGTCTTTTGCTATTTACACTTATGTCTAATTCACTGATTTTTTTTTTTTTTTTACATCTTGGTCTTTCATTTTCTTTTGGTCTCTATGAGTCTTTGCTCTAGATATGGCTTTAGGTATTATTTTTCCATTTCTATGAATAAAAACATGAAATGATTTTATAATGTATCTTCAAAATATTCTGTTTCACATATTTATATGACTTAATTCTCACAATAACCCTTTAAAAGAGTGGATATCAAGATTGTTATTATTACACTTGAAAAAACACTCAGATAAATTCATCACAAAACAGCACACATTTAGTAAGAGATGAACTCGACAGATACAAGTGCATATATATATGCTTTCAACACTAGCATTTCACTCCTCCCTGCTGCTCCAAGGTTGATCCATCTCTTGGAATGTCTGTATTTCTTTCTGTCTACCTCAATCTTGGTAGTTCTCTTGTTCTCACTTTCTGTAAATGTTGTTGTTTGTGCTTCCTCTGATTTTTTTCTTACTTTCTCATTTTTCTTTTTTCTTACTTTTTAACCTTGTATCTTTATCTGAGCTAGCTTTATAATAATCTGATAGCATTTTAGGTACTTATGAAATTAAGTTTTAGGTACCCTGTTACCATTTTTAAAGCACGAAAGGAGATTCCCCCCCATGTTTGTTGTTACCAAATGTATATATCTGATACATTACATAAATATATATATATATACATATAAAATGCATATATGAATGAGTTATAAGTTTTTGACTTGAAAGACTTCATGCTATTTCTCCCCTTCTGCATTTCCTTTTTTTCCTTTTTCTTTTAAACTTCTTTCCTTAAACTCTACTTTAAGATTTATTTTGCAACTACTCTGCATATATATATATATATATATATATATATATATATATATATCAAGAAAGAGAATCAGGTTCTGGATCAGTATAATTACAGGCACACATATTTAAGGATAAAAAATGAATGATTCAGAAAACGAAACAAAAAATAATCAATATTTTCCCTTTTAAAGTTCTACTTTTGGAAATGGTTTATGCTCAGAAAGACTTCCAAGCCTAAATATTTAAAGACCTTTTATTTTCAAAGTCTCTTGTTCTAAAAAAAAGTGGTGACTCAAAGAATAAAAAGTATCAGCATGCTAGAGTACTGTTTCTTCCTCTTTCTTCCACTGCAAGATTTAGTTTATTGTCTTAGCACCTCTGTGTGTATTTATAAATAAAAAGAATAATTACAGGTCACAAAAGAATACAACAAATAGTGTGTTCATTTACAAAGAATGGAATGATTACTCAGTTAAGCTCTCACTGCAGGAAGGTAGAAAATAATACGTGCAATATGCATGTGAAGTGCATCTCTACCTTTTCCAAGCTTCTGCTGTCTTTTCATTTGCATCTCTATGTAAAAGATACTGGTTGCAGAAATAGAGAGCCACGTTAGACAAGCCTGCATAGCTGCTGGGCAAGTAAAGTTTATTAAAACCTTAGGGTAGAGAGCTAAAGAACATGCTCAACTTTTCTAATGTCACGGGAACCAATGAAACAAAGTAAGTATATTCATTCTATCTTTTCTAATTCACACCTTACACAAACCTATATATTATATTCCAGGAGATGGGATGGATTCTACAGTTGTCAAGTGCAAATGGATATATTTGCATGTGTATAAATATATTTAGCAATTAAAATTGTTAGTGAAGTATGGACAAAAGTCAAGCATAAAGACTCTTGTATTAAAGGCTTCTCCACATTTTTGGTACTCTGTAAAGATACTTCCGTGTGGGTTAAGTTCTCAAATTAGAATCATAGAGACTCCAGCAAAAAAAAAAAAAAAAAAAAAAAAAAAAAAAAGAAAGAAATAAAGAAAGAAAGAAGAAAGAAAGTGAAATACTATTTTAACTAGTCACACTGGAAATTTTTCACCCAGTTTTTGGCATTTTTTGAAAATCGATGACTTAAACACAGTTTATCCATTCCTGTAAGTAATGAGCATTAAGAATTGTATAGGGGTGCCTGGGTGGCGCAGTCGGTTAAGCGTCCGACTTCAGCCAGGTCACGATCTCGCGGTCCGGGAGTTCCAGCCCCGCGTCCGGCTCTGGGCTGATGGCTCGGAGCCTGGAGCCTGTTTCCGATTCTGTGTCTCCCTCTCTCTCTGCCCCTCCCCTGTTCATGCTCTGTCTCTCTCTGTCCCCAAAAAAATAAATAAACGTTGAAAAAACAATAAAAAAAAAAAGAATTGTATAGCTTTGGGAAGGTGCCTGGGTGGCTCACTAGGGTAAGCGTGGGACTCTTGATTTCGGCTCTAGTCATGGTCTCACAGTGGTGGTTGTGGGATTGATCTCTGTGCTGGGCATGGAGCCTGTCTGAGATTCTCCCTCTTTCTCTCTCTCCCTCGGCTTCTCTCTCTTTCTCCCCCCCCCCAAAAAAAAAAACCCACAAAATATAACTTTGGATACTGAGTTGGGGCCAGTAACCTGTCACAGAAAATGAAACATGTAAAGAATTGTATAGTGTCTTGGGCAGAGTTATATTCAATAATGGTTACTGCTGCATTTAGTATTATTACTTTTTATGTTGTTATTATTAACTTATTGTTAGAGGTCATCTCCATGTATGATTCTTTGTGAAAATATGTATAAGGCTTATAGCTATGTGGCTACTCAAAGAAAATAGGCACATTGTGTTTCCCATTGATTTGCCATCATTTCATGTATTTTTGTATCTTACCTGTCCCCTGTGGTCAACAATGTGGTATCTGGAGCCATGCTGTCTGAGTTGGAATCTCAGCCCTGCCACTTATAAATTGTATGATCTTGGGCAAGTCACTTAATCTCTCTGTCTCAGATTTCCTCTGTAAAGTGGAGATAAAAATAGTACCTTCTACAGAAGATATTCATGAGGACTCAGTGAGTTAACATATGGGATGTTAGAGTAGTGCTTGGCACTGAGCATCAAGCGGCTTTTAGCTATCTTCTGCCTCTATGCCTCGTTTTGTGTTTTAAACTCTTATCAAGAGAGGTGATAAAGGCAATATGTACAAAATGAAAAAATTAAACTACACATGTAATACCTTGGAATTGTCTGCATCTGTTATACGTTGCTTTCCTAGTAACGGCAAGTAAACAAGCACATCATACATTGAATTGTATCGATGCACGTGCACGGCATTTTTAAATTTTCCCATTGCACAGAGACATGTAAGTGGATTAATAGAGGGAAAATAATTATTTTATGCACAAAGTCACTGTGGAAAATATTTTTAGTTCTTTGAAGTGTTTTTCCCCCTCTCAACTAATTATCAAGTAGCTGCCTGATTGCTGATGATTGATGACTGATGGAGAGGAGGTTCAGCAGGTGCTAATAGTTTGGTTAGCATAAGTGGTTCTGAGGAAGGAGCTGCATATTTTTGAGGCAGACAGAGCTACAGAACATTCTCTCGAGGGTGGTGATTTGGAGGGTACATGTAGAATTTGTGTTACAAATGAAAAGAGTGGGATCTGAAGATTGTCTTAAATGTAATTGCTAATGATAATAATAGTTCTGCTTCTGACGATGATGCATAAAAAGGGTATTTTAAACTTTCAGGAGACAAAAGAAAGTCAAAAGAAACTTAGAGACAAACCACACTTCCCTAATCTGATATTTAAAAAAAAAAAGTAAAACCTGTAACTACATAGTTTTTTTTTTTAAATGACACATGTTGGGTGTTAAGTAAATGATAATTTTGAAATAAAAAATAAGTGAAGTATAAGTATTAATAAACTGTGATTTCTTTATTAAAAAGCCTATTATTTTAATGGAAGTCTGTTCAATTAAAATTTCAACATACACGTAAATGTTCTTGGAAAATTTTTTCCCCTCAGTGGTAATTTTCTCATTTGGTTGAGACATTCTGAAAGACAGAAAGATGAAATTCAGCAGGGACAGCTAACAATGGGAGAATACCTGTCACATGTAGAGGACGTGAGTGAGAGCCCGTAGGGGTACCTATGACCCTGTGTCTCAACATCTCCATGGAGTTTCTGAGGGTCCAGACAACACAGGAAAGAATAGGAACATGAGAGTCAAATCTCCACACCCAGCTGCTACAGCAGGCTGAGTTGAAATATGTGGCCCCAAGCCAACTGAACAGCATTTACCTCTTCTCGAGCCCAAATCTAGATCATATGATTTCCATATGGTGTCTTGGGGGCATATAGGAAAAAAGTAAAGAAAATGAAATTTAACAAAGTGGAGGTGAGGAAGGAGTTGTGAACAAAATGACCTGATCTACTAGCCATGCACCAAGCTATAAGCAAAAGAAATAACGGTAGCTATTCTACCCTGAAGATTCAGGCCTTGCTTTGCTCCTCCCACCATATGGAAAGGGAAGAATGCAATAGAAGGTGTTCATCTTTCAATCATCAGTAAAGTTGACTACTAGTAAGGCCAATTAGCCTCTGACAAACTGTCAGCAATCCCTCTCCCAGAACATGTACCTGAGAACAATCTAGGAAGAACCAGCTGTAATACCCCCTCTCATGGCTGAGCATGATTTTTTTCACCAATGGCATGTATTCCTTTCCTCATAGGACTAGAAGACATAGTTGGGGTCGAGATTATAATTAATGGAAGGATCATTGGCTAAATTCAACTGAACACTTAAGATATTTCAGACATTCTTCTCAGCAAATAAAATGAATTACCAATTTTATTTTCACAACGGCTTCCTGTAATAAGTGTATTTTTGCCCCACTTTACAGATAAGGCAACTCTGGGACACAGAGACTAAGAAATGTGATCAAATTTTTATCAGGTAAGTGGTGGAACCAGAATTTAGTTTGATTCAAAGCCAAATTTTTAAAAATTATGTTCTACTGTGTTCAATAATTACATAAACAAAGGTCAAATCCCAGATGCTACGTTATTCTAGGAAAGTTACATACAGAGGGGAATTCTATTGTTTGTCCAAAAGAGTTACTGTGAGAATTATATTAAGTCACCTACAAGCCCATCTCTGTAGTCATGTTTTTTTTAACCTCTATAATGCTCTTTTTTAAAGTTTTTATTTAAATTTCAGTTAGTTAACATTATTTATTATTATTTCAGATGTACAATATAGTGATTCAATACTTCCATGTAGCACCCAGTGCTCTCATTAACTTCTGTAGCACTCTTAACTGCCAAGGGTTCTTTGCTTACTTGTCCTTCACCTAACAGTCCTTTATTAACCATTATTGATAAACAAGTTTCTTGATTCTATTTAGCTTTTCACAAACACATTGATTATATCTCCTAACTTCAGCTGAAATTTGACCACTTCTCTTCTAGAATTTTTCAGTTAAATTTCCTTTTTATTGCTAAATTTCTTCACCATGAAATCTCAAAGTAGGGACTATGGAAAGTACATATATATATATAGTGTGTGTGTGTATGCATATATAATAGCATATGTGTATATATATTTATATATAGAGAGAGTATATATATAGTACATATATAGAGTACATATAGAGTACTATACCTATAGTACATATAGAGAGACTATATATATTGTAGTCTTTATTATATTATATTATATTATATTATATTATATTATATTATATGTTAATGTATATTTTTATTTTCAATCTTCCCCAAATGTCAAGAAACTCTGTGAGTATTCATCAGGGTATCCCTAAAGAATAGAGTAATGCCTGGTATTTAGGGATCTTCAAAATATATTTGCTGGATAAATGAATGAAAACTGAATCCATATATATATATATACATATATATATATATACATATACACACACACATATATATACACATGTATATTTATATATTTATTTATATAAAGGATTTATATATATGGTTTTTAATTTATATTTTGCATTTATATTTAATTTATATTTTATATATTTAAATTTTAAATATATATATGTAATTTATAAAGGATTTATATATATATACAGACAAATATATATATACACATATATATATATATATATACACAAATCTTTTTATAAATCTTGAGAAGGGAAAATGAAGAAGATGCACCACTTCCTAGCATTTATCTCCATAAATATGAAGAAACCCCAATAGCATATAAAAAGTCAATTTGTTTCATCTAGCAAAGCAAAGAACACTGGCGTCTTTCATATTGCTGTGCTTCAGATCTTTAATTTTATGAAAAGCACACCTAGGTCTAATTGCATCCAATTAAGATAAAATCAGAATACATTGTTGATGTTATTGACTTCATAAATCTAATGCTCAATTACTAAATGACTCCAAACCACTGCCAAGATCTAGACAACTGTTGCCTCTCTTAGAATGTCTTTTGCAAAAACAGCCTACATTTTAAATCACTTTGTATGCAATGAAGGTCAGCTGTCTATAGTTAATGGAATGTTTTCTTGCAGGAAAATTTATGTATATTGCCTTTCTTTCATCAGAATACATTTTTGGCTACATATGGCCTGATATTGAAGTGTCTCTTTATTTCTCAAAACAAATGTTTCACTGAATAAAGGCTTGACTTTAAAAAAACGAAAAAGTGAAGTATTCTATAAAATTACAATTTAGATATAAAATTATTAACAATTATTTGAATAATGGGCATGCTTTTATTTCAAAAATCAGAAAATTTTTAGAAAAAATTAAAAAGACATTTTTGTATGATATGAAACTGGACAAGGGATTATTCAAGCTATGGATTAGGAGAACTTTTGGTTTTTGAAATAGGAAAAAGATGAAGTCTAATAAATTATAACATATCTATAAGAAAATTCATATTTTACAAGTAAAAGCTACTGAAGCTTTATGAAGAGAAGCATTTCTGAAGCTTCACTTACCTGAAATGTATGACCACCCCACTTATAACAATGTGGGACTGAGCCTGGTGACCTCTCCCATCAAGGATCCATTTCTGAAGTCAGTGATGTGGGATGATCAGCTTTCAAATGCCAAAACAACCATCTACTGTTTATTGGATATTAGTTAAGTTTCTCAACCTATTTTATAAAATGCAGATATTCACATTTTTCGATATTCCTAAGGCTCCAGTGGATACATACCTATGGCATATCTAAAATAGTACCTAGCTCATAGTACTTACATTTTAAATGTTAGCTCATACTTTCTTTTATTTCTGAAACACTTGTCCCTGCAAGTATTTTTCCATGGTATGAGTAAATTGGCAACATAGTCAAACATCAAAGTCCTGTGGACTTGTCTCAAATTGTATCCTGACTTACATGAAAAACAGCAAGGGTTTTAGGGAAATAAAGATAAATATGTCATTACCCATTTCAGTATTTGTTATTTATATTGTTCTGGACAAGCTATTTATCATGCCTAAGACTCATTTTTCTTTTTCTTTTTCTTTTTTTTAACCATCTACTTATCTAGCATGTACTATTGTTTGATTATAATTCTGTAATCTTCCCTTACTTCTGTAGATTAATTCCAAGCAATATTATAAAGGAAACAAACCAATAAGCATGAACTAAACTGCTATTACAGGAAAAATGTTTATTTTTACTACATAGGAGAACTTGAGTTGTTTATACTCTGACAATATAATACTAAAAAAAAAAAAACCTTATTTGGATTTGTAGCATTTGCCAATTTCTGTGGTATAAATTATAAATACCTCCACCAAATGTAATTTTAAGCAATTATAATGCTGTCAATGAACATGAAATTGGAAAAGGATGCATACAATTGGCTCTCTGAGGCCATCATGAGCTAGCTCCAACATACCACTTTCTATACAGTAGAGGATTCTTAGCTTGTGCTCCATGCACAAAGTAACTTTCCCTAGGGGTAACAAAAAACCTTCCCCATCACAACATCCACAGAAAAATTCATGATTCCACAGAGTCTGCAAAATCTGGAGTAACAAGTTACACAAATGGCACAGATTTAGTCCTATTATCTAAAAATCACTTTGCAGAGTATAGTAGAGTGGAGAGATAGTATTTTGTAGAACTTAAATGCTGAAAATCTGTTTTTAAATATTCTACTTAGAACAAAATCAAGGAGAAGATGTGGAGTAAATAATAAGAAACTGAAAGCAAGGATTGGGCGTCAAAACACACACTAGAGAGTGTAGAACAAGATAAATATAAACTGGAGAAAAAGAAAAACAGTTTGCATTGTATCAGCATTTCTAAGACTTTGATGTGCATACAAATCAACTGTGTCTCTTGTTAAATGCAAAGCCTGATTCACTAGCAGTTGGAAGGGGTCTGAGATTCTGCTGCTTCCAATAGCTAAAACTGATTCCTCTTCTCTCACCACCAACCACGTTTTGAATAGCAAGGTATGAGATTATTTTAGCCACCTTCAGCTCTTCAATGATAAGAAAATAAAAACTTACTCTAGAAAAAAAATGCACAGTAACTAAACAACACTGAATTGTTTTTAGAAAATGAAAATTCAGTCATTCTCATAGGGTATAAATACGATAGGGAAGAGGCTCTTTATCTATTAGTTTGTTTGATGACTTATCTAGGAAGCAATGCCAAATAGTTTGGAAAGCGGCAACAATTTTGGTGAGGCTTGAGAGGGAGGGAGCCAGCTCTGTTCTCTGGAACTTTTTGAAGGAGGCCATCTTTAGCTCATATTGTAATATATTTCAGGAGCTGTACGGATGAAGCAAATCTGGATGTCCAGAAGGTGACAGGTATGAAGGTATGAAGGTGAAGGTATGAAGTGAATCTCCCCTAACTGCTCAGCAAAAAAGTACACACGTCAGCTTATTTTCCTCCAGCCTTGACCATAGAGTTAGGAACTGAGGACATCTTTCTATAAAGCACTGTGCTCCGAGTCCACTTATGGCATTGTAAACAAAGACATCCAGGAAAATTCTCTTCCAAAGAATATGATGTCTCAAGTGTCTGCCGGGGCTTCAACAGTTGGTATCAAGTATTTTAGCATGTGATTCATCCTCACATGGAATTTCAAGAAAATTAAGTTCTAAATATGTGAGTTCAGGCTGCTGTTCTTGACAGATTATTCTCCAAAGAGCATCTCCTCCATATTTTGCTGTATAATATTTTGAGATTTAACATATGCAATTCCTGCTTTCCTTTTTCCTCTCTTTAAATAAATAGCATATTCAGTATTTAGGGACAGTATGTAGCCAGGAAGACTGCTGTGATCCAATTGGAATCTGTGACAAAAGGAAAAATCAGTCATATTGATCCTGTCTGTATTTAAAACTTAGAAACTTTGTTTATGCATTTTTGCATTTATTTTGATTTTCAAAATTTCATTAAATATTAATCTTTATGACTGAGATTTTTGGTGTCCTCAAATTTTGTACCTCACTTATCCCTATTAGCCAGATGGAAAGACTCTAAGACCTCCTGGTTTGGGTTTTACAAAAGCCTAAGCTTATTGCATAAGATGTAGCTTCTAGAAAGACATAAAGAAGATATTGAAAATTTTCCTACATGAGTGGGAAAGAAAATCCTTGAGCCATGGGAAGTAAATGGCTCTGTATGTTTTCCAGCAGCTTGGCTGCAGGTTTTAACCCCAGCAATACTCTTCCTACAGGAAGCAAATCCTAAAAAGAAATGGATCTTTGCACTTCTAAGGAGATGAAATTTTAGATATTAAGATTCTCAGGCTTGGGAAAGACTCCTGTGACCCAAGCATAGCATGGAAACAGCAAAAAGCTAGGGAAAGATCATGGAAAGAGGACAAAAATATCTCCTTGGTGAGATGTTAACATGAATATAGAATTGTTTGGGGATTACTAGAAATAAATGAGATTAAAAATTTTTTTATGATTTCAGCAGACTGTGTGTGTCTTTGTGTTTGCTGAAGAGGTTACTTAAAGAATAATAAAGAAACATGTTATTTCTTGTACATCTTGAACCAATATTTATACCATGTACTTATAGATGCTTAGACCTGATGACTCAACCCTTCAGTGGCTTCCAGATGCTGGTTGGAGAGAATCTAGTGTATTCTTTAAAGAGTTTACCTTACCAAAGATTATTTCTTCATGGACTTTTTAGATATTCTAATTGTTGCTTCTCGGTCCAATCGTTTCTAAAGAACTAAAGAAAATCACTTCTTTAATCTCACTGAAAGAAAGAGAATCCATCTATTGTGGTCATATTACAGGACCACAACATCCAGGTCTTTGATAATTGGATCTGCGTAGATACTGCACTTCCAATGTATTACTTCATAGACTAAGTTGGTTACATTGAATTTTCTTATAAATCTGTGGTTAGAACACCCTGACTGAGACAGTTAGCCAGTTAGGATGTGAAGAGCTCTAGAACCTAATGGTCATATAGAATCAGGGATAAAGTCAAAGCTAGGCCTATATAGAATCCTTTGCATATTATATAGGATATACTTATGGGGTGGGGGGGAAGAAGACTCTTAGGAAAATGAGAAATCTGTTCAGTAGAGAGAAGCAGAGTTCAGAGATACCCAGAACAAAGTAGAGATAAAAACTATACCTGACAGAAAACATATTTATTTGTTGAGGGTATTTATCCACTAACTCACTCCAGCTATTTGTTGGAAGCTCTCCTGAGAAGGGTGTCATTTGCCCAGCACTTTGGTCCTGTTACATGAATGTGTGTGAATGCAAAGGATTCTGGAAGCCAAAGACAGCCAGAGTCACAGGTAATAGCAGCTAGAAATTAGGCCAGCAGGCAGAGAAGTGTTAATTACTATAAAGGATCAGAGAGCGGGAGAGGGAATTAGACTTACTAATTGTTTCTTAAAGTTAAAGAAATAAAAAGAACTTAAGGTAAAAAAAATATATATATCTTTTTAAAATTATCCTCAGAGTCCGAGAAGGAAATAACCAATGAAAGAGAACAGCACTTAGGGATGAGAGCAGTGAAAGCTGTCCCTGCTTTGATTGGCATGGACGGGGGGCTATACTGCAGAATTATGAAAGGGCTGATGCTTATCAAGGCTGAAGTGCTTGACATTACATACACCATACACGTACATGATGCCCTAAAACGCAAGTTTGCTTTTCTCTTGAGACAGAACTGATGTTTACACTCTGAACTGGACCATGGTACAAAGGGAGGCATCATTGCATTCATTGAACGCCACATCTACCTCAAAGGGAAAAAAAAAAAAAAAGAAAGTATTTTGACCACAAAATTAAATTTTCAGAGAGGAAAGGCCAAGAGCCTATAGGGAGAATGAGATGGGCAGCCTGTGAAAAATTCAGGCCAACCGGAGCCATTCTATAACAATATACTGGGCAACTGAATCATTCTGTTGAAAAATTTTAGACCACTTACTGTGCCAACCACTTTTCAGGCATGAAGAGATGATATAAAGTGGCCTATGTTTCTGTGTAATGTATATGCATTCTGAAAGTCATGAGAAGTTATTGCCAATGCATTGGTGACCTAATGCTAGAGAGTAAGAATGTCTATTCTAAGTAAAAAATGTTAGAAAACTTTTAAAAAGAGACTACTGTGTTTAAAAATTCTATCCATTGTAACACTTTGTTAATCAAAAACAAAACAAAAAAATCTTTAAGTGCTTTTACAAAAAATTCACCTGATAGGTAAATTAAACTAATGTCCAAGAAAAACATTTAAGTCATTTTATGAAATACACGTTGTTTAAAGGGTCATGCTGTGCATGACCACAAATTTCCATAACAAATTACAATATCTGTGAGGTAACTGAGTTAACAGTAAAGTATTTAAATGTAGTAGGAAATATTTAAAAAAAAGTTTTTACATTTATTTATTTTTGAGACACAAAGAGAGACAGAGCACAAGTGGGGGAGAGGCAGAGAGAGAATGAGACACAGAATCTGAAACAGGCTCCAGGCTCTGAGCTGTCAGCACAGAGCCCGACGCGAGGCTTGAAGCCATAAACCATGAGACCATGACCTGAGCCGAAGTTGGCTTCTTAACCGACTGAGCCACCCAAGCGTCCCTAGGTAGGCAATATTTTATTAAAAATATTTTAATTATTTTAAATATTTTAAATATTTTATTAAAAATATTTGCAATGGGGGAGCCTGGGTGATTCAGTCGGTTAAATCTGCAACTCTTGGTTTAGGCTCAGGTCATGATCTCACGGTTCATGAGTCCAAGCCCCATATTGGGCTCCACAGCTGGCATTGTGGATCCTTCTTAGGATTCTCTCTCCTGCTCCCTCTGCCCCTCCCCTGCTTGTGCTGTCTCTGTCTCTCTCAAAATAAATAAAATTTAAAAAAAATCTTTGCAATGTTATCAAGACCAAAAACCAAAAAGCAGTAGATTTAAAGAGAAATATAGCTAACCAATTGTAAGTTTAGCAAAAGAATTCTTATTAGATATTGATTCTGAAATCTATTATATAACTTATTATGAATGTCTCAATGTGAGAACATTTGTTCTATTTTAATCTGGTAGTATCATAGATTTTATTTTTATTAAGAACAACTATAAATCCCCTCCTCAATCACTAGTCCTTAAATTCTGAGCTTTTTATTCATTCTTGGTCACTGAGCTGAGTTCTTACGTTTCTGAAATGTGAGTATATTCACTCCCCATATTCTTGGAAAACATTTCTTTAGTAGAACTTACCCTGCCCCTCCCTATTGATCTTCATCATCTATGACTCTTTTTGCCCAGAGAAACATCTTAGATAAGTCAGTAAAGCTAGATTCTAGTGAGTGAAATTGAAAGAGAGAGAGACATTCTGTGATCAGGGAGACCAATTAGGAGTACAGCAAGGGTTCAGAAAAAAATAATTAAGCCCTGAACTAGGGAACTAACAGGTGGAATAGCGAAAGAGAACATTTATGAGAGATGCTAAAAAAGTAGAGAGTAGAGTATTTAGTATGGGAGTGAATCTATAAGAGATGTCCACATTGTTGTTGTTGGCTATTGAGTGGTGCCATTCATTGAGATAGAGACAAGGCGGAGCAGAAGTGCTTTATTTGGTTCTGTGAGTGTATGTGCGCCACCGAGGTAGCATGGGTGATGCTGCTGGCATGCTCATTTCATTTCATTTATATTTTTGTAGGTTATCTACATTTTGTCCCAAATACTTCTCCTGTCAGCATCATCCTTTCCCAATATGGTAGGGCTATCTATTCCATTAGTCTTATTTCCCTCACAATAAAGGTTAACTGGAATCACTAACATCCCTAGGAATTTTATTTCCAATGTATGTAAAATGTAACATGATAATCTATACATTTAGATGTGGATTAAAAATATGAATCAAAAGCTCACCAGATTCCAGTATGGAAAACATCCCAATATTAATGGAAAATCTGATTCATCTCTATAATGGAAGTCACATTCCCAAGCTCAATCCACAAAGAAACCAGAGGCTGACATTTTAAAAATCCAACCCAGTTACCAATTTCAAAATTGAGCTAAAATCAAATCATCTTGTCAGTGGGAGTGCTGATTAATACCTCTCCCAAAATATGAAAGAGCAAAGCAACAAAATAATAGGAATAGGAAATTTGATAACCCACTTCTGTGAAGCATACAGATTCAGACAAGTTAAAAGCAGGCAAAATAGTATGATTACCTAACAACCCCATGGGTTCTACCATTGAACCACTGCAAACCCAAAACCAAGCTCCAGGCTGTGTGATTTTGATTAATTTATTAATGTTCACTGAAACTCGTTTTTCCATATATAAAAGTGAAACAGCAGTGACATCTACTTCAACTGAAACTGCATGAAGGTTAAATGATATTGAAGTAAAGCAAATTGTCTTGTACTAGTAAGTGGGCAGTAAAAATTATTACTTATCACACTATTATGTCGTAATAATTGGGCTACAAAACAATAAAAAAATATACATAGAGCTGTCTGTATGTCCTTTTTAGTGGATAAGTGGTTTGTCAGTTGTATATGTGGCCAAAATTTCCCGCACTGTGGCTTTCCTTTTCTCTTTCTTATTAGTTTGATGAACAGATATTTGTAATTTTAATGAAATACGTGTTTTTCAGTGTTTTCTTGCCTATTTCAAGGTCATGAAATGGAAATGAAGGAAAAGAAATAATTCATATGTTGATGTACTTGATGGGGAAAGAAAGATCAATAATAACAACTAGGTTTTGGTGTAATTGCTTAACCAGTAATGTCATCTACTGTAATGGGAAAAACTGTAGAAATAGGAGACACAAATCAAAATTCTACTTCAAATATGGTAGGTTTAAAGTGATCTTTATCTGTCTATTTGGGATACATCTCATGTTCTTGGACATGTTAGTACAATGGATTTAAGTTAGGCCATGTGATATATAAAAATGAGAACCCCTAAGAAAATACTGGGATACGCCTGCATTTAAAGCATTAGAAGGAACTTGTGAAGGAGACTAAGAAACAGGCAAAAAATCAGACTTTATGTGGATCACATAAAATCTAAAAAAGGAAAGTGAGTCAAGGAAAATGCTGCTGAGATGTCAAATAAGATATAATCAGGAAAGTGTTATTTGACTGGGTAACACAAAAATAATGTTTGATCCTGACAAAAGCAATTTCAGTGGATTGGTTAGAGAGAAATTGAGTGATGAGTGGGGGCACCTGGGTGACTTAGCTGGTTGAGTGTCCAACTTTTGATATCAGCTGAGGTCATGATCCCAAGATTGTGGTATCAAGCCCTGCATTGGCTCTGCACTGAGAGTGAAGTCTGCTTGAAGTTCTCTCTCTCTCTCTCTCTCTCTCTCTCTTTCTCTCTCTCCCTCTGCCCCTCTCCCCTGCTTGTGCACTCTCTCTCTAAAATTAAAAGAAGAAGAAGAAGAAGGAGGAGGAGGAGGAGGAGGAGGGGGAGTAGGGGAGGAGGGGAGGAGGGGGAGGAGGGGGAGGGGAAGGGGAAGCAGAAGGGGAAGGAGAAGAAAAGAGAAGGAGAAGGAGAAGGAGAAGGAGGAGAAGAAATTGAGTGATGAGGGAAGAGTGGAGACAAGGAGTTCATATCCAAATTTCAGAAGAATGTTCTATAGTAGGGAAAACAATACAAATAGAGGAGTGTTTAGAGGAGAATATGGAATCAAGAAAATTTTTTTCATTTCACAAAAGGAAGAGGGAAATATTCTGAGACAACAAGAGATCCAGAGCTCATTGGAAGAGAGATTTGGATCACATATGCAAGGGACCATTTGTTCCATCAAAAAAGTAAGGAAGCCATGGTATGTAGACACAGAACTAGATTGGTTTGTAGGCTGAACAGTAACAACACTAGATTTATGTTTTAGGGGGAGGAGGGGAAGTTTAAAGGAAAAAAACAGTTCTCATTTGGTCAGGTGAATTTGGACATGCCTGATAGCTGTGCAGGTGACTGTTAGATACATGCTGTTCATTTAGTTTTGTTGTTTTATGCCTAGACACAAGTCTATGTGAAAAATAGGCTGTGATGTTTTAAAATCAATTAAAATTATGGCCAGTTGGCCATATGCTTCTAGACATATGAAAAAAAAAATAAAAATGCATTTAACACATAAGTGCAGAAATCACTTCTATTAAATTAAACATTAAAACACCTAACCTAATGTTCCATATCAAGATGGGGTAGCAGTGACTTGAGAAAAAGAAATAGATCCAGCCCCAGCCACAGAAGGCTACAGTTGTTAACAAACAGGTTGTGCTATTGTAGGATACTTACCTAAAACTCTTAAAAAATGTAGACTGTATTTCATTTATCTAATTGATAATATGACCAATGTGCAAACAGGGATATATTTAGAATTTCCATTTCCCATCTTGACAGTCAAACATTTATTTTCTATACATATCACATATGCATTGCAATTGTATGCAAATGATAGCCTAGAGAACACTTTTGCAGAAATTGGAATTTTTTTTGTTGTTTCAAACATGCTTAAGATCGGAATGAAAGTAACACATTATAATTTCTAATGTGATTCTTTTCATTTTCAGAAAGATTGTATCTTGCCCAAGGAAGATATGTTTCTTTATATGGACATTTGTTTTTCATGAATTTATTTACTTAGTATCACCAAAGTTTAGGTAAGGAGATAGCAATGCATCAAAAACAAACATGTTTTTGAGATGGCTGTGGAAACTTCCAGATAATTTAAACTTAATTATGACATCTTGTTTCAGTGTGTCAGTGGTCTTGTCTTCCACTATTAATTAGACAACAAAACATCATCCATATGGAGATTTTCATACACAGCTTCCAAATTTTAAGTTGTTCTCTACAGTCTGAATAAAATTACTCCATCGCCCTCCCTTTTTGTCTCACAAAGATGACAATACATATTAGAAAAACTGTGACCAGTGGTCTCATCTGAACATGCCAGGTTATTGGGTGAGCATGGCAGGCTCTGCACCTGGGCAGCAGGTGAGAGCAAAAACCAACTAGTTACTGTGTGTCAGTTACTTTCACTATTTCTGCATATGTATCATTGTATCAAATATTCACATTTCTGTGAAACTGGTGTTATTATTAACTGTTCGTTATCCCATTTTAGAGATAATAGTAATACAGACACTGACACATTTTTTTTTCCAAATTCACAGAACTTAGAAATTGAGCTGAGCCCTCAGCCCAGATCCATACAACATGTAACCCCAAGCTTTACCTACTGAGTCCATCATACTGGAAGTAAAGCAAGTAACTGCAAAGACCCATGCAGTTTCCCTGGGATTCTGGAAACATTTTATCATTTTTTGTAAAGTCAAGTTTTTTTTAAGTAATTCAGAAAAATTAATCCAAAATATAACTGGGATTTACAGGGAGAGAGAACAGATTTCTCACCGAACTCAGAGATAGGGCAAAGAACTGGGTCCTGTGCAAACTGGAACTAAAAGTCAGACATCAAGATGATAAACTCTGCCTCTCCAGAACAACAAACGGTTTCTCTTTTGTCTAATGTTTCTCTTTTAATATCAGCAGCATTGCTTTTCAATTGGCCGCCTTTACTTGATGTGCACCTAATGCATAAGAGCTACACAATGTGACTAGTACTGTGACCTTCTAAATCTTTGTTGTCTTAAAAATGTAGCTAGCTACATTTAAATTCACATTAATTAAATTTAATCCAATAAAAACTTTAGTTTATCTTTCTCATTAGTCACATTTCAATTTTCAATAGCCACATTTTCATCATCCCAGAAAGTTCTATTGAGCAGTCCTGTTCCAATTCTTCTTTGCCCACCGTGTGCAGTTTGTAATTTCTTTTTTTCTTAAATATTTATTTATTTTGAGAGAGAGACAGAGAGCATGAGTGGAGGAGGGACAGAGGGAGTGAGACACACAGAATCTGAAGCAGGAACACAGTCTCTGAGCTGTCAGCACAGAGCCCCATGAGGGGCTTGAACCCACAAACCATGAGATCATGACCTGAGCCAAAGTTGGATGCTTAACCGACTGAGCCACCCAGGCATCCCTGTTGTTTATAATATGTATGCCTACATGTTTGAATTCCCAATTAATGTGAGACATTTCATGCAAGTTCCTGATCCCTTGTCAGAATCAGATGTCTATAAATTACTGATGTTCACTTTTTTTTCCCTACAAAGGAACATAGGCCTTGACTCTTTAATTCATCCTGTGCCTACTGTTTTGTATGAAGTTTGTATTAGGTTGGAAATTAATAACTAACAGGTATATATTTTAGCTGGAAAAAGGCTCACAATATATTCTTTGTATGGCTTTTACTCCAAAATTAAATAGATTAATGATAGCACATACAGGGCTTAAAACTATTTTGAGTTACTCAGGATGTAGTATCAGAGGAATTTCATTCTTTACATGTATCTATGGACTTGGGTATGATTTTCTTGGGTATGATTTGAGCAGTAGATTTCTGAGACACTTCTCAGGTCCATCAAGTGGATGTGCAAGTGAGGAGTGCAAAAACTTGCACTTCATTGGCTACAGAGAAAATATGCCTCTGATCCTTGGCATGTGTTTCTGAGAATTTTATTATAATTTAGAGAAGGTTTATGAAGACTGTGTGGACAATTAAAAAGTGTCAGCCTAAAATAAAAATTTCCATCAGCATCCTGTTTTATTAAGACTTATTAATCCTATGCTTCAAAAGTTCTGATTAGCAGGAATATTGTTATTTAACACCATTATCTGTAAGTGATTCTATCAGAGAAGCCTACATAAATGAATCTAACCCTCAGAGACTTGTAAATGTAATTAATGTTCATGATAACTTTGAATTCTTTGTATGAAAGGAGCTTTTGAAATAAACTGGTTATTGATGTTGTATTGCTGATGATAGAAAAACACATCTTAGAGTATTATTTATATGAAAATTGGTACTATGATTCCAGTGTGTGAACAACAAAAATAACCCCAATGATATACACATTTTTATTACACTTTAAATTTTTTTTTAACGTTTACTTATTTTTGAGACAGAGAGAGAGAGACAGAGCATGAATGGGGGAGGGGCAGAGAGAGAGGGAGACAGAGAATCTGAAACAGGCTCCAGGCTCTGAGCTGTCAGCACAGAGCCTGACCCAGGGCTCGAACTCACGGACCACGAGATCATGACCTGAGCCGAAATTGGATGCTTAACTGACTGAGCCACCCAGGCACCCCTATTACACTTTAATATAAAATTCTTCCTAACATTGTTTTTTTTTTTTTACGTGTGTGACTGAGATAAATAGAAGGTCCATTTAACAATTTTAAATGAGGTTAATATTAGAGTAAAAAATCTTGCACATTTACCATCAAATATCTCATCACCATTATTTTCCAATGTTCTTAAAAAACAAATTTAACGGCAGATAAATGTTCACCTCTAGTAATTGCAGATATAAAATACCCTTACGCTCACTCCTTAGTTTGCCTTAAAATTCTCTTCTCCTCTAATGTAGGCTATTTCAATATCTTGCCTCTGTAGCATCTTGCCTCTGTAGACCATTCTGATGCTGTTATCTTGTTAAGACAGAGATAGAAGACAACCTGAAACATAACAGAGAAGGAATTTCAGGTTTACTTCAGTGTGAATTGGGAACATTATTTTATTTCTATATGATAGTCTTTTCTTATCTGTAAAATGAAAATAATACATGTCTCTCTGGATTATTATAAAGATTAAATGATGTAACCTATAGGTAAGGAGCAGGCAAATGATAGAATCATAATCATCCTATCTTGTATAAATTTGCAGTGTCTCCTCATTATGAATTAAGGAAGAAACTCCTTACCAAGACAGCCAAGTTCTGCATCATAAAATCATATCCCTTTCCAGCCTTTTTAATATTGGGGTTTTAGCCAAACAGAAGTACCAGTGTATGATAAGAGGGTGTTCATTTCTTCTACCCTTAGCCTGTTCTCTCTAAAGCCATGATTTTGCATATCCTGCTTCCTCCACCTGGAATGACTCAGCCTATCATTTCCTTTATCTAAATCATATCTACATCTAATCTTCCATCCATTTTCCTCAAGACACTTCTGAATTCCCACAGGAGAAATTCACTCTGTCTTCTCTATTCCTGGGACCCACAACACCCAACTCAGAGACACTAAACTTCTTAAATGAAATAAATTATTATATATATATGCATATTATGTGAGGCTTTTTCCCTGAAGTTAACTCTCAGGAAATAGGGAATGCCTAAGTGCGGGCTCTTACAGACTTGTTTTATAGGGTGTCTTTTTTTTTAAAGAGAGATATACATTAGGTGAAGCAGTCATCCCTAGATCAGGATACTGACAGAGGTAACCTGACATAAATCGAGAGCCAAAATATAATAGCAAAAGCAATAGATAGCATAAATTTTGTCATTGTTACTGGGTACATGCTCTCATTATTGAAAGTGTACGTTATAATCATTAAAGAGAGAGAGGGAGAAAGAAGATAAAAACTTGTAAAAATTGACAACTATGCAATAAATTGTTACACTGTGGAGACCACAAGTATATTTATAATAAAAGAAATATTAAAGACAAATCATTGTTCTAATTTCAGGACTATGGGAATTTGTGATTTTGAGTTATGATGTCTTGCCTCACACACATATTCATCTCAGATAATTTAGATGATAAACATAAGAGACAGGGGTTGTGTCAGATGATGAAATTAACATCAGAGAAGAATACGAGTAGTTGAATAAAATGATTTCATGCCTTGTGAGAAATTAAAGTAGTAATTTAAAATTAATTCATTATGTTATTTTAATTACATATATAAATAAACAAATTAAATATTATATATATGCAATATTATCACAATGATTGAATTTATACATTCAAATTGACCAAAAAAACTATTTAATGGGAATATAAAAATTACCTTATATTTGATGTTGTCATATGGTCAAGACTGTCATATGTTTATAATGTCATGTAATGTTATGTAAAAAAAAAATACTATGTGAGGAGGAATTCATAAAATATCGATTCCCTTTACTCCACTTTCTTTCCTCTACCCAGTTTATGAAATAATTTGTCTATTCTATAATATTTATTTATTCATTTATTTACTCAACTAATATTTCTTGAGCATTTTTTACATGCTAGGCATCATGCTGTGCACTGCAAGTATGGTAGTGAAAGAAACTGAAAAAAAAAAGACCTGCTTTCATTGAGTTTCCATTCTTTATATTCTTTTTGGTGAGACATTAGATAGATGATAGATAGATAGATAGATAGATAGATAGATAGATAGATATCACCAGATCTTAGTAAGTACAAAGGACAAAATACAAGTGGTTAGAGCACTTAGAAAGTAATGGATGTGGGTTGTATCATTTTGAATATGAAGGTTATAGAAGTCTCGTTGTTAAGATATCTTTTCAACAAAAACCTAAATGAATCAAGGAAGAAAGTCTTGAGGATACATAGAGAAAGAACATTCCATGCAGAGAAAAAAAGCCCTGTGAAGGCCATGATGACAGATGGCCTGTGTGTGCAGAGGGATCAAGCCTGAGTTTTTAGGAGCTGAGTTGGAGGAGAGTGGAGATGAGGTTCATTTAAGGTCTTCAAGCCATTGTAAAGGCTCTTAATTTTACCCTGAGAAAGAATGGAGATCATTGGATTTTGAGCAAAAGGATAACTCTAGTTGCTGTGGAGGAGTGTGTGTACATGTGTGTGTGTGTGTGTGTGTGTGTGTGTGTGTGTGATGAAAACAGACTAGTAAAGAACTACTGATGACTTCTTGTTACAGGTGATAGCTAGTTTCTACCTTGTTGTAATGGTGGAAGTTCTGAGGAATGTTTTTTCTAGATTTTATTTTTTACATGAAGCCAAAAATATTTGTCAATTCAGTGTATGCAGGATACAACAGAAAGAGAAGAATTGATGATAACTTCAAACAGTTGAATAAATAACTGTTATTACAGCTATTTCAGGCATAGCTTATATCATTTTTGAGACTTGGAAATACTAATGGCCCAGATGTTTTTTTTTTAATTTTTCTTACCCACATTAAATAGGAAGTATAATCTCACCAGAGTGAGTTTTCCAAGAATGCTATTTTAGATGATAATAATGATTGAAGAGCCATTGTCAAGATGTTAGAAGAGACACAAGAAGCAGATTGAAGTGAGAGCATCAGGAAGGGACATTATTTTTCCTGTGGATAAAACTGAGTTGGGAATGTGTTTAGTATTGTGAGTAAGTAAAATATAGAAGAGAGATCAAAGATAGAGTAACAGATTTTGGAATCCTCCCCATAGTTTAACCTGAATAATGTAATTAAATTAAATCCTAGGAAGAGTATGTATAACCAGAAAGCAAAGAGGACTATATTAAAAAAAAAAAACTTTGAAATTGTGCAACATGTGTGAGATTATTAATAGATATGAATCAGTAGGAAGACAACTAGAGGACTTCTCTTTGTATGGTTTTGCATACAAGGAGATATTGTGGTTTGGTTTCAGACCATTGCAATGAAGCAAATATTACAAGAAAGCACCTCAAGTGAATTTTTTGATTTCCTACTATATATAAAATTATGTTTACATTATACCGTAGTCTATTATTTTAAGTTTATTTATTTTGAGAGAGACAGCACACATATAAGTGCGGGAGGGGCAGAGAGAGAGGGAGAGAGAGAATCCCGAACAGGCTCCATGCTGATAGCCAGGCTCAATCTTGCAAACCATGAGATCATGACCTAGCCAAAATCAAGAGTTGAATGCTTAACCAACTGAGCCACCCAAGCACCCCATACTGTAGTTTATTAAGTATACAATAGTATTGTGTTTAAAAACACAATGTGCATACCTTGATTAAAAAACACTTTATTGCTAAAAAAATGTTAACCTTTTTTCTGAGCTTTCAATGAGTTATAATCACTGATCACAGATCACCATGACAAATACAATAATAATGAAAAAGGTTGAAATTTTGTGAGAATTCCCAAAACATGACACAGAGACACACAATGAGCAAAAGCTGTTAGAAAATTGAAGTCAATAGACCTGCTTGATGCAGGTTTGCTGCAAACCTTCAATTTGTAAAAAAAAAAAAATATATATATATATATATATATTTGTGAAGCTCAATAAAACAAGATATGCCTGTAAAGAGCTTTATCAATAAGTGTCTAGGTATTACCAATATGTCAACTCAAAAAGACTTCTAATATATATGACGTATGACACATGACACATATAACAATCTTGATCATTTGTCAATATCAAATATAGGGTGAATCCCATTTTCCCATTGAAAAGATCCTTTAAAAATTTTTCGGGCCAACTTCAATGTATAAAGCCCAGGGTTTTGGATAATATTGACAAATAAACAGGTGCCTGGGTGGCTCAGTCAGTTCAGCGTTCGACTTTGGCTCAGGTCATGATCTCACAGTTCATGGGCTTCAACCTTGCACTGGGCTCTGTGCTGACAGCTCAGAGCTTGGAGCCTGCTTTGGATTCTATGTCTCCTTTTCTCTTTGCCCCTCCCCAGCTCATGCTCTGTCTTTATCTCTCTCAAAAAATAAATAAACATTAAAAAATTACAAAAAGAAAAACAGACTAATAGAACGTTGATTTTTGTTCTTTTGTATTCTTGGATAATTTTGTTCAGAGACACTGGGATTTTCCTATAGTCTCTTGTATAAAATGATCTTGATATGCCCAAACTGATTACATTGGGGTGAGCTCATAGAATACTTTTGGACATTCAGGCATACAAAGGAACCAATCATGATGCTTTGGGAAAAAAATGTTCCCAGATAGGAGTGCCTGTGTGGCTCAGTTGGTTAAGCCAGGTCATGATCTCATGGTTCATGGGTTTGAACCCAGAATCGGGATCTGTGCTGATCGTGTGGAGCCTGCTTGGGATTGTCTATCCTTCTCTTTCTGCCCCTTCCCCACTTGTGCTCTCTCAAAATAAATAAATCAACTTTAAAAAAGTTCTTTTCCCACATAAAAGGTGAAAGGAATATGATGAAAAGCCTCCTCTTTTCTTTTTTGTCTCTGGACATAATTGTTTGAAGATATGATGACCTAAACTGTGACAGCTGTTTTAACTATGTGTAACTTCCTGTCTTATACCTTTAAAGGCTCATGTTTGAAGATGAATACCATCACACTTATGATAAAACAACAAAAACAGATGGATAAACATAGGTTGTTGATAACTTTATTGAGCCACCAGTTTAACCCTAATACCTTAACATTTTGACATGAGGGTTACTAAATATCCTTATTACTTACAGTCGGACGACCTCTAACTCAAAATGCTATAAGATGCAATAAAGCAGGACAAAAATAGCAAAAAAACAGCAAATTTGATTTGAGAATGTTTTAACATGACAATGCACGCGCCTTCAAATGAAGGATAGTAGCAAGAAATAAAGATAGTAGGTGGTGTTCAATATCAATAACCACAAACACCATAGTTTGAGAAAGCACTCTACTCAGTGTCTTAGCACTAACTTATTTGTTTTCTGAGTAGCTTCCACACTGGCAAATCACATTCACCTGAAGATAGTTGTCAAAATGTAGATTTATCAGCTTTATCACTTTCAGACTCCCAATTGACAAGGCTCCATGAATCTATACAACTATCCCAAAGGAATTTTTCTGTAGATTAAAATTAAGGCTGGAAAAAGGTGAATTTAGGATGCTAATCCCAACAGCTCCCAAATAGGGGGAGCTGGACAGGGGTCTGAGCCTCTCAGACAGGTAAAATATTTCAAAAAAAACCTGGAACTTGGTAGGTTCATGACTGCTTAGGCTTCGTACAAAAAGCAAAACAAACAAAACAAAAACAAAAAACAAGCCAAGCCAAACAACAAACAAAAAGATCTACAGAAGTAAGGCTGGAGCTCAAAGACTGGAGAGCTGAAGCTGATGATAAACACCCTGCCCTGTAGGTGGTTGGCAGGCTCAAGGCAGATGAGGGCCTGGCCCTTCAAATGGGGCTACAACACTTTCCAGGTGAAAAGGCACAAAAAGAAAGAGATAAAGAGAAATGCGGCAGAGATTTCCAGCAGAATGAGGTCTGAAAAGAAACATTTGTTTTTGGCAATTAAATAAATTGAAGAACTAAGTAAGACAAGTTCAATGCAGTAGCTGAGACAATATCAAGATAGTTCAAAATAAAGAATGGCACTTGTGAAAGTGCAGATAATGAGGATAGATGACCCCTTGAAAAATATTCTGGGTAGGGAGAAGAGAGATATAGAACAGTGAATAGAGAAGCAATCCCATCATCAACACTATGTCAGTACTTTACTTCCTAAAGTCACTGTTCTTTTTAATTAAAGGTGACAAATAACCAACTATTTTATGTTATCGTATTAGCAGACAAAAATTTGTGGTGCGTATTCACTGCAAAGGAAGAGGTCAGTGCTTGACTCAACCATTCATTTCAGAAGAGAAAAAATGACTGCATGAATAAATAAATAGCATAGTTCATAGCAATAATCCAGCAATAGGTAATTTAAGTATTACAGAACCTGTCTTAAAACAATTAAAACTTTAAGACAAGTGATAAGAAAGGTTAAAAACATATAACAAGAATATTCTGGAGCAATAATGAGCTGTCAGTGTATTTCTAATCGCAGCAGGCAAATGTCAGCCGGATTTTCTTATCCAAACTGACCGCTGTATCTCTTCTCTGTGAATGGAGAAGTCAGAATTTGATCTAGCCAAATACTCTTGCTGGTTTTGGTATGGTAAGTGAGTTATAAGATGATGTGTCATGGAATAACCTCATTTATTCTCAGTTATGAAGGATATCATAAATTGCAGTTAGTTCAGTTTTACCGACATGAAAAGTGGTGACCGATAATTAATGTTATATTTTCCCACTCTGATCTTCCAGTCTTTTATCAAGAAATTTATCCATGATAGAAATTAAAGTGGTATCTCATATTTAAAAAAAATAAATAAATAAACACAGAGCCCCTTGCAAATTCATCATTGTCCTAAGCAGTGTTTAGTTGATCACCATCACTCAGCTGCTCAGGACAAAAATGTTATTGCTTGATAGATTTTCTAGGATGAGAGTCTACTTGTCGAAACATCTATACACAAGTCTTTAAAACGGGTTAAAAACAGACTTGATTGTAGTGGCTCCATTGCAAAACAATGGGCCATCTGTTTCATTAAGTCTTTAACAGTGCTGGGTCCTTTACTTCCTCTTGGCTAAATGTTTTTTTTTTTTTTTTTCCCCAGAATTGTTGAGTTTCAGCCAGCCTAATTCACAACTCTCTTCAAGAGTTGTTCTCTTGCTGAATAGCTGAGCATCAGCTGGTTCTCTCACTGAATCACCACCAGAATATTATTGCCTCCCTCCTCCCCACATTCTCTTTATTTAGAAGTTTATTTTTTGCTAGTAGTGGGAAACAGCTGGCATAAATTTGAACAAAAAGAACATTTTTATATGATATAATTAAAATATAATATAGGAACACCAAATAGGTGTGAATAGGTGTGTATGTTCTTGTATAAATATATATATACTTGTATATATATATTTATATATATACTTGTATAAATATATATACTTGTATAAATATATATATATACTTGTATAAATATATATACTTGTATAAATATATATACTTGTATAAATATATATACACTTATATATATACATATTTATATATGTATAAATATATATACTTATATATATACATATTTATATATGTATAAATATATATACTTATATATACACACATATACACAGATGTATGTGTGTATATATACATATATATACATATATACATATATATACATATATATATACATATATATATACATATATATGTTGATCCACTTTTCTCATAATTTCAATGTAATAAATATTCAATATTTGACATAATTTAGAAATTGCCACCAAAATAATTCTATTGTGGCAGATACTGTTGATTGGCTTTTCACCATTCTCTTGCCCACCTCTCCCTTTTCTAAAGAGAATCCTAATCTTATTTAGTTAGCACTTTTGTCAACTTAGCCATTTGCTTTAGCTTTCACTGCAGAGGAGATGATCCTGATTAGATATCAATGATTGCTTGCTAGCTTATTTTATTATGAAAAAAAAAAATAATTCAGTAGACTTCATCATTCACACATTTAAGAAATTACAAAGGAGATCCTGATGTATACCAGATACAGTGTTAAGCTATGGGATAAAAATGCTGGGAAAACCTCTATTCACAGTAGGAGAATAAAAATTCTGTATAAATAGTATGTAGACTGTACATTAGGGGAGTAATAAAAGAAATGAAATCTAACTGGAAAGATAAGGGAGATGACTTCAGGGAACAGACTCTCATGATGAATAGGGTTTTGCTACATTGATAAAGAAGAAAAGGTACTGTGTCAAGTTGAAGCTCAGTAACATAATACAGTGCACCTTAACAGTGCATCAAGGTACCCACTTGCAATTTAATACATATATGACAAAAAGTATAAAGAATGAGATGGCATAAATTATGCCTGCATTCAGATCCTAGAAAACTCTATATGCCAGGCAAAAGGAATTAGTCTTTATCCTGAAGGTTTTAGGCTAAGCACGGGTATGAGTGTGACATAATAAAATTTGTAATCTAAGGAGATTATTTGTTACCACCGTGAAATAAGATTGAGATTGTTCACAGATTATCATGGAGGCACAGATCTTGTTACTATCCTGAGGAGAAAGAATCACAATGCAAAGATACTGTTATTGGAGACAGAGAAGTTAGTACTTATTTAAAGAATAAATGGGAGAGGATATCAACAAAATTGATGAGCAAACAAATGTGGAAAATCGGGAGATAATGTTTTGGTTAAAATCTGTTTTCTAGATTAGGCTACTGATAACATTGTGAGGCCATTAGTAGACAGTTGAAATTCTGTGAGAGGAGTAGATTTGTAAAGTGTAAAAAATTGCTTTCCTTTTGGATATATTGAGCTTGAGACCTTTGTGGTACACTTGAATAGACAACTGGAAACACAGATTTGTAGTTCAAGAGCAAAGTCTATATTGAATATAAGATTTAAGAGTCATCAACCTCAGTAGTTATAAATACAAAACTCAAAGCAATCCTCCAAGGAGAGTAGAGAACAAGAAGAGGGTGTTGAGGCTGGGCAACTCAGCACTAATTATATATTTAGAATATAAAGAGACAGAAATTCCAGGACATAATAGCAATAATAAATAGCAATACAAGAAAAATAGCAATAAGCAAATAGAAAAACAAAATGTTAAATGGGAGAAAAATAAAATTGTGTGAAAATAAAAATCATTATAAGAAAGGAAGTGAAGGAGAAAATAATTAACATTTAAAATTTAAAAGCCAAATCACTTGAGGAACAGTATTCATTGGGTTCACTATGTGGAGTTAATTGCTAATTTTGGAGATTTTTAATTTACTACCAATGTATATAAAAATGATCTAAATCAATAAATCATAAATCAATAAACTGTAAATCAATATTTCCAAAATAAATTGTATAAAGTTTCTTTTACTGTGAACAAGTTCCTAAAAGGTATAAAAATCAAGATTCCATTTCATCAGTTCTTTTTAAATCTGTTTAATGATTGTATTCACTTACTTCTTAGCAACTTTTAAACACTAATTTTTAAAATATAGGTATTTTATGTCAAAAGCTTAAAGCGATAAAAAGGCAATCATCAATTTGTTTTGAATCTTCTAGGTAAAAGTCCAAATGTAAAATTAGCTTTTAATTCTCATATAATGCAGATTTCAAAAACTATCTCTTTTACATCTGAATCCCATATCACTCTATCTACACTTACTGTCTACTGATAGTAACCTCTGTACAAATCTTTCATCTCAAATATATGTAAATCTTCTTAAGAGCGAGGTCCACTATTTTTCATCTGTATATTCCCAAGTACTGACCCAAGATTTTGCATCAAATATGTGTGCAATAAATAACCATCACATGCTACTACAAATAAGTGAATACACTAAAAGACAAAAATAAAAGAATTTTCAAACCCACATATAACCCACATATATGAACACTGAATGGAAGGTAATGTGGACAAATAAAATAGCTTAAATCTGCCAACTATAGTAGCCAAGATGGGGATAAAAATAGAAGAGCATGGCATTATGAGGACTGAGTTACATGTAGTTTGATTTGGAGAAGATCACAGGTCACTGGTCTATTTGTATAGATAATGACACCCTTGGCTGAACCATTTCTGAATGACTAATAATAATGTCAATAACATGAAACTTTACTCTTCCCTGGAGTTATTAAAATCTGTCATAGAATTAATTGATGTGTTTGTGCATTGGCAGGGAATAATTTTCCCTAGCCTAGATATTAGATCGTTACTGAGCAAATATATAGCCCCAAAGATTATAGACTAGGCAGAATGAGGTTAGGGAAAAAAGCCAAAATACCCATTTTTGTATATACCCATTTTGTTGAGCCTTTATTCATCTTGGGCTTTGGAATTAATGTCACCTTTCTCACAAGTCATCTAAGTTTGATTTTCGTTATGCCATATATTTAATTATGTGAGCTTATTAGATAATTTATTGACAATACTCCCTGATTCTCTAGGCATTCTTTGTTTTTTATTCCACAACTATAATATTTGGGTTTACACCGGAAAGTATTAGGTTTTCTGCAAGTTTCATATTATGGAAGTCTGCTTACCTTTTCTTGGAACAATTTTATTTTTAAAACTCTAGGATAGAGTTGATTATGCTAACATTTTTCTGATACCACTATTTTTGAAAACTTCTATCATTTTTATTTCAGTAAGTTAGTTCATAGAAGTGGCCATACTTCAGTTTTCTACCTTAACCAGAAAGCTATCAACACAAATGCCAAATGGCCCATTCAAGTCCAGATCCACATAGTTCAACATATCTGCCCCATCAATTTATCAAGTAACTCTATCAAAAAATGAATAAATATTATATAAAATGTCATTATTGATTTGAATATAATCCATATCTCTCTTCTTCCCCTTATATTAATGACCTTCTATTCATTCTTAGTATCAACATCTTAGTTTTTGCCCATTGTTAGTATTAATATCTTAGTTTGCCCTTATATCCATTCATCTCTCACACTTTAATTGCTTCTGCTCCACACCAAGTCTTTTTTCTCCAGTATCTTTTAATCTAAGAAAGAGCCTACACATTCCTGTCAGATACTTTTAAAGCCACTTTGGGGCGCCTGGGTGGCGCAGTCGGTTAAGCGTCCGACTTCAGCCAGGTCACGATCTCGTGGTCCGTGAGTTCGAGCCCCGCGTCGGGCTCTGGGCTGATGGCTGGGAGCCTGGAGCCTGTTTCCGATTCTGTGTCTCCCTCTCTCTCTGCCCCTCCCCTGTTCATGCTCTGTCTCTCTCTGTCCCAAAAATAAATAAACGTTGAAAAAAAAAATTTAAAAAGCCACTTAACTAGGTACTTCCCTGCTCAAAAGCTCTCATTACCTCCCTATGCCTTTTGAAAATACTTTGATGCTTTATGCCTTAATATGACCATTCTATCTACCAAATTTTAATGTTTGCAAAAGATTTACATGATTTGGCCTATTCTCCCCTTTGCTGACACTAAATTCAATGGCATGCTAAGTGCTGACAATGCAGTCTACCTTAGAATTAGACAATGGGAGATAAGGGATGGGGAGGAATGGTGGGTATATTATCTATAGGGAATTATTAATCAGTAATAAACTAAAAAAAAAGTCACTATGCCCAAGAAGTTCTAAATGATGTTTGAAAGAAAATACTCCTCCATGAAAAATGTTAACCAAAACTTGTTGTCTAAATTCTATACAGTTCCTGAAATTATAGCTGAGTTTTAATAATATATACATAAATTCCAAGTTTGCACTTTTTACTCATCCTGGAATGAATATCTTTTTCTACAAAGAAGTTAATTTGAATAATTCCCAGTTATGTAGCCAGCTAGGACACCTTGGACTCAGTGATATGTGTTCATTTTCAAGAACATTATTATAACTCTTCAGTATGGTTAAGCTTGCTTTTGCACAGTGGTATTAATATGCCTGAATGTAAACATTAGATTCAGAATGAGTACAGCACAGTAATTATAAATACAAAGAATCAGAATTCGAGTTACTTTACTTTTGTCCATCTGTGTAACCACTTAGAGTTTTTACTTGTAATCAGATTTAAAATAGTGAAACAGTGAGAACTCTGAACTGCAATATATTTCATTAGCAAGCACAAGTTTTATTGGAATTTATCAAGTACAAATCACATATAGAAATAAAGACATTTCTGAAGCCATTACACTTGGCACATCACCACTTTTTACAGATTTTTTTTGCCTTATATTCTTTTTTTTTAAATTTTTTAACGTTTATTTATTATTTAGAGACAGAGAGACACAGAGCATGAGCAGCAGGGGGCATATAGAGAGAGGAAGACACAGAATCTGAAGCAGGCTCCAGGCTCTGAGCTGTCAACACAGAGCCCAATGCGGGGCTCGAACCCACGAACCATGAGATCATGACCTGAGCTGAAGTCAGTTGCCTAACCAACCGAGCCACCCAGGCACCCTGCCTTATATTCTTAATGTTTATGTACATGCATTATTATTTCTTTGTACCCATGAGGTTTTTTTTAAATTTTTATATTAGAGAGAGAGCATGAGTGAGGGAGGAGCAGAAGGAGAGAGAGAGAGAGAGAGAGAGAGAGAGAGAATCTTAAGCAGGCTCCATGCTCAGTGTGGAGCCTGACACAGGGCCCAATCTATATCTATATCTACTCATCAATGAACCTGGATGGAGCTAGAGGGTATTATGCTAAGTGAAATATGTCAGTAAGAGAAAGACAGATACTCATATGTGCAATTTGAGAAACTTAACCGAAGACCATGGGGGAGGGAAGGAAAAATAAGTTACAAACAGAGAGGGAGGCAAACCATAAGAAACTCTTAAATACAGAGAGCAAACTGAGGATTGATGGGGTAGGGGTTGGGAGGGATGGGTGATGGGCATTGAGGAGGGCACTTGTTGGGATGAGCACTGGTGTTGTATGTAAATAATGAGTCGTGAGAATCTACTCTCGAAGCAAGACTGCACTGTATACACTGTACATCAGCTAACTTGACAATAAATTATAATAAATAAATAAATAAATAAGTTAACTATACTGGAATTAAAATATTTTAGAAAAGCAAAAATAGAAAAAAAAAGAGTCAAATGGTTAACTTAAGTCAGAGTCACCAAGGTGTCCCCCTCCATGAGCTTCTTAATGGCAGGTAATATACCTGATTATATTATGAATTCCTTTGCCAATATCCTACTTCATATATGTTTTTTGAGTAAATGCAAATAATTTTTTCAATAAACTTTAGTATTTGTAATTTTTGATGTGTCAACAATAATAAAATTAGTACCCAATTTCAATTTAATAATTGGTAACATTTACCTTATGTTTCGATTAGATTATGAAATGGCACATCACAAATTCAGAAAATAAATAAAGTAAAAAAGGGACTATTCTCATACAACTGCATAAAATATGTAAATGTGGAAAATTCTGTCTCTACATTTACCAATCCAGCAAATATATATTGAGTGATCAAACGTGGCAGGAACTTTAAATGTACAAGAGAAGCAAAGTTCCTGTTCTCATGGGGTTGATATTACTGAAAAGATAAAGTGAGTCAGCCAGTGATAAATGATATAAAGAAAATAGGATGAGTGTGATATTGTGATAAATGATGAGGTGAGGTTGAAGAAGTTTAGACTGGATTATCAGGATTAGGGATTGAATAAGGTAACATACATAAAATTATATACATTTTTTATACACACATATATATTCATAAGTATATGATGAATACTACTTATCTGTATCTATACAGATATATGTCATAGTATCAAAGAAAATGGAGGAAGTCAATACATTTTGGATGATGAAAAGCGAATTTAGATGCTCTACAAAAGACACTGTCAAGAGAATGAGAATACAAGCCATAGACTGAGAAAAAATATTTTCAAAAGACACATCTGGTAAATGCACGCTATCCAAAATCTACAAAAACTCTTAAAACACAATGATAAGGAAAAAAAAACTCAACTACAGCTTGGCAAAAGATCTGAACAGACAACTTATCAGAGAAGATACACAGTTGGGAACTGAACAAGTGAAAACATATTCAATATCAGTTATCATTAAGAAATTCAAATATAAAGGGAAATGATATACCACTATTAAAATGAATGAAATTCTAAATACTTACAGCATCAAATGCTGGTGATGGTGTGAAGCAACCAGAGCTCTCATTCAATGCTGACATGAATGAAAAATGGTATAGCAACTTTTGAGGAGAGTTTGAGAGTTTCTTAGAAAATTGAACAGACTTTTACCAAACACTCCAGCAATCATCCTCCTTGCTATTTACTAAAATGAGTTGAAAATTTATGTTCACACAAAAACCTGCACACTAATGTTTATAGCAGCCATGTTAAAAATTGCCAAAACTTAGAGCAACAAAGATGTCCTTCGATAGGTGAACAGATAAATAAACTGTGGTACATCCATACAATGGAATATTATTCATGGCTAAAAATAATTGATCAAATAAAAAGAAAACACAAGCAAACTTACATGCATATTTCTAAGCAAAAGAAGATAATCTTAAAGGCTTACATAGTACATGATTTAACTTACATTATATTCTGGAACAGGCAAAACTATTGAGGCAATAAAAAGATCAGTGGTTGCCAAGGGTTTTAGGAGGAAGAAGAAATAAAGAAGTGGAGCACAGAGGATTTTAAGACAGTGAAACTACTCTGTGTGATACCAAAGAGGTGGATATTTGCTATTATACATTTTAAAGACTCACAGAATATAAAACACCAAGAGTGAACTCTAATGGAAGCTATGGGCTTTGGTTGGTAATGATGTGTCAATGTTGGTTCATCAATTACAGCAAATATACCGTACTAATGTAATATGTTAATAATAAGAAAATATGTGTGGGATGGAGGAAGTATGTGGAACCCTCTGTACTTTCCACTCTGTTCTTCTGTGAACTTAAATTGCTCTAAAGAAGAAAGTCTGATAATATTTTGCTTTAAAGTGGATGGTGAATAACTTGACAGAATGTCTGAAGTGGAGGGTTTAATAAGAAGTTAACTTGTTTATTACCACTGCAGAGTAGATGTTACATCCTCTGAAATAAAAAAAAAAAGGATGCCATTAAAAATGTGAATCCAAGGAGGAAGCATTTGCAGAAATAAAATACACATGAAGAAATAAAAAGAAATAAATACACATGATAGTAAAAAATGATAAAAATATTAGAAGGTGATGTTGAGAAAACCTCCCAAAAAATGGAACCAAAAGGAAAAGAGATGGTTAAGGAAAAGGAAATGTTAAGAGGATTAATCTAGGAAGTTCAATATACAGTGAATAAGAATCCAGATAAAAGAATAAATGAAAATTACAAAAGAAATAAGTCAAAAATTTTTTTACAAGTTGAATGAAATAACACACCAAAGCCAAGAATAAATGAATTCAAATAGTCCCACAAAGTGCACATTTTAACAAAATTTTAAAATACCAAGGATAGCGAAAAATTCTAAACCTGTTAGAAAAGAATAAAACAAGTCACATAAAAGGAAATTTGGGTAAATGATATTAGTGTTTTCTAACACTGATCATTTGAAGACAACAAAACAAAGTCAGCAAAAATCTGAGAGAAATAATTTCAACCTGAAAGTTCTGAAACTTGACAAAATAAGAGGTGAGAGCACAGAAGAAAGGAATTGTCAAAATGACAGAAAATGTTTGAAGAATTTACCCTCCTTACACCTTATCTCAAGAAGAAACTAGAATATATGTTTCCCAAGTGTAATAAATAAAATTATAAAAAGTGAAAGACAAGATACAGCATATAGTGTGTTCACTACATGCAAATGGCAAAGAGAAACCCATTATGGAGAGAAGAGAATTTTCAGCATGACAGGCCTGCAACAGCCTTAAGTTTAGGAAATTATGTGATAGATACATGTAAAAATATGTGACATTTTAAAACAATTATTGTCTACAGGAAAAGCAGAAAGGAAATGCAATCACGGCACACACAATTTCTACATGGTTTATCATAATACCAGAATATCGATGTAATAAAAAATCCTAGGGACGCCTGGGTGGCTCGGTCGGTTAAGCGGCTGAATTCGGCTCAGGTCACGATCTCACAGTCCGTGAGTTCGAGCCCCGCGTTGGCCTCTGTGCTGACCGCTCAGAGCCTGGAGCTTGTTTCAGATTCTGTCTCCCTCTCTCTCTGACCCTCCCCCGTTCATGCTTGTCTCTGTCTCAAAAATAAATAAACATAAATTTTTTTTAATTAATAAATAAATAAAAATAAAATAAAAAATCCTAATAGTAATTTAGAAGGAAAAGAAAGGCAGCAAGAATAATAATTAAAAGTGATAATTCTTTACAATTTATAAAATGACATAATGTCTGAAGTTAGTACTTCAAAAAATAGCAGTAAATTATAGAATATTCAAATATGGAAATAAACAAAACTTCTTTTAAGAGGTGAAAACATTTTGGAGTCAGACAGAATGGATAAATGAGGAATGAGTTCTAATATTTTATTATAGCCTTATAGTACTAGTTGACTTTTTAAATTATGTGCATTTATTATTCTCATAAGAATGAAAAATAGTTAAAACAAAAGATTAAACAGAATAATAGGATGAGTAGGAGTAAAAATTTTCCAGGGTTGATGGTTTTGACAGTTCCCCACGTATGGGTGCACATGAAGCAGTTACCAGTACTTATAGCTATTGTTGGCTCTGAGACAGGCGCCCAACTTTTCTCTTGGCAGAATATTTAAAGAACAAAGAGATTTTCAAGTTTCCATAATTGTATTTAATAATATGTATTGTTTTTTAATATGAAATGACATCCCTCAATTACTCAAACTTTTCCAAGGTATTTGAAATACTCATTTGAACACACACACACACACACACACACACACACAGAGGTTTATTTCTACGGCTTATATTTGCTTTATTGGCCTTTCCCCTCATCGTGTTAACAAACGTTTAACCTTAAAAGTTAAAGATGATACAGTAAATAATATCATACTGTTTATACTATATGAATCGTTAAATTTCAGAACTGAAACATTGCTAATCTGTTTGATTTCAGCAGTTTGTAATTCTTGAACAGAGCTTCACTCCTTCATTTCCTATCATTGCACTGATCGAACAGGCATACACACACTAGTGCACACTTAAATGCAGCTAATATCCTATACTCGATAGATTTAGTTGTTACTAGTTTTTTTTTAAATAATGAAATTACCTTTCTAGGGGCACCTGGATGGGTCAGTCAGTTAAGCCTCTAACTCTTGATTTCAGCTCAGGTCATGATCTCACGGTTTGTGAGATTGTGGGATGGAGCACCGTAATGGGCTCTGTGCTGACAGCATGGAGCCTGCTGGGGATCCTCGCTCTTCCTCTCTCTCTGCCCTTTCCCCCTCTCAAAATAAATAAATAAGCGTTAAAAATATAACAAAATTATCTTTCTAAAAGACCAAAACAATTTATATTAATATTTGAAAAATTAGTGAAGTAAGGCAATCATATTTCAAACCACTTAAATATAAACCTGTCTGAAGGATGGGGCTAGAGCAGGGTTCACATGTACAGGTTAGAGCTGTGGACCTGAAACATCCTGCCAGTGTAGAGGGATCAAGAGGTACACAGGAGTTTTCTTATCTAAAATACCAGCTGTGTGATGATGGAGAAGGAAAGGGTGAAAGCCTAAATCCTACTGATGGTCAAACATCAAAAATCATGTCAGAATTGTTATTACATCTTCACTTACAAAACTCAAACCTTAGGTGATATTTTTGGCCATCACCTGAACTGTATCTTTCACTTTAATTGCTATTCTTGTTAAATCCCGAGATGATACATCAGTATCATCTAAGTGCAGCTAGAAGTTTAAAATAGTTTAAATAACCTAAAAATGCACTCAGAATTTGGGGACAACCTTCCAGTCAACATGCATTTTATTTACCTTAATTTTTACTATTTTTCATTTCATTTCATTTGCCTTGAATTTTTCATCTGGGATCACATTCCTTCTGCCTGAGAAATATATGTCAAAATTTTCTGTAGGTGGATTTTCTAGTACAAATGTTCTTAATAAAAACAAATTTGCATTTTGCTTTTATTCTTAAAAGGATACTTTTTATTAGATGTAAAATTCTATGTTTGTTGTTAATTTTATAGACTGACGATACCAATACATTATCCTTGGTTTCTGTTACTCTTGTTGAGAAGTCTGTTTTTGGTCTTCTTTTCCAATCTATGACTCCTTTCAAACTAGTATGCTTATTATCTGTTCTTCTGAGTACTACTAATCTTTTCAGTTTGGTTTTGATTTTCAGCAGTTTTACTGTGATTTGCTGTTGTATAATTATTTTGTATTTAAACTGCTTTGGGTTAATAGTAACTTTTAAACCTGTGTCATGATATTGTGTATCAGGCTTAAAAACTTCATACCCATTTCTCATCATTCATGGCTTTTATTCCTTTTCTCTGCTTTTCTCCTGAGTTATTTAACACATTTATGCTCAGACATCTCTGTGTTCTCCTCTGTATTTTCAGTCTTTTGTCTCACTATGCTTTACCTTGGGTATTTTCTTCGATTCTGTCTGCTAGTTTATTCTCTTTGAAACACATTAAATTTGTTTTTACCTTTATTTACTGAGGTTTAGAAAAAAATTAATAGACTTTGTTTGTTAGCATTATTTATATTTACAGAGCTTCCCCCATTTACTAATCATGCCACATTTGTTACTATTAATAAACCATATTGGTACCTTAATAATAACTAAAGTCTTCTGTTTATTAAGACTTCCTTAGATTTATCTAATGGTCTTTTCTGTTCCAGGGTACCAGGCAGGAAACCACATCTTATTTAATTGTCATACCCTTGGGTTACTCTTGGCTATAGTTTCTCAGATTTTTCCTTGTTTTTGATGATCTTGACAGTTTTTTTAAATTTTTATTTAATGTTTATTTATTTTTGAGAGAAAGAAAGAGTGCAGGTAACAGAGTGGCAAAAATAGAGGGAGACACAGGATCTGAAGCAGACTCCAAGCTCTGAGCTGTCAGCACAGAGGCCAATGTGGGGTTTGAACCCACAGACTGCAAGATCATGACCTGAGCCAAAGTTGGACTCTTAACCAACTTAGCCACCCAGACGCCCCTCATCTTGACAGTTTTGAAGACTACTGTTCAAGTTATTACAGCAACCCCCCACAGAATTTGTCTGATGATTGGGATTTGTCATGATTAGACAGATGACATGGGTCTTCATGAGGAATATCACATGGGTAAAATTTTTCATTTTAATTTTTCATTTTCATCTCATTATATCAAGGGTACATATTAGTAACAAGATTTATGACTGTGAATGTTGATATTGACTATCTCACTGAAGTAGTTAGTGTTTGTCAGGTTTCTCCACAATGAAGTTACTCTTTTTGCCCCTCTTCCCATATTTTGGAAGTCACTATGTATAGCCCAGAAATGATTCTCCTCTTCCTCTAGGGCACAATATCTCCATGAATTATTCAGAATTCTGCATGGGAAACTTGTCTCTTCTCCTTTATTTATTTATTCAAGATATACTTATATTAGTATGGGGTCACAGATATTTATTTATACATTAGGTTTTAATAACATACTATTTTATTTTTTGTTGCTCAAATTGTTCCAGTTTTGGTCATTGGTATCTCTTTCAGTTGGCTTCTGTGTCTCTTTTGCATACCCCATCATTGTGTTTGCTTATTTTTTTATCTCTTTATTTCCTGGAACTATAAGATTCTCTAGGATCATGCATTTTACCTGCCCCAGCTCTAGAACAGCCATATCTCCCTGGTACCCTGGTTCCTTTTACTGGAGAAACCAAAATCTGCATACTGAGTATGATAATTATTACTGGGGTATTCCACTGAGTTTTAATTTGGGTTATTTACTTTGTACTTTTTGGAATTACTATATTTCTTATTTTTCAAATGTGTTTTGCCCTTCCCCCTTTTATTCTATTTTTTCCCAATTCTCTGTCAAAAGTATATTTTATTTCTGTAAACAGACCAAATATAGTTAGAGTCTTTATATGATAATTCAATATTTAGGGTCCCTCTGAGGATGTTTTATTGGATATTTTTTCTTTTTTTGGTTGTTCGTGTGATCTTGATTTTCACTTGATAATTTTTTCATTGCCAGGGATTTTGCATTTGAAAAATTATAGAAGTAATTCAAGATCTAAGAGTATGCTTTATTTCTCTATTAACAGTTAACATGTGTGTATGGCAAGTGGCTAGGGGCACTAGCATTATAGCAACTTTTGACAAGATCAATTGAGACTCCAAATTAAAGGTCTGACAGAAGGAAAAAACATGCCATTTTAGGCATTAAAGCTATTTATCTCCATCTCTAGTATCCTACACTAGATATCTAGCCTTCAAAACAACTTACAAGGCATACAAAAATCAAGATAAAGAGCACACTGCCAAGAGACAGAACCAGATTCAAATATGACACAGATAGTACAAGAAACAGACAGAAATGTTTTAAATAATCATGATTAAAATGATATAGGCCCTAATAGAGAATCTTTTTAATGGCTGCGTCCAAAGAACTAATGAAAATATTCATTACTGATCTGATGAGTTGTAAATATTTTTGAAGATCTGGGAGCACCAGTGCTAAACCACTACAACGATACCCCTTGAGCAAGAACTTTTCTTCTTTGCTCGTCCACCCACCAACCTGTTCAAACCTTACTACAACCTCTTCTTGATATAAGCATAGTAAAGTCAGAGACTGCAGCTAGCAATATGAAAATGAGAGATAAAAGTGATGGGTTAGAAATGAGAAAAGGATCATACCATAGATTCCTATCTCTTTCTTGACTTCAGACATCCCATGGTAATAGGGAAGACGCATCTTCTACCTATGTTTACAGTTGTGATAACTACATAGTAATAAAACTTTAAAGTACTGGAATGGGACTGCTTTGTGACTTAATAAAATCATAGATTTTATTACTTAAAAGTAACCAGAAAAAAACCCAAGTCCTACTCAAGTCTAAATCCAGGGGCTAAATAAATAAATAACATAGCCCCATAGTAATTTTTAAAGGTAGATTGAAAATTAAATAAAATTCTTAAAATACAGCAAATTGAATCCAACAATGTATAAAAAAAAATATACACCACAGCCAAGTAGGATTTAAATCAGATATGCAAATCCAGTTCAAAATTTGAAATCAGTTAATACAATCCATGACAGCAAACTGAAGATCACATGATCATATCAATAGATGCAGAAAAAGCATTTGACAAAATCGAACATGAACTCATGATAAAAAATCTCATAAACCAAAAATAAATGAGAACTTCTTCAAGTTGGTAAATAATGTCTACTAAAATTTATAGCTAATGATATGTTTAATGGTGGGAAACTCAAGGTTTTCCCACTGAAATCAAGTATAAGACAAGGATGGCGTCTCTTATCACTCTCTTTCAATATTGAACTGAAATTACAGATAATGCAATAAGATAAGAAAAGGAAACAAAAGATATACAGATTGGGAAGGAAGAAATAAAACTTTGTTCACAAATGATACGGTCACCTATATAGACAATCTGAAAAAAATCAACAAACTCCTAGAACTAAAACTGATTATAGCAATGTTGCAGGTTATAAGTTCCTATACAAAAGTCAATTGCTTTCCTATATATTAACAATTAACAAGTGGAATTTGAAATTAAAAACAAAATACCATCTAATAACAATAACACTCCCTGAAAATGAAATACTTGGTATAAACATAACAAAATATATACAATATATGAAGGAAACTACCAAACACTGATAAATAAAATCAGAGAAGAATGAAATAAATGAAGAGATATTTCATGTTCATGAAAAGACTTAGTATTATAAAGATATCAGTATTTCCAACTTGATCTATACATGCAATGCAATCCCATCAAAACCTCAGCAAGTTGTTTTGAATTATTAACAAACTGATTCTAAAGTTTATATGGAAAGAGACAAGATTGAAGGATAAGAATAAATTTGGGGGACTGACACTACTCAACTTCAAGGTTTACTTGAAAGCTACAGTAATCCACACAGTGTGGCATTGGAGAAATTATATACAAATAGATCAATGGGACAGAATAGAGAGCTCATATACCCACATAAATTTAGTCAACTGATATTTAAAAAAAAGAGTAAGACAATACAATGGAAAAAAGACAGACTTCAACAAATAGTACCAGAAAAACTGGACATCCACATGCAAAAAATTTGAACCTAGACATAGATCTTACATCTTTCCCAAAATTAATTCAAAATGGTTGACAGACCTAAATTAAAGTGCAAAATCTTAAAAATTCTGAAAAATAACAGGAGAAAATCTAGATGACCTTGGATATGGTGATGACTTTTCAGCTGCAATACCAAAGGCAAAATCTATGAAAGAAAATGTTAAGTGGACTTCAAGAATATTAAAATTTTCTGCTCTGTGAAAGGCATTTTCAAAAGAATAAAAAGACAAGCCATAGATAGGGAGGACATATTTTCAGAAGACTTACCAGAAAAAGGGTTATTACCCAAAATGCAAAAATTTCTTAAAATGCAACAACAAGAACATCAACAACCCAATTAAAAAATGGAGCAAAAACCTTAGCAGACATATCACCACAAAAAACATACAAACAGCAAATAAACACACAAAAAGATGCTCCACATCACATGTCACCAGGGATCTGAAAATTAAAACAAGAAGATACCACTGCACACCTATTAAAATGGCCAAAATCAGGAACAGTGACAACACCAAAAGTGGGTGAGGATGTGGAGCAATCAGCATGAATTCTCAGTTATTGTTGGTGGGAATACAAAATGGTATAGCCACTCTCGAAGACAGGTTGGTAGTTTTTTTACATAACTACATATCCTCTTATCGTATGATCCAACAATCATGCTCCTTGGTATTTACCTAACATATATATGAAAATACTTCCACAGTAAAAGCCTGCACATGGATATTTACAGCAGCTTTATTTATAATTATGAAAACTTCAGAGCAACCAAAAAGTCTTTCAGTTAAGTGAATAGAAAAACTGTGTTATATTTGTATAATGGAATGTCATTCAGCACTAAAAAGGGATGAAAAGACATGAAAAGACATGGAAGACACTTAAATGTATAATACCAAATTTAAGAAGTCATTCTAGAGAGACCACATACTGCATGACTTCAACTATATGGCATTCCAGAAAAGACAAAGCTATGACAGTAAAAAGATCAGTGATTGCCATAGAAGAAGGAAGGTATGAATAGACAGAGCACAAAAGATTTTTAAGGCAGTAAAACCACTCTATATAATAATAATAACATGATGGATATATACCGTTATACATTTGTCCAAACCCATACAATATACAACACCAAATGTGAACACTAATTTAAACTGTAGACTCTGGGTGACAACAATGTGTTGATCAATTGTAACAAATGTACCAATGTGGTAGGGGATGTTGATAAGGGGGAAATTATGCATGTGTATGGGTAGGGAGCACATAGGAAATATCTGTAAATTCTTTTCAATTTTGCTGTGAACTTAAAAATGTTCTAATAAATAAAATCTATTGAAAAATTAAGTGAGAGGCAAACATTAAGCCTACTATTACATTGATGATTAAAGTTGTAGTTGTTTGTATAATGGCTATAACCCGAAGGCTTCCAGATAGACACCAGACAAATTGATGAAGAACATGTTGTATAAAATGAGAATTTTCCTGGAATGGCAGAAAATTGGTTTGATCACTATTTGGAAGAGCAAACTTTATAACTTTGGAAATCTGGGTTACCCAACAAGTAGTTGAATGAGACTCATATTTCCTATGCTATTATTATTTAAATTTATTTATGCAATTTTATAGTCTTAAATTTTAATCTGGTTTCACTTGACTACTGAGGCAATTTTAAAAGACCAGTTATTAAAATATTGTTTCAAAGTGCACATAAACATCAAATTTGTACATTTGAATGAGTCAGTCTTGAGTGAGCTTTCCAAATCTGGTAGAAATCATTTTGCCTAAGTGATCAAAATTATCATAACCAGTACTAGAACAAAGTAATTACATATGCCTGCTAATATGATACACTGTGAAAGATTTGACATCGCTTTTGTGGCACTGCTCTCACAAACAAAATTACCTGGACATAATCATAAGGAATATTAGAAATGGTCAAATTATGAGACATTCTGTTAATAACTGACCTGTTTCAAAATAAAGGATACTAAAGAAACATGACAAATAGATGCACTCCATGTTCCTGGACTAGAATGATAATAATTAGTAGTACTATTTGCTATGAAAGTCTGATATAATTGGGGAAATCTACATATGGTTTGTACACTAGATAACAATGTTATATGAATGTTAATTTCCTTATGTTGATAATTCCACTATAATTATATGAGAAAATAGCCTCATTCTTAACTAAACATACGCTAAAGTATTTGGAGTGTTTTTCTCTTCTTCCTAAATCTCACTCTCTCTCTCTGTCTCTTCTCTCAATATCCCTAAGTAGCTGAGAGAGAGTTTTAGGGACATTAAGAAAAAATGGAGAGATATGGAGACAAGGATAGGGACAGGGGATGGGGATAGAGGAAATGAGAGAAGGAGAGACAGAGAGGGAGGGAGACAATGGTAAAACAAATGTGGTAAACTTAATAAGTGTGGGATATGGCTGAAGGATATACAGAACTTCTGTAATTAGTCTTAAAACTTTTCTGTAAGTTTGAAATTAATTAAAAATAAAATTCATTCCCCAAAGAGCATATTTTTCTATAGATGGCATAAATTTGCCTAAATAAATCCAATTTTTAAACTGTGAGATTTTGATTTAATTAAATGTGATGAAAATGAAATGCACGTGTATAACCACAGCTTCCCAAATCAACAAAAGCCAAAAATACCAAGATATCTCTTTTTCTCCATAGTCATATTTTACGTGATTACCAATGACCTTAAGGTATGGAATCCATCATACTGACTTGTATTTTCAAATTAGTGTTCCACGTTGAAAGCAATATGACTGTTTACTGTCTGATAAATTAAGTTGAACTCTTTGACTTTGTCATGTAGCCTATCACATTACAGGTATTATCTGCAATATTTTAAAAAGTCTTTGGATTATTATCAAAAGATAAAATATGTAAAGATTAATATTTAAAGTGCTAGGATAAATCATATTTTTGTGAAGGTAAGGAACCTACATTAGTATTTGAATATATTCTCACAGCTCTAATGTCACTTTCCAATATTGACTTCTCCTTATTGGTGTCATATTGTGAAAGAATAAATCTCAAGGTCAAAAATTTAATAAAAGCATCTACCTTATTGCTTCAAGCATAAGTTGCCTTTGATTTTTAGGGATATCTTTGCAGCATCAATGTTTTTAGATATTTCTTAAACTGGATGTTGTTACAAAACAAAACAAAAAGCCAAAAACCCAAACCAAAGAAACTACATCATCACATTATTCACGGAAAATTTAAAAAGAAAGCTGCACCAACTCCTAGGAGTTCAACTTAACTAGAAATTCCCAGTAAGGGAGAGTTTAAGTTTTTTGAGGTGGCAAAATCCAGAAGTTTCTCATTCAGTGTTCCTGGAACAGATTTTGGACCCCAGGGAAGGCTTTCTAAAAAAGATTTAGGAACTTATTGCTAAATATTGAAGTCCTACTGGGGCGCCTGGGTGGCTCAGTCAGTTAAGCGCCCAAATTCGGGTGGTGGTTGGTGAGTTTGAGCCCCACATTAGGTTCTGTGCTGACAGCTCAGAGCCTGGAGCCTGCTTCGGATTCTGTGCCTCCCTCTCTCTCTGTCCTTCCCCCCGCCCCCAATCACACTACCCCCCCTCTCAAAAATAAATAAACATTAAAAAAATTAAATAGTGAAGGCTTTCAGGCCGTAGGGTGAAAAGACATGGCTGAACCCGAAAAAACTGAGTCTGATACTAGGAAAGAACCACAGGAAAGGCTCTGGCAACAGTACTAACACGTGAGCAGAGGACTGTTTAGGTGTTTAAGAAGTTAGACACGGATGCTAAGAAGTGTTTAAGAAAGACATGGACAAATGGGAGTGAACCATAGTAGTTCAGGTATTTAAAAAAAATACACCTGATGGTCTTTTCACAGACTGGTGTAACAGGGCGTTCTTTTTATTTGTATGAATAATTATTTGTGAAAAACACATTTCAGAAAGCCATTGGACTCTTTTGAGTCCTAAGTAGAGTTGAAAATGTGGACTTACAATAAGTGAATATTGTAATTTTTTTTAGGTAACTGGATTTGTAGAAAAATTAAGTAGACAATATTAAGTTTCTATAGTATTCTGAATAAAGAGATTCCTGTTTAGAAGTTTTCGATTTGAGTTGCTCCTTAATTCATTAAGCATTTTGAATCATAGAACAGGTGCTAAAATTTTCAAAAGCATTCATATGTATAGTGATGAGAATTTCCAGCAAAATGTTAAAAAAAAAAGTAGAGCTATGTTTTCTAACATGCTTCCACAGTGAGTACAATTTGTAGTTATATAGACTAAAGACTCTCCTTAATGAATTCTCTATTATCCAGAAAGTGCTTGTCCTCTGGCATTTTCTGATTAAACTGAACAGAAATCTGAGTTGGGAGAAAGACATGTTCTGTAATTTGGAATCATGCTACTGGAGTATTTTTTTTTATTTTTGTGAAATGCATGCATATTATTTGAAGTCTTTTATCCATTTTGCTGAAAATGTTTTTTTTAAAGCTGTCAAATAAAGAAGTCATTTATATTACTGAATATAAGTCAACAAATAATTTAAACAAAGCAAAACAAAATGAAAACCTTACGTTCTATATATTTGATATTATAGATCTAATTTCAATACAAATATTGAAATATTCTCTTATAGAGTATGCATATGTAAATGCATTCTATATATGTTTAAACTATTTAAACATATGTACATACATTATAATTTATTATAATATTTGTATATTGCCTTATAATATATAAATTCATATATGTATATATAAATGTATATATATGAAATATATATATATATTCTCAGAAGTAGACTGTAGCACTTAAAAATTACAACATATAAAAATGGCATCTAGTACTCTGAGATCCTCACCACGTATTCCCATGACTGATTCTCATTTCCTTGTTAGGAATTAATTTAAGAGGAAAATCCAGTCTTCAACTAATGCAAACATTCCTATAAAATGTATGGGAATTCCAGGAAGCTTTACAGCTAAAAAAACGTCAACGAGAAACATCCCATTAAAGCCCCAAGTGGAAAAGAATGCCAACAACAATTAAGCTTAAGTAGCTTTACTGGCCCCACTGCTCTCACTTAGACAGAATTGTGGAGCAGTTATTTAATCAGAAGGGATTGGGAACGGATTATACAGGATTTTGTTTACATTAACTAGGGCATTGAATGTTCAGCAATATGTAAACTCCAAGAAGTAACTACATATAAGATTTTAAAGAGGGGAAGTAGAATGCAACAGTAAAGCAAGAATCCCAATCTCTATCCTCTGAACTTTAGATGTGGTCAGCTCAGCTGAACACAGAAGACTCATACTATTGTTAGCATAGTTGACAGGTAGATGGTGGGAAACTGTAACTTATAGCTTTAAAGGTTAGTCTGGGCTCCAAAGAAACATATAAAGGTAACATGGAGTCTGGCATTGTTTATCATCTGTAGACACGGTCCCTACATAATGTCACTGACTTTTATGTCAGTGGAAAACTCTGTGAAACCTTGTTCAATAGGCCCTCCACCTGATAAAGCACAGCCACCCTGAGACCGAACAAAAAAAAAAAGATGAATCAAGTTTATTTTTCCTCTTGTAAATCATCCACTCTCCTCAAGAGTCTCTTCAGTAACTGAAGTGCTTAGAATTATGCAAGGATAGACATCTACTCATTTTTTAAAGAAAAAAATAAATAAAAGTATCTAAATGAATAAATTTAACCTAAGTGTTCAGAGAAGCACTACAAACTATAATATATACTTGTATTCCTTATTTCTTTCCAAAGATGTGTTTTTAAATATAAATCAAATTTCTGGTTGAATAAGATACATCCAATGGAATGCCTTATTTTTTTTTGGGGGGGTGATGGACAATCAAACAAAACATGAGCGTTTTCTATGTGCCAAGCACTTTGCAATGCGTTTTGAAAGAGATAAAGAAAAAGAAAATATCAGCTTTGCATATCTCACAATCTAACGGGAATAATAATAATAAGCATGGAGAAATACATATCAGACAAACATTTTGAAAGTCAATTTTTGAAATGCAATCATAGTTCAAAATACAAAGAAAGAAACTGAGTAAGAGTAAGTAAGTAATGAGTAAGATCAGAAAGTGTTCATGGAGGAGTTGACATGCCAGTTGGACCTTCAAGGTTGAGTACAATTTTCGTTAGTAGAAAGAGCTGCGAAGGATATTCTAAGCAAAGAGAGAATTAGTGAGGACATGGTCTGGAATAAAATTTATAGAGATTCAAGAGATGTTAAGCAATCTGTTTTTGCTTGGTCACAGACTATACAGCTTGAAGTGCAAGTAACTTGCAAATCAGATGGGCCCCTGTAGGAGACACTGTACTTTACCTCAGGCAAACCCAACTTTTTTCTCTGTCACCAGGCTCCAGCACAGAAGATGAAAAGCTACCAATTCTCTTATTGTCTCACTGCCTCTTAAGTTTGGCCATGAAACACTGTTTTAATTCAGAAAAGAAAGTGTGCTGGTGCTATCCATCACTCTGTTATTTCCTGTGGAATATTCCTAAGTGATACATCGCACCTTGAACAAATTGAGCATAAACAAAATGAGTTCACTCTGAAAAAGAAATTCTAAATATTCCCAAACTATCCTTTATTTTTACTGCAAATAAATAACATCCAAATGCTCAGATAAGAAGACCTGCTAAAAGTCAACCTCTTCCCACTTTGTCCCAGCAGAAGATAAGAACAGGGAACTATCTCCAAAGTGTAATGGTAACAAAAGCAATAGAAGCAGCAAACAAATAAAAAAAAATGTAGTTAAAAAAAAAAGTAGTAAATAGTTAAAAAGGTAACCACTTGAAACATAAATCTCTCTATGAGGAATTCACACTGTAGTGACTGAAGTGCACTTTACAGGAAACATAGAACAAGATTAGATATTCATCAAAGTAGATAGGGTAATGCCTATTGCAGAAGGAAGACAAACAAGAATAACGACTGGACACATCCAACTCCTAATGCCTCAACTCAAGAGCAGGGTTTAAAAATCAGATGGCTGGGGTGCCTGGATGGCTCAGTCAGTTGAGTGTTCACCTCTCAATTTCTGCTCAGCTCATGACCCCAGGTTTGTCAGATCTAGCTCCATGCTCAGCATGGAGCCCACTTGGGATTCTCTCTCTCTCTCTCTCTCTCTCTCTCTCTCTCTCTCTCTCTCTCACACACACTCTCTCTCTCAAATAAAGTTTAATTAATTAATTAATTAAAATAAAAAAAATAAAAATCAGACAGCAGAGCAAGATAAAAGAGAATTAATTCTTATAATTTTAAGGAGCCACAGCAGACCTAGATTACCCCCAATAAAAGATAAATATGCAATGAGGGAAAAAATAAAACTAATGCAAAATATAGAATAGTAAATAAACATACAAATAAATAAGGATAAGGACTTATTATGCAGAATATTGATAAAGTACCCATTTGGGGAATAGAGCTGCCCCCCACATACAAAAACAATTGCAGTCACTACTTGGCAATGTCAAGAAATAATGAAGAACATGGATTTAATGAACTGAAGTTTCAAAGATGACATTCTAAAGCAACAGAAGAAAATTTAAAAGAGGCTGACAAGAAATAAATGGAAAAACTATACCTTTTCTCAACCAAGCAACATATTAGAAATAGCAAGGAGTGAAACTCTGACAAACACAAAACCAAATCAGTTATGTGTAGAGTAGAGCTAAGAAAATCACAGGGAAAGCAAATAAAAATGATAAAGAGATAAATGGTAAGAAGAAAAATGACAGCTATGGAATGAGTTCAACATAAACATGATTATTATGTCTCTGAAGAAGAGACTAATGCAAATAAAAAATATTTAAATATAAAATAGAAGGGGAAAAAGTATTTCCTATAATGGAAAAGAGTGTTCTGGGAAATTTAATAGAAAATGATAAACAAACAAACAAAAAAAGAAAATGATAAACAATTTATTCAAATGACATTCTTGAAATTTAAGGAAAACTAATAGTAAAAATAGTCAGCATCTATTTCCAAACCCATGAATTATGTCACTTAAATAATTACAGAAAGAAAAACATTTTATGTGCTAAATATTAGTGTTTCCTTATTTAGAGAAGAATAATTTGGCCAAACTCATTCAGTAAGTGAGCAATGGATTTAAATTTATAATCCAGGACCATGCCACTACAAAGGCTAAGTTTGTAATCATTATTCTGTACAGATCTTCTTGGATCTATGATGGGTTACATCCTGATAAATCCATCATTTGAAACTCCCATAAATTGAAAATGCATCTAATGCACCTAACCTGCCAAGTATAGCTTAACTAAGTCTATCTTAAACATGCTCAGAACACGGACATTAGTCTACTGTTGGGCAAAATCATCTAATGTAAAGCCTGTCTTATAATCAAGTGTTGAATACATCATGTAATTTGTTAAATATTGTTCTAAAAGTGTAAAACAGAATGATTATATTGGTATAGAATGGTTGCCTGTGTATCAGTTGTTGACGAAGCTGCAACTCACTACCTATGCCCATCGTCTTGAGAGAGTATCTTACTGTATGTCGCTATCCCGGGAAGAGATCAAAATTCCAACTTTGAAATACAATTTCTTTTTTTTTTTAATTTTAAAGTTTATTTAATTATTTTAAGAGTGAGAGAGGCAGAGAGAGAGAGAGGGAGAGAGAGAATTCCAAGCAGTTTCCACAGTGTCAGCATAGAGTCCAATGCGGGTCTTGATCTCATGGACCCGTGAGTTCATGACGAGCTGAGATCAAGTGTCAGATGCCCAACTGACTGAACCATGCAGGTGCCCCATGAATTACAGTCTCCGTTGAATACATATTGCTTTTGCACCATGGTAAAGTCAGAAAATCATACATCAAACGATTGTTAAGTCAGGAATCATGTGTATTCTATAAGATATTAGAAAATAAACTCATTTACTTCTCTCATCTGGCTGGTCTCAGATGTCCCTCCAAATAAGATATACACTGTCTTTTGAAGGACATTGTCTATTGCCTTCACAGTGACCAATCTCCCCTAAAACCCCAATTTTCTTCAGGAACCACCCACTCCCCATACCTCAAGTGACTCAGGAGAAGTTGATCCCACATCCAATTCTGGGGATGTGTGTGTATTAGCTTAAGCCGATCATGGTCATCTCAGCTCTCTTGCCAGGGATTGTTAAAGAATCTTGGCTTATACTAATCAATGCATATTATTTTCTAATAATTATTACGGAATGAGCACTTCATATAGATTGGACCAGTCAAACTGAACAAAAAAAAATTATATTCAATGATTCTGGAACAAACTCTTCTCTTTCTAGCCCTAGAAATGAACAAGGAAGCACATTGCCTTATTTTCTGCTAATAGCCATCTTATGATGATGAGAGAGGCAGTCTGAAGAAAAAAGAAAAACCTGCATAGCAATGAGGGAAGAGTTGAGAGAATAGCAAATAAATGGAACTAGAGCCTGGAACTATCCTCCTTCCAGACTTTGGATTATATGAGATAAAAATGTCCTTGTTTTAGACATTTGAGTCAAGTTTTTTGATATTTAATTGGCACAACTACTTTCATTGATGACACACATGCACATATGCACAAATAAATACATTCATACCACATGATGTTCATGTTATTGAACATCAAGGACACCACATCTGCTTGGGTCTTTGCCTTTTCAATGTGCCTTTGTATTCAGAAAAATAGTATTTGTTTCCACATTTAAAGTTTTAATGGGATACTTAAAGTAGTCTACATTTGTTGATTAAAGAAAATAGAAAAAAATAATTTCTTGTGTGATCCTTGAAAAATACAAAACTAGATTTTTGTCAATTACTATAGAAAAAGAAGTAAAGGAAATTAGTAAATAAATAAGTGTGCTTTAAAATAGAAAGGCACGGATATTATTGTAGCAGAAGTTAAGAGGCAAAACTATATTTCCATTTTTCTAGCTCCTCTGTACTTGGATATGTGTCATCTCAAGTTCTTGCTCTGCTGCTAGTTCCCATTACAATGGTGACATTAACTAATGCTGAAACATCAGCAGCCAACCCCAGGCTTCCTGAAGTTGTTTGAAGCCCAGTCTCTACATGACTTCACTGCTTTTTTGCTTGCTTGCCAGTTATTGAAGTAATTTCAACAATATCCCAGACTACACAATAGGTAAGAAGATAGAAGAACCATTCTGAGTGTCAGCTTCTGGTTTTACAGAAAATATAAAATGAATGCATGAAAGAAATTGATTGGAGCCACTGAGGTTAGGCTTTGATTCACATGTCATCTCAAAAACAGGAACAACAACGTTTGATTCCCTTTCTTTCTTGAACGCTGATGGTCGTACTCAGACTAATGTTGGAAGAGTGGCAATGTGATGAGGCATTATTAGTTCAGGGAATTTTAACCTCATTGAACTTCAATGGCTGTAGATTTGGCCTGATGAAAATAGTATTTCTGTTAGAGAAATCTTTTGGCTAAAAGTAATGTATATCCTCTTGTTTAAGCAACTGGGGACAGAAATGTTTGTTTGCTCTTGGCAAATTTGAGCACAAAACAGTTTGGGATCAGATGATGTGTAGGCCATCTTAAAGATTTTTATCTTTATTTTAAGAGCAATTATAAATAATTGATAACATATTACATGGAAAAGAAGTTTCGGGGTAAATATGAATCATGGGAATTCACCTTATAGCAAACAGCCAGACTTTAGAAATGAAAGCATAGGATTTTATTTTTATTTATTTATTTTTTCAATATACGAAATTTATTGTCAAATTGGTTTCCATACAACACCCAGTGCTCATCCCAAAAGGTGCCCTCCTCAATACCCATCACCCACCCTCCCCTCCCTCCCACCCCCCATCAACCCTCAGTTTGTTCTCAGTTTTTAACAGTCTCTTATGCTTTGGCTCTCTCCCACTCTAACCTCTTTTTTTTTCCTTCCCCTCCCCCATGGGTTTCTGTTAAGTTTCTCAGGATCCACATAAGAGTGAAAACATATGGTATCTGTCTTTCTCTGTATGGCTTATTTCACTTAGCATCACACTCTCCAGTTCCATCCACCTTGCTACAAAGGGCCATATTTCATTCTTTCTCATTGCCACGTAGTACTCCACTGTGTATATAAACCACAATTTCTTTATCCATTCATCACTTGATGGACATTTAGGCTCTTTCCATAATTTGGCTATTGTTGAGAGTGCTGCTATGAACATTGGGGTACAAGTGCCCCTGTGCATCAGCACTCCTGTATCCTTTGGATAAATTCCTAGCAGTGCTATTGCTGGGTCATAGGGTAGGTCTATTTTTAATTTTCTGAGAAACCTCCACACTGTTTTCCAGAGCGGCTGCACCAGTTTGCATTCCCACCAACAGTGCAAGAGGGTTCCCGTTTCTCCACATCCTCTCCAGCATCTATAGTCTCCTGATTTGTTCATTTTGGCCACTCTGACTGGCGTGAGGTGATATCTGAGTGTGGTTTTGATTTGTAGTTCCCTGATGAGGAGTGACGTTGAGCATCTTTTCATGTGCCTGTTGGCCATCCGGATGTCTTCTTTAGAGAAGTGTCTATTCATGTTTTCTGCCCATTTCTTCACTGGGTTATTTGTTTTTCGGGTGTGGAGTTTGGTGAGCTCTTTATAGATTTTAGATACTAGCCCTTTGTCCGATATGTCATTTGCAAATATCTTTTCCCATTCCGTTGGTTGCCTTTTAGTTTTGTTGGTTGTTTCCTTTGCTGTGCAGAAGCTTTTTATCTTCATAAGGTCCCAGTGATTCATTTTTGCTTTTAATTCCCTTGCCTTTGGGGATGTGTCGAGTAAGAGATTACTACGGCTGAAGTCAGAGAGGTCTTTTCCTGCTTTCTCCTCTAGGATTTTGATGGTTTCCTGTCTCACATTTAGGTCCTTTATCCATTTTGAGTTTATTTTTGTAAATGGTGTGAGAAAGTGGTCTAGTTTCAACCTTCTGCATGTTGCTGTCCAGTTCTCCCAGCACCATTTGTTAAAGAGACTGTCTTTTTTCCACTGGATGTTCTTTCCTGCTTTGTCAAAGATGAGTTGGCCATACGTTTGTGGGTCTAGTTCTGGGGTTTCTATTCTATTCCATTGGTCTATGTGTCTGTTTTTGTGCCAATACCATGCTGTTTTAATGATTACAAGAAAGCATAGGATTTTAAATAAAGACCTATGTATTAGCCCTAAAGACATAAAGCATTTTAATAACAAAAGATTTTTAAAAATAGAAAAAAAAAACACACCTGGAATAAATGTGTAGAGAATTTGAGTGAAAGAATATGCTTTATTCTATTCTACATCAATAATGTTATAGCTTACTTACAATATTAACATAAAAACATTCTCATTACTGTGAGGACACAGGAGTTCTATCCTATATATACCCTTCTTATAAAGCCCTGCTTACTAGTGAAACCCAGCACTAACCCAGAGATATCCCAAAATAAATAAACTACAAATGAGAACATAGATTATAAAGGACAAACAGCGAATTTTAATATTCTATAAACAAAAAACTAAATCTAAAACTCTTTAGAAATTACATATATAATACAGAATGCAGATATCAAAATTCCTGAATAAAATACTCTGGAATAAAAATAAACTGGATTGAGACAAACATCACAAAGAAGACCAACAAAAATATGGAAAATTAATTGGAAGAGGAAGTGTAAGGTACAACTTCTTTTATCCTTCAAATGATGAATAAAAAGTTTTGCTTCAGTATGACACTAATAGATTAATAAATATAGATTCAATTGTTTTATTTAAAGCTATAAATAATAAAATAAATAGTTGTATATCTTCAAAATTACCATAACAAAAAAGAAATATTGCAAAAGATAAAAACAAAAATATTTATTCAGCCTTTCAGTGCGTATTTATGGGGTTACTATTATTTATACACGTTGTTTAGAGATACAAGGGAGAGAAAAATGAGCATGTCATGTCTTCATGGAATTCTGAAACCACTTTTGGAGTAAAACATTTAGTCAATAATCACTATTGAATTATTATTACTATTGACTATTATAACAGCTAAATAATAAAAATGAAGTGTAAAAGCATATAACTGGAGCATGTGAGGTGGTATTGGGATAGGAAAGTTCTCTGAGAAAAGAGCAGTGATTTGATGGTGAAGAGGAGAAGCAACTCAGTCAGTGAAACCAGCAAAAGTCCTGAAGGAAGAAAAATAGGGAGGTGAAGAAAGTGAAATAATATTTGTATAATAGCTGAAATGCAGAGAACAAAGACAATAGTGCCATTTACTCAGGAGGAGGGGGTGGTGCGGAATCAGAAAGGGGACAAAATACCTGTGGTAGATTGTGTTCTTTTCCCTGAGCATCAACCCCCTTCTTCTAAGGGTGTTATAGTCCAGGCTCTTGCCCTGTGACTTCACTTTTCCACAGGGCAGAGTCTTTCTTGGCTGCCCTGCCAGCGTGGCCTTGTGACTTGCTTTGGTAAGGGCAATAGGATGAAATGTGACATCTACCACTTCTGAGCAAAAGCATTATGTGGATTGTATGTTTCAGTTTGGTCCTGCTCCTGAGCATAAAATTAGCGCATTCCAGAGAGGCGCTGATCCTTCAGCTTGGGTCCCAGAATAAGAAGGTTTATGGGGCTCACGCCAGCCACAAAGACCCTGTAGCATTCATATAAACCAAGAAAAAAGAATATGAATGTGCATGATTATATGTTGCAGAGATTTTGAAGTTTCTTTAGCTTACACATAGCCTAGCAAAAGTTCACTGAAAGAATTTCTAACTCATATTTTGGCAAAAAAAAACCAATAAAATCCTCTCAAAAGACACCATTGATCATGATTATACATGTGTAGGTTTATGTGCACATAAAGATGCATCTAGAACATTTCTTTTTTTTTTTTAATTTTTTTTTCAACGTTTATTTATTTTTGGGACAGAGAGATACAGAGCATGAACGGGGGAGGGGCAGAGAGACAGGGAGACACAGAATCGGAAACAGGCTCCAGGCTCTGAGCCATCAGCCCAGAGCCTGACGCGGGGCTCGAGCTCACGGACCGCGAGATCGTGACCTGGCTGAAGTCAGACGCTTAACCGACTGCGCCACCCAGGTGCCCCTAGAACATTTCTTTAACAAAATGCTATTTGTGAATTATTTCTGACTGTCAGTTTTTCTTCCATTTTTAAAAACATTTTCTGGTATCTTGTGAATATGTGAATTTTATAATTAAAAAAAAATTCCACTAATAGAAAAAGAAATAAGAACTATATATATATTTTTAATTTAAATATTGTATACCTGGATGGCTCAGTCGGTTAAGCGTCTGACTTCGGCTCAGGTCATGACCTCACGGTTTGTGAATTGGATATCCTATTGAAACAGCCTGTGTCAGATTCTGTGCTGATAGCTCAGAGCCTGGAGCCTGCTTCGGATTCTGTGTCTCCCTCTCTCTCTGTCCCTCCCCCGCTCATGCTCTCTCTCCCTCTCTCTCTTTCTCCCTCAGAAACAAATGCTAATTTTTTTTTTAATTTAAATATAACTTACCTGAAGTAACAAGATTATTATATTTATAATAGTTGCCAGGATGTTGGGAAAAATAATTTTTTATTGGAGAGATGTATGTTGTATATATCACATGACAGATCAAAGCAGTGCTTTCAATACCAATGCACATAAGAACTACTTGGAGAGCTTCTTGGAATACAGATTACTAAACCTTACCTCTATCCTTAGATATGGAGAGGGGCCTGGTAATTTGCATTTCAACTATTCCCTTGTGTTACTGAAGTTACTGATCCAAGAACACACTTTGAGAAACAATACCTTAAATGGTCAGACAAATACATTTCTAGGTAAGAATTTTAACTTTCATCCATAATTCCAAAAAAATCAGTTGATTTGATTATCCTTTGGGCCAAATGAGTGCTTGAAAAACACTGGATTTTTTCCTCTATGCCTCTGTTTCTTTTTTTATGTATCGTTGGTAAGTATAGAATTGAAGCCAAGTGAGTCCCAATTAAATAACTCTATTCTTATAATTGTATATCCTATTGAAACATACTCATGGAGTTAGTAATTAGAACACACACACACACACACACACACACACACACACACATAAATACACAAACACACATACTTATTTCGCTCCTGCCCATGGAAAAGTTTTATTTTCAGAGTAATGCATCGACTTCATAATTTTAAATAACCATCTCTGATACAGTAATGGTAGTTTTCCCCTTTTCTTTTGACTTAAGATTTTTCTCCAGGCATTTATCCGTGACTCTTCATAATCAGTTCACAAGTATCCTACAGAACTAATTTTGAACTTCAGATCTTCTTATAAAATGGAAGGGCCTCATACTTGTGTAGTAGACAAAGAGGAAATAAACAGATTACTAGTTTTTTTAGCAGAAACTAGAATATTGTTAAATTCTACTCTTTAATTTAAAAAATGTAAAACAGGAGCAAAAGAAGGATTTGGGAAGTTTTAATTTTTTTTCCATTGTATCTTCACTAAAGCCTGAAAAAACATTTAAGTTTTACCACACAATTTTTTTTCTTTTCTTTTTTTTTTTTTTGCAAGGTCAAGAATCAGTATCCCATTAAAGCATTTTGCCAGAGGAAAAAGTTGTTAGAAAGTACATAAAATGCTAGGTGATCTGCTTTTAACGGAACTTGACTTTCTGATACATCTGAAACACAACTGTCTTTTATTAAACTGAAATGAAGAGGTCTGGGCAGGAGTCTTGAGGGACAGAACACTCAGCCTCAGAGTCAAAGCCCTAGAACATTTCTTGTTATCACTGAACAGTTGCCCTTCTAGCCAGCTAACAAGAGGAACATTAATAGCCTTTGAAAGTTATCCAACACAGTTTGCCTTGAAGACAATTATGTTGGTAAAACCATGGGTCTTCTAAGGAATAGTACAATTAAAACTAGGATATTGGGGGAGGGGTATTTGGGATTTATAGATTTTTAGAGTTAGAAAAACCTCATTCAGTCTCACTTTCAAAGCCAGACAATAAGTTTCTGTGCTGTGAGAAGAGAGAGGAAAATTTAAATTGTAGTTTCTTCCTGTAACCCCATAGAACCTAACCGCAAAGGAGAAAGGTTTCTGCAATACTTTTATTTTTAAATGAGTTTCCCCTGGCCCAGTATGACTAGGGTATAGTCTCCAATGTGCCTATTCAAGGTTAGAATTTCAAAATCTTCATTAATATTTTGCTATTGCACCGGGATCATTCATGCTACGCTGCCTTTGCTAATTAAATTAATAGCTGCAAATGCTTACCAAAGAGATTAACTTCTGCACTGCTTTACTAGAAGGGCTGGTTGCTAGGCAGCTCTAGGTGACGGCTTGGCACGAAGTGCCTTCTGTCTCAGGACAGGGACCGCTCTGCATCCTTGACTGGGAGAATGAAGGCTGCAGTGCTCTCTCTAAGAGCATTCACCTTCGTCTTTACATCTCAATTGCTCTCCTTTAATTATTTTAACCACTCGGTGCATTCTAGTGTTTCAAGTCTATTTAACGTGAAGTATATGTGTCTCATGCTTTGTGGACTCACTTCAACATCTTATCTTTTTCTTGTCTCTTCACAAGCATCAATCCTCTATTGCACATGGCTTTCCCACCATTAGCAGGTATACTTTATGACTTCTGAAGCTCTTGCCATAATTACCAATACTTCGGATTTTTTGCATATAACTTTACTCATATATATTGCCAAATATTTGTTTGATGTAAATCCTGGTTTCCTGCACTACCCTGTTTATTTTTAAGAATGTATCCTTCATTTCTTTTCCTCACTACTTTATGTATAGACAACACAGCCACTGGGTGTTCATACTGAAGATAGATGTGGTGGCTCTCTTCTGCTGTAGGATATACTTTCTGCTGCTAGATTTGCTGCCAGCAAGTTTGTCCTTTGGGAAACTTGGCCTTAACCCAAACTTGAATTGACATTCTTTCTTCCTTGAAAATAGGTAGCTCTTCTCACGTTTAAACAAATGAACAATGAGTATGTGCATAACCAAGGTTATAAAAACTAAGTAAAAATGCATGTTTATTAAAAGTACACTATTAAAAAAATACTTTAGTCATAATACTAGGCCACATCCAGCAAGACAAAGGAAACCCTGTGCAGAGTGAGCTTTCCTTAACAGTTCTTGGTCAAAATAGTTTATTTCATGGGTGACTCATTCGGTTAACTGTCCAATTTCAGCTCAGGTCATAATCTCCCATTCCATAGGTTCGAGCCCCACGTCATGCTCTGTGCTGACAACAGCTCAGAGTCTGGAGCCTGCTTCAGATTCTGTGTCTCCCTTGCTCTCTGCCCCTCCCCCACTCATGCTCTGTCTGTCTCTCAAAAATAAACATTATATTTAAAAAAAATAACTTATTTCATTAGGAAACACCAACCAAAACCTTGGAGGTAAATGTCTGGTCCATTCCTACCTGGTTCTAATGCAACCTCTGCCTTGGTCTGTGACATTATGCCTATTTATACTTGGCATACATACGCATTTATCTATAAGTTTGTCTGTATCTGCACACATGCACATGCCTGTGCACTCACAGAGTAAGGGCTAGTGGAGAAGTAACAGAGTAACAGTAGTTAAACAGCTCCACAGAAAACCCATAAAAATCACTAAGGTTTTATGATATTGCCTGTAATACTTAGCACATGGCTGTGTTTGACTAAGGGAATCCATAATACACTTAAGTAGGATATAATTTTATTTATGCTCGCATAACATGTCAGAGGTGAGAGATCCAGGTGGCAGTATAACTTGGTCCCAGAGATCATTCATTGACCTGGGTCCATTCTTCCTTGTTGTTTTGCCATAGTTTAAGAATGGCCCTCATTTACATGGTAAAAGCTGGGTCGCCATATGTCATAATCCATTTCATTGGACAGAAGGAAGAAAATGTGTAGACAAAGTCAATTTTTTAAATAAAAGAGGAACACCTGAGTGGCTCAGTGGTTTCAGCATCCAATTCTTGGTTTCAGCTCTGGTCATTATCTCAAGGTTCTCGGGTTCAAGCCCCTCATTGGGCTCCATTCTAACAGGGCAGAGCCCTGCTTGAGATTGTCTGTCTGTCTCTCTCTCTCTCTGCCCCTCTCCTGCTTGCGCTCTCTCTCAAAATAAATAAATTAAAAAAAAAAAAGAGAGATAAATTGCATACATCTTTGTCCATAGCAAAAGTTACTTACAGGGTCTAATTTTAAGTGAAGCTTGGAAGAAATATAGTCCCCAGCAGGCAAGTACATGCCCAGCTAAAACTTTAATAATATAAAAGTATTAAAAAATGAACTTGGGTGAACGTATTGTTCAATGTAGTATCAGAGAAGCAAAACACTTTTGATTACTGTAAAATAAGGATTTTTTTAAATTTTATTTTTTATTTTTTTAAATTTACATACAAATTAGATAGCATATAGTGAAACAATAATTTCAGGAGTATATTCCTTAATGCCTCTTACCCATTTAGCCCATTCCCCCTCCCACAAACCCTCCAGTAACCCTCAGTTTATTCTCCATATTTATGAGTCTCTTCTGTTTTGTCCCCCTCCCTGTTTTTGTATTATTTTTGTTTCCCTTCCCTTATATTCATCTGTTTTGTCTCTTAAAGTTCTCATATGAGTGAAGTCATATGATTTTTGTCTTTCTCTGACTGACTGATTTCACTTAGCATAATACCCTCCAGTTCCATCCAACGTAGTTGCAAATGGCAAGATTTCAGTCTTTTTGATTGCCAAATAATACTCCATTGTATAGATATACCACTTTTCTTTATCCAATCATCCATTGATGGATATTTGGGCTCTTTCCATACTTTGGCTATTGTTGATAGTGCTGCTATAAACATAGGGGTGTGTGTGTCCCTTCAAAACAGCACACATATATCTTGTGGATAAATGCTTACTAGTGCAATTGTTGGGTTGTAAGGTAGTTCTATTTTTAGTTTTTTGAGGAACCTCTATACTGCTTTCCACAGTAGGTGCACCAACTTGCATTCCCACCAACAATGCAAAAGAGATCCTCTTTGTCCGCATCCTCGCCAACATTTGTTGTTGCTTGAGTTGTTAATGTTAGTCATTCTGACAGGCATAAGGTGGTATCTCATTGTGGTTTTGATTTGTATTTCACTGATGATGAGTGATGTTGAGCATTTATTCATGTGTTGTTTGGCCAGCTGGGTGTCTTCTTTGGAGAAGTGTCTATTCATGTCTTTTGCCCATTTCTTCACTGGATTATTTGTTTTTTGGGTGTTGAGTTTGATAAGTTCTTTATAGATTTTGGATACTAACCTTTTATCTGATATGTCATTTGCAAATATCTTCTCCCATTCTGTCATTGCCTTTTAGTTTTGCTGATTGTTTCCTTCACTGTGCAGAAGCTCTTTATTTTGATGAGGTCCCAGTAGTTCATTTTTGCTTTTGTTTCCCTTACCTCTGGAGAGCTGTTGAGTAAGAAGTTGCTGCGGCCAAGATCAAAGAGGTTTTTGCCTGCTTTCTCCTCGAGGATTTTGATGGCTTCCTGTCTTACATTGAGGTCTTTCATCCATTTTGAGTTTATTTTTGTGTATGGTGTAAGAAAATGGCCCAGGGTCATTCTTCTGCATGTCACTATCCAGTTTTCTCAGCACCACTTGCTGAAGAGACTGTCTTTATTCCATTGGATATTCCTTCCTGCTTTCTCAAAGATTATTTGGCCATATATTTGTGGGTCCATTTCTGGGTTCTCTATTCTGTTCCATTGATCTGAGTGTCTGTTCTTGTGCCAGTACCATACTGTCTTGATGGTTACAGCTTTGTAGTATAGCTTGAAGTCCAAGATTGTGATGCCTCCTGCTTTGGTTTTCTTTTTCAATGTTGCTTTGGCTATTCGGGGTCATGTAAAATAAGGATTTATACTAGAAACAAGGTACCACACAATTGTGAGAAAAGGTGGGTAAGGAAAGGTCTAGAAGTGGAGTTAGATGACAAGAACTAAAATTAGCCCTCTCTAAGCTTATAGGTGGGACCTTGAAGGACAATCTGGGAAGTAAGGCATAGACCATTAAGGACATTTGGCAGAGAAGTCTATGGAAAACTGCTTCATCTGTGTTGTTACTGCCTCTGGGCCCTTAGTCAAGGTGTGTGATGGTGGCACTAAGGTAGCTGTTGGTCAGTGAGGCTAGCAGACAGGAGAAGACCTGGTGGCAAAACGGAGGAAAGCAAAAACACTTTGACATGGTGGGTGCTTCTGTGTCTGTCTTTTATCATACCTGCCTAAGAGACCATTAGCTCCATTGTTGTTGTACCACTTTTGCCTCCTAAATGAAGGCAAGCTCTAACCCAGAACTTTAAGGAAAGTGAATTCTGGAAAATGTAACCAACTTGTCAAAAACAGAGTCTAACTCAGGGAACAACTAGAAGTTGCAGAATAGGGTCTAACGTTTGGGGTACCAGTTTCCATAACAAATTCCATCAAGTCAAAACTTCCTTACATAAACAAATGTACTTTATCTCTGCTTTAGCACTTTATGATTCCACCTGTTCATCATGTTTTAGAAAAAAATGAAGCCACAAAGAAGAAATGAAGAGAAGAAAAGAAGTGACATGGAGGTAGGGGGAGAGAGAGTGAGCTATGGGGTGTGTGCGTGACAGATCTCTGGTCTCTAATCAAACCAACCTGGACACTAATGGAAGATTAACATCTCTTCAAAATTTCCTCCAAATATCCTCAAAAAAAATTAAAAATAAATTACCCTATGACCCAGCAATTGCAGTACTAGGTATTTATCCAAAAGATACAAAAATACTGATTCAAAGGGGCACATGAACCCTGACGTTTATGGCAGCACTACCAACAATAACCAAATTATGGAAAGAGGCCAAATGTCTACTGATTAATGAATTGATAAAAAAGATATATATCCATGGTATATATATTCAATGGAATACTACTGAGTGACCAAAAAGAATGAAATCTTGCCATTGACAACAATGTGAATGGAGCTAGAATGTATTATGCTAAGCAAAATAAGCCAGACAGAGAAAGACAAATATCATATAATCTCACTCATATGTGGAATTTAAGAAACAAAACAGATGAACATAGGGGAAGGTAAGTAAGAATAAGATAAAGACAGAGAGTGAGGCACACTATAAGAGACTCTTAAATATATACTCTTAAATACAGGGGAAGTGGATTGGGGGGATGGGCTAAATGGGGGATGAACATTAAGGAGGGCACTTGTTCAAATGAGCACTGGGTGTTACATGTAAGTGATAAATCACTGCATTCTACTAATGAAACCAATACTACACTGTATGTTAACTAACTTGAATTTTGAAAAATAAATTAGGGATGCCTGGATGGCCCAGTCAGTTAAGTGTCGGACTTAGGCTCAGGTCATGATCTCAAAGTTCATGGGTTCGAGCCCCTCATCAGACTCTGTGCTGACAGCTCAGAGCCTGGAGCCTGCTTCGGACTCTGTGTCTCCCTCTCTCTCTCCCCCTCCCTTGCTCATGCTCTGTCTGTCTGTCTCTCTCTCTCAAAAATAAATAAGCAATTAAAAAAATAAATTAAAAAAGTAAAAATAAAAAATATTCTAAGTAAGCAAACTGACATCACTTAAGGAATATCTCTTAATTCTTGCACTCTTTGTCTTAAATGCTTATTTATTTATTTTCATGGGCAAGAGGCAGAGTGAAAGGGAGAGAGAGAATCCCAAGCAGGCTCTATGCTGTCAGTGCAGAGCCATACCAGGGGCTCAATCTCACTGCGGTGAGATCCTGACCTGAGCCAATATCAAGACTCTAGCATTTAACTAACTGAGCCACCCAGGCACTAATATTTGCACTCTTAAATAGTTAATATTTAAGAAGTTTTGTGGGGTTTTTAATTTTTGTTTGTTTGTTTGTTTGTTTGTTTTAGGCAGATAACAGTTTGTCTTACTGAATAAGTGATCTGTGTCATTGCCGAGGCCACTATGTACAGACAAAGGAGAGGGAGTTTTATTTCTTGGTCTTTTTCTCCTTGGACAGAGTCTTGATGATTTCCTCCTTCTTGGCCTGGAGCTTCTCTTTACAGATCAAAAATATGAAACTCTTCACGAATTTGCATGCCATTCTTGTGCAGAGGCCACACGAATCTTCTCTGTATTATTCCAATTTTAGTATATGTGCTGCTGAAGCAAACACAAGAAGTTTTTAACTTTAAGAAAACAGAGAAGAAATGAGACTGAGGTGTAGACAAACTTTCCTAGGATCACTTATAGTATATTTTAAGGATCTTATTAGCAAATGAATTGACAGTCACTCCAATTGTCCTGTATTTTAACAAATTGTATAAATGCAATTGTGCTTAAGTGCTGGAGAATGATCTTCTTAATTAGTAAGGAAAGGTAGAAGAGAGATAAATTAGAGACTTCAGAAGGCCATGATCAGTTTCTCATCAAGGAGCAACATCCTTCATTCTACTGCAGAGTTAGTGTTAGCTTCAATTCCTTCCTGTCCCCTACAGTGGAACGATTTCTAAATCAATTTGTTATCACTATTGCCATCACAGGATCTCATCACTTTCTTCTTGTGCCAGTAAAATCATTTTCCTGGTTCTAATCCTTCCCTAATTTATCTATCTTCATGGTCCCAGAGATAATTTTCAATAATAATAATAAGAATAGCTTTTGTTTAAAATGGCGGCTTGAACACAGTTGTTGATCTCGATTCCTCACTCAAAACCTTCTATAAGGACATCAAGTGAGTTTAAAGTTGTATAGACCCAGGGCACCTGGGAGGTTCAGTCAGTTAAGCATCAGACTCTTGATTTTGGCTTGGGTGATGATATCAAGGTTCATGAGTTTGAGCCCTGTGTGGGGCTCTGTGCTCACAACGTGGAGCCTGCTTGAGATTCTCTCTCTCCCTCTCTCCCTGCCTCTCCCCTGCTTGCACTCTCTGTCTCTCTCTCAAAATAAATAAATAAACTTTAAAAAAAAGTGTATAAACCCAAAAATGTATAACCGCCTCGATGGAGAAGTGGTAATAACAAAAAGTTGAAAACAGAATGTTGATATATGGCAACAAATCAAAATATTTGTAGGTCAAAAACAAATAGGATGAGGTAATTTACCTGGCTGTAGAAAACAGGATTATAAGAAGGGTGCAGGAAGTAGTACAGTATTTGTTACTATAAGATCCCACCTTGTATAGTTTTTCGAAAAGAAAAACCTATATCAGCGTTACCAAAATGATATACATGAGTACAATATATAAGTCGAAGAATCCTTAGACTCCAGAAAGAAGTATAGATTACATGCAATAATAGTTCATAATATCAGAGATGAAAATGCATAAATATACATAAAAATACATAAATCTTCCTGAAAGACAGAACTAAATTAATACAAAGACCGGGATATCCAAATGACTCAGAATTCTCACCCTTAACACTGAAATGTCCTCAGAATTCTGACAGAAAATGACTTTCTACTTCTAACAGTTTATACCAGGGCAAACCACAATATGAAGTATGAAGTACTTTCTCATGCACTATTCTCAGAGGACCCTGGTGTACAACCAAATAAAAACAAATGAGAATACCAAGAAAAGGGAAGAGATGCAATACAGGAAACCGGAGAATTAAAAAAAAAAAGACACAAAGGGAATCTAGCTAGTTCCAGGCAGTTTTGCTTTACACTTGTTCTGATGTAATTTTAATAAAACACTGTCACTCTCAAAGATGTCCTAGTTTATATGATAAAATACAAAGTCACAAATGTATTACAATGAAAAGCTCAGCCAGTGCAGATTGGAGCAGAAAGTTTAGAGGCCTTTAGGTAGGATGTCTCCCAGGAGAAAACAAAAAAAGAAACTGATGTGTTACCTTTACAAGAGAAGTTGTATAGTGTTTTAGTTCAATCAGAAGGAAACTGAATGTTAGGTAGAGAGCCTATGGAAGAAAAAAAACAGCTTTAAAAAAAGAACGGACATATAGTTGGAATACGGTGGTTCAGCAATAAATAATATGTAGAGTGATGCAATGTAAACACCAAATGACTATTAATTTTAAGAAATTATAATTTAATTACAGTGAAAGTATTGCAGGGGAGGGGTATATGTAAGAGAGCCTAATCTTCATATTTCTTTGTAGGGAGATAGGAACACTGATACTGAAAAATATAAATTAGCAACATAAATATGTTATTCAGAATGACTGAGGTAAATATCTATTGGAAGAAAAATGAAAGGGCAGAAGTGATTGACCTCAAGAAGCAGGACTCAGTGATGGGAAAGAGTAGGGCAATGGAACATTAATATTCATTATTGTCATTTCAAACTGTGGACAGGGGATACTTTGTTAAAAATAGATATTAAGAAACCTGATTTTTTTCTTATTCCTAAGCAATGGTGTTCAATCTCTTCACATATAATCTGAAGTCCTTAGAAATCCCTCTCCTATCTAACCCTCTGGTTTCAATTCAACCGTTTCCACCTTTTTTCCTTCTAACACACACACACGCACGCGCGCGCGCGCGCGCGCGCGCGCGCTTTTTAAAAATATTTCTAGTAACTTTTACTTTTTCCCATATCCTCTGGACGTGTTTATGGGCCCATCCTTTAATCAAACTCTTTCATTTGCCCAGAATGCTTTACCACATGTTTATTAGATGTTGTTTAAGAATAAATTCAAATGTCATTGCCTCTTTGGGTTTTTCTTAAACTTGTAGGCAATTAGTTTCATACTACTCTATGCTGCCACAGCATTGTTTGTAGTTTATTTTATTTTGTTTTCACAACATCTTGCAATTGCAATCTATGTGCCTATATATGCCCTGCTCCCCCAGGCCCTGCCCTGGCCAAACTGTGACATGTTGGGGTAGTGTGTTAGAGTCCTACTGCTGCTGTAACAAATTACCACAAACTTGGTAGTCTAAATAACACAAATATATTCTTTTCTGGATTTCTGGAGTCCAAAATCATTCTCACTGGGGCTAAAATCAAGGTGTTAGCAGGATTGTATTTTCTAGAGGCTTTGAGGGAAGAATCCACTTCCTGCCCTTATTCAAGTTTCTAGAAACAATTTATATTCCTTCATTAGCAGGTTAGTGGCTCCTTCCTCCCTCTGTTTTTCAAAACCAATAATGTAGCATCCTCCAATCTCTCTCTCTCTCTCTCTCTCTCTCTCTCTCTCTCTCACACACACACACACACACACACACACACATATACACACACACCCCTCTGCTTCGATCCTCACATATTCTTCTCTTTCCTTCACTCCCCTGCCTCCCTCTTATCGGACCCTCCCAGATAACCCAGGATAATAATTTCCCCACCTCAAGATTAAGTCAATCACATGTGCAAAGTCCCTTTGCCATGTTGTACCACAGTCCTTGGATATTCAGCTCTGTTTTTCTTGTCAGTCTTTGTTCTCTTTGCTTTTCAGTTTTAGGGATTTGTACTGATATATCCTCCAGCTCAGATATTTTTTCCTCAGCCACGTCCACAGTTCTAATAAGCTTATCAAGAGCCCTCTTCATTTTTATTACAGTGTTTTTGATCTCTAGTGTATCTTTTTGGTTCTTTTTTAGATTCCTATCTCTCTTCTTACATTGTTCACTGGCTCTTTAGCTTATCTGCTAGAGCTTTAGCATATTAATCATAGTTATTTTAAAATCTCAGCCTGATAATCCCAACACTCCAGCCATGGCTGATCCTGATACTAGCTTTGCCTCTTCAAATTGTGTTTTTGCCTTTTGTAATGTCTTGTAATTTTCTCTTGCTGGCTGGATTTGATAGACTGGATGAAAGGACCTACTGTAACTAGGCCTTTATTAATGTGGTGTGAGAGGTGGAGGGAAGAGAAAGGCTCTATGGTTCTATGGTTGGGCTTTAGTGAGCCTCTTTCTTTAGAATATGAACTTCACAAGTTTTTCTCTGTTTTTTTTTTCTCCCCCTTTTAGTGGGAGAAGATGGCTATACAGCTGACTGGATTTGGCTCTTTCTCTTCTACTAGAACAGTTAGGCTCCAATAATATCCCAAAATGTTGGGCTCTGATTAACTAGTTTCTCCTGAAGCAGGCTTTGTTAAGAAGAACAGAATGTTTTGTTATCTTTCAGAATTCTTCTCTAATTTTCAAAGCCAATAATGTAGCATCTTCCAATCTTCAGACGCATGAAGGAATTTCTCTCTGATATTTACCATGAGGACCAGGTCAAGCTCCTGGAGGTAAATCTTACAAATTATGAGGACCACACTGTAACTAGGACTTCCTGGAGTCTTTAACTCTCAGAGTTGTGCACATTGACTGTGTGGAAGATTTTACCTCACATTGTCTTCAAAACACAGTTTAATCTCAGAGGATTCAGTTAAATGATATGAGCTAAAACATCAAGATTGGACAGACAACAATTCCAAATCCCACTTTGATAGACACATCAACAACGTGACTATAAAAAGACTGTTCTGGGGCACCTGGGTGACTCAGTTGGTTAAGTGTCCAGCTTTGGCTCAGGTCATGATCTCATGGTTCATAGGTTTGAGCCCCACATTGGGCTCTATTTTGACAGCTCAGAGCCTGGAGCCTGCTTCAGGTTCTGTGTTTCCCTCTCGCTCTGCCCCTCCCCCGCTTACACTCTGTCTGTCTCTCTCTCTCAAAAAATAAGTATTAAATAAATAAATAAATAAATAAATAAATAAAAAGACTGTTCTGGATGAGATACTTGAAAACTGATTGAGAAAAAAGAAATAAGCTACTGAAGGTGGATTCTAATCCAAAAAAGGGAATTTGTAATTAAAAAAAAATTCTTGGGGCACCTGGCTGACTCAGTTGGTTAAGTGCCAGACTCTTGATTTTGGCTCAGGTCATGATCTCATGGTTCATGGGATCAAGCCCCTCATCTGGCTCTGTGCTTACAGTGTGAAGCCTGCTTGAGATTCTCTTTCTCCATCTTTCTCTGCCTCTTCTCTCAAAATAAATAAATAAACTTAAAAAAATTATTGATATGGGCTCTCTAGATAAGCTTCATGAGATTCTATAAACTCTTTTAAATCTTAGGCAAATATAGTAAATATTAACATTTTCCAAAGGGGAAGTATCCTTAACATCCATTAGATATAGAAATGACCTGAACTGCAAAGAAACAATAAGCAAACAAAATTCCTACTCTTATAAGAAAAAAAAAATAAGAGAAAAAGCTATAGCAAGACAAAATCTAAGATGGAATTTCTTCCCCTTTATGATTGTATATTTTATTAATAATTGCACATACAAATCTGGGGATTTGTGTGAGGTAGGAACGATAATGGTATCATTTTTACAGATACTTAGTGCATTCACTACAATGGGACTCCCTGAATCTCAAAAGTATATCTCCTAAATGTAGCAAGCTCATTGTAGTAAGTTTATTGCTAGATCTCAAATTTTGTTTTTGTGTTGTCATTCATACAATTATTACTATTCTGGTATAGCACACAAACTTGAGTTGTTATTCGTAGAAATTTTAAGATCTAAGTTTATTATGCTATTTTTCATACAAATATGCAAAAATAAAGTATAATTGCTACTGATTCAAAGTTATTCCTATGCAAAAATTCGTGTTTATTGAAAATTATAATGCAAATTTAAGTTATGCAGCTCTGCATTGTGCTTCTTTAGTAACTGAGTGCTTTTTTTGTTGTTTTTAGCTATAAATGTCTACATAAATTAGAATAATTTCTCTATATTTTATCCATAAATGCCTCCATAAAGTGTGACTAATGTTTTTAATGTGATGTTCTAATGTTAGTACAAAAAAAGAATCCAAGAAAATCCTTGTGAAAGTAAAGAAAATAACCACCAGAGCTTTAGTGGCAGCCTCTGTTTTGTATTGTCTGAAAAACACTTCTGATTCCCCAGCAATGCATTTCCAAGTTATCTGAACTTACTTCTGTCTGTTCAAAGTACTTAACAGTTTTTTTACTAGACTTTGTCTTCTAATCCTTTCACTGAATCTTTTGTGTCCTTTCCTCATCCTCTCCTTGAATTCTCACAATGGTTTTCAAACTCTTGACAGAGGAACGCTGAAGTTGTTTATAGTCTTGTATCTTCACTGAAATTACAAAGCAGCTCTAAGCCCAAAGTCACGACACAGAGAGAAGCCATCCAACAGGCAGATCTGGCACAGAACTGTTGACCTCCCCCGAGAAATGGCCTGGAATGAAAAAGCAAATGCACAAATGAGAAATTAGTGCAAGGAATTAATTAATACCTAATCTAGCATCTTTGGAAAGGGGCTGTTGAATTCATTTTATTTAGAAAAGTTCAGAGCCCACATTTCTGGATCTGCTGAGCTGTATATGCCAGTTTTTAGAAAACCCAGCTTACCCTGCAGAAAGGTAGCCAGTCCCATATCTCTGAAGCTGCTAAGTCACTGGACTCCAAGTGGCCAAAGCTGCCACTTGCGTATTGGTATAATCAAACACAGGCTGGCTTTTTTAGGAGCTAACAGAATAAATTGCCATTTCTGATTTCTATTCAGAAGGATGCAAGAAATACTTGATTTGAGGTTCAGTTATAACATAAGCCCTGTTCATGTCAACACATGAACTAAATTGAATTTCCTTTCTCCACAAGCCTCCAAACTTGTCTTTTGCAATCCCTACTTCAGATAGTGATATTCTTAAGTCATTTGGGTCAGAGAATATAAATTACCTTCTGTTTCCCTTTCTCCCTATGACTTCACTTCCAACAAATTTCCAAATCTCATTTCTTTATTTGTTTAACATGTCACACACCCATGCTCCTTGGGCCCCTTCCACTGGGGTTACCTTAATCCACAATCTTACATCTCTCAAGAATGCTTTTTAAAAATTTTTTAAATGTTGGGGCGCCTGGGTGGCGCAGTCGGTTAAGCGTCCGACTTCAGCCAGGTCACGATCTCACGGTCCATGAGTTCGAGCCCCACGTCAGGCTCTGGGCTGATGGCTCAGAGCCTGGAGCCTGTTTCCGATTCTGTGTCTCCCTCTCTCTCTCTGCCCCTCCCCCGTTCATGCTCTGTCTCTCTCTGTCCCAAAAATAAATAAACGTTGAAAAAATTTTTTAAATGTTTATTTTTTTGAGAGGGGGAGAGAGAGAGAGAGAGAGCGCTGAGGAGGAGCAGAGAGGGATGGGGGGACAGAGGATCCAAAGTGCATTCTGCACTCACAGCAGAGAGCCTGATGTGGGGCTCGAACTCATGAACCGTGAGATCAGGACCTGAGCCAAAATCGAAGTTGACACTTAACCGACTCAGCCACATAGGTACCACACAAGAACTCTTTTTTTAAGCTTTTTATCTGTTTTCCATATTCCCAGGTTTAAAACTTACTGCTGTATATTATACTTTACATTAAAATAAACAGATTTAAGATACACCCCTAATAGTATCACTCCAGTGAAAGTACTTGATCCAATCACCTAGCCATTTCTTCAGTCACTGAAAACAAATAACAAAAATGAATAAACCAAAATCTATGGTTCATCTATGTGCTACACACTGTTTGGATCTAGAGATTAAAAAAGTAAAAGACAGCCTGGCCTGCCCTTGACATGGCTACATTTTAATAGCTTTTCATTGTGCCTGGCCCTAATCAAGTCCCTTATCACAACCTAAAAGATTCTCCATGACCTGCTTCTTTCTCCCTATTGAGGACAAACTGTACACTCATTGCAATGTGATTTAATTATACTTCTAGGGGTTCACATTGATATTTTGCTCACTGGTTTTTGAATAAATTCTTCTTTCAATCCAAAATGCCCTTACCCTATTCTTGATTGTTATTTCTTCCTAATGCTTTCTTTCTCTATATAGATTTTGCTAATATCATCTTCCCCTAACACCGACTTCCTCTATACAACCTCTTTTCCTTAGACATATTTTATTGTATTTAGCAAATTATTATTATTTGTCCTTTCTTACATCTACCTTCCCCAACAGATAGTGAGAAATTAGTTTTATTAGAGAAAATCCTGTCTTATAGTTTGTCTTCCCAGCATTTTACCAAGGTTCCTAGGATATTGTACATAGTCAAAATACATGAATAAGCTTATTTTTAGACTGACATAGTGTTCCAACTTCTTATTCCATTCCGTTTAATTATGCTGATTTACCAAATACTTATGGAAAGTGTCTGATAGGCTCAGAAGTACATTAATTGTTTTTTGTAGTAAAAGCAAATAGCAATGCAAATGGTCGTTTCTCTCTAGTACTTTTTCTTATGGTCAGAGAGCATGTTTAAAATTTTAATAAATTAGGTTTTCATAGAATTTTAAACTTCTTGAAGACATTCTACTGTATGGGAAAGTTTTCATCAGAAAAAGCAAACTTGATGTCATATAATTTTAAATATATTTTATATGTTATTTATAAAATATGATATCATGACAAGAAATTATAAAAATCTAATTAATAAGATCAATATTTAAGTATCAGTATCACATATACAAAAATCAAAGGAAATAGTCACAGAATTCTTGGGAAGTTCTATTAATTCAAAACCTATGCACTCATTACAACCATGGCAGCAAAAATACTTTTCTCAACCTTGTATGTGAAACTTTAGGGTTACGTGTCTTGATTTTCATTCTCCCAGGTCTGCCGGGCTGGCATGGTAAGTGCTGAACCTTCAGAGTATCTAGATCTATTTCGAGCTCTTCAGACTGCAGGGCCACTATCTTTTTCTTTCTATCCTTTCTGGGCCTGCCCCCTGGTAGTTCTGTCCTTTTTGCTTCCACTATCCAGGAGCCACATACGGTGTAGATGATTATGTCAATCTAATTTCCTCTGCACAAAGGACACACATGAGGCTTTTCAGCCTCTCTGACATCCCCAGAAGAATGGAGACTTTATTCTTACAGGGGTTCATGCTTTTGTTTTTATCTCCATTGGCCCTCCAAAGACATATATACTCACTCTGTTATCCAACTTCATAGCACTCTATATTTCTTTCCAGTGTTATTGGACTAGCAACATTTATTTCTTTCAAAGATTACATGGATTTCCTCCAGGGCCCTATTGCATATGCCTGAGAAAAGATGATTGCTATTTGGAGACAATATTATTACTAACCAGAGAGTTAGAGATCTCTACTTTTTTAATCTCCAAATTTATTCCACATTTTGTGACAGACAAATTGGCTTTTAGCCCCAATGGCAGAACTCCTCTTGGGAATAGTGTAGTGTCTAGCAGATTTTAAATGTCAATGGAAAGTTCACCAGAATACTCTCAGACATGTTTCTTCAAGCACTGAATTTGGACAGAAGGTAAATTCAATGTCAAATGTCTTTTTTCACAGACTTCATTCAAAACTGAGGCAAGAGTGTAGAATATGGAAAGAAATAGAGGAGACTGGAGGGCAAGGGATGCTTAAAGCATTTTTACTTAAGCACTTGGTAGTATGAGTCCTTGGCTCTGCACCCTAAGGACTCCTCAGTTGTACATTAATAGTAGACTGAGCAGTGCTGGATTTTAGGGCAAATTTTTATTCAGTTCACTCCAAATGGAGCTTCAAACCAAAGGAAATTAAAAGATGGCTTTTCTAAATCCAAGAATTTTCTGTATTTCTAAGGAGGTAAAATAATCTGAACATAGAGATATGCTAACTAATATTCTTAATGTCTTTGAAATAAACGAAAGTCTCCCTAAGAAACACCATTAAAATAACTTTCATCCACAGGCTGGGCTTGAAGAATAAATGGTGGGAAGAGGGGTTGACTCCTGTTTTTCAAGTAGTTTAGAGAATCGTTAGCCTAAAAACAAAACAAAATAAAGCAAAATTATACTTTCTTGAAATTATAATTACAATTTCCTTAAATTGCCTGTTAAATATCCATTCCGTAGTCAGACTGAAGATGTTGGGTAAAATAATCTGGCTTCAGGGCATGGGTAGCTATCAAAATGGTGATCATAGAAACATTTACTTTGCTGGTCCTGTCACAGCTGTCAGTTAATTGTAACTAATACTACCATATATCCTAGTTTAGCTATAGCAATGTCAGCTCATAAGAGTTGTCTGGAAAAACAGGCCTTTTTTTCTTGCTCAAAAGTGTCACAATTTGGGGGTGCCTGGGTGGCTCAGTCAGTTAAGCGTCTGACTTCGGCTCAGGTCATGATCTCACAGTTTGTGAGTTTGAGCCCCGCGTCAGGCTCTGTGCTGACAGCTCAGAGCCTGGAGCTTGCTTCAGATTCTGTGTCTCCCTCTCTCTCTGCCCCTCCCCTGCTCATGCTGTGTCTCTCTGTGTCTCAGAAATAAATAAAACATTTAAAAAAATCTTTTAAAGTGTCACAGTTTGGACAATAACACAATGATCCTTCTAGTTTTGATAGATATCCAGCCTAATGTACTATTTTCAAACACAGGGTATCAGCCAATGTGCCACAATATGCACTTACATGTCAATGTTAAACTTTTATCGGTATGTGAAGGACAACTCCCAGATTAGAGGAAATGTATATCAGAGCTTTCCAATATATAATAATTATACTATCTAGAACTCGCTGTGCAAGAGATTACCCAGTCATTAATTATTCAACAAACATTTTATTATATTTTGCATAAGGAGATTATATGGTAGGTCCTGAAAGCACAGAGATTTAGGCACAGAACCTTCCCTGGAGCAACTATTTCTGGTAGAGGAGACTGATAAGGAAGTAAGAAACTACTTACAATATCATTGCTATGATTAAAGTTTGCACAATTTGCTTGCAATTGGAATATATGGAAGAGAAACCTATTCTATTATGAGAAGTTAAGAAGTGTTAGAACGGTTTCCCAAGGGAAACAACTGAGAAGAAAAGATAAGAATTAGGTAGGGCACATAAAGAAGAAGGGAGCCAGAAAAGACATTCTAGAAAAATGGATTAGCCAATAAAAAGGCACAGAGATGAGTAAGAACTACCAGAAGAGTTTATCTTGAGTGGTTAGAAATGGAGCAGAAGAGGCAGGCAAAATGCCCATAATGAATACTGGGTTAATGAGGGTCCTTTGATTATAAACGATAGAAATTGACTCTTATGTATGCAAAAACAACAACACCAAAACTAATTGGAACCATCTGCTATATCTCTTAGAATCAAAGTAAAAGTGAAGACCTAATCCTCAGAAAAAAATTAAGATAAGGTGAAAGAATTTAACCAGAGGCAAGCAGTGACCAGAAACTGAAGAACAACCTAGACGTCTGAATTAAATCCCTCCAACCCTTTCCCACTCATTTCTTTCAAAATTGAAATGCCCAGAAGGAAGAGAGTGGTTTGACAAGTGGGAGTCCCATGTCCAACCTAGTCCCTGACCCCAATGAGGTAGGCATCGTGGGAGAAACAATCACAAAAAAAGGGGTGCTGGTTACTGGATAAGTGGGGATTGATACTGGTTTGATAACTCCAGATTCCCTCCATTGGGGGCACAGCTTAAAATTTGATTTAATATATCACAGGATTTGCATCCCAACAAGACAGCTTGCTTTTCAAAAGGGCCCAATAATAGAGGGAAATCAAAGCACTTGTTACCCAGTAAAGGAAGACTAATGTTGATCCTCTGAAAATAGTAGATTCCCTCCATTATGGATACACTACAATGTCTGGATTTCTCTCCCACAGGATTTGAGACCTAAAGGGGATACACAGAACCTTTGTATTTTATTTTTTTTTTATATATGAAATTTATTGTCAAATTGGTTTCCATACAACACCCAGTGCTCATCCCAAAAGGTGCCCTCCTCAATACCCATCACCCACCCTCCCCTCCCTCCCACCCCCCATCAACCCTCAGTTTGTTCTCAGTTTTTAACAGTCTCTTATGCTTTGGCTCTCTCCCACTCTAACCTCTTTTTTTTTTTTTTTTCCTTCCCCTCCCCCATGGGTTTCTGTTAAGTTTCTCAGGATCCACATAAGAGTGAAAACATATGGTATCTGTCTTTCTCTGTATGGCTTATTTCACTTAGCATCACACTCTCCAGTTCCATCCACGTTGCTACAAAAGGCCATATTTCATTTTTTCTCATTGCCACGTAGTATTCCATTGTGTATATAAACCACAATTTCTTTATCCATTCATCAGTTGATGGACATTTAGGCTCTTTCCATAATTTGGCTATTGTTGAGAGTGCTGCTATGAACATTGGGGTACAAGTACCCCTATGCATCAGTACTCCTGTATCCCTTGGATAAATTCCTAGCAGTGCTATTGCTGGGTCATAGGGTAGGTCTATTTTTAATTTTCTGAGGAACCTCCACACTGCTTTCCAGAGCGGCTGCACCAGTTTGCATTCCCACCAACAGTGCAAGAGGGTTCCCGTTTCTCCACATCCTCTCCAGCATCTATAGTCTCCTGATTTGTTCATTTTGGCCACTCTGGCATGAGGCGATATCTGAGTGTGGTTTTGATTTGTATTTCCAGAACCTTTGTATTTTAGAAAAAAATCTCTGCAATTGCAGAGTCAAAATGGTTTGTAAACTGTCAAGACACAAGCAAGGACAAACTAAGAAAGATAGAACTTAGATTTCCTTAAAATGGAAGAAGCACAGTATATGAAAATGTATTCTCCTAGACAACCTCACATTTCCTCATACATAGAAGTTATCTTTAAGGTAATAAATTTATTAGGATAAAATATATAAAGACGGATGGATGGATGGATAGATAGATATAAACATATAGGTCATATACACATATATACACATACATAACCTATATATCACACACCCACAACCACTCACACTCCATTTCATTCTTATGAGCCTTAGTGATCTGACATCATGAATAACTTTTCAAGTTTTACATTTTGATTTATAAAAATGGAAGACAGAGCTGACACAATAGGCAATGTGAAAAAATAGTGCCAAAAAGTGGTTTTAAAGATTTTAGATATCTACTGATCACAGTAGAACTGTATTCAAAAGAAAATGTGAAAAGAGAAGCAAAGAGTTGTGAAATATAATCCAGATATCAAAATTTAGAGCTATCATGGTTATAATATTAACTTATGCTACACTGCCTCGTTAATAGAAAAGCTAAAACTGCAAACTGTCCATATTTTTTTTAAAAAGAAATCCTATCTGATAGGTAGTTTTATAAAAAAGAAACAATTTTTCATTGCCTCCCCAAAGGGCAAATAAGTTCAAATTCTTACAAAATACAAACCAATGGTCCTATAGAGTTGGGCAAAGCATTCTTCCTGGTTGTTCAGTCTAATTATATACACATTTAAAATGAATTTTAACACCTATTCCCTGTATTTCTCCTTCGTCATGACATACATCCATGTCTTTTACCTCTTCATGCCATTTTCAGATAAGGGGAATTAGGATTAGAGTGGGTCATAAAATAAAACCAAAGATCTCTCAAATTTAATATTAATTAATGTACGAAACCTATTTCAGCATCAAAATGCCTTATAATTGAATAGTCCTATTTACTAAACTTTCTGAAGTTACTACTAGTTTTTGTGACTGTTTCACCATTTCTTGCTACACACACACATACACATATTAGTAACCTCTTCTTATATTTTTCTGCTTATGAAACTAATGTGCTCATAGAGATCAGTTAATAAGTTATGCTTGAATAATTCATAAAATTATTTTGAATTAGTGAATTTAATGGGGGAGAAGGGAGTGAGAGGAAAATGAAGCTCTAAGCATGAAAAGCATTTCCATTGTTTGTGTAACATGTAGTATATTCATGCATATAGATAAAAGCCATATATATATATATATATACGTATATATATGTGTATATATATATATGTATGTATATATGGACAATCCTCACTTATAAAATAAGAACTAGGTCTGTGTTGCTAAGCAGCTATTAAACTGTAAAAATATTTATCTGAATATTCTTATGGGAGTGGTCTCTGTTTTGAATTGCTTCTTCTCCTCATGTCCCTTTTTAGTTACATGTGATAGCTGATCCAGATTTCTCTAATTTTAGTTCTTCCTCCATATAGATATTAAAGGTTTTTCATCTTTAATCTGAAATTTCTTAAGCTTTATTTAAAAAAAAAACTTCTCTTTATTGCTAAAGGATATTTTCTTTCTTCACCATAGAAAATGTCTGGTTGTACAATGTCTGTTGCTGCTTACTTTTGATATAATTTTATAAACACAATTTTATTTCTCCTTGTTACCAGTAGGATAATCCCTGTCCCACCTTTTGGAATTAGATCTGCTTGTGTTGGATAAAGATTTTGTAAGCTTCTTTTAATAATAGGTAAATCAATAGGTATTTAATAATACTTTAATAAGCTTCCTTGGGGGCTGGGAAGCTGGAGTTTCAGAAATTGATAGGTAGAAAATAGTATTGCCAATTTGAGATTGAGTTAAATTGCTGTACATAAGAAAGGAGAGATTTCAGTGGTTGAAAATTTGATGAAAAGTGGAGAGAGAAAGGTTCTGGTCTTAGAAACTTTTGATATAATTTTTAGAAAGAATCCTGGTTTTGAGAGTGTGTGTGTGTGTGTGTGTGTGTGTGTGTGTGTGTTTAGGAATTAAATCTTATGAGCTACTCAATGCAAACTACCTAAGCTTTCCTTATGATATACTTTGGTAGAAGCCATATAGCTCACCAACTGGCATGTGCAGAAATTTGCATTTGGGGATAATCCAAGAACATTGTGGTTGTGCTTCAAAGTTAGAATAGAGCTAAAATAGAGGCTGATTTTGGTGACGGTCATACCTAGACTACTTAAGGTCGCAACTAAAATCCATAAACTAAGATACAGCACGTAGCATTTTGCTTTAGATCACTCTAACTGATGAGTATACCTCTCCTAAAATGGCTGTTAAATCTCAGATGAGAATTTGGTTTGAACAGTGGCCCATTATATTTGATTTCAATGCCATAAGAAAGGCAAAGAAGAATCTGAATTGTCATATCCCTGCTTTGAAGGTCAGGGGAATGCACTCTTTGAGATATAGTATTTGCACAGCATTTTGTGAGATAACTTGGTAATATCCAAAAACCTCTGTCAAGTCAGGAGCTGGAAACAGATCTTCAACTCTGCTAAAAAAGACTCAGAATTTCTGAGGATTTTGAATATTCTCCTCAAAAGGCAGTTATGCATTGGTTGATTCTAGGACCTATGTTTTCTTTATCTGCCAAAATAATATTGTGCAGTTAGCTTTTAAGATTGTGGAATCAATGATTGAAACTATGTGCCATATCAAAAAAGTACAAAAGAAATGTGCCAGAGATTAGAGAGCATGACTAAGTAGTGGTGAAAATTTACCACTGCGTGAGAAAGGTGTCAGGCCCTCCGAGGGAGAAGCAATGACATTTGATACATTTTTTCCAGGGGTCACCGTTAGGATTATCTATGTTCTCAAATTCACAAATGTGTCTGTCACTGTGGCTGACAGCCCTTGAATGTGTTTTCAGTAACGAGGACCATTTCAGGAACTTGTATGTCAAGTTTCTTACCAGACATCAGCATCAAAGAGAAATGACTTACACATATATGTTAAGTCCTGAGAGATTTTTTTATAGGGAGAAATATGATTGGCAAAGTGGGGCTGGATGGGAAAATTAGGGCAGGCTGCACAAGCCACTCCGACATTGATGCCTAACAAAGTCTTTCTGAAGAAACCTAGATTTTCCAGAAACAGAACTGAGCCCTCATATGCTTCATGTTAGTAGAGCTATTTTGGGGGTTCAAAAGTAGAAGGCAACATTGGCTACTCTCAGATAGCAAAACTGAGCAGAAAAGTTTTGACTGGATGTATCATTTCATATTAGAGAGCTACTGAGGTTGTTTTTCATACAAGGAAGATCCTATCAATTCTGGGCCATCAGCTTCCCCACTTCTAATTAGAAGGCCAGCAACCTTAGGGTCATGCAAAGCCAAAGATCACTGATTCGCTTTTATTTTTTATTTATTTTTAAATTTTATTTTGGAGAGAGAGAGAGAGCATGAGCTGGTGAGAAGTGCAGAGGGAAAGAGAGAGGGAGGGAGGGAGGGAGGGAGGGAGGGACGGAGGGAGAGAGAGAGAGAGAAACTCTTAAGCAGGATCCACACTCAGCAAGGAGACCAACTGAGGGCTCAATTCCACAACCCTGGGATCATGACCTGATCCAAAATCAAGAGTCACACACTCAACTGACTGAGCCAGCCAGGAGCCGCTGATTCACTTTTACTGTGAATAACTTTGCCCCAAATAATGTCTGGAAGCTACACCTTCCAATAAACCCATAAAAGGCTTCAGGTAAGAGATTCAGAAAGAAATATACTCAAGAAACACCCAATACTCTGTTTTTTCCCAGCACTGAGATCAATCTCTTATAATTGGTCTCACTGTTAAGGGATCTTTATCCTGACTTCCCATGAAAAACTAAGAGTTGAAGTGCTGTGTGTTGAATTACCCTGGTGATATGAGTTGCAGGGGAGAAAGCATGGAGCAGGGCAGCAAATGAGCTCTTTTTCTCCAGAGGAATGGAGCAGCAATGTTGTATCTCTCTTTTTGATTCAAGGGTGAACCCTATTTCTTATTTGAAGGACCTGCTGAAGATAACTAGGCTATGAATATCTCTCCCTCAACAAGGCAATTTTGTATTATAATGCTGTTGACTCTAGCTAGCCATCAAGAGTTAGTCTTTAAGTTCCAAGAAAATCTTGGAGATTTCACTGACACCGAAGGGCTCCCACCCAGCTACAAAGGGGTAGAGAAATGCCTCTGAAAGGACAGCAAGGAATTTACTCAGCATTTAAGTAAGTGAAGTGTGCTAAGTAATGTGGCATCCAAAAGGGTAGCTCAATGACAAATGATGCTCAATTTCATAAAATAAGGTGTAAGGGAAGAGTGCCAGAGGCAGAAAGTCTGGGCAGGAACAAAAGTAATTGTTTTAAGTCTTCTCAGTAGCATCACCTTAGAATGTGGTAGATTTTGCAAGAGGTGAAAATATTTGTTCACTGAAAGTCTGAACAATATGGTTAAAACTCCCATTTTCAATTTTTTCAATTTAAAAAAGAATTTTAATGCTTATTTTTGAGAGAGAGAGGGGGAGGGAGAGAGAGAGAGAGAGAGAGAGAGAGTGAGAGAGAGAGAGAGTGAAAGAGACATAGAATCCGAAGCAGGCTCCAGGTTCCAGGCTCCAAACTCACAAACTGCAAGATCACAACCTGGGCCTACGTCAGACACTTAACCGACTGAGCCACCCAGGCATCACATAACTCCCATTTTTTTTTATCTCAGTAAATAGGAGAATCTACCATCCCTCTAGTAGTGGACACTGGGGTGCAAGCCCAGAGCTCTCTTTCAGAATTCATCCTCAAATACTGATAGTGTTAATGGCTAGCAGCTCACAGTTTAGTACCTGCTCACAGTGATCGCCCTTTACTGAAGCAAGCTTCTTCACCCAAACCCATGCTACCCTCATGAGACTGGTCTCCATCAGAGGTGTAAAGGCTCAGATGCTTTATACCAATTCATGAAGGACTATGCTAGGTCCAGAGCTCCTTTGAAACAGAATGAAACATTCGCTGTGACTGCATCTGATTTCACCTTCTACCTCTTGCTCCTTCTGCTTCTTTCGCTCCCTGCAAATGCTGATTCAAAACGCATTCTTCAGTAACCTCCTTTTTTTTTTTTAACATTTATTTATTTTTGAGACAGACAGAGACAGAGCATGAATGGGGGAGGGTCAGAGAGGGAGGGAGACACAGAATCCAAAACAGGCTTCAGGCTCGAGCTGTCAGCACAGAGCCTGATACGGGGCACGAACCCACAGACCACAAGATCACGACCTGAGCGGAAGTCGGACACCCAACCGACCGAGCCACCCAGGCGCCCCTCTTCAGTAACCTTCTTAACACAAAAAGTCACCTCAGGAACTCTTCTTCCTGGGAAACCTGAGCTACAACATGTCCCTCTGGAAGAAGTTTGACCTGCAGGGCAAGTGTCTGCTGGTGAATATACCTTGAAGACTTGAAGTAAGACGTAAATTACTCTGAAGAGATTGGAAAGAGATATTATAGGCTGTACCGAAAAGAGGAAGACCTGTGGGCTATTGTTTAAGAAGAAAGATTTAAAAGAAATATCTAATTTAAATTTTGAAGGAGACCTCTCTTTAATCTTTCTTAGGCTATTTTTGCTAAAAGCACTATTGCTAATTTGATCCCTTGTTGAGTAGATTCTATTTGCTAGACATCTAAAGAAGATGGGACCTGTTCCAAGGTAAGTGTACAACCAAAAGAGAAGCTCTATGTGGGGGTACAGTCGAATCCTGATAGCCCAGAGAAAACTCTCCATTTCTGTCTATGCTGAGCATCTGTCCACAGGATGTAAGGGATGGGCTCTGGTGGCCTTCATAAGTAGAAGGAATATTGATATGGACTGAATTTGGCTGGAAATATAATTTCTCTATCTGAATATAAACTGAAAATTAACCCTGACCCCTTTTCTCTTTCTTAATTGACCATTGAGAAAAATCATTAAAGTGCTGATATTTTGGGGAAATACCATAGAACAGAGAACACAGATCATGCATTACTTTTGCAGAATCAGAAGTACCTATTTCCAACTATGTCATTCCTGTTGACTATCTGCTCTAAAATCAATTTTATAATTCCTTTTGTACCTCTTGGGTTGAAGCCTGTAAACTACATTCCTTTTATTTTTTCTTTTTAGTTTTTTTAATGTTTATTTTTGAGAGAGACAGTGTGAGCAGGGGAGGGGCAGAGAGAGAGGGAGACAGAGAATCTGAAGCAGGCTCCACACTGTCAGCACAGAGCTCAACGTGGGGCTCGAACCCATGAACTGTTGAGATCGTTACCTGAGCGAAGTCAGATACTCAACTGGACTGAGCCAAGCAGGTGCCCCCTGCAAACTGCATCTCTCCCACTCTCTTGTTTTCTATCCCCAGTGCATAAGTAATGGGAGTTTGGAAGGATAGCAGGAAAGGAGAAGCTGGTTGTTTTCTGTGTTTGTCAGTGTCTTCCTTCATCATGGACCTTCCAACACTTTCTAATGTCTTTATAATCAATACCCTGAAATAAACCCCTTTCTGTTTGAAATATCTAGAATGGTTTCTATCTTTTTAAAACTATACCCTGAGTATTCAGAAAGGACAGAAGAATAATGATTTATGATCTTACCTGTTTCCCAAGAAGACCTTTTGGTTTACTAATAAACCTTGACTTTTCATGATATTATTTGAAGTTTTCAATTTACTGAACTCAAGTCACTAAAGCTTTCTGAGTTCTTGTTTCCTTAGGTGGAAAATATGGAGCTTGAACTTCATAAATTGTAAGGTAGTTTTTAACTTTAAATTTTATGAATCTATCGGGCGCCTGGGTGGCGCGGTCGGTTAAGCGTCCGACTTCAGCCAGGTCACGATCTCGCGGTCTGTGAGTTCGAGCCCCGTGTCAGGCTCTGGGCTGATGGCTGGGAGCCAGGAGCCTGTTTCCGATTCTGTGTCTCCCTCTCTCTCTGCCCCTCCCCCGTTCATGCTCTGTCTCTCTCTGTCCCAAAAATAAATAAAAACATTGAAAAAAAAATTAAAAAAAAATTTTATGAATCTAAATGAAGAACGATTAAATCCTCATTAATCCTTACATTTTTCCATTTTTAAAGATAAGACTCAAAAACTAATGGTGGAAAGGTCAGATAGTGATGAACTTACAGAATAATTATTTGGGGAATGCTTGATACCATTAGAATGTATATCAGCCAACAATGCATCATGCCATGAGCAGTAGGGAGTCCAGAAAAGTGCTATATTTTAATGGTAACATAAAGCACTTTACAAATTCAATCATAAGAGTTTGCCCACTTGTTTGTCACACAAAATAAAATGTAAGCTGTGCATTTTCTCCTGAAAATCTAAAGCTAACAGAGTATAGTATTGACACTATGATTCTAAGCCATTTTCAGGAGGCAGCTAATCTTATAATGATTCATTTGACATAGTAACTGATGTAACTGATAATCAAAATATGCGTGCATGTCTTTTCATAGAAAATAAGCTGCCCTGTGACTGTTAAGAACTTAGATACTAATATCTCAAAAAATACTATTGCTGTAATTTAAAGACATAACAAAATCTGGCTTAAATCTGCAATTTGTTTCACACAGGTGTGTTTTAGAGTCATAGATATTGTTGTGATCATGCTCAAGTCATACATCTGGTAAGAAATATGTTTCAACTTCATAGATAATAAGGCTTCACCCTCATCAGCTATCTTTTGTCCAAACTGTAATCATGCAAAATTACTGGCAGTGAGAGCTTTTGTTACTGGCATTCACAGAGTAATTTATAATGTTGGAAAGGCCTTTGCCATTTTCCTAATTGACGCTCTAAGTCAGGATTGCATTTGGATCTATCATTGTCACTTGCTTGTCACCCGGAGTCAAACATAAGCTGTGCATTTTAAATAGTATTGCTATATATGCTGTTTCTGGTGTTTCAGCAAAGCATTAAGCACATGTTAGGATTCATCACATGTCATGACCATGGTTTAAAGCCTTCAAATTTGTGTTCAGAATATGAGTGAATTATCTTGGAACTAAGCAAAACATTCTTAAATAGAGGAAGTGATGTTACCTTAAAATAAATTGATCTTTGGTTTATTTTGGAAGCTAGCCATTAATCCACACGAATTCCTTTTTAAACCACATGGTATGAAATTCGAGATTAAGAATTTTTGTAAAATATGAGATTTATATTAGCTGTTTCTTCAAATATTATTTACTATTAAATGACCTCTGCCTAATACAGGTAAGATGACATTGTTCTAATATAATATGCATACTTCAATTGTCATATACAATGATGCATCTAAAATAATGCAAATTACATTAGAATATGAGCATATGCATAAAAGTAACACAAGGCAAGGCACAGAATTGCAACATTTAAACATCACAACTCCCATGCTTATCTTCCCATTAATTATAGATTCTAAAAAAAGATTTTATGTAAACCATAATGAAGTATTCGGTTATCTCATATGCCTTGCAGGCAAAATAAAGAAGCATATTTCTATCTCAGTGTTGATTATCTATTATTGCTTAACAAATTACCCTAAACTTAATAGCATAAAACAACAGGTTTTGTGTATCAGGAATGCAGGCTCAGTTTACTTAAATCTTTTATTCCAGGGCTCACGAAGTGTTTCTGAGTCATAGTCATCTTAAGTTTTGACTGCGGAAAGAACAACTTTCAAGTTCATATAGTTGTTGGCAGGACAGAGTTCCTCACAGAATGTTGGATTGAGGGCCTCAGTTCTCTGCCACATGAGGTTCTCCAAAATGCAGCATTCGGACCAAGAAGGCAATAAAGAGATGTGGCTAGCAAGACAGAAGTCACAATCTTTTGTTGCCTAGTTATGGAAATGACATACTTTCACTGTTGCTGTATGTATTGGTTAGAAGCAATTCCTCAAAGGAAGGAGACTACACAGGGCCATGGGTATCAGAAGGTAGAGATTAGTGGGGACATCTTAGAAGCTGATTCATGTACAAATCAGAATCAATACAACAAGATAAGATCTATAGTTTTTAAACAGGACCTTCTTCTCCTTTCTTAAAAAAATATACCTTCCCTTGGTAATACTTCTTTACCCACTTATATCAGAGCTAAATCCAGAAGGGCAGTACAAAAATTATTCCTCTTTCGTAAGAAATTGGAGCATATTTTAAGAAAAAACTATTTTATCCTCCTGAAAATAAAATAAGCCTCAGAAGAAGTAACCAAATATGTTAAATAGTGCTGAACAATACACATTTTCACTGCACATATTCTAAAGGTTTTTTTTTTACTCAATATAGTAGATAAGGGAAAACTGAACCCTAATCCCAATATCCATGATTCAGTTTCTGATAATAAAATTATGTACTTTTAAAAGTATGTATATTTTGGGGGCCCCTGGGTGGCTCAGTTGGTTGGGCTTCCAACTTTAGCTCAGGTCATGATCTTGCAGTTTATAAGTTCGAGTCCTGCGTCAGGCTCTGTGCTGACAGCTCAGAGCCTGGAGCCTGCTTCGGATTCTGTATCTCCCTCTCTCTCTCTGCCCCTTCCTCATTTGTGCTCTCTCTCTCTCTCTCTCTCTCTCTCAAAAATAAATAAAAACATTAAAACAATTTTTTAAAGTGTATATACTTTTTTCAAGGAAATAAAGCATTAACTAATACATTTCACTAAGAAACCAAATTGCATATTTCAATCTATTTTTAATTGATATAAACTATAGATCATGAATGGATATAGTATAATGAGTTATCAACAGTGGATAAAATACTGAAGACATGTGAAAACTATGTATAGACAAAATGTTTTGAAATATTAAGCTTCCCAGTGTACAAAAAAAGCTGATAAACCCGCTCAACGTAAAAAAATAAATAAATAAATAAATAAATGAATGTAAGGCCAAAATGTCGTAAGAGGTAATTAGTCATTTGTTGTTCTTAATTTGTGCTAGCGTATATAGGTTAAAGCCACAGTTATTTGAAGAAATTTCATAACACGTATTATCTGTGGATTTCCTCTAAGGTCACAATCTATGTTCAGATCTTGCCATTCCAAGAAATAAAGAGCCTATGTGAAAAGAAAAAGCAAGTGAAAGAGCATGAAAGAGAAAACAAGTCAGAGAGGATGGTCCTCCAGTGCTCACTTTCCTCCCACTGCATTTTTAGAGCCCTAACTTTTCTCAGCACTTAGCCAAACACATTCTGGAAGTTTGCAGATTATCAAAAATCATGAAGTAACTAAATTGCTTTCTTCAAGGTAAACTAAAACACATACTCTGGTAATGTGCAAAGATACACTATTTCCTATTATAAAATTTATTTCTGTAACATAAAAAAAATATAGAGTATCTTTGTGTTTGTTTACAATGTAAATGGAATTTTTGTTGCTTAAAAACTGAACAAAGGATTTGGCTGCTTAATTTTCATTCTCTTATTTGTTTCCTTTGAGGTTTTTCCCTTTGAAGATTTAAAATAAACTTTCCTCCCTGTATTTTATCTTATAGGTTGGAATTCTATTATATATTCATATTTTTTTCAATTTTTATTGTCAATACGAGGGTCCAATGAAATAAGTCTTCTTCGCCATCATTTTATGCTTGTTCCTTCACTTTACTTTCTAGGAGAAGGATTGCTCCTTACGTCTCAAGTTCAAGAACATAGGTTAGGGTCCAGAACCTACAGGATAATAGTACCTGTTTGTCCTTTTCTCTGAGATCTGGAGACATAACAGAGGACTATTACTACTTAATGAAAGCACAAGCATCTTCCTGAATTTGTGGTACTATTCCCTCCCTCTGCTCATTTTCCCTCCCATGTACTGGGACAGCCAGTTGGAATGCTGGACCGCACTTCTGCTCAGCAGATGCCTAGGAAAGAATCTTTGGGCAAGAGCTCTGAACATGGAGAGGCTCTATCATGTTTCCTGGGTCTCTTGTGCTTTGTTTGACTTTTCTTGGTAATTTTTTAGGGTTTTTGTTTCCTACTAGAGCCACATGACCCATACTGTTTTAGCTTGCAAACATAGAGAAATAGCTAACATAAATCAAACCATTCAGGCTGATTTTGTTCTAGGTTCTACCTTATTTCTCACTTAGATTAAAAGAGTTCTCCATGTGGTCCAATGACCTCACTATATAGCTGTGCAGTGTTTGTTGGCCTGGCATACTGTACTTCCTGAGAATGTCTTTCAGACCCCCAGAAATAAGTGCTTTCTAAAGGACAGGATTGTAGGCTCCTGATTTCTCTCTCCTCCACTTCTCTTTCTATCCCCCTTTATAAATATATATGACATGTTTATATATATATATATATATATATATAAAATATATTTTTATAAATATATATGTGTATATTTAATGGGTATCTATTATGTATACATAAATAAATATAGGATACAGACATATAAATTAGAAACATAGTCCTTTAAACAAAATCTTGTAAAAATTCTCAAGAAATCTAGAAGCTTGAGTAATAATAGGGAAGATTCACATTTGCAAGCATCACAATATTAAAACCTCCATGATCTATGGGTAAAATGTTATGTCTATTGTAATAAATGAAAAAGTGAACCAAAAGGCAATTTTAAAATGATAATTGTTCTTGTACACCGGCCAGACAAAAATAGACCGGGGAGAAGATCATGATCATCAAGAAGAGGACTCCGGACTCTGAGGATTAGTAAACCTCTTGCAGGAACTGCTGGTGAAGGACACTCTACGAGCCTGACAATTGTGCCTTTACCTCTGGACTGGACTTGGGTGCCTCACCATAAACCTTGTCCTGACACTCTGTCAGAAGAAATTGAAACTCTCTTGACTTTCTTCTTGAACCATGCCATAACTATTTATGTTTTCCATTTAGCGTTGATCTTAGTAAACTCTTAGAATCAAGGCATCTGTAATTCTCATTCCTTCCTCAGAAATAGTGTACAGATATCCACATAGCTATTGCTTAATAAATGATTTTCTTTAGAAGATTATTTACATAATTTATTATTTACACTTGTATGAATGAACAGATTCATCTGTTTAATAGTATTCACTGAGCACTTTCTACTGTTCTAAGCATTTGGGATAAATGACTGAATTAAATGTGCAAGGGTTCCTGCTTTCATGGAGTTTAAACTTCACTGGGAGAGATAAAAAGTAAATAATAATCATAAATAGTAAGTCAAATTAGGTTCAAGTGTGGCAAATTATGGAGAATTATGAAAATTATGAAAATTATGAAAAAATGAAGAAAACAAAATCCAGGACAATTCAAGGGGCATTGGGAACAGTGAGAAAAAAGAGAGATCTCTCATGTAATGTTAATCAATGTGCTAACCTACAATGGGCAAAGAGGAAGTTCTGCCAGGTGTTAATTGTTCTCCAAATGTGGCATATATAAAAATTCAGAGATTTTGGTTACCTTAGAATCCACAGAAATGATAGTTGAAGCAATAGCTTCAAACTAATGTGAATAATTTTAAATTAAAAAACTAAGGCATGCTTCCAGAATATAAAGGGTTTTTTTCCTGTAAGAAAATTGTAGCAAGTGACTATTCTAAACTGTCCCCAAAATAGGAACCCAAGAACAGACTGCTGTGCTATTTCTCTACGAAAGCTGACTACTATTATATCCACCAAATTCACATGCCAGCTGAGAAAATTTGTTAGTAGAAAAAAATATTTGTTAGTGAATTTAATGCTTAGCAAGCACCCATGGCAAAACCCTTTTTTTTTGTCTTCTTTAAAGATCTTTTAACTAAATGAGAAGGCAAAATGCAATAAATAGAGGAAACCTTAGAATTAAATTTAAGGTTATTACTCAAGACATCTTTTGAAGATGTCATTTAGCACAGGCTTAACCAATTGCTTTTTACTGAAAGCCCTTTGATGCAATTGAATGACTTTCCTCTCCAATGCAACCATCAACTGCTTAAATCAATACTGGCGAAATCATTCTGTACAATACCACCTGGGTCACAGAGAATAATTTTCCAATTGTAGAACCATACGTATTAGACACCATACAGACAGTATATGCTGAGTGCCAAGCGAATGTCAAGAAAATCTGTCCCTGATGGGAGGACTAAATAGAGCAAGCAATGAACTTTAATTACATAGCACATTCTTTTTTTTCAATAATGTTTTTTTTAATGTTCATTTTTATTTTTGAGAGAGAGAGACAGAGTACGCATGGGGGCGGGGCAGAGAGAGAGAGAGGGAGACACAGAATCGGAAACAGGCTCCAGGTCCTGAGCTGTCAGCACAGAGCCCGATGTGGGGCCTGAACTCAGGAATGGCGAGATCATGACCTAGGCCGAGGTCGGACGTCTAACCCACTGAGGTACCCAGGAGCCCCTCTGTATTGCATTCTGAAAAGACTCCTCAAAACACAGCAAATGGCAAACCATTAAAAACAAATTGGTAGTGGTGGAGGGGGATGGCATCTTTGTAGCTCTAATGAGCAATAAAAAATGAACAAATATTGAGCTAATGATGAGGTTGTAATTGTTGCATGATTTTGTCTGTAAATATGCCAAAAGATTGCTCAGCTTCCAGAAAGCTAAATGTCACCATGATGAAAGTATGTTAAAAGTTCATCATATATGCAATTTCATAGAAAAGAGTTCTGGACAAAAGCCAAAATATGCGAGATGACCCTATCAGTAAACTTCTATCAACAAATAATTCAGTCTTAGATTGTACCTATCTTTGATAAGGAAACTCTTAACTTCTATTAGATGATCTCTAGGATGTCTTTGTCTTGTGAAATCTGTGAGTGTATAATATAACTTTTATTTATGCATCTGTAGAACAAAGTACATGTGGTACATACAGTCATTCTAGGTGATCAGCATAAAAGACTTGTTAAGATGTAGATAGATTCTATTTTTAAAAGAGCTCAAAGTCAAGTAAAGAAATTCATACCTTTCCTATTGTCATAATGGGGTGCATTTTAAACATTGATTCTAAGATAAAAGGTGGATGATAATACTTCTATTTGAAGTGTGCTCTGAGGAGCCTTGCATTACTGGGCAATCAGGAAGAAGGAAAAAGAAGGCTGAATTCTAGAATTTTAAATTTTCTTTTTTTAAAAAAAATTTTTTAACGTTTATTTATTTTTGAGACAGAGAGAGACAGAGCATGAATGGGGGAGGGTTAGAGAAAGAGGGAGACACAGAATTTTAAACAGGCTCCAGGCTGTGAGCAGTCAGCACAGAGCCCGACGCGGGGCTCCAACTCACAGACCATGAGTTCATGACCTGAGCTGAAGTCGGACGCTTAACCGACTGAGCCACCCAGGTGCCCCTAGAATTTTAAATTTTCTATTTGCTTAAAATTTCAAATATATAAACAGTTCTTAAATTGATGAATAAATACCAATTAATTACACCAGATCCATTTTTAAGCTTGTTGTATTTTTTTTATAACTTAACAGATGATACGCTATGCTATCTATACTACTATAAGAACTGTCCAAGCATTTGAATGCTTGCTAATAATATTTATGCTTTGCTGATCATAACACTGATTATGATACATAATGTTTTTTTAAGTGGGTAAAATTGATTATTATATTTGCAGTGAATGAAAGAAAATGATTGTTACAAAATAAGATCTTGTTTTTGTTTTTGTTTTTGTAAATAGTATAGCAAAGAAAAGTAGAACAGATATAAAATCTACCTTTATGTCATGCCACAAAAGCATAAGGCAAATCTCCGGGGATCCAGAGGAATAGAAAATTAGAGTATCTTTGCACTAGTGTTTCAAAGCTTTGGTTTTATTTTCATGTGTGTAAGGTTAAGTAGGTAAAAGTGATTTACATGTAGATATAATTACACCTCTAGAAAGAATAAATAAGAATAAAATGCAGTTTATGAATTTTTATTGAAGTTGGTTTAAGCCAAATTATTTTTGGAAAGTTATGTGACATCCCTAAAACCATTCATTGATGCAATAAAAGAAAATGAGAATTAGAAATTAAGATGGGGGGCACCAGAATGGCTCAGACAGTTAAGTGTCAGACTTTGGCTCAGGTCATGATCTCCTGGTATGTGAGTTCAAGCTCCACATTGGGCTCACTGCTGTCATAGCAGAGCCTGGTTCAGATCATCCATCCCCCTCTCTCTGCCCCCCCGCACTTCCCCCAGCAGTCTCTCTCTCAACAATAAATAAACATTAAAAAAATTAAAAAAAAATTAAGTTGGCAGTGCATTACACTTAATTATTTTCTTTATTACTAAATGTTCTCCACATTCATATGTATATTTAAAATGTTTATATTAATATTTACTTTTAACATAAGTAATGTAAGAATTTCAAATATGCTAATGCAAAAATTCAAAAGAACTACTTTTAAATATGTATATATGGACTCTCAGAATCACAATCCAACATACGCTGTAATAATAATATACAATATTCAAAATATGAGTTATTTTTTTAAAAAAGAGAAAAACAGGTTAACTAAAAAATTATCTTGCTAGTACAATCACTCATGTTCATGGACCTGAGAATGATATATCATCACTGAATTTTGCAGACTCATTACAAAGATTTATTTTATGTTCTCCAAAATACTGCCATTCTCAAAGTTCAGTGGAAGTGTTATTTACTATATTTGGAGCATTAAAAATCAACCAAGTACTGAAATTCACTAATAACTGACATTTCATTTAACCTTTTTAGCTAAAATAGCATATAGAGTTTATTTCCTTGATTTGATCATATCAGGTGAAGCTAATCTTTACTTGATTCAACAACCCAGAGATGAAAATGTGACATATCAGATCTTTCATTAATGAAAATATTGGTTTATTCTTTGGGGAATATGAGGCTTGAACTCTTTCAAATGGTGTCCAACAATCAACTAAATATTACTAAAAATAACTAAAAAATAATCACACGGTCTTTTATTTAGCAAAAAAAAAAGTTCTTATAAATTATTCTTAGTTCTGAGAAAAATTAAAGTTTTAAAAAATATTCAGCTTTATCATTAGCGTCCCATTGCGATTATCTGTAAAAGAAAGAATTCCATTACTAAGACTATATTCAGAACACATGACTAAAATTAATGTTTTTATATTAATCATGAGATTTGAAATTAGGTACATTTTCTTTCAGATGATTTTACTTTGTCAAAGGAATAAAGGATTCAAGATTCTTTTTTTTTCTCACGTACTTAATTTCTGATTTGGGGGGTTCTTGCTAAACCCAAATATCATGACCGGCAAGAGTATCTTGAGTGAAAACCACAAAAAGGGAGAGGTTAATCAATCTGAGCACCTTTTGGCTGCAGCAGAAAATCTCTGGGCACACAATCTCCAGTGTCCTTGGCATAGTACTGATGCCCATGGCAGACTAAGGACAGTGTTTGGCAGGGCAGATATGACAGAGGGGGAAGAGGCCTGCATATCTCCTGCTTTGAGGGGAACACTCTTGGCATAGCAACAGGCATCACCAGAGGTCCAGAGTAGAGGAGAAAGGGCAACTGCTGTACAATAACCAAGTTCAGATCAATGGGCAAAATGCCAGATTGCCTCAGAATTTACAGAATGACTTGGAGGAATTTCTGGAGTGCTAGAATTCCAATGAAGCGAATACGGATGAATGTAGGCGAAGATTCCTGTTAGTGATTTTGAAAGGCAGTTAGTTCGTCATTCACTAGCTGTGTAATCTTGGAAAATGTCACTCTCTTGGCTTCAGTTTATTCATCTCTAAAATATGAATTATAATAATAACTCTCTGGCAGGATTGTTGAGGTTATTAAATCATACATATGTACATATGTATATGTGTATGTATGTGTGTATATATACATATATAAATCATAAACACTATATAAATGTTAGTTGTTGTTATTAGTAACATGTTATCTAATTTTACCCCCAAAATGCTGTGTCCTGGGAAGTATGAGTTATATTATCAATAAAAAAATTTTGTATCATGGCAGGTGGGGAAACCCAGAGCAGAGAAAGCTAAAACAGTAGAAAGGGGACAAAAAAGTTGACAAGACTAGTAATGGATGTTCATATTTAAATTCCAAGCAAATAATCAAAATGGACAAGTAAGTGCACTGACTGACTGCTTATTTAAGAAATACTTTAAAGCCAGTTCAGGTAGGCAGGTTTTGGAATGTGATAAATGAATTAAACTGTGTCGGTTTCAAACTGTCACCATTAGAATCTAATACAAATTTAAATAGCAATTTAAACAGTATAAAAGATTGCCCTCATCGGTCCTCCATAATCTTAACCTTTGGAGCTTTCCACAGAATAGATAGTAAATTGAATTAATTATTAGCCTTTCACCTTGGGGACCTCGGTAGAATTCGGCAGCTCAGAAGACAGCTAATGAGATTGGTAGCTCCATTTCAGTCCCCAGTGTACTCTAATCCTCAACACATATCCACCTGTCGTATTTTCCCACTGCTTCTTTTTAGTGAATAAAATTCTAAGAAGTCAGAGTTGGCTGACATTTAAAATCTTCTTGCAAAGTGACATAATTGTGTATACCAGTAAGGTTGAAACAATGTCATGTGTAGATTACGGGGAAAAAAAGAAAGAAAGAAATTAAAAGTAATATCCAACAATAGGATTGATTCTAATAGGTTCCCATCATTCCTGGAGTACATTTCTAATACTTCCTATAAAATTAAGCATCTCATTATATATTCATTCATTAATTTATTCATTCTTTCATTCATTTATATATTCAATAAACACTTATGAATGAATACCATATGCCAGTCTGTGTGGGTCCTGGGTTTCTATCATCACAGAATTTTTTGCCTGGTGAAAATTAAAAACAAGTTTAATAGGCAATTTAATTATTGTGTGATAAGAGATGTTAAAGGTGAAGTATACAGTTGCATAATGTGAATTGGGAAGTATCAAATAGGTTTTGGAAGGGAAGAACGTCTAAGTTGAGTTTTGAAATAAGAGTAGACATTAATCAGCCTTGCAATAGGAAAGAAGGTCTAGGTGGTATATACCAAGAAGAAAAAATGGGATGTGCATCGTTCTGGAATGTTAAGTACCTCGCAGAGCTGCAACATTGACTGTGAGAGGAGATGTTCAGAGAAAACTTTGAAAAGAAAAACTCAGTACACTGCAAGACATTTAAAACAATAAGGATTGTTTCTAGAAGGCAAAGGCAGCTTCCAAGTGTTTTTTGCAAGAGAGTGACCTCATCAAGTTTGCATCTTAGAAAGATCATACTGGCTGCATTAGTGCTGAACAGGACTTGGATCTGGCAAATCTATCAAAGTGACTCTTGCAAGAGACCAAATTACTGATCATGGTGAACTAAATTCGAATAATAACAACAAAAATAGACAAAAGTAAACAGCATTGCAAAATATGTGATATATAAACAGGACTGACAAGTTAGGTGAGTGAGGAGAAAAATATGTGGAAGTCAAATTAAAGGCCCTACTTTCTTGTTTGATCCAACAAGTAGAGAGAGTTTTGGCATTAGAAAAAATAATAAAATCCAGATATATATGTCTACGACACTATTGGAAGCTAACTGTCCATGGGGCTTTCATATTTCTGCATGTCTTCCGTTCCAGACTCCCTTTGCATGGATGTTTGTATAGGAACAAGGGTTCAGAACACAGTGTGCTGGCCACCTGGGCAGAGTACAAACTTTTCAATAAAGGCAGTCTTCCTCCAGGCAAACATTGGGTGAGTTTGCTAGTAGCCATATTTAAAAGAATAAGGCTTCCTTAGCCTGGGGTTTCTCAGCTATGACACAACCCCACTGTGAATACAATGTCGAACTGGATTGTCCTATGGAATTCGTAAGGCAAAAAGAACTGATGTGAACATACAGTTCCTTTCTGCTGTGTGGTGAATAAAAATGTCCGAAGTCTGACCCACTGGTCTCTTGTCTTCTGATCACCTTGAAACTACAGCAGACTAGGTTGTCATGTAAGTCTCATAATTTCACAATTCTTAAACACCACTATCCTCAACAACCTCTTCATTATCTACAGGTTAAAAACCATTTAAGTTTGTGGGTTTGGACCTTCTGTGGGGATGTTATAATATTATGTTGAAAGTAGAAATTTAAATTCGGAAAATGTTGTGTTAAAGGAGTTTTAAAATGTTTCAGATTTTTATATTCCTATAAATACCTTAGTTTCTATGTTTTGTATCTCTGCTTGTTTTTATGCATTTAATTTTTAATAGGTTGGTACTAGCATTTGTATCAAAAAAAGAAAGAAAATTACGTAATTAGCTTTTGTAGAGATTCATTTTTCATATTCTGGACACAATTTTTTTTAAATGTGCATAAAGGAAATTTAGATTTTAACATTAGTGAATGGAAACAGGCAAATTTGTAGGAATTTTTGTTGGTTCAATTAGTTTCTTGCAATGGCTACTGGATTGCAACCAACAATTTAACAAATAAGGAAATTCTGACTTTTAAATTGTGAAGGCATGGTGCATTTTGTAGCTGAAATAAAAATGCTATCAATAAACATTTCTTAGTATATTGTAGAGGCTAGAGATATGGCAATGAATAAGAAATCATCCCTGTCCTGAAAAAATGAATACTGTAAATAGAATACAGGTACAGAAATATTCTGAGTTAAAAATAGTTTATTTATTCTTCTTAAGTACATATTTTAAAATTGAACCCCACACTCTGCCATTGACTCTTTATTATTTAAACAATGCTTTGGTTAAAATTTGATACCCCTGATTGTGTTAACAACACACTAGCTTTGGAATAAGCCACACAGTCATCGTTGTTGTCATGGGTATGTTCTTTATATAATGAGGAAATTTATGGGGAAGGATTTTTGATTAACACTGAAACAAAATCCATTCCCTTTGTGAGTGAAATTTGAGATACTAATCTTGTGTCCCCGATTAAAGAAATTTGAGGAACGTAGACATCTTATCTTTTCTTCCAAATTCTCAAACTTTTTGTACTGAGTGTAATAGTTCAAAAGATTGTTCTACTTATGACCAATTAATAATAATTGATAACAGCTCTCCTAATTCTCTCCTTTCTGATGTCAATACCTTGACTCTCAAAGATTTGCCATGAAGGAAAGCTGGTTCTCTGACACGTGTCTACTTATTTCTATTAAAAAGTCAAAAAGATAATGTGAGCTGAAAATACAGTCCTACAGTCAGCTATAAGGACCAGTAAAACCTATATCTACTTACTAAATTTTGTCATGTAAATGTTCTTCTAACATGAGGGTATGCTCAGTTCTGCTCATCTACCATAGTGTCAAGTATGTATAAACCATAAATAAGCACACAAGATCTTTCCAGAAAATAAATTATCCTTGACAATTTGGAAAACAAACGTATTGAATTGTGACACTCTTAAAAGTGCTAAAGCGAAATAAGCCATACAGAGAAAGACAGATACCATATGGTTTCACTCTTATGTGGATCCTGAGAAACTTAACAGGAACCCATGGGGGAAGGGAAGGAAAAAAAAAAAGAGGTTAGAGTGGGAGAGAGCCAAAGCATAAGAGACTGTTAAAAACTGAGAACAAACTGAGGGTTGATGGGGGGTGGGAGGGAGGAGAGGGTGGGTGATGGGTATTGAGGAGGGCACCTTTTGGGATGAGCACTGGGTGTTGTATGGAAACCAATTTGTCAATAAATTTCATATTAAAAAAAAAGTGCTAAAGCAAAATCCATAGTTTACTGTTTTTCCTTTGCCATCCCATTCTCATGGTTTTGTACAACAATAAATTTTGTATTAGAAAATATGACAGTATTAGTTTGCTTACATCTGAAAGACCATGTTTTTGCCAAGAGAAAATTTTATGTTAATATCACAGGTCTTCAGCAAGGACTAGCACTAATCAACCAGTGAGGGCGAGCTGGAATGTAGCATTCCCTAGTGAGTCCAAAGCACCTGCACAACCATTAGTTTTCTTAAAATTTAGTTTGGCACCTTATGAATTAAAATTCCTCTGGTAATTGCACCTGATCAAATGGTTTATGTTGCTTTGTTTCATTCCTCTCTATGTACTCCTAACTTATTCATTAATGTATTCTGGAAAACTGTTTCAGGAATTTTGCTTAGTAAGTATTGATATCAGTGGATTTGGGTTATTCTGAAAATTTTTGTAAAACTCAGGATTCTTGACTTTATCTCTTATTTTATTACTACCATAGCTCTTCATTTCATCGTTTTGCACATGGACCCAAAATTTGTCTTCACGTTGTGGACTGATTCTACAGTTCAGCTCTCCAGAGCAAATAAAAATCAACTGGTATTTTCTTCTACAGAATTCTGATGGTATCTTGAAAATGTTAGTAATTGTTAGTCTGACAAATCTGGTATTAAGTTCTGATCTTGCCATTTATTAATACATGTGAAATCATCTGAGTATCATTTTTATCAGCTTTTTAAAATTCCTTTTCTCATTCAATTGATCATTCTCGGGGTATCTGGATGGCTCAGTTGTTTAAGTGTCCGGCTTTGGCTCAGGTCATGACCTCACAGTTCATGGGTTTGAGCCCCACATCGGGCTCTGTTTTGACAGCTCAGAGCCTGGAGCCTGCTTTGGATTCTGTTTTCCCCTCTCTCTCTGCTCCTCCCAGCTGGTGCTCTGTCTCTGTCTCTCAAAAATAAATAAACATTTTAAAAAAATAATCATTCTGAACATTGAGAGAGGTAAAGTAAAAATAGAGTTGTTTTTTATCTCAGAGAAAAATAGATGCAGAAAACCTTTTTATTAATATAATTTTGTTTTTAGAGCCTCACCATCTTTGCCATGGTAATTTGAAACACTTTGAAATTTATCAGTGACCCTCTTAAAATGTTGAACACAGCAATGAAAAGCATATATCAACTATTTTCTGTGATCTGTATAGATATTTATAAGTTACATTACATTTAAGGTCAACTAAAGGAAGAAAGATATATGAAATACGTATTTTAATCTTCAAAAGAAGCCTTTCATAATTGAATTGAATACCTCAGCCTGTATTAAAGCAATCTGTTAATCCATCATATTTTAGTTTTCTTAGTTGTATTAGCAATGAGACTCCTAGCTGCAGTGACATTACTTTGTGTTTATGGTATGTTTTAAGGAAGGCAAACTTGTTTTAATAAATGTAGAAATACTTTCCTGAGTCTGCAGTGGAAGTTAGAGACAGATTGTAGGAGAGAGAGGAGGCAGTGCTAGAGGGAAGGAGAAACACAAGTGAAGAATTGAACACTTGTCTGCATCAGTCACTTCAGAGCCAGTGTAATAATAAGGAGAAATTGAAACAAACTGCCTTATACTTCCCATAATTCCCTGGAGGAGTCTATACTCAACACACATTTGTTTGTACTGCAGGGCTTGAGTAAAATTTATATGAGTCTCTTTAATGTTTGGGGGCATTAGTGACTTATAGGGAAGTGGAAGCATTTCATAATTCATGTAAATCTTTTTTCAGGAGGAGATATCTGGGTAAGTAGAAGAATTTCACTTAGTTAAAGGATATCAAGGCATAAAAATAAAATGTGAAAAACTCTGCAAATCGACTAGAAATTGGAGCCAAGCATACGTGGAAACATCTGAATGACCGACTAATAAAATAACAAATCATTTTCTGAGGGAGAAAAGTTATGAAGAGTTAGCATTATCATGATGTCGTCACTGGGTGGATTATTGAAAAAATCATAATGTTCACCATCTGTTCAAGACTCTTTTAGGTAAGATGTAGCTTCTATTTAAGGCTTAAACTCAGACATGTATGTAAAAATGAAGATTCCATGTTCGGGAATCTGTATGCACCAACCGTTTGGATGAAACAGAACCATGTTATCTGCGCTAAAGTAATTGTCCAAATACGAAGAATGACCTATTCATGTACCTAATTTCATGAGTGACACTGGAATCTTGGCACAAACATGGAGGCATTAGATAAGCAATTAACTTCTGTGTGGTTTTAGAGTGCACAAACGAAGGCATACTTCTGAAATACAGGCTGCCAGCCTCAGTGTAGGGTGGCTATTTTGGCATGAACAGGCCCATTAACTGAATAATTAAAAGAGCACTTGGCCCTGATATCCTGAACAAATTCCAGCTTGGTTAATTATATGCACTTATTGCCATTTCAATCCTCTCTGCAATTTCAACTGGACTCAAAGTTTTCCTAAATCTTCTGTCCTAAAATAGGATTCTGCTGAATATAGGGTGTTTTTCTCCTACTTCTGTTTGTGCCCAATTGTTTGGCATTATTCCCATGAAGTTCAATTTGTGGTTTCTAGTAAGAATATAAACACAGAACCTAATCTGAGGAAAATTTGTTGGCAAAATGTGTTCAGTTTCCGTAAGTCCCAAAGACTTCTGGGAAAATTAAAAAAAATAATAATATTGTAAACTGCAGTTAATAACGTACATTAACTATGAACATGGATGTTCATATGAACATTTGAAAATATGTTGGATGTCTGTATCATTTAATAAGTTGCTGGACAAAAGAAGTGCTAACGTAGAATTACTTTCACAGGCAATATCATATCATTTATTACTTTTTCCTGATTGCTTTTCTTTCTAGGTAGGAATGCTTGCACTCCCTAATTTTTTAATTTTTTTTCTCAATTCTCATAGAGTGAAATAGCAAAAAATCAGATATACGTGTGTGTGCATAAAACATTAAATGGATGCCTATTTCAAATATAGTATTTCCATATCACCATTTTTTGCATTTATATAGTTTGTACAGCTGGCCATCTGCTAAAAAAAAAAAAGCATTATTAATTTTTCAGGTCTCCTTTAAAAAGTGAAAACACAAAAGCTAACTGAAATTCTATCAGTGAGCTGGCCTATAGTTGTTATATTTTGACATTGAGTAACTATACCCTACCTTATCAATAACCACCTGATAGACAATGCACTTTACAGTAAGGATCTATATTAAAGAATCAGACAAACCTTATGTTTTTTTCCAACATTGGCATTGAATCTTGAATACAATTTATATGATAATTCTTTTTTTAGGAATATTATTGAAGATATAGATAAAGATAGATACAGATATAAACAAACATATACATGTTGAGTAAGTGCACTTAAAATATTAAAGTTTTAATGCTAATATTCTATATATTATGTAATGCCACATAATGTCAGAGTATGATATAAAATATCAAATGTGCACAGAGATCTTATTAAAATTTGATATCTTAGGGGTGCTTGGGTGGCTCAGTTGGTTAGGTGACCAACTTTGGCTCAGGTCATGATCTCACAGTTCATGAGTTCGAGCCCCGTGTCGAGTTCTGTGCTGACAACTTAGAGCCTGGAGCCCACTTCAGATTCTGTGTCTCCCCCCTCTCTCTACCCCTCCCCTGATCACTCTCTGTGTCTCTCTGTCTCTCAATAATAAATAAACATTAAAAAAATTAAAATTTGAGGGGCGCCTGGGTGGCGCAGTCGGTTAAGCGTCCGACTTCAGCCAGGTCACGATCTCGCGGTCTGTGAGTTTGAGCCCCGCGTCAGGCTCTGGGCTGATGGCTCAGAGCCTGGAGCCTGTTTCCGATTCTGTGTCTCCCTCTCTCTCTGCCCCTCCCCCGTTCATGCTCTGTCTCTCTCTGTCCCAAAATAAATAAACATTGAAAAAAAATTAAAAAAAAAAAATTAAAATTTGATATCTTAAAAGTCTGGAGAAGTATTAGAATAAATATATTGGTTCATAATAAAAGAAGATTTACAACTGAATTAAGTTTCTGGATGCTTATTACTATATTTACTATATCATATGAAAACTATATCACATTTGAAGAGCATGTTTAAAATAATCAGTCAAAAATAGGCCAACTAAAATATATGAAATGCACTTGGTATCTAGGGATGAAGCAAAGTTCAAAGAGCAAACTATATATAGCTTGATTTACATGAAATTTCTGCTACCACCCACAGGCATAACATTATGATGAATGCTCAGGATGGACGCAAAAGGAAGTTGTATATTTAATTATGGGTAATTACTTTCCCAAGAACACATAGGAACCCATTAATTTTCATATCAAATAAGAACCTATGATTTTGGCAAGATTTTAGAACATTTTGATGACGCTTACCAATTGTGAGCCAGTACACTGTGGGCGGGATTGATTTTGGCTTGCAGTGTGCATTGTAGGTACTCAGTACATATTGGATAATTGAGCAAAGCTATTATTAAATAATACCCAAGGATGCACTACTAACCCAGGAATTAATATTGTTAGGGCTTCAAATGGTACTTTTAAAACATGCTTCTTTTAGATCCTCATTTGATGGCACTGTCTGAAAGAACCAAGGGATTAGAAATCTGAATTGAGAACCTAATTTTTTTTCTTAAAATGACTTTTGACCACAAGCATATAAATGTGTTTAGTTAAGATGAAATAAAATGTTCACATTTGGCATTGTATTCCAGCTAGAATGCTAAATTCTGTTTGAATTTGCTTCCATAATCATACCCAATTCATTTAATATGTTTTCTGCAATTACTACTTTTTAAAATTTCCACTATATGCTGAATGGTGATAAAACTAAAGTTCAAGAACAAAATTCCTATATTAACCTTTTTTTATTTTATTTTATTTTATTTTATTTTATTTTATTTTATTTTATCTTATTTATTTATTTTTAAATATTTATTTATTTTTGAGACAGAGAGAGAGAGTGCAAAAGTGGGGAAGGATACAAAGAGAGGGAGACACAGAATATGAAGTAGGTTTCAGGCTCCACAGTGTCATTGCAGAGCTGGATATGGGGCTCGAACTTATGAGTCAAGCCCTGAGATCATGACCTGAGCTGAAGTAGGACTGAGACACCCAGGCATCCCTTAAGCTTATTTTAAAGTACATTTTTTTTTATTTTTATATGTCAAAAATTTGAATACCTATAATAATAAAATTAATTATTAGAAATCACCCTGGGGGCATCTGGGTGGCTCAGTTGGTTAAGTGTCTGGCTCTTGATTTTGGCTCAGGTCATGATCTCACAGATCATGAAATCAACCCCCACATCAGGCTCTGCCTTGACAGCAAGGAGGCTGTTTGGGATTCTCTCCCTCTCTCTGACCCTCCCCTGCTTGCCCTCTCTCTCTCTCAAAAGAAAATACATAAATAAACTTAAAACAAACAAACCAACAAAAGAAATGGGGGCACCTGGGTGACACGGTCAATTAAGCGTCTGACTTCGGCTCAGGTCATGATCTCAGGGTTCTTGAGTTGGAGCCCCCCATCAGGCTCTCTGCTGACAGTTCAGAGCCTGGAGCCTGATTCAGATTCTTTGTCTCCCTCTCTCTCTGCCCCACCCCCTGCTCATGCTCTCTTTCTCTCTCTCTCTCTCTCAAAAATAAATAAACAGTTAAAAAAAATTTAAAAAAAGAAATCACCTTGAATGCATTATATAAAAAAAAACATGAAGGCAATTTTTAAAAATATAGTATAAATTCTGGAAACATTGACCCTATTTTTAAAAACTTAAATGTCAAGCATTATAAGCATAGATATATTAGGTACATTGAAGATAAATTTTAAACTATGTATTTGTATGTATGTGCATGTGTATTTTTTTATTTAATATATTTAAATAAGGGATTATAATGATATTTTATATTTTTGTTTTCTCTGGTGTAACTTTTTTTCTTCTATTTATGACCAAGGCTCAGTTTAAAAAAAAAATAGAATTCCTGGGAATAAGAGTCTAAAACTATAGAATACCAATAAATTGCAAATCAGGCATAAATTTATTATGCTTGTTACATTTTCTTTTAAGGTTTTAAACTGAATAGACAAAGTGAAAAAAATCAGTGTTACATAAATTATTTTTCAATATGTTAACAAATGGCAGGAAAACCGGTAATCACTACAAAATAGAAACTTTGCTATATAAATAGTTTACTATCAGTAAAGCAATGGCAATAATTAATAAAGGTAGTTGTTCTTTTTGTGCCATATTTTCTGTTCCTGATTTTGGTCAATTTCTCACATAAAATCGGTATATTTCTAGAGAAAACTTGTTCTATGTTGTTCTAAGTAATGCAGAAAAAAATGGAAATGTTCCATGCAGGGATGAAGCCTTGTCTTACACATCTTACAGTTGAGGTGGAAAGCCCCAAGGTGGTGTCTACAGGAGGTTAAAGCAACCAGTAAAGGCAATAAGCTGGCACATTTATTTGTGTGTGAGGGCAAAAGCAAATTGTTTTTCAGTTAATCTCCCTAGCAAGTTACTTTTGTTTTGTTTTGTTTTGTTTTGTTTTGTTTTGTTTTCTTTAATATGTAAGTTTAATACCCTGGGTGGGTGTATCTTGCATTTGAGTTCCCTTTCTTCTTAGGTTAATCCATTAAAGATGTCATGAAGTCTTTCAGATTGTATTAAACTTCCATCACTCCAAATCTCTATTAAATTATTGTCAAAGTTATGAAGCTCAGTCTCAGAGGAATTTGCAGAGGACTGTGGTCTACATCAGGGATGAAACAGGAAAAGGAAAGGCCAGGACAGGAACTTCAGGGCCAGTCCCCCTCAAGAAAAGGTAATTAATGTCCAGAAGTCCAAAGTCAGAGAGAAAAAAAAAAGACAGAAATCAACATGCAGGAAAGATTTGGGACAAGGAAATATGCCCCAAAGATTCCAGAAATACCTTTTTTTTTTGACAAATGTTTATTCTCAAAATTTCAAAAATGACTGGTTCATTTTACGGCCACTATCATGTTGTTACTTATTTTGTTTTCCATTGAAGGTAACAAAAAGCTTGAATTTCCCATGAAGATATATATGTTAGATCTTTATTATTATCAGTAGATATAAAATACTTTTAGTCATTAATTACTGTTCAGAGTGTTACATATTTATTTGATATAATTAAAGTTATTTCATGGCAAAGACGTGGTGATCTTTTAAACCTACCTTTCAATTGGTTTCATTTTGCAAGAATTATGAGTATGTGGTCACAAAGGAATGTCTATTTACAGGAAGCTTGTCTCTGGAGTTACCTGCATATATAAAACCTAGAGAAAACATCTGTGAAAGGCAAAACTCATTTGGTTCCTAATAAAAGTTACCCTTGGGAAGGTCATTCAGTCTATGAGATCTTTCACTGCCACTGCACACTTCAGAAGGAAGAAAATAAGAACATCAAAGTCTTACTATTTTATAAATAACTTTGTCAGTTACCAGTTTAAGACCTTTTTAAAAATGCACAGTCAGCAATATAGTTGTAAAAGGCAAAAGGAACTGAAATTCAACGCCCCCACTGTGCATTCTACCTTCACACTAACTGGGGGCTGTGAGTTGTTTAAAGAGAAATATTGGAAACTAAGAGCAGAGACTGAAAGGCGCACATACCTCATAAATGGTTTTCACCTGCTCTCAGTTGCAATCATTGAATCAAGTGGGAGGCACAGTGCTTCCCGAAGAGTTTAGTTGTCATTTGACAACAGAAATATACCAAGTGCATACACTCCTACCAGTGCACTTAAAGCAACCTGGTTCAGAAGTGATTTCAAACTTGGCAAAATTTTAATATTTATGTCTGTTTTCTTTTGTGTTTGAAGAAATTAATGTGCATTTACATTGGACCATCTTAACAAATAGAACAATTTTCAGTGAAACACAGTGTTCCTAAGTACATCCCTTATTTACAGAAAAATCTTTTTCTTTAATACAGCTTCTTTTCAGGGAGCCTTGGTGGATCAGTCAGACTTTGGCTCAGGTCACGATCTCATGGTCAATGAGTTCGAGCTCTGTGTGGGGCTCTGTGCTGACAGCTCAGAGCCTGGAGCCTGCTTTGGATTCTGTGTCTCCTTTTCTCTCTACTCTCCCCCCCGCTTCTCTCTCTCTCTCTCTCAAAAATAAACATTAAAAAATTAATTAAAAAATAAAGTTTCTTTTCAGATAACACAGCTTCCAGGGAGACATGCATGCATTTCTGAGAAAAATAAATATCTTCCACAGTCACACAGACCAATTGACTCCAACCTGGCAGTCAGTGTGGTGACACATGTCACAGCTAGAACATGCTCACACCCAAAGCCCACATCTGCAGGCTTACAATGGAAGATGATTTCTGTAAATATAGGCAATATTCTATTAATTGATAATCTGATTTGCTTGCATTGTCACATATAAGAATTAATAAATTTTTAGAAAACAGAAAAAAAGGCACCAAAAAACAAAATTTAGAATAACAGAGGATCTTTTTAATCTTAATACAAGAAAAAAATCCATTTAAGTTTTCGTGGCAAAGTAAGAATTAATTCCAAAATCTCCCATTAAGGATTTATAATAAAATACCAGTAATATTAAAGCAATTAGTTACACAACTTTCAAATTTGCTTTTCCTGCTCTCCAAGAACTGACATTCTGTTGCTTCATTACTTTCTATTCTCCAACAACTTTTGAACAAAGTAGTTGAAGAGGCAGTCTAGTTATTTTGAGTTTCTCAATTCAGTCCAACAAATATTTATTAAATATCTCCTATATAGCAGATACTGTGTCAGGCACTATAATAATGGAATGAAGGACAAATGATTCCAACTCTACTCTACTAGCTTAATTCTAGGGAAGTCAAGGGAAGAGAAACAGACATAAGCAGGCTCCACGCTGTCCGCGCAGAGCCGGCAGTGTCAAGATCTCATGATCTGTGAGAACATGACCTGAGCTGAAATCAAGAGCTGGTCAATGCTTAACTGACTGAGCCATCCAGATGCCCCAACAACAGACTGCTAATGTCGTCTGTACGACAGACGTGTGTACACACACACAGTACAAGCATTCTCAGCCCCATACAACTAACAGAATGCTGAAAACATCTGTTTGCAAGATTCCTGCAGAATTTAAAAATTATAGTTTAAAGCACTGACTTTTGGGTGCATTTGAGTCTGAAAAGTCAATAGCTTCAGTAGTCCTCTACTTTGTGTGAGTACCACGATCATGTTGTGAGTGTCTGGGCCTATTTGGCCACACACCCATTCCTGGCCAGCTCCTGCTCTATCCTGTAGTGCGGGGTGGATGACTGCTCATTGGTTTTCCCAGGTTCTGAGATGAGTGGGGACTGAATGGTGGAAGAAGGGACAAGCTAGGGTGCCTCTCTCTCTCTTACTATATGCCCATTTCTCCTGAACAGGCTGCTTCTCTGGGCAGCTCCTCAGTTCCAGCACCACTGAGTCTCCTTTTGTCTTTCCCATGAAGCAGTGATGAGGTTGGGACCATTGGGTGGCTCAGTTGGCTAAGCATCCTACTCTTGATCTCAGCTCAGGTCTTGATCTCAGGGTCTTGAGTTCAAGCCCCGTGTTGGGCATGGAGTCTACTTAAACAAACAAAGAAATAAACAAAAAAAACAAAACAAAACGAAGGGATGGGGCTTTCTGTTGTGGCTGACTTTTTTCTGGGTTGCCTAGATGTCTTTTTTTCTGTTTAGCATCTAAACTATTATGTAACCATGGAAACTAACCTTTGCATACAATACGCTATGTTTTAAATACTCAGAGTAGTTTCTGTGTTGTGGATTCAACCCTGACTGCCATGCTTCCTGGTTACTATACCACTCTAAAGAGTTGAATTGAAGTGTGTTCAGAGGTGTGTTGAGTCATTTTCATTTACCCTGAATCATCCCAGTCAGTTTTGCTATAACAGTGATAAATGCTTAACATTAATTGTGCTTTTATTAACTTCTATGCATTTGACACGTATTATTTTATTTAATCCTTTCAAGAACTCTAGAAGGTCAGCACAATCATTTTTCAAGTTCACAAATAAAGAAACCGAGACCTAGAAAGTTACTGTGACTTGTCCAAGGCTACCTTGTTAACAGCAGAACCAGGATTATATCTGGCTTTTAAATTCCACTGATACTGCTTAATGTAGTTACCTCATAGGGGCACCTGGGTGGTTCAGTGGGTTAAGTATCCAACTCTTGACTTCCTCTCAGGTCATGATCTCACAGTTCACGGCTTTGAGCCCTGTGTGGCGCTCTACATTAACAGTGCAGAACCTGCTTGGGATTCTTTCTCTCTCTCTTCTCTTTCTGCCTCTTCCCTGCTCACTCTCTCTCAAAATAAATAAATAACCTTAAAAAAACAAAAACAAGATACCTCCCCAGAGCCAGGCATCATTTCAGCCTAATGCCATTTTCCTCCCCTCTTTACTGTAGTCTACATTTGTTATTTGCTACTTTAAATATTATGCATTCTGGGAAATAAAAAAAATTAACCTGTTAGTATTAAATCTATAATATGGACAAATACAGTCCATGTAAGAAGCTAGATATACTCTTATGAATACAGCATTCTAGCTTTAATTTATGAACATGAGGATTATTTTCATTGTTTACTTTCTGATTGTCTGCAGTGCTCTGATGTGTAAAGTTTGCTTGATACCTGAGCTTTTAGTGTCTAAATTACTTCTACACACATAGGAGCTCTGTTAAATTGTGGTCTCTTTGAAGGAAAAAAAATATATTTTATTAATCTCTGCACTCTCAGTCTGTAGTTCCAGATCTGAGTCTTTGGAGACACTTGATAAATGTGATTTGTAGCAGCAATTGGATGAGTATATGTGTAAGTGAATATGTATAAGGAGATATATGTGTGTAAGCCTCTAAAATAAATATATAAGTACCTCTAAAATAAATACCCCCAGATTATGCAGAATATTTCTTCCATAACTTAAGAATTATTCCATATTACATACACAATCCTGCAGTATGCAATTTAAATGTAATTTATTAATACATTCTTTGAATAGAAGGAATAAACTCAGTTGTAGCAATACTATGGTCACATTTTACTTGGGCATCAACGATTTTGACTTCTGGTCTTGCATGGCAGTCTGAATACACAAGTATTTTCTAGAATCTTCTGAAACCCTATTAAAATGGTAGCAAAGAGGTTAAAAACCTCTTGGAAACCCAAGGAAAAAGAGAACAAGATAGAATACTATAACAGATAAGAGCTGCCAACTGATTTTGTAAGCTAATAAGTTGATGAATAATTAGACTGGTTACATGAGAAGAACTGAAACCATAGCTTGTGGTGGGCTAGAGCAACCAAAGCAGGGTGACTCATTTTGTGGAGTGATGCAAAGAGTCAGCTTTTGGAGATATTAGACACCCCACAAGGTAGGAAGTTTGTATGAAACTGGTTACATGAGAGATGGTTGGAAAGCTCATACGACAAGCAATTACAGTCTCAAATGCTCCCCCTCCCAGTATGAGTAAACAGGCAATAATCTCTTTCCACTTTGGTAAAAAATTGCAGGTTTACTTCCTGGAAATACTGAACCACACAGCTTATAATCTTAGAGAGGTTCAGCATCATCAAGACTGGTGGAAAATGATTTCATCCAGAAAAATATTAGAATTTATATGCTGAATTGTGGACCCTCCACCCCACCAAAATGATAAAAGATAGACCTATAATCCTAGTAGAAGTTTGAAGAATTCCCATCCTGATACAACTCATCTGCTCAAAAGAAAAAGCCCATGAAAAACTAATAAAGCTGAGTATATATGTATATACTGTATATGAGTATATGGTATTTTTCTAATAAGAAACCAAAATACCACTCTGATCACCTTTGCAAGGAGATCTGCCAGTTAACAAACACCATCTATTCGTACAGAACTTCCAATAACCATATTAAGGCTCCAATAGCAAATATGAATAAATTATAAGAAATATGCTGACCTTGAAGGAAGCCACTTACAGTAATCATAGAGTCAAGACAAACTAACAAGAACATAAAAAGTGTAAAGGATAATGTAAAGGGCAAGAAAAAAACTTCATAAATTCTATATTTGATATTTTTAAATGCAAAGAGAAGACAGTGTACCAGTAGAATAAAACCAGGATGCTATATAAAAGGAACATTCAGAAAACAAACAAAACACTCTTGAATTAAACCTATTATAGAATTAAAATACACACACACTCACACACACACACACACACACACACACACACACACACACAAACTTCCTACGGAAGAACTGAATGAAAACCTTCCCCCATAAAAGGCATAAAACATGGAGATGAAAGTATAAGGAAAAAAGCTGACATCACTGAATCAGTTCAAGGAGTTCATTTTCTAAATAATAGGAGTCCCAAAAGGAGGAGAAAAAAGAATATGACAAGGTAGAATTATCACAGAAATAATACAAATAAATGTTCCAAAGCTTAAGAACATAAATTTCCAAGTTAAAAAGGCCAACTCAAATCCTAATATAATGAATAAAAAAAGACTCTTTCCAAGGCTCATCACTGTGAAATGTCAGAATACTAGGGATCCAGAGGAAATTCTAAAAAACATCAGAGAGTTGGGGCGCCTGGGTGGCGCAGTCGGTTAAGCGTCCGACTTCAGCCAGGTCACGATCTCGCGGTCCGTGAGTTCGAGCCCCGCGTCAGGCTCTGGGCTGATGGCTCGGAGCCTGGAGCCTGTTTCCGATTCTGTGTCTCCCTCTCTCTCTGCCCCTCCCCCGTTCATGCTCTGTCTCTCTCTGTCCCAAAAATAAATAAACGTTGAAAAAAAAAAAATTTAAAAAAATAAAAAATAAAAAAAAAAATAAATAAATAAAAAACATCAGAGAGCAAAATCAAGTCATTTATAATTGATCAAGAGTCAGAATGATATCAGAATTCTTAAAACATCATTAAAAGCTGGCGTAATGCCTTCTAAGTAAAAAATGTATGTTGGTTTGAACTGGGCAGAGGGAGAGAGTAGAATTCTTTATCCTGCCAAATTAGTAATCATAGTATATTTTAATGATTTTCTATATATTTTTGACTCCCAAGTACCATTCTTAAGAAGTTACTATAGAACAATAGAGAATTTGGCCTTGCTCAGAGAAATGTTCTGGGTTTTGTCCTTGGAACTTTAAGCCTAAGAGGAATGTCTGTGTTCACCTGGTGGCCTTGGGTCATGCCAGACAGTCTAACAGTGTGAATTAGGGTGAAGGCTAGCCATACCAGAAAGACAAATAATGACATGGAGGGTGAGGATTTGGGGCCATATATCAATCAACCTGGAGACTGCGATCAACCATGTGTACAATCAATCCATCAACCAGGCCAATGTAATAGCATTCCAATACAAACAGAACGCCAAAGCTCAGAGCAGCTTTCCTGGTTGGCAATACTTCATGTGTATTGTCACACATGGATGCCTGGAAACTAATGCATCCTGACTTCATAGGGAGAGGACAAGGAAGTTCTGGTACTTCCCCAGACTCCCCTCTGTGTTTCTTCCCTTGACTAATTTCTGTGTCTTTCCTTGTAATAAATCATAGCTGTGAGTAAAATAGCTACGAGTAAAATAGCTTTCAGTGATTTTGTGAGTCTGTCTAGGAAAAAACTGAGGTGGTTTTGCAAAACCTCCACACTTATAATTGTGGTGAGACATGAGGGTGGTAGACTATGCTCTCTCTAAACTTTCTAGTTGGTTCTCCAACTATTGCAAATATGCACCACCAAATGAAGAAATAAATTGGGAAAGAGTATATGTTGGGATCCTAGAAATGAGAAATGTAACAAAGGTGAGTGAAATTCTCAGGACGATAAAGAAAAGACATCCCATGATGGCAGCTGTACAAAGAAAGACTTTGTAAGCAGCCAGATTGGAACAGTGGGCAAAGAGATCTATAAAAGCATTAAGGAAAAGAAAGATGTAGGGAAGAGACTGGAGGGGAGGGCAGCTTCTAAATGGAAACCCTAATGCAAGATGGCAACAGGTTAGGATTATGTAGGAACATGAGCCACTATTGCTCAATTTTTCAATTTCTCAAGCTGGAAATACAGATTTGTAAATGAGAACTTTGTTTATATGAAAATGCTCAATTTTTTAATGTTGACGAATTCAAACATTTTGTTGTGTAAACATGACATATCTGTGGGCTGAATTCCACCAACACGCCCCAGTTTACAGTTTTGCTCCACAGCACTTGTTTTTTATTTTTTATTTTTAGTTTGCTTATTTTTTGAGAAAGAGAAAGCAGGAGAAGGCCAGAGAGAGAGGGAGAGAGAGAATCCCAAGCAGTCTCTGCACTGTCAGTGGAGAGGCTGTTGTGGGGCTTGAATTCACGAAGCGTGAGATCACGACCTGAGCCGAAACCAAGAGTCGGACACTCAAACAACTGAGCCACCCAGGCACCCCAACTCTACAGCACTTTTTGTTCCCCAGATCAGGAAGTGCCAAAAGAAAGGCTCTGATGATGCTCTATATTTATTGCTAATTCATTTATTTTATTTTATTAATTCTATTCCAATCCATTCCTCATGATCACAGAATTTTTATTATTTATTTATTTGTGTCTTATTTACTTATTTATTTATTTTACTTACTTGTTATTTGTGATTATATTATTATTTATTTTATTTGACTATGTACTTATTATTTATTTCCACTAGTGACTTGGAATTCTGGATCTGCTAGGTTCATACAATGCTAAATGTTCATTTATTAGCTTAATCCATAGGCAGGTGAGAGTACATACTTCTGAAATATTCTTATGTGAGAAGCCAACTGCCAGGTTTGAGTTGAAGAGCTTCATATACATATCAAATGTAAGATGTAAGATGTTGGCATCCTTAGGAAAAGACCAAAGCCTCTCTCATCTTGCGACTCTCCATGGTGAGGATATTTTCCCAGGAGCCAATTCTGTCAGGAACCTCCTGCAAAATGGTGCTCCAGTTTCAAAATATAGCCAGAGTTCTTGAGAAGTCAGAACTCCTTCAAATAATATCTAGAATGGAACCATTCTCACTGCTTCCATCACTCCCCAGCGCCCTCCACTCCAGTATACATCTGTCACCCAGATACTTACAATAGAACTTCAAACTGGTCACCCGCTTCCATTCTTGACCTCCTCAATCTGTTCTCACCACAGGACCAGAGTGTTCCTTTAAAACAAGAAGTCAGATGATGTTGGTTATGTGCTCCAAGTTGTCCAGTGTCTTCATTTCACTCAGAGTTAAAGCCAGTGTAATCACATCATTTACAGCCTCTGCTCCCAGCCCACTTTCCCCCTGCTCTCTCCTCACTTGCTCGGCTTTTAGCACAATTGACCTCCGTGGTAGGCTGAAAAATGTCCCCCTCCCAAAAGTTATGCATCTCAAATCATCAGAACTTGTAAATTTTACTTTATAGGACAAAGGAGGTGATTAGGTTAAGGGTCATGGGAAGATCTGCTTCTTCCAGACTATCTGGGAGGGCCATAAATGCAATCATCTGTATCCTTATTGGAGAAACAGAGGGAGCTTTGAGAAAGACACACCAAAGTAAAGGCTATGTGAAGACAGGGAGATTGGAGAGATCTGGCCACAAACCAAGGAACACCTGTGGCTACCAGAATCTGGAAAAGGCAGCAAATAGAATCTCCTCTGGAGTCTCCAGAGAGTATGGTCTAACACCTTGATTTCAGAATCCCATTCTCCAAAACTGTGAGAGGATGAATTTCTATTATTTTAAGCCACCACATTTATGATCATTTGTTATAGAGGAGAGTAATACTGCTGCTTTAGCCATATGGCCTCTTTGCTTTCTTTGAAGGACTTCAGACACATTCCAGGCCCAGGAAAGGTAATCTCCAGTTCTTTCTGATTGAAATATTCTTCTCCCACATATCCAAACGGCCTCTCTAGTTCTTTCCTGAAGTACCACTTGCCTGATCACAGTCCAGCATGGTAACCACCAGCACTCTAGTCTTTCACCTCACTTCTCCCCACAGCGCTTACTTAAAACACTTCATTTCACTTACAAATGTGTCTATTACCTGTCTCCCTCCATAACAAGGAGAACATAAACTCAATGTGGGGAGGTTCCTGCATCTTCTTGGTTTACCCTGGATCTCCAGGGGTTGCATCAGTGCCGAAGGCTTAGAAAGCACTCGAGATGTGTTTAAGGGGGGCACCTGGGTGGCTCAGTCAGTTAAGCATCTGACTTCGGCTCAGGTTATGATCTCACTGTTCCTAAGTTCCTGAGTTAGAGTCCAACACAGAGTTGTCTGCTGTCCGTGCTGAGCCCACTTTGGATCCTCTCTCCCCCTCTCTAAGGAGCACTTGCGTGCATGAGAAAATCAAGGAACCAAGCAGAGACCCAGAATCCAGACCACAGTGCAATCTTTTTTTGCTTTTGAATTAGGTCAGCGTGTTAGGATGTACACTTCCTTTTAATACTTACTAAACTATTTTTTTTTCTTTTAACACAGTTTTCATTTTCTTAACAGTCTTTTGCAAGTGTGTGTGATCTAATTCAAATAAAATGTTAACACTTTTAGTATGAATTGCCTTATTTTGTTAAACTTGTTTTAAAGTTTTGTTAAACTTATTTTCTTAAACTTGTTTTGCATTTTTTCTATTACTTTGAACATTTTATTTTTAGTCTACTTTTTATTGGTCAATGCATCCTTCTTTAGTCTTTTACCTCCAACTTTCTTTCATCTATTACTAATTTTAGTTTACTTCTTCATTTACATTTTATCCAAATTGATCTTGATACAGTGGTTAAGAGTTTAGCCTCTGGAATCATTGTATCCAAGTTTGAATCCCTCTTTGATACACAGTAGATAGGAGGCTTTGGGAAAGTTACCTAATTTTCCTGTCTAATGATAATAATAATAATCCCTCACATAGAAGGATTCAATTTATACAAATTAAAGATTGAGTATAATTTAAGTTCATCTAACAGTGTCTGGCTTAGAGTATCCCTCAAAAAAGGATTTTTAGGTTCCAAAGTTTTTCATTACATGATTTTTATGTCTGACTTTTCCTTATTTATTTTATTATGACAAGCAGACAGCATAGGCATAAATTAAACATTAGAATCATCAAATTTTTAAAAGGCCAATTTATTTTGGGTATTTTTAAATGTAAATTACTCATCAACCGTGCATCTCCTATCTACCTGCATTCCTGCAATACAATCCATAAGCTAAGATCTGTGTACTAATACCAGCACATGGATAGGGAGGTATCATTAACATTAGGTCATCAAAACAGCAACATCTGTATTGTGTGTTCCATAATAAATAAAGGAGGGGGGAGAGCATTTTAAAACATGAAGTAAACTGCCCTAAAGGCTAAAATTGGTGCCAACTTAATAAGCCCACTACGGTTTATGAAATATTTGTGCTCTGTCTGACAGCCTACAGTAAAAACCTGTGGTAGGTTTTCAATTGGATAAAAGGAAAAACAGAGTATATTGGAATGAGGCCACATTTATCTAAATCAGCAGAGACATTTCCTATTGCAGTGACCTTCACTGTGTTTTGAGGACTACAACAGCACTGAGAAACATTTTTTTTTCCTTAACTACATAAAATACTCTGAAAGAATTTCTCTTTAGGTTTTTTCCCCCTATGATCAAGTATTCAAGACCTCATTACAAGGATTTCATATGTTTGATGTTATTACACATTTCTCTCCACCACTATGAGCAAATCTTACATTTTATAGAAATGCTAAAATTCTCCTAGAAATGTCGTATTCCTTCCCCTGATGATCATCACTCAGAACAACAGCTTTTTAAAAACCCATTGTGCTGACATCTATGGAGAGGAATAATCTTAAAATGACTGGAATCAATCAACATAATGGAAAATCTAATGTTTAACATCTGTATAAATACTTAGATATGGGACAAAGTAAAGAGTCTGGGTAAACTAAATTCTTTTCTTTTCTTTATTTTTGAAAGAGATGTTGGACTGAATTTTTAATCTCTTCACTTATTATAGATTATCAGACAGCAGATAAGATCCAGTCTGATTGTCTAAGTCATTCTACAGGTCCCCACAATTTTAATACAAATCATAATTTGTTCAAGTTGCCAAAATTTAAAATATACTAATTTAAAACACGAGTGATTAAATTAGAAGTAATGACATTTTGTTTTTGAATTAGAAATACAAATATGGAGTTAATTTCATCTTAGCTTTCTCTATCTTTCCATTTGGAAAAATTAGCTTTTCTGAACTTTGTCAAATTGTTGTCACTTGGTAATTAAAGCAGAGTATACATACCCTTTTGTTTTCTATAACTTAATACATATGTGCAGATACATGTATATGTAATATGCTTTTGAGTATAATATAAAATAGATTCCATACAAGGGTGCATTCCCCTGGCATTCCCATACTAATATGAATATGTCCACTGGCTTATGTAAACTGATTCCTTAAAAAGTAATCCAAAATGTCAAGTATGTTCCTATAATTTAAGGGGAAAAAACCTTATCCATGATGTTTGCTTATTCATAGCTCTTTTTATGTATAATTTGCTTATGAGTTATGACTAGAAATATGACCTGAAAGGTCTTTGTTCTTCATACTGTGACCCATCTGGCCCTGTATCACTGACTAAAATTGCTGCACGAGACATCCTTTGAGTTAGACAATGAGAGCATCTGTGAAAATTAAACATGATCTATTACAGGTGATACATTATGCCTTATAAGCCATTGTCTGTGATTGGTTTATCAAATTATTCTGCAATGTAGTATGGCTTTCAAGGAAAGGACTAAAGAATTGCCAGAATTTAATCTGATAGATGGGTACAGAAGAGAAGCTGGCAGGCAAAATGGAAGGAAATGTAAAAGACAAGGTCAGAGAGATGATGGGCAGAGCATGTAGGACTTTGCCAATCATTGTAAGGATGCCAGCTCTTACTCTTAAGGAAATAAGAAGCTATTGCAGGGTTCCATCTAAGAAGTAGCATGATCTGAGTTACATTTTCACAGGATCACTATGGCTATTGTTTTGAGAATAGTCTTCAGTTAGATAACAGTAGGAACCAAGAGAATGGTAGTGCTACAATTTCACTAATACTAATGCAGGTGAGAGATAATGTTGCCTGGGGCCCACAAGGATGGTAGCAGAAGTGATGAAAATGATCACAATCACTTTCAAATATATCCCAATATTATTCCCTGGTGGGTTAGATGTGAGAATGAGAAAAATAAAGGAGCCAAAAATGACTTCATGACATTTGTAGATAGTTGTGACTGTTAAGAGTTGTACTGAGCTAGAGAGAGCTGAGCTGCCAAGGGTAGAGCAATCTGTTCAGATACAATGTCAAAATGAAAGTAACCACCAAGCCTTTAATCACCACAAGACCATAATCAAGAGGCTATCAGGCAGTAGATGCTGTTCCTCAACATTTCCTTTTTTCCCAGGGAATGACTCCTGGTGAGGGTTAAGTGGATCCACACAGACTTGGGTTTCATTATGTTGCTAATGGAGACCCCAACAACAGGCTTTTGTCATGTTTTGGACCCCAGGTCCTGGGAAGGAGAAGGAGTAGAACCAGGGGTGGACAATTCAGAGTCAGAGTGGGGAAAAATATCTCTATGGTTTTCTCCTCTTCTCCCAATAAGGAGGTCTTGGCAGGGGCACTGGGGAAGGCATCACTGAGGACCCTCTGGTTGGAGCCTCCTGATCTAGGCATATATGTAAGAGCATGGGCCATGGGGGGGGGGGGGATGAATCCTTGACTGCAACTCCATTCAGATACTGCAATGCACTGGCAGTGCCCCACGTCTGGGATGCATAGGGCAGTTTTCTACCTTTAGTCTTGCCAGATCAAGCCTCCGTAAACTGTCTAACCATGAGGCCTCAAAGATCACACGTAGATCAAAAACATAGGTTTTTGGTCACAAAGCAGACTCCACATTAACATTAACATTAACTGAAATAAAGCAGACTATACACATACAAGATTTTTCAAAGAAGATAGAGGAGTTCAGTTCTGTGCATATTCTATCTCATTTCCTGAATCAGTCAGCTTAAGCTAAAATATAATGTAATAAGAAGCAACCTTAAAATCTCAGTAGTTTGCAAAGATAAAAATTTATTTTTTTCTAACACTACCTACATATCCATTGCAGATTACTTAAATCCCTGAGTCTCTGCCTTATGCTCTTTGGTTAGTTGGTTGACTTTTGATTTTATTTTGCAACATTGTTAGAACTTGTGAGAGAAAGAAAAGAGAGATGAGCACCACTTACTGCTGGTCCTTAAAACTTCTGCCTGAAGCTGGGTCACTTAAGGTTTCTCCAGAGAAGCAGAGTCAATAGGAGACAGACAGAGAGGGAGATTCATCTCACTTAGTTAGGCAAGTCTGAAATCTGTAGGGGAAGAGAGGGGTCTGTCAAGAAGAGCAGGTTGGACAACCTGGAATTTCTTTCAAGAGCTGGCACTACAGTCTAGAAGCAAAATTTCTTCTTTTTTAGTGAAACCTCAGTTCTGTTTTTAAGGCCTTTTAACTGATTGGCTCAAGCCATTAGGATTATGCAGGATAATCTCCTTTACAGAAAGTCAACTGATTGTAGGTGCTAATCATATCTACAAAATCTCTTCACAAGAATACCAAATTTATGTTTGAGTTCTTGGGTACTGTAGCCTAACCAAGTTGTCCATAAACGTTACCATCACATTGACAGTGTTTCCCTGGTCAGATGAGGTCACATGACCACAACTAAGCTTTGCAGAGCAAGGGTGTATAATCTTTTTGCAGAAAGGAGCTACAGGGAAATGGTACCTCGCAGAGGGAAAGAGAATAGTTTGAACTCTGATGAAATCTGTTACATTTTTTGAACTTATTATTTGTCTTTTGTTGCTTGCTTTCCTATTGCTTTCCTCATATTCTGTGTTTTTATTCCAGAAGATCCAAAACCACACTTTGTACACCATTAAGGAGAGACATGAATGTCTTTCCCATCTAGTGAAGGTACTGGCAATAAATAAACTAAATCTTGGTCCCCAGATGCCATGGCAAGACTCCCTAGGTAGCCATCATTCCACACTCTGGAAGCATCTTAGGTAACTGAGGGATACAACCTTTTGTGGATTCAAGAACAATAAACTGAAAGCCAGTAGAAAAGACTCTGGCCCCTACAGTAACCTCCACAACACAACTTAATTGTGGGCCATTTTAAGACCTTGATAAGAGTTATAATGTTTGATATCTTTAACCAACTAAGATTCTTGCGATGGGAAGTAATAAAAAACCAAACCAGAACTGTATTGAGTAAAAAAAAAAAAAAAAAGAATTAATTTTCTTCTCTAATTAAAAAGTTCAGATATAAGATCGACTTCAGGGACAGCAGGATCAGAAGTTCCTCATGGAGCAGTGGCTGGACAAATGATAACTAGTAGTTACAACAACTCCGTGTTATCTTTCTTCTTAAACTCAATCTCCTTTGCATATTTGAAAGATGACCACAAGAATTCAGATCCCAGATCTGCATATTCTCAAGCTCAGTGGAAAAAGAAGACGGCTTTTCCCCTCAACAGTCAGTTGGACAGCAGTCCTGAGGCTGGCTTATGCTGTCACAAATCATGCTTCTGCCTGGGAAAATCACTCTGGCCAGCAAGATGGCTTAAGCCAATTAGTTCCCTTTTCTGGAGGTGAGGAGAGGTAGATTTTGGCTACCAAAAACACAGGAATTGATAATAGGAGGCAATTTCCCCCAAGGAAATCTAGAATTCTCTTTTAATGAAAGGAGTGAATATAGAACTTGGGAGGGTAAAGTTATTTAGTAAACAAAATTACCAGATATTCTTTATCTGTAACATAAAGGATATATATTAGATGATTTCAAATGTCTCTTCAAGATCAGTGTTTTCTCCATGTCCCTATGTCATTTCATGTTGTGAACCTCTGGGTCCCCTTTAATGGTGAGATTCATGGGCGTCCAAGGATCCTGCTGAAATCGGTAACATTATATGAACACAAGCTTAAAACATCGTAGTGTAGTTAAAACAATCATTCTGAGGGGTTCTCGTTTGTTTGTTTTGTTTGTTCTGTTTCCATTTAGAAGCTAAGCTGTAGTTTTTTAATTATGGGGTGGATAAATTAGTCTTGACTTTTATGGATATACCATTAATCTAGTAACCATAGCTGCTAGTTGATTTCTACTCTTTCTGAACATGGAAGTTTTGGTATATGCAACTTGTGAAAAATGGGTATCAAAAAGATACTATTAAATGTGTGAATAATACACAATGTTGTTTCATAATAAAATTATGTCTCAGTTGTTTTTTTTTTTTGTTTTTTATATTTTGATTTTACCAATTGTAATTCCTGACATAAAATGGACAGTTAATATTTATAGTCCTTCAATGAACATTTTAATATGTTACCATAAAGTTTTCTTACTTATATAGAGAATTATCTATTACTTTTTCAAGTCATTATACTTATTTTTCAAGGGCTGACACTAACTCATTCCATTCTGCTTTGGCAATAGATAACAGAGAAGAATAATTACCACTTTCAAAATAAGGGTACAAATTCTTGACCTATGTATTATGATTATGACTTGAAGTGTTTGTATTTAATGAACCTTGAAAGAATAGAATGCTTAAATTTTCAAATAATGTGGTCCATTATGATGACATTTAAACTTTAAAGTGGTAATTAAAATGGTTAATAGCAGATATAGCTACTCTGTTGGGACAAAATGAACATGTTGATAGGAAATAAAAAGCCTATGGGTTTATGGTGATTTTGAACTTTTAAATTTAAGAACTTAACTATTTCTAATGAATTGAATTCAGTTAATAAATGTGACAATGGACCTTAACTGTGAGATGGGATATTTGCTATTAACCACTTCAAGTTTCCTTTACTTATATCGAGGGTGGCTAGTGTTTTGGACTTTTTGTTTGTTTTAGCCAAACCAGTTGACTCGTGCTTTTTAAGGCGATATGAGTAAGTCATTGTGATTTCATCCTCCATTCTCCCTTCATCATCGCCTGGCTGAGCTGGAAGCACTGTCCGCATGGACCACCCACATTTATTCTGTCCCTGTCCAGGTATTGCCCATCTCTTAAACACGTACCTGTTATCCACTTTTCTCATCAACAAACATTCAGTGCTATCTCTAGCTCCAGCTACCTATTCAGAAAAGGGTCAGCTCATTATCTCGTGATGAGTGGTGACAGACAAGGTAAGGAATTAGAGTGTCATTCAGTAAGATAAGATACTGTGACAGAGAATGGGCAGGTAAATTAAATCGTTTTTTAGTGTTCCTGAGAGGAGGAATCTTTCAATCCTTTGAAAAGAGAGGAGATACATGTGGATTCATGAAAGTTCAATTATAAGCATATCTCCTATGAAATAGTTTGACTATATATCCATTTTATACATTAAGGAAATATTAAAACACCTCATATACACAGGAGAGAAAAACTTTTATGTTAGGACAATCCATTAATATAAAAATGATATTTGGAGGCTATGCCTTTCAGTATTCAACTATTATAAACAAATCAAGCATTTCCAGTTGAAAAATGTTAATTTTTATGAGTAAATATTTAAGTTTTACCAGGAAATAACCCAGGCTTAGGTGAAATTTTTGCTTTTAATCACTATTTAATATGACAGATGCATACAAATTTATGAGAACAATCATAGTACGGAAATGAAATGAAGAAGTAACATAGGTATTCTTGTGTATGCCTGTACTATCCAATATGTGTTTGAAATGTGGCTAGTCTAAATTAAAATGTGCTGTAGGTATAAAATATACACCAGAGTTACAAGTATAGAAAAAAAATGTAAAATATCTCAATAATTTTTATATTGATCGCATGTTAAAGACATATAACATTTTGGATATTTGGGGTTAAATAAAATATGTTGTTATAACTAATTTCACCTGTTTCTCTTTATTCTTTTATATGTGGATATTAGAAAATTTTACATTGCACATAGGACTTACATTAAATTTCTATTGGACTGCTCCGTTCCAAGCACTACAGCATAGCATTAGCATACTGAAAATTACTTTTTTCCAGTTAGTTCTCATGCATGGTTCATATAATTCATGGCCTTTGTATTAAAAATGCTTTCATATAGCTAGAGCCATTAAAATGTGTTATCATAAAGGAATAGAAAAATGAATTTTTCTTTATCGTACAATTCCATAACTGACGCTGAAGGCTTTTTCATGTGTAACTCTACCATGCATTAGGAATGTCTGGTGCAAAGCATAAATCTCCACAGTTGTACATTTCATTATGACTCGTTGTGACATTCCCAATTACATTTAGAAACCTTACCTACAGTGTCCCCAGCAATCTTTTTAACCACCTAAATACATTTTGTTAAACTCAACTAAGGTATTGAACATGATTTATTTATTTAGCTGTTAACTCTAGTTTCTTTGGCATACCCCAAAATTGAACTTGCATCAAAATCTATTTGCTATCTTATTATTAAATAATACAGAGCCATGAGGACCCCACTTTCAGAAACACTGGGATCTTGCCGTTCTTTCCTGTAGTAAAAAGAGTGTGTGAAATTATTAATTTTTGTTCAGTAAGTATTGGTGTGAAAACTGATCTTTTTATAAGCACTGGAGAAATGAAGAAAGTAACCTCTTGCTATTTCCATTATCAATCCCAGCTTTTTTGTCTAATACTAAAGCTTGCCCAAACCCTTGAGCAAAATGGGCTTTTTTTCTAAGCTCACATGCCAAATGTTTTTAAAGCTAAACTTTTTTCTATGCATCACTTTTATCGAAATAAAGAACAACCAAATGTCAAACAATCTGTTTCTATTCTAAGAAGACTTCTATCTAGATGGTGTTTACAGTACTCAAATATAGAATAGCATTTTTGGAATATCAAGTAAGGTATTTAGGAGACCTAAAAATCCATTGCATAAAAATTTCAATCATAAATTGTTTTCTAATCTCAGCCACAATAAAAATAAAAAATAAAAATGAAAGACATTCATGATTAAAGAATATGTTTTGACAGAGTATAAAGGTACTATTGCCTAACTGCATAAAATGAACTCTTAGCCGCTTAATAGTGTAACTTCACTTAGAGTTGCTATACAAGTTCCTAAGAAGATGGGGAAAAAAATGATAGTTTTAGGAAGATATTCCAGATAAAACAAAGTTAAAATCTTTTTATTTTGTAACTCACATTCTCAAAAATCACATTTTTGTATAATGTTCATTCTATTCCCAGAAGATTACGCATAACAGCAGAGATAGACTGTGACTACTCTAATATTTCTATTTGAAATATTTGTCTGATTTAGAGCTAAACCAATTACAGCTAAACCAATCTTGTTCACAAAACTAGTTCTATGGAGATTATTTTTCGGTGTACAGATGAACTCTCCAAAACAACACTTTTTCTTTAAATCATGAAGTTTAATGTAATGCTCAATCAATTTTAAGAAGAGTATGTTTATAACGATAATAAAAGACACATTCATCCATTCTTTGTTATTAAAAAAAACAATTACGAAAGTTATGTGTGCATAATGGAGGTAGTGCATATCCTGGTATAAATAAGTGCAAAAGCACTGGGAGAGATGTGTGTTTTTTAATTCTCTTAATATGAATGAAATAGGACAGTGCTTATTCCCTTTTGTTAAACCAGCTTGGCCACTCTTACACGAGTAGCCAATAAAAGATCTCCAAGACAGGAACAAGGAGCTGCAGTCTTCCACCTGGCTCTCTAGCCCCTATGTAGCAATTCTACAGCTTTGTGGCGCAAGTCAGTTCAGCTCCAGGCAGTTAGGAAGTTAGCTTTTACTGAGTATTTACAGCACACTGAGTAATACTCTCACACCCTCCTGGAAAAACTGGGACTGCCTACAGAGCAGAGCAGAAAGCACCTGGGGCCAGAGAGGAAGCAAACAGAAACCAATTAGCTTAATAAGGCAAGGTTTTCTGGAGGACATTGCAGCTTGAGCCCCACTGTTCTGGCTCTTCCTGAACTATTTTGCCCTGTTTTTTGTTTGTTTGTTTGTGTTTGTTTTTATTCTCCCCATGAGAGAAGCAAAGCTAATTCCATTTGTAAAAAGCATTTTCTACTTTTATTTCCTATTCTTTTAGCATTTTGTCTCAAGTTTCAGTGTATCCTTGCATACGTTATTAAAGTGTACTTTTAAAGAAAACTGGAGCTGGACAATAGTTAGTGATAAAAACAGACTTTATTCAGAAACTATTGCAATAGGGAAAAAGAGACCTCATTATAGAACTGGGCTCCATTCCTAATGCGGCAAGGATAAATGGAGATTTATAGCCAAGGAGCAGGGAGGGGGTTAGTAGACGGAAAGTTACTAAAAGGAGACATCAATGGTAGGGGGATTCCTGTTAAAGTCATTTAACAGGATTTTTGCTAAAACTGGGCTATGCAGCCACAGCAAGAATCTGAGCCAAGGTGGAGTCCTCATCAAAAAGAGGGCTCAGAGGAACCTGAATAAAGTTTGGTCAAGGAGAAAGTCTGTCAGTGTTTATGTTGTTGTTCTTAAATAACTGTATCTACTGAGCAAGGTAATGATTATTTTCTACATTTCAAACACAAGTTTTATATATAGTTTTATGATTATTTCATGCAATCTTATTGATTTTTCTCTTCTGCCTCTAAATGTGTAGTTAATTCTGGCATCCATTCATTTGATTTGATGTGGGTAAGGATTTACTATTAGAAGTGCTTCAGAAAGTCCAAAAATAATAATTTTACTTAAAACATATAAGAGATAGAAATAGAGAAATAGACAATAATAACATAGGGCTTATAAGAAATAAATGCTGCTACAGAGGAACAGAGCAGTAATGAGCACAATATTTGGAATAAACCACTCTTGTCTAAAAACACTTTTCTAGAGACATCTTCTAAAATGTTTTGTGTTCTCTGTAAAAGAAAAAGTGATATAATATAACAACTTAAATCAAGGAATGACTCCATTAAAATGAAAACCAAAGAAAACAAAAATTAAATCATAGTATTGATGATAAGTAGCAAACTATAAATGGTAGAAAATTCCAATAGTAAGAAGCCAAAGAGTAAGAAAACAGGGAAAACATAAAACAACTAAAATACTAACATAAATTTTATTTACTAATGTTAAAAACAGATTGACCTGGGGCGCCTGGGTGGCGCAGTCGGTTAAGCGTCCGACTTCAGCCAGGTCACGATCTCGCGGTCCGGGAGTTCGAGCCCCGCGTCAGGCTCTGGGCTGATGGCTCAGAGCCTGGAGCCTGTTTCTGATTCTGTGTCTCCCTCTCTCTCTGCCCCTCCCCCGTTCATGCTCTGTCTCTCTCTGTCCCAAAAATAAATAAACGTTGAAAAAAAATTAAAAAAAAATAAATAAAAACAGATTGACCATAGATTAAAAAATAAAAAAAAATAAATAAACTGTAGAGAAGAATAATACTATTATTGCAAAATAATAGGGTTTCTAATCTAAAAAGTAAGTCTATGTGTGAAAACCAAGAGTGTTTAACATGTTTTTGGAAAACTATAAGAAGATATCTATACTGGATATATCCTGGTAAAAATTTTATATTATGATTTTGAGGTCAAATATTATAAGCATCCATATTGCTGGGGCACCTGTGTGGCTCAGTGAGTTGAGCTTCCAACTTTGGCTCTGGTCATGATCTCACGGTCCGTGAGTTTGAGCCCCGCGTCGGGCTCTTTGCTGACAGCTCGGAGCCTGGAGCCTGCTTCGGATTCTGTGTCTTCCTCTCTCTCTGACCCTCCCCCGTTCATGCTCTGTCTTTCTCTGTCTCAAAAATAAATAAACATTAAAAAAAATTTATAAGCATCCATATTGAAAAGAATAACACATTCCCAACACATGAACAAAAATCTATATAATTCAAAACTTTTCCACTATACCGAATGCCAAAAAGCATTAGAGCAACTTTCAAAAGGCATTGAGAAATAAAAGATTTTGTGTCCAACTAACTTAAATTCCTTATTTGAGGTGTAATAGCAAGACTTTTCTGAAACAATTATTCAAAACCCTACTATCCTTTCAAACTGCTGGGACTTCCTCATGTCCTTTTTTTTTTTTTTTTTTTTGTCTTAATTTACCCATGTTTACTTCTTTTATTAAGTAATACTATGGCTATGATCTTCTCAAAGCAAATTCTGATCCCATCCTATTATTGGTGAAGATATCTCGGTGACTTCACATTCTTCTCTGGGAAAGACTATGAGCTGTGCCTACAAGATACTGCGTACTCTGGTCCCCGCCTGTCTAGGCACATTCACTGCACTCAAGCCACTGGTTGGCCCTGCTCCTTTTTCTCTAAGCATTGTTCATATTCACCAAGTTAACTCCTACTCTTTTTTCCCCCCAGAGAATATATGCCCCTTTTTTGCAGTTCCAAGCTGTTTTCATCACTTTTAATACTTGTTTAGTATATTTATGTTCAGATAAAATTAAGAATCATTTTATTGATGCCTGGATGGTTCAGTTGGTTGAGCATCCGACTTCAGTTCAGGTCATGATTTCATGGTTCACAAGTTTGAGCCCCGTGTCTCTTACCAAAAATCCACTGTCCATTCAAAGACTGCTTGGGATTCTCTCTCTCTCCCTCCTTTCTCTCTGACTGTCCCTTACTTGTGCCTTCTCTCTCTCTTTCAAAATAAATAAATAAATTTAAAAAAATAATTTTATTGAAATCAAAGCACCACAATTTTTTTGGTGATTTGATATTAATACATCCAGTAATTTAGATAGCATTATTTTTCTTTAAATAATGAATCTTCTTATGATAAAGAAAGTACAGCTTTTCATTTTTTTTACATCTTTCCTTCTGTTCTTTCTCATTTCCTACAGAGTATATCCTAAATGATTATTCTTTATTTAGGACAAGTTATTGAATTGAATACACTAATTTATAATCAATAAACTATTAAATATTCTCATTATATCATTTTTTAAAAACATAATTCTTTTGTGTTATTCAGATTTACCATGATGTCATCTGTAAAGATAACTAATTTACCTTCCCTTTCCAATGTTGGTATCTATTGAACTCATCAGATATTCTTGCCCTTTGAGTTAATAATATGGTTGACTTATGTTTATAGAGTTTATAACATTGAACAATCCATGTATGGTTGTTATAATCTACTTTATCATGGTAGATTATTAAGATACTGTGGAATTCTAATTATAAACTTTTATTAAGTAATTGTTTAATGATATTCATAAATAATGGTAGTCTACTTAGGTAGATAGCTATTTTGTTGTGTTTCCTTGGGCATATTTTTCTCTCAAGACTGTGATAGCTTTATAAAAAGGGAAGCTGAGGGGCATCTGGGTGGCTTAGTCAAACATCTGACTCTTGATTCAACTCAGGTCATGATCTCATGGCTCATGAGTTCAAGTCCCATGTCAGGCTCTGCACTGAGCATGGAGCCTGCTTGGGAGTCTCTCTCTCTCCTTCTCTCTCTGCCCCAATGGTCCCTCAAATAGTTAAAAATACCATTCATAATTCTGATTATTTTAAGCACCTACATACACACACACATAATATGGCATAACTATACCATATTTAAATAGATAATAACTGAAGAGACTACTAATAGAGATACTGCAACCTCTTTTGGTGTTTATACTCATACCAGAAACATCTAATTTCCAGTTTTCATAAACACGGGAACCCTGACACTATAGGGCAGAGCAAAGGAACAACCACCTAGTGCTTTCACTTTTCCCTCTTCTCTTACCAAAATTCCAGAGCCTGGCCACTTTCTCCTTGGTCCTAATAAGGAAATGCTGTGAACTACTGATGATGGGACCTTTCTCACTCTGCATTCTGTCATCATCCAACATAAGCCAAATGCACCCACCAACCACTATCTGGAGAAAGAAGCATTTTCATCCGTTGACCATATCATTTTGATGGGGTTTTGAAGTGATGGTGTGGGTTTGGAGCTGATGGCCAAGAAAGAATTCTTGAAGGTGTCATTGGTGATTTTATTAAAGCATGGAGACAGGATCCATGGGCAGAAAGAGCTGCACTGGGGTTAGGAAGACTGATTTATTATATACTTTCAGGTTGGCATAGCGTAAGTATCTAAGGAACTTTGGAAGCAAGGTTTCCAGGACCTTGAGAGGCTAGCTGTGATTAAAAACATCATTTATGGGGTGCCTGAGTGGCTCAGTCAGTTAAGTGTCCAACTTTGGCTCAGGTCATGTTCTCATGATTCACGAGCTGGAGCTCCACATTGGGCTCTGTGCTGACAGTTCAGAGCCTGGAGCCTGCTTTAGATTCTGTGTCTCTTTCTCTATTTTTGCCCCTCCCCCACTCATGGTCTCTTTCTCTCTCTCAAAAATAGATAAACATTAAAAAAATTAAAAAAAAAAGAAAATGTCACTTATTACTGTTTAGTAAAACCTCAGTCATGAGACCTTTCAGATGTGTGTCAGGGGCCATATGCTTAGAGTAAAATTGCCAACATATATTTTGGGGTCAAAGATAAAGGAGGTATGCAAAGGAACTTCAGTGTTTAAGGAGACTCTCAGGATCCTGGGGGGGGGGGGGGCGGTGGTCAGGAAAATGTTAAGCCAAGCTTCCCTTTTGTCCTGAGCAAAGTGTCATAATCGAGGCAGCTGAGCTCCTAGAAGAAGGACACAAGGAATGTCTGAAAACAGCACAGTACATGTACCCCACGTGGAGTCACACAACATGGGTCACACTGGGGATAATGGGAACCATGTTGTTGCTTAGTTGTGTTGGTTAATCCTAATGATGAGGGAACATAAGGCAAGCTGAGGGAAAAGTACAGGTGGGATATGTGTGATATTCTTCAGGCACTCCTGGATACCCAGGAACAAAGAAAAAGGGAAAACAAATGGTAAACTGATAGAGATCACAGTCATGCAAGACATGAGTCTCCATCAGTTTTCAGACATTCCTTGTCAACAGTAGGATGCAAATTACCAGGACTAGAGTGATCCGTCAAAAGACATGTAGTTGACACTGCTGAGGATGAAAACTTCTCAGATAAGGAAGGGGCACAGCAACAGTGTGGAGGTAAAAGTCAGAGATCATTTGTGGGCAGAAGCATCTGATTAATAATTACGAGGGACCATAAGGCAAGCTGAGGGCCAAGCACAAGCTAGCATTACTGCCGCCCTCCCCCAGGTGGGATATGTGTGGCATTCCTCAGGCACTCCTGGCTGCCCAAGGATGAAGGAAAAGACAGAAAACAAATGGTTAAACTGATAGAGTCTCCATCAGTTTACAAATATCTCCATTTCCTGGAGACCTTAAAATCCTCCTCCTCTCCATAGTGATATGTGGAGCAAAGGCAAGAAGGAAATGACTGGAAAACTAAATTTCCTTATAACCTATAGCCCATTGACAAACACTTGAGGCAAATACAGAGTACAACATTTCTCCAGGAACCCCCTACTGTCCTAATGTTAACGCCTTACTAGGAGAAAAACAACTTTAGCTTGACAATAGCAAGGCCTCAAGTATCTTGGGAGTCCTATTTAGCCTATCAAAGTCCTTCTGGAAGCCTCCTTTTGGACTTTACCTCTCCTAACTCTACATTATGTAACCATTCACTCTTTACAACCTTAGTGCAGCTCTTTCTGCTCACAGGTCCTGTCCCTGTGCTGTAATAAAATCACCCTTTTTCCATCAAAGACATCTCAAGAATTCTTTCTTGACCATCAGCTCTGAACCCCCACCACTCCAAAACCCATTATTAACATAATCACATACATCAGCACTGAGGACAGTACTCTTCCTTGTATGTCTACCACTACTCGCATTAGCTGTTCCTATAAATCACCATGTGTTATTTTTAAATCCCTTTTAAACTGTTTGGGCTAACTTTTACTTCAAATCATATATAAGCCACTACTATTAATTAGTGCCATCAAACAAATAGAGAAATGGGCCACTACCTAATGAGTATCATTAAAAGAGTGTCCAAAGATAGTATGCACCTAGTATTACAACCAGGATGTTCATGATTGGTGCAATCAAATTAAAAACTCTGTAATCCAGTGTCAATACTAACAAACCCTATAGGATTATAGAGATAAAATTATAGTTTCTCCTCATCCCTGGGATGATTATAAATGCAAACTCTGCCAACAATATATACCCTTACGAGTATTGATCTCTTTTCCTCTTAATTATAATGATCTTTCTTCCCCTCCGGTATAAGCCTCATTTATTTGTATGCAAAGACATTACATTAACCAAGTGGCCAAGGACATCTTACCAAGGACCTCTTCCCTGGCCACTTATCAATACATACAAGGAAGGCTATATATACAACATAGTATTACCTGCCCCAAGGCATGTCTAAAAAACAAAAAACAAAAAACAAAAAACAAAAAACAAAACAAGGACTATGACAGTCATAGGAATTCTTCACTAGCTGAACCTTCTCACAATACCAATTGCAAGTTATACATAATCCTCTATGGGATCGGGCTTTACAACAATTGTAACACTGCCTGCCTAGAGTAAACAGTCATTGCTCTTGGATGTTATAGAAAAGACAATTCTTATGAAAAATATATCTGATCGTCCAGGGAAATTTAACTGCTTTTTTATGGGGGTTTCTCGGCTCAAATTGACAACTAATTGTTTATCTATTGCAAAATTTTCTGGGCCTACCAAGACCACCATTAATAAGAATTTAGGAAAATAAGAGAAATTGCCACCCAATGTTACTTTTCAGGGGGATTCTTAAAACATGCACACACTACTTATAGGAGACAGAAACTGTCTCCTATAATGAAAAGCCTGGAGGCAAAGCTAACCTGGGAGGAAAAGTATTGGTGTAATACTTCCACTCCAAGGAGCCACCCTGAGGCTATGATAGCTATAGACTGGCTGTCCAGAAAGGTTTTCCTTAGAACAGAAATGATGGGACAAATTATCCCCCTACTGGAACACAGCGATGTCATGATGAATAGGTACAGAAATGGGCCAAATGTATAATACAATTCATGTCTGTTTTTTGAAAAATATTGGTCCACCTTTAGAATCACATAAGTAAAGGCCTCATGGTTTGGGATCTAAACTGGTATGTGGCAAAATTAACAAAAAACAAACAAACAAACAAACAAACCAGAAGGCAAATATTAGTGACTTATTTCTCTCAATATAATAATTTTCCTTGGTTATAATTTTCTGTTGGTGGGACAGAGAGGCCTTGGCTTAGAACAGGTTTCTAAACTTTGGCATTATTGATATTTGGGGCCAGATAATTCTGTGTTGGGAAGGATTATTCTGTGTGTTGTTGGATGTTTAACAGCATCCCTGGTCTCTTCCAACTAAATGAAACTAATGTCCCCACTCCTAGTTGTGACACTCAAAATCATCTCCAGAATTGCCAAACAGCTCCAGATTAGCTATGGAGCAAATCCCACACCTCCACTGGGTTAGAGAAACATGCTGTATCATTTTATCTGGTTTCCCTACCCCACCTCTAGCCCTTTTTTCTAATTACTGGAATCTTGTCCACTCACTACATTATCTTTAAAGTGATGAGTAAGAGGTCTGTCCTTAATTGTCAAAATTTCTGTTCCCAAACTATACCATTAACATTAAATCTATTCTCTTTTTTATATGTGAGGGTTATATGTTTCATTTTTTTCTATGTTCACTTATTTTTTTTAATTTTTTTTAATTTTTTTAACGTTTATTTATTATTGAGAGACAGAGGGAGACAGAGCATGAGCAAGGGAGGGGCAGAGAGGGAGGGAGACAGAGAATCTGAAGCAGACTTCAGGCTCTGAGCTTTCAGCACAGAGCCCAACGCAGGGCTCAAACTCACAAACCGTGAGATCATGACCTGAGCTGAAGTCAGACGCTTAACCAACTGAGCCACCCAGATGCCCCTCACTTATTTTTATTTTAACCAGTAAAATAACTTTGCACTTCTGTGACTTCCATACCACATTTTCCCACATTTTATCTTTAAAAAAAAAAAGTAGGAACTATTTCATAAATTCAGTAAAATTCCTGATTCAATCCACCTTATAGGTAAAGAAAATATTTTTTCAAAGTACCATCTTAACTGGAAGGTTTAAAATAATGTCATTGATGAAATTCATTTTGTGAGTTAAGAAATTAATGCTTCAGAATATGAGTATAACCTGAAAGATTAAAATACTGTCATTCAGTTTTTACAGATGTCATCAATCATTAACTTTCTTCCTTTGCTCTCACTGTCTTAAGAAAAGTGATGTTTAAAATACATTTTACACAAAATGCATTTTTTCCCTAACAATTGGCCAGAAAGAGTTGCTACAGAACACTGATGCTGGATTACAACAGGAGTATTCAGTGGGCAAGTGCCTTCTTAGGGTATTCTGCTGTGAGTGTGTGAATCAGTGCCTTGGGGTCAGAGAAGCGACTGGTTTCCTGGCCCTGGTAAATGTAAGCATGAAAAGGAGGGAGAGTATAAAAGGAGTGATAAGTTAGGAGACCTTTGAAGAGAAGATTAATGTACTTACAATGTTTCCCATAGTAAAACATAAGTGGAATTATCTGCTACCCTATACACCTATTCTGACCCTCAACTTTGCTCTTTTTGCCTTTTCTTTCTGAGAAATATTTTCCAAATTCTGTAAAGAGGTAGAATGTATCTATTGCCCATTTAGAAAACTTAACTTTCTAAGTTTTTCAGTTTTTGCTTAAAGTCCATTTAAATCATCAAATATTATTTCATTTTATGCAATAATGTAAATTTGGCCTCTATTTTATTTTATTTTATTTTATTTTATTTTATTTTATTTTTAATTTGAGTACAGATGGCACAGGATCTTACATTAGTTTCAGGTGTACAACACAGTGATTCAAGTTTATACATGGCACTATGTTCGCTTCAAGTGAAGCTACCATCTGTCCTGATACTATCACAATATAATTGACTGCATTCCTTATCCTGTGTCTTTTATCACCATCATGTATTTATTCCATACCTGGAAGCCTGCATCTCCTTATCCCCTTCACCTACTTTGCCACCCCGTACCTCCTCCCCACTGACAACCACCAGTTTGTTCTCTGTATTTTGTTTGATTCTGATTCTGCTTTTTATTTGTTTATTTGTTCCTGTTGTTATTGTTTAGATTCCACTACATCAAAATAAAAAAAAATTTGAATAGCAAAGGAAACCATCAACAAAACAAAAAGACAACCTACTGTATGGGAGAATATATTTGCAAGTGATATATTTAGCCTCTACTTTGAAAGTAATGGCACAGAGTCTGTAGAAAGCTGTCTAAATCTATGCTTAGTGTGAATCTCTTATAACAACTATTGATGATGCTGAGACACTTTATTAAAAAGTGTGTCCCATGCTTTATGTGTGAAAAAAGAGGCTAGAATAAAACTCAACTAATTGAGATGGATGAGTGGTACAAGAGATAGTCAGGGATTTTTTTGTATACAGATCTCAACAAAAGTAGTGTCAAACATTATGAAGAGCAGGCGTTAATGGAAACTTGGAAAGTCCAAAGAACTATATTTCTAGAACAAATTAATTAATGTTAAGGAAGAGTCAATATAGTATCTCTCCAAAGTTTCCAATGAGAAAAAAAAAATGTCTGTTGCTTTGTTTATTCTAATAAGGGATTTTTTTCCTGATGTTTTACATGCACTTTCATCCTATGTCTTAGATTGGGTTTACCAGGGAACAGCTCAAGAGAGGGGTTCAGAAGCATGCAATTAACTGCAGGGCGCTCATCTGCAGTGACCTGTAAGGAAGTGAAGTCAGGTAGGGAAGGAGAAGGGAACAAACAAGGATGCATTCTCAACTATGGTCCATCTTTTGCCTGATTCTCTGGGGAAGAGCTCTGGAACATAAACCACATTGCAGAGTTATCTCCAGTGAGGCGATGGGAACAGACTTGGACCCCAAGTCTTGGACTCAGCCATTGGTGGTGAGGTGTCACCTGAAGGCAATTCACTGTAGTATAGGAGCAGCAACGTTTATGTCAATGAGTCCCAATGGAGATTCATCCTATGTCTAGAGATAGAAAGACATGTCTGAGAGCCCCAGCTGTTTGAGTCTTCTTAGTGCAGGTACTAGGGCTAAAAGTGATTGAGGATTCCATTGATTCCAGCTGCCCCAGATGACTCTGACCTAGCCTTCAAGCTGAGCCATGTGATACCAGACATCATGTAGCTCAGAGGCAAGCTTTATCTGCCAAGACATTCCCAAGCTGCAGACTGATGAGCAAAATAAATGTGACCATTTTTTTAAAGCTACTAAAGTTTTGGGGTGCTTTCTAATGCAGCCACAACACCTGAAATGCATGGGTTCTAAAATGAGTTGAAATTTCACTTCACACATAATAGGTGTGCAATAACTTTGAATGAGTAACAGAGTTTCCTGTGTTTTAGTAGAATCAGTACTTACCTCCTATGGTTCCAGATATAGTACACAGCAAGACTTTAACAAGTATTTGTATCTGTATTGATTAACAAATTCCTCAGTCTATTTGAAGGTACTCCAAATTAACAAAGGCATCCTTTTATGCATTTCTTTGGTTTTTCACCTAAGGATCTAAATATAGTTTCCTTCACTTAAATGTTACTTAAAAAAAAAAAAAGTAACTTCAATGTGGGTTTTGTATAATCTCAATGGAAAATATCAAACTTTTCTCAAAAAAAAAAAAAAAAAAAGGTAGAATTAACCAGTAGCAAAGGTTATATTTTTCATGGAATTTTATCCATAACTATACTCATAGGTATTTACACAATTGTTTGAAAATAAAAAATAATAGTTCACTGTCAATTTATATCAGGTTCATATTTTGTAAGCTTCTCTGCTAAAAATTTACATTCATTATTGAATTTGATCTCACAAAATATCTGTAACGAAGGATGAGAAATTCCATTTCACAGACAAGGGAATCAAGGCTGCAGTTAAATCGCCTAAGTGAGAGCACAATGTGAATGTCTAATGGAGTGGCAGTCTAAATAGGATCTGTTTACTAAGATAACCCAATCATTTTAAAGTTTAGTGACTTCCTACTGAGTTCAAACTTAGAATTCCAAACTAGATGTTTACTGAGTCAGGTATTAGCTCTCAAATAACTTCAAGTTTCAATTTTTTCCTCGTACTCACCTTTATTGGAAGAACCAATAGATATCAAACTTGAAAAAGAGCAATTACAAAATGGCGGTAGGGGACAATCAAACTATTTTGTGCTACTCCTGGGGTAAGGCAAGATGAAGAATACAATTTCAACTGAACAAAAAGAATTTTCCAACAATCATTGCTGCACAGGATTGCAAGGACCTGATTTTAAAAGAAGCAACTTCAGAAAATATATTTAGTCAAAGTTTGATGAGACTCTCACTGAATATATTACCTTTTTTTAAAATTAAAGTATAATTGACACAAACTTATATTAGTTTCAGGTGTACAACATAATGATTAAACCTTTGTATACGTTGTGAAATGATCACCATAATAAGGCTAGTTACCATCTGTCACTATACACAGTTACAAAAAAATTGTTCCCGTGTGATGGGAACTTTTAAGATTTACTTTCTTAACACCTTTCAAATTTGCAAGACAATGTTATTAACTGTAGTCACCATGCTGTACATTACACCATATCTTATTTGTTTCATAACTGGAAGTTTCTACCTTTTTAATCCCTTTCTTCTATTTTACCTAACCCCACACCACTCTCCCCTCTGACAGCCACCAATCTGTTTACTATATCTATGAGTTTTGTTTTGTTTGTTCATTTGTTTTGTTTTTTAGTGTCCACATATAAGCAAAATCATAAGTATTTGCCTTTCTCTGTCTGACCTTAATTCACATAGCCTTAGAGGGCCATTCATGTTATCACAAATGGAAAGATCTCATTCTTTTTTTATGACTGAGTGGTATTCCATCATGTAAGTATATATACTACATAGGTATAGATACCACATTTTCATGATCCATTCATCTATCAATGTACACTTAGTTTCTGTATCTTGGCTATTGTAAATATTGCTGCAATAAACATAAAAGTGCATATAGCTTTATAAATCTGTTTTTTTCTTCAGTTTTTAAAGTTATTTCTTTTCTTTTTGTGGCTGTTTGGGTGAGTTCTACTGCCCTGTGAGAGATCACTGATCCTTTCTTCTGCTTCATCCAGTCTGCTATTGAACCCCTCAGTTTTTGGTACTTTCTTAATTTTTTATCTCTTTGTTGAAGTATATGCTATGTTCATTCATTCTTCTCCTAAGTTCAGTGAACCTCTTTATGACAATTACTCTTTCTCAGGTAAATTACTTTTCTCCATTTCATTAATTATTTTTTCCTGGAGTTTTATCTTTTTCCTTCTTTGGGAACATATTTCCCTGTCTCCTCATTTTGTTTGACTTGCTGTGCTTGTGTCTATGTTTTAGGTGAAACACCTACCTCTCCCAGTCTTGAAGGAATGGTCTTGTGTAGGAAATAAAACTTACCATTTGATCTTGCCCCAGCTCTTGGTTGTCACTTGAACCTATGTGATTGTCTAAGTGGCCTAATTTATTATTAATAGGGACCATTTTTTGAGGGAATCTCAGTCTTATGAATGTTCCAGGGAGAGGGATTTTAGTCACCTGCTAGTTTCAGGCCGATTGGAATCTAGACTCTCAGGCAGCAGCATTTAAGGTATTCAAATATATACAGTCCTGGGGGACTTCAGTTGTAAATCTAGGCCAGCTAATCTAGAGGTGTCCCCTTGGTGACAGCTGTAAAACTCAAGGCCCCAGACAAGTGTATATGCTCCTTTCTGGGAGATACCAATGAGCTAAAAGGAAGCCAAAGAAGAGCACAAAGATGGTGTCCCTGGCCTACATTCCTTGAGATCACTGTTGTACCCTCTGGATGTATGATAATCCATGGCTAAAATCCCAGGATAAGTAAATAGGCCTCTTTCACAATACTGAGGGTGCATTTCAATCTATTGTATGTTCAGTGCTCTGGGAATGGTAGTCTGACAAAACTGTTTCTCCAATTATTTTAATCCCATGGGTCCCATAAATGCAATCCTCCCTGGCCACCAGAGTCAGGCATTCAAAAGGTGTCCCCTGTGTGAGTTCCATATGCCCACTGCCATTGGTGGAGCCATAGATGTGGCTTGGGGATGGGGCACTCAGCTTCCTGGCTCTGACAGGGGCAGCACAGGGGTGGGTGCACCTACTGGCATTAACAGGTTAGAGGGAGAGTGAGACAATGGAGCCCGCCAGCAATGGTGCTAGCAAAGTAGAGGAAGTGATGCCCACCAATGCCTTCATTCTCAGAGAGAGTCCTAACAGATTCCTTCCCATCCAGCAGATGCTTTAGGATTAGCAAATAAATCTTCTTCACGTATGGTCTAGGCACTTTTCAAACTGCTCCTTTTGGTGTTGGGCCCTGGGCAAGTGAGTCTGCACACCAACCCTCTGAGAATGGACTCTCCCTTTCCTACAACTGTATGGATCTCCTGGAAATAAGCCCTATTGGTTTTCCAAACCAGAGGCTTTGGTGACTTGTCCTTCTGGTACAGGTCCCAAGGACTGAGGTGCCTGATGTGGGGCACAAACTCCGTGCTCATTAGGGAGAAACTCTGTATTTGTGAAATCTCTCCTAGTTGTGGGTCATTGTGCAGGGTCTTTTTGGTGAGAAATGTCTCTGCCTCTCTTACCCATCTCAATGTGGCCTTTTGATTCTTTGTCATGGAGTTGCTATTCAGTTAGTTTTCAGGTCATTTTTACGGGATTTATTTCAGATGTAGTTGTAGATTTGTTGTGTTCGTGGGAGGAAATGAGTTCAAGATCTTACAATGCCATCTTGAACCGTCCCCTGTTTATATTCTTTCAGTCTCAGGATATTTATGTCCTCAATTTTAGGTTAACAGAAGGTTTATGTCAGAGACATACCAAAAAGTGTATCATTGGTTCTTGGAATCATTTTACTATTATTTTAATTTAGATCTATTAATATTAAATACATAATATACATATATACAAACCCACCAGTATACCAATGACATTAAAGAATTATAAAAATATGTGATTTATTATTCTCCAATACCCTTAGATGTGTGCATTTATTGTTATTTTGTAATAAACTAGAAGGCTGTGCTACTTTTTACTTTAAATCTCAGAATTTCATCAGCAAACTAGATCTACACACTTAAAACTTCTAAGACCTACCAACTATGTGCAATAGACCCTTTTACCGTTAAAGGGATCAGGTTGATATTTTCAGAGGCAGCCAATAAATGTCTCTTCCAGTCTGACACCAGTAATAACTCTCCAGGTTTTAGTTTAGAGACAAGTTTATCAGGTTGGCTTGCCATCCTTGAAAATAGGTTGTTAAAGTGAAAAATCTGAAGGACCTTTATAGCTCCACTCCCTCAACTGCCTTTATACTAATAGTAATCCTGTTTTAATTCAATACCATTTAAAGCTTCCCTTGTATATGATTTGTTCACAAAACTGCAATACTTTCTAGTCTGCCATGACAGCCACAACCCAGAGGCCAGACCCAAGCAATTGAGGCCATTTTGTGTCAAAATAAAATCTGGAAAAAATCCAGCTAGTGGATATCCCATGAGACATATATATTTCAGAAGTGTAATAGTTATCTACTACTTTATGGACTTCTGCACAGTACTGCTAGACATAATAAATTCAGATAAAAGGCAGCCAGACATAACATTCCTAGAGAACTACCTACAGAACTCCTTTAATCTATAGTGCATCAGCTGAGCATACAAGTAGGCTATTAGGCATGATCTCTACAACTTTGAGTTAAGTGCCTACAGAACCTTAGATTAATGGATGGTGGATTTAGCACTTGGATGCATTTTACGGGGTGCTGCAGTATTAGAGGCTTAATGATGAGCCTTTAAAATTTTTCTGATGTTTTTTTCTTATGCTACCCAACACACACACACACACACACACACACACACACACACATGCACAAAATCATAATAATTCAATGGAGAGCCAGATATGCTGACTCTGTCCACAATGTCCATTCATTGTGGTTAACTGACAGGTATTTGAGTTAGGTGCCTTTGGATTTTTCACCATTGTTTGCTAGGAAAGGGGACATTTGGAAACTGGTGTTCTAATTATGTATCTAACAGTGCTTTAAAACCATGTACCAATCATTTAATGACTTTGAGGTTCACTTGTTTATGTATCAAATTTGAAGGATATTCAAGATGATCGTTATTGTGCTTTCCATTTCTAGTAACCATGGATGTATGTGTGTGTTCATATACACACATACATACACAGTACCCTATAATTAACCTATAAAATATTTCAAAAAGGAAATTAAAGAAGTATGTTTTGGGCACCGGGGTGGCTCAGTCGGTTAAGTGTCCGACTTCGGTTCAGGTCATGATCTCGCGGTCCGTGAGTTCGAGCCCCTCGTCCGGCTCTGTGCTGACAGCTCAAAACATGGAGCCTGTTTCAGATTCTGTGTCTCCCTCTCTCTGACCCTCCCCCGTTCATGCTCTGTTTCTCTCTGTCTCAAAAATAAATAAACGTTAAAAAAAATTTTAAAAGTATGTTTTGATTAAATATATTTTCATCTTAAAAAGTATAACAAAAGTTAAACTAGGATTGAATCATGAAAAATATGATCTAAAAGGTTGGGCAAAGCTAACATGGAAAATAATGAAAATTTATTGGTTGTCCTACATTGATCTCTTTTTTAAAACAATAAGATAAAAGAAACTGAAATATTTAAAATGTATGTCTTACAGATTGTCAATGTTCCTTAAGAATCTAGGTTATGAACGATTACCTAGAATATATAATTTTTCAGGGAAAAGAATGAATCTGGCATTTGGTGACTTATTCTTATTTTAGATTGTATTTCTTTAAATTAAAAATCAAAGGAAGAAGCAGACACAAAAGGCTTGTTATACTTCACCCCAGCTCTCCTATTATGCATGGTGATGGATCAGAAATGTAATATCTCATTTACTTTGTCACCCATTTTCATATTACATATTAAAGTGCTTTTTGCATTGATCATCATGACACAAAAGTTAAATGCTTGTACATAAATTATTTTACTTACTACATTGGATTAATATTAACACTAAATGATTAGTAGTTTATGTAGTAGGACATACATGTAAAGGAAGGAAAAAAATAGAAAGAAAACAAATTAGACACTTTTCTTTCCTTAAATCCCATTATAGTAATCTCAAACATAAGTATGATGAAGTAATAATGCTGAATTAATAAAGAAAATGTATTTATAAAATTTTTATTTTATATATAAATAATGAAAAAGGTTGCTATTGAATATAAATGCAGATTCACAGCGTATACTATGTAATCATGTTCTCAACAACAACGTGAGCTTTTTATGTACTATTTCTATCATTCGGCATGGATGCTGAAATGTTCATCCTCACACACTTGAGTTACAAGGCTCTTGACTGAGTGAGGGACTGCTGAAAAGCCACCCAGTGCTTTCCTGCTACTTACCCATTCCCTGGTGTCAGTCAGCAAGCTGGAGTAACTGACTTGGGCCTTAATGGGGACAAGTCTAGATATTCAGATTTGGGACATAAAAAATGAATTGAATGAAGAGAATATTAGAAATGCTGAGTATTTTCTTTCCTCTAGATCCCGGCCCTTCTTAAATAAAACAAATAAATAGCCAACCAAACTTAAAAAGAAATAGAGAAGTAAGCTTAAATGTACCTGATAAAATATTTTCTACTTGATAAAATATTGCCTATTTATGAACAAGTGCTTTAAATTCAGTCTTTGGAGGTCATGAAAAAAGACCAGGCTTTCCAGATTCCAGCTCCAGTCACAAAATAGAATGTATATCTATGTGCCTAAAATAAATATATATGTATGCATGACTTTTGCAAAGAAAACTATGAAACCTTCCTGCTAGGGAGACTGCCAATATATATGTGCTGAAAAAGGCTAACTTGAATATTCTAAGTCACTAACATCACATGTGGTCATGTTGGCTTAGTAGAAGACAAATTTCATCATTTAGGGAACTTTATGATCTTAAAATTGGAGACAAAATAATAGAGAAGATTTTATTCTTGAACTCATGTGTTACATCAAATAACAAACATTTTTAATTATGAGATTATAGTATTGCATGAAAAGTTCTGTTGGCTACATAAGCCACTTGTTTTTATTATAACAACCTTTGGTGGAATTATAGTCCCCTAATTTAAAATAGCTTGTTAAGTAGTCAGTATTAATCATCATTCACAACCATTTCAGTTGTCAATGTTATCTAGATGGAAGGATGGGAAAGAAGTGATGAAATTTAGAATTAAAACCATATGAAAAGTTTAGGATCACAATAAGTTTTCCAGAGGAACAACAGAGGAGTAGAAACTTTTTTCCTAATTTCTCTTTTTTTCCTTTACTTTGAGAGACGGGTGGAGTGGGGTGTGGAGAATCCCAGGCAGGCTCCACAACCCTGGGATCATGACCAGAGCTGAAATCAAGAGTTGGAAGCTCAACTGAGTGAGTCACCCAGGCGCCCCACAGAGCAGAGACATTTTTCAGGGTTACATCTGATATGGATTCCCTACAATGTATCCTTTGTTTGTGGGTTTTACCCTGTACAAATCAGAGCCATCTTGGATATAGTCATATCACTCTGAGACTCGGTTTAATCTCTGTAAAATGAAGAGATTCACCTGTACAATATCTAAGATCTATTCTAGGCATGACATTCTGGTCTAGAATCCAGATACACAATCCAAAAAGCAAATAAGATTTCTATGCTTGTGAGAACATATGACCTCCATTTCTTTGCATGTAAAAATACCTGTTATGTCAAAAAAAAAAAAAAAAAAGACACTGAGATTCCTCTTCACAGCTCTATCTCCAAAAGGAAAGGGAAAAAGCATGAATCACCAAACACACCATCTTTCCCCAAATCCCAAACCTAATTCTCAAAAGTAATTTCTTTACCTGTACAGTCCTTTCTGAAGAGAGTTATTTAACTGGATGGATATTTCTTGTTCTACTTTTGCCACAAAAGTTACAGATTTCTAACTCAGCCAAAATTTTAGTATCTGCATGGAAAACATTGTGCATTTTCTTGGCAAACATGGTACATGGAAAATATTCCCGTGTCTGCTAAAATGAAAACATGAAGCATCAATAATCAAAATAGCAAATCTGTACACTCACCTCAATTTTAAAATTTCAGGGGTGCCTGGGTGGCGCAGTCGGTTAAGCGTCCGACTTCAGCCAGGTCACAATCTCACGGTCTGTGGGTTCGAGCCCCGCGTCGGGCTCTGGGCTGATGGCTCGGAGCCTGGAGCCTGTTTCCGATTCTGTGTCTCCCTCTCTCTCTGCCCCTCCCCCGTTCATGCTCTGTCTCTCTCTGTCCCAAAAATAAATAAAAAACGTTGAAAAAAAAATTAAAAAAAAATTTTTCAATTTGTTTCAGGTACAGACCAAAGATCTTTCAGATAAAAGAAACTCCTAAATAAATAAATAAATAAATATCCTACGGGTACAAAAAGTATATTTAGAAATTGTAACAGTTATTTATATTTGACAGTTTTTATCACAGAAAACTTCTGGTAGTATTTTAATTAAAGTAAGCATTAAAAAATACCATGAAGTACAAATAGAAACTCTTTGGAGTGTTCATAATGTAGAATTCATGGATAGTAAAGTATTTAAAAATTAATAACTAAGTCAATCCATGTTTATTGATCCTCCCTTTATTTTATTTGAATCCATTTATTTTGGTAATTTTTTTCTATTAGTTTGCATTTTTTCTTTTTTTAAATTAAAAAAATTGATTTTTATTTATTTTTGAGAGAGACAGAGACAGAGCACGAGTGGGGAAGGGGCAAAGGAAGGGAAACACAGAATCTGAAGCAGGCTCCAGGCTCAGAGCTATCAGCACAGGGTCTGATGTAGGGATCGAACTCACGGACTGCAAGGTCATGACTTGAGCCAAAGTCGAATGCTTAACTGACTGAGCCACCCAGGCACCCCTAATTTTTTTCTTTTTTAAGTCAAATAAATGAACCAAGGAACTTTTGCACTATGTATTATCTGAGTGCAGAATTTTCACATTCTTTTGTGTGTGTGTGAACATGAAGCACATTTGTTTGAGCATTTTCAGTTTGGACATATAATATGTTTTATCTTTTATGAATTTAGTTTGAATTCATTCGTTCACTTCTAAAGTCTCACTTTCATTAAGGTGCAAGCCTGAACAGGGTTTGGGTTAGTACAATATTAGGGAGATGTTTTAACACAAGCTTTAGAGCTTCAACTCAGGATAAATTCTGTTCTGTGAGGTGGCCAGTTTCCCTTTAAAATTTAAGACTAGTTTTAACTGAATACTTTATGCATAAAGTTTTATTTGCACACTGTTCTGTCAGATATTCATTTCATTAAGTTATTTAAGTGGTTGTTCTTCCAGGGTTGATTCATTGCAAACAATCTTTTTAATAAAAGTACATATCAAACTTTATCATGATTAGAAGACAAGATTCAGCAAACAGATATTCAGGAAATATATATCAAACTCTGTATGGAATAGGTAAATCAGTTGCATAAAATAAAATGTAGCTATTTATTTATTGAAGAATTTTCTTTTGTTGTGGATATATTGACTAATCTACTTTTGTTTCCTTCTGGATCTCCATAGCCCCTTATGCATGTCCCCAAATTGTTAAATGCACATTGGCAGACAGCCACTGGCTCATTCTGGCCTTCCTGAAATGGCTCTTGGAGGCTACACCTAGGCTCTGTGCAGAAACTAGTTCTACCTTTTGAAGTAAGGATGATGCTGTAAACGTAGAATACCACTTTGATATCTGTATAAGATATAAATCATTTTCAGTCGAAACAAATGTGACTTTTTCAATGTACTCACCCTGCCTGGGCCATTACTAGTTTTTTCTTCCACTTTCTTCTGTTATCAAGGACACTTAAAAATGGTATTAGTGAATGAACACCATTATTTATTAAGGAGCATAATAGTGTTCATTATTTTTAATTTATTGGTGAAAAGAGAATTAAAAAGGAACGTTTGGGGTAACATTTGTGAATTAGTTTGTCTTTTTCCTGGTTCCACTGGAGTCCTTCTCTATCAATACCTAGCTATGGAAACTTTCCATAGAATTCTGGTCTCCTTTGACACTTTTATTCATTGAAAATATCTAATGCATTAGATTAGCTAATAATAATAATTTAAGGTACTACTTCTCTGGGGAAATTTGTACATTAGTGAACTAATGACATACCTTTGGCCTTGTGTTGAGTTGGCAAGAGATATCTTTTGTTGTGAAATGTTCCTGGTAACCACACATATGAGGTATATCTCTTGATAGGCCAAATTTAGGGCTGAAAAAAACCACAACAAAATTTTGCGAATTAAATGTGTTTACAAGCTTAAAAACACTATCATTTTGTTACCTCTCCTTATATTAAACCCCTTATTATTTATTTATTTTTTTTATTTGAGAGACAGAGAGAGAAAGAGCACACAAGCAGGGGAGATAGGCAGAGGGAGAGACAGAATCTTTTTTTTTATTTTAATTTTTTTTAACGTTTATTTATTTTTGAGATAGAGACAGAGCATGAACGGGGGAGGGTCAGAGAGAGGGAGACACAGAATCTGAAACAGGCTCCAGGTTCTGAGCTGTCAGCACAGAGCCCGACGCGGGGCTCGAACTCACAGACCGCGAGATCATGACCTGAGCTGAAGTCGGCCACTTAACCCACTGAGCCACCCAGGCGCCCCGAGACAGAAAGAATCTTAAGCAGGCTCCAAACTCAGCACGGAGCCCGACATGGGGCAGGATCCTACAACCCTGGGATCATGACCTGAACTGAAATCAAGAGCTAGAAGCTCAACTAACCGAGCCACCCAGATGCCCCAAAACCTTTGTTTTTAATGAATATTTTGAATAGGAAAACAGACAAATTGTCTATTTCTGATGATGCACACTCACACACACATACACACACACACATACACATTGTATCAGAAATAGATATGTGTATGTGCATATATATACACGTATACATATATTTTATGTGCATACATATATTTGATGTATTTATATATGTATGTGTGTATATATATACAAAATTTGGAAATATTTATACATGATATACACATACACAAAATATATATTATATATACATGAACAAAATTTTAAAATAGACATAATGTTACATATACAAATATCAGAAATCTAAATCTTTATTTCTGAATTTTTTGGTCTTATTTCCTTTAAATGTATAAAGGTAGCATGTAAAGAGTGATCCGTCCACTGATCCATCTATTGACATTAACAACTTGGTGCAAATCATATTTTTTTTCTATTTCCCAAGTATCCCATCTGACCTTAGTGACAACTCATTTTAAAAAATGATGAGCATTATGCTGTGTTTCTTAATAGAAGTATGGATGCAAGAAGCATATTACAAAGGATGAAAAATGTAACTACACGTTGCAATCTATTTCTTATGTAGGTCATTCTCTTTGATCCTCACTTGAAAGCATTACCATTTCCAGGAGATGTTACAAAAAAATAAAAAGCAATTACCACCACATCTCAGTTAGAGAAGCTTATAGTATTAAGGGTTCATCACATTTTTCACTCTTACTCTTTTCCCATCTGCAAAACACTGTTGCATGGTTTCAGGCCAAGAAGTTGAGACTTTACTTTTCCATTAGGATTTTTTCTTTAGCCTTAAAGAAATTCAACTTGTGAGTAGTGCTTTTTAAGAGTGTTAAAAAATAAAGGAAAAATGGTTATTCTTTTACTGAACAAGAAACTGTAGTTATGCGATGCTAAGTCTTTTAATACCATCACTGAATATGAAAACGACATTACTGCTTCAGTGAAATACTTTAACATTATCCAGAAGAGGTTTTCAATAAAAAAAAAAAATTTCATGAAATTTGAAATTCAGCAGGTTTATTAACACCCAAACTTTACCTTTTATAATCTCAACTTTCATAAGAATTTATTCTATATTTTACTAATTTATTCTCTTGGTGAGAGAGGACATTATTATTAACATTTTGTCAATAGAGAACTGGGGACAGCAGTGATAAAAATGTTCAAAGTCACCAAATTACAGTTGGTGGAAGAATTGAAATTAAAGTTTTGTCTCTTGGACCATAAGCCTCTAAGTAAACTATTTAAGGCCAAGAAAATTTAATCACTCACCTAGAATAGCCATAATTTTCTCAGACTACTAATTACAATGGACTTGTATTTAATAATGTATTTTACAATTTCCAAGGCCTTGTTAGTTCCTAAGACTTGAGACTTCTTTGAAAAATCTGATAAATTTATTAAAATCGTACTGACTTAATTCCTTTAAAATAAATCACAAGAAGGAAAAAAAGAAGAGATTTAAGAGATTATGCCTTTCCCCCAAAACATCTTTTATTTCTAACATCCAATTATTTGATTCTAACGGTAGTGAACTGACAACAAATAATTTTATATAGAACAAATCATAACTAATTCCTATGTTAAGCTGGGTTATGTTAATTTTTGATGCGTACAACTTGAAATGTTACACTGGGAGGAATTCCAGCTATACTGTTCATTTATGTGTCCAATTTTGGATGCATTCATTAGCTTCTATGGTTTCTTGTTACCTCATTTCATACCAGGTAAAATATCATATAGCAGTCCTTAATAATTAAATTAGTTGAGATATCATATATGAAACTACATATGGGAAATGCTCAATAATATTTTTCCCTCTTTCACAAGGGCAGATTGACAATTTCCTTAGTAACTGATAATGATGGTAGACCGTGCTTTACTATTATATTGAATGGGGTTTTAATCTTAAGTGATTATCTTCACTGTTGACTTCATTCATGAAACACTGACTATGGATGTTAGTGCCTGCAGCCTTTTCTGTCACATAGACAATGCTCAATTATCTGTAGACCTCAGCTGATAATATGAACCTAAAGATGTCAGCACATTTATTTGCCTTTTATTTTTCCTTTTTAAAAAAACTGCTACAATTATTCCCAACATCAGCATTAAAGTGCCATGAATGCAGAATCAAAATAGCAAACTGACCTAATCATAATAAACTTTACTATGTTTTTGCCTTCAGATATGCCATGCATTGGGTTTGAAGACTAAAAGTATCATAGTGAATGAGGTGCCTGGGTAGCTCAGTTTGGTTAAGTGTCTGACTCTTGATTTCAGCTCAGGTCATGATCTCATGATTTGTGAGTTTGAGACCTACGTTGGGCTCTGCACTTACAGCATGGAGTCTGCTGGGGATTCTGTCTATCTCTCTCAAAATAAACACTGAAAAAAAAAAGAAAAGAAAAAAAAAAAGAAAAAGAAAACTCAATTCCTCAAATGTTTTAAAAAAATCATAGAAATAGAGGAAGTTTTATCCATGATAAAAATCTACATTTTCATAAATCAGTAGTAATATATAATTTTTTTGATAATATGTAAAACAAACATATAATTATATAATAATTTGCATAGCTGTTATTTACTAAATGCCTCCTATGACCCAGGTTAAGCATTTCATTTCCACTATGTCACATAAACCTCAAAACTACTCATTCATAAGTACTACTATCCCCATTTACAAATGACAAAACTGATGTTCACAAAATATAATATTTTGCCCCAAAATTATGTGAGTAGTTTCTGGAAAATATTGCATTTAAAGAAGTCTGTTTGGCATCAAATCCTTAGGTATTACTAATCACTAGGTTATATTATCTCCCCACTGACCTCATATAGGTAGAAAGTCTATAACCCCAGATGAGAGAAGCCATTGCAACAAACCAGTGGTCAAACCTCCCCATCACAGGCAGTGACAGACCTATAACCATTCAGAGTGCACCATTTCACTAGAAAGTGACTCAGAGAGGGCAGCCAAACATCTCTATAAAATTTTCTTAGGAGCCAAAGAAAGATGCTCTGCATTCACCACCCATTCAATTGGGATCCATCAATTTCCTCTAGATCAGTTAATGTGTATGTTTGAATATCTTCAGGAAGCAGACAGCAAAATCATATAAGCAGTGATTTGGTCATCAAAAGGGCTTTGATGGAAAAATTAGTGAAATCTCCAAGAGAAACACCATATATTCTTAACTGAACCCAAAGCTGCTCTTGCCCAAATCACTGGGGAAGAGGATATATTGTGTTGAGATGTTTTCCTATTCATAACTCTATGGTTCAATATTAGAAATAAGATCTAAGTCCATTATACACAGATACATGAAGCTTGGTGTGATGTTAAAAATATGAAGAGGGGGGCACCTGGCTGGCTCAGTTGGCTCAGTTGGCTGACTTTGGCTCAGGTCATGATCTTACAGCTCATGAGTTCGAGCCCTGCATTGGTCTCTGTGCGGACGGCTCAGAGCCTGGAGCCTGCTTCAAATTCTGTGATTCCCTCTCTCTGCCCATCCACACCCACGCCCCCCTACAAACACTTTGTCTGTCTCAAAAATCAACATTTAAAAAATTAAATTTAAATTTAAAAAAATACGGAGAGAAATATCTCATTTTATAGCCTTAGGGGAGATTAATTAAAATTGATTTAATATTTTATAACAGTTAAAGTTAGACTGACTTACGGTTAGTAGGAAAGACCGTCTTTAATACAAAAGCAGGGTCCACTGAGATTAAAATTTTTATGTGAAAAAAACACAGAGAAAACAGTCATTTTTATAGGGTTTTGATCAAATCAAACGCTTTTATCTACGAAATATGAAGGAGGGAAATGTGGATTTTAGAATGCCTTTTGGTTTCATACAAATTTGAGTATGACTCCATATTTTTATCAAAATGGAGAAAAATAATCTTACTCCTAAGGTTTAATGACTACAGTGACACTGTGACCAAAGTTAAAAGGGCACTCAAAGGTAGATAACATTTTTCTTCCCAAATGCTCTTTTCTTCATGATTGCATCAGAAACTTCACATTTCACAGATCAACTGGTATCCTTGTTTCTATACTGTATAAATGTATTTCATCTCTTCTAATTTCATTTTCCAGACAGTAAAAACTCCTAGCCTCTAACCAGAAACCATGATAGCATTTTATTTATTAGATGTAGATGAAAGATCCCACTAAACTGCATAAACACTATGAACCGAAATGGCTGAGAACTCTTTTTAATCACAGAGTTAATACAGTTATTTTAAGCTTCATAATAGTTGAAATAATAATAAGTGTGTTTACTATTATATCATTGTAAAAACATAGAATTAGAATAAACACCTTAAGGTAAAAAGGACAGACAATATAAACATTTTATACATTCCCACAACTTCACATCCTTTTGAGCCATACATGGCCATTACACCCTATTTTTTTATCCCATTAGCTGAGATCTTGGGGGAAAAACGTGTACAGATTTATGGATTATAATCTCATCTAGAATGTCAATACGGCTCTGCAGTCACTCATGTTTTGTCTCTTTGAGGTACTCAAGTGGGGACAAATCTTTATGCAATTCTTCCTTTGGATTCAACATCACCATTTTTTAATTTTTTTATGGAATAAATTTTACAAGTAACATTGTATAAATGTAAGGTGTGTAGAGTATTATTTTGATACATATATATTGTAATATGATTACTAATGTGATGATATCTATCACATTACTTAACTATAGTACATTATTGCCTACATTCATTATACTGTGCATTAGATCTCTATGGCTTATTTACTACTTGTTATGAGTTTGTACCCTTAAATGCTATCACTCTTATCCCCCTCATCAACCCCACCACCTAGTAACCACAATTTTACCATCTTTTACAGGCTTAATTTGTTTAGAATCCACATATAAGTGATATTATTATACAATGATAATTAATTATAATAATTAATTATTATTATATTATATAATTATTATATTATATAATTATTATATAATTATATATTATTATAATATATACTATATAATATATATGATATATAATATAATATATATATTATATATTATATTATATATCATATATATTATATATATAATTATATATGTATATAATTATATTATATATACTATATATTATATATTATATACTATATAATATAATATAGTATATATTTTAATAATATATAATTATATAATAATATAGTATATAGTATATAATATATATAGTATATAATATACTATAAACTATAGTAATACTATACTATAATAATATAGTATATATTATATAATATATATAACATGTATTATATATAATTATGTTATTATATTAAATTATATATTATTATATACTATTATAATATATTATAATATGTTATATTATATTAAATTATATTATTAATTTTTTTAAGGAGCTCCATACTGTTTTCCCAAGTGGTTGTGCTAATTTATGTTCACACCAGCAATGTATAACACAAACTTGCCAGTACTTATTGCCTCTTGTATTCTTTTTTTTTTTTAAGGGTTATTTATTTACTTTGAGAGAGAGAGAGAGAGAGAGAGAGAGAGAGAGAGAAAGCAAGCAGGGGAGGGGCAGAGAGAAAGGAAGAGAGAGAATCCCAAGCAGGCTCGCACTGTCTGCTAGAAGCCCGGCCTGGGGCTCTATCTCACAAACTGTGAGATCATGACCTGAGGTGAAACTAAGAGTTGGATGCCTAACCGACTCACTCAGGTGTCCCTTCTCTTTTATATTCTTTTTTTCTTTTTAATTTTTTTAATCTTTATTTATTTTTGAGAGACAGAGAGAGAGAGCAAGCAGGTGGTGGGGGAGTGGGGTGGGTGGGGGACAACGGAGAGACAAGGAAACAGGATCTGAAGCAGGTTCCAGGCTCTGAGCTGTCAGCACAGAGCCTGATGCGGGGCTCAAACTCACGACCTGCGAGTTCATGACCTGAGTCAAAGTTGGACGCTCAGACGACCTAGCCACCCAGGCGCCCCTTCTTGTATTCTTGATGATAGTCATTCTAACAGGCGTTAGGTGATATCTCATTGTGATTTTGATTTGCATTTACCTGATTATGAGTGAGTGATGTTGAACATCTTTTCATATAAATGCTGACCACTTTAATGTCCTCTTTGGAAAAATATCTGTATAATTCTTTCCATTTTCAATCAGATCGTTTTTGTTGTTGTTAAGTTGACTGAATTCTTTATATAGTCTGGGTATTAATCCCTTATTCAATATACGATTTTCAAAAAATTTTTCCCATTCTGTGTTTGTCTTTTCATTTTGTTAGCTGTTTCTTGTGCTCCACAGAAGCCTTTGAGTTTTATGTAGTCTCATTTGTTGATTTTGCTTTGGTTGTTTGTGCTTTTGGTATGTTTGAAGAATCATTGCCAAGACCAATATTGATCAGCTTCTTCCTCACGTTTTCTTCTAGGAGTTTTATGATATCAGGTCTTATGTTTAAGTCTCTGGTCCATTGTTCTGCATGTTTCCTTCAGTTTTCCAGCACCATTTATTAAGGATACTATCCTTTCCCATTGGGTATTCTTGGCTCCCTGGTCAAATATTAGTTAACTATGCATACTAGATTTAATTATGAGCTCCCTATTCCGTTCCATTGATCAACATGTCTATTATTGTGCCAGTATAACAGTTATTCCTACAATGGTTTATAGTGTACTTTGAAATTGGTACTCATGACACTTATGGCCTTTTTTTCCCCTCAAATCCAAGGATTTCTTTGGCTATTTAGGGTCTTCCTGGGGTTTCACACAATTTTAGGATTGTTTCTTCTATTTCTGTGAAGAATGCTTTTAGTATTTTGATGGGGATTGCACTGAAACTCTAGATAGCATTGGGTGGTATGGCCATTTTAACATTAATTCTAATCCATAAATATGGAATGTCTTTCCATTTGTTTGTGTCTTCTTTAATTTCTTTCAGCAAAGTCTTGTGGTTTTCATTATACAGATCTTTCACTTCCTTGATTAAACTTATTCCTAAGAATTTCATTGTTTTTGATGCTATTGTGGAATAGGATGATTTTCTTTATTTCTTTTTCAGATGCTTCAACATTAGTGCAAAATAATGCAATTGATTTCTGTATGTTGACATTGTATCCTGCCAGTTTACTGAAATCATTGATTAATTCTGACAGTTTTTTGATTGACTGTTTGGGGTTCTCTCTATATAAAGTCATGTAATCAGCAAAAGTAATAATTTAATTCCTCCTTTCCAATTTGGATGTCTTTTATGTCGTTGTCTTGCCTAATTGCTCTAGCTAGGACTTCTAGAACTATACTGAATAGGATTGATGAGAGTGGACACCCTTATTTTATTCCTGATCTTAAAAGAAACACTTTCCATTTTTCTCCATTGAGTATTATGTTAGCTGTGGGCTCATCATTTATGGCTTTTATTGCACTGAGGTATATTGTTTCTACACCCAATAAGTTAAGGGGTTTTATCATAAAAGGGTGTTGTATGTGTCAAAGGCTTTTTCTGCATCTATTGAAATGATCATGCGATTTTTATCTTTCATTGATGTGACATATTACATTTATTGATTTGCATATGTTATACCCTTGTATCCCAGGGATAAATCCCACTTAGTCATGTTATATAATCCTTTTAATGTATTCTTTAATTGGTATGCTAATATTTATTGAGACTTTTTTTAAGTTTACTTATTTTCAGAAAGGAAGACAGAGAGAGAGAGAGAGAGAGAGAGAGAGAGAGAGAGAGAGATAGCATGAGTGGGGGGAAGGGCAGAAGAGAGGGAGAGAGAAAATCCCAAGCAAGCTCTGTGCTGATGTGGGGCTCAACCTCATGAACCATGAGATCATGACCTGAGCTGAAATCATGAGTTGGACACTCAACCGACTGAACTACCCAAATGCCCTGAGAATTTGTATATCTATATTCATCAGGCATATTGGTCTATACTTTTATTTTCTTTGGCATCCTCATCTGGTTTTGGTATCAAAGTAATGCTGACTTCTTAGAATGAGTTTGGAAGTGTTCCTGCTTCTCAATATTTTGGAAGACTTTGAAAAGGATAGGTGTTAATTCCTCAAATGTTTCATAGAATTCTCCTACATGGTCCTGGAGTTTTCTGTGTTGGGATTTTTTTTATTGGTGTTTCAATCTCTTTACTTATTATTTGTTCAGTTTTCTATTTCTGATTCAGTCTTGGTAGGTTGTGTATTTCTAGAGATTATCCATTTCTTCTAGGTTATGCAATTTGTTGACATACACGTTTTCATAGTAATCTCTTACGATTCTATGTGTTTTTATAGTATCAGCTGTCTCCTCTTTCATTTCCAATGAGTCTTCTTTCTCTATTTTTAGTTAATCTAGCTAAATGTCAATTTTGCTTGCTCCTCAAAGAACCAACTCTTAGTTCTATTGATCCTTTTAACTGCTTTTCTGGTCTCTATTTCATTTCTTTCTATTCTGATATTTATTATTTCCTTCCTTCTGCTAATTTTGGACTTTTTCTAGTTCTTTGAGATGTAAAGCTGTTATTTGTAATCTTTCTAATTTCTTAATATATGCATTTATTGCTATAAACTTTCCACTCAGAACTGCTTTTTCTGTGCACAGCAATATTTGATATGTTGCATTTTTGCATGTTTTGCGATAATTTTTTATTTCTCTTTTAATTTCTTTTTTGACCCAATGGTTGTTTAGAAGTGTGTCATTTACTTCCCACATATTTGTAGATCTTCTCACTTCCCTCTTGTTGATTTCTAGTTTCATATCATTTCAGTCAGAGAAAACAGTTGATATGATTTCAGTCTTCTCAAATTTGCAACAATTTGTTTTGCAGCCTATCATATGATCCATCTTAGAGAATGTTGTATGTGCACTGTAGATGAATGTGTATTCTGCTGCTTTTGGATAGAATGTTCTATGTATGTCTATTAAGTACATTTTCTTTAAACTGTGATTCAATTCCAGTGATTTCTTGTTGATTTTCTGTCTGGATGATCATTGCTGATAGTGAGGTATTGAAGTCCCCTATAATTATTGTATTGTCCATTTCTCCCTTTAAGATTTGTTATTATTTGCTCAGTATATTTTGGTGCATACATTGGGAGCATATTTATTTATGATTGTTATATGTTCTTCATATGTTAACCCTTTTATTATTATAAATGACCTTCTTTGTCTTTTGTTACATTTTTGGGTTTGAAGTCTGTTTTGTCTGCTATAAGGATGTCTATGCCTGCCTTCTTTTGATTTTCCTTTGGTTGGAATACCATCTCCCATCTTTTCTTTTTGCACATATGTGCAAAAATATGAGTCTTCTATAGACAAGATATAGGTGGGTATTGTTTTTCTATTCATCTAGCTACTGTGTGCCTTTTGATTGGCAAGTTCAATCAATTTTTATTTAGGGTGATATTTATTAGGTTATATATTAATAAATATATAAGGATTTGCTACTGCCATTTTATCATTTGTCTTCTGGTTATTTTGTCTCTCCATTGTTTCGTTTCCTTTGGTTTCTTTCTATCTCTGTAAATTGTTGGTTTTCCATGGTAGATAGCTCAGTATCCCCCTTTTTTTTTTTTAATTTTTTTTTCCAACGTTTATTTATTTTTGGGACAGAGAGAAACAGAGCATGAACGGGGGAGGGGCAGAGAGAGAGGGAGACACAGAATCGGAAACAGGCTCCAGGCTCTGAGCCATCAGCCCAGAGCCTGACGCGGGGCTCGAACTCCCGGACCGCGAGATCGTGACCTGGCTGAAGTCGGACGCTTAACCGACTGCGCCACCCAGGCGCCCCAGTATCCCCCTTTTTTATGTTTCATGTCTCTGCTCTTGATTTTGGCTTTGTGAGTTTCCATGAGGTTTACATAAAACGTTTTGTAGATAAAGTAGTCCTCTTTCTGCTGATAGCAATATATCTTCATTTGCCTATAAAGTTTCCATCCTCTTACTCTTCCTCTTTCATATTTTTGATGTCACAAATTATCTCTTTTTTGTGCTGTGATTTTGTTATCAAGTTGTAGTAGCTATAGTTATTTTTAATGCTCTTTTCCTTTAACCTTTATGATATAATTAAGAGTTTATTATACTATTCCATAAAGAGTTGTGAGAGGTAAATGAGATGGTGCTGTAAGGCATTTAGATTAATGTTGAGCTTCAATAAAGTGTAGCTGTAAAATTTCTTCTAAATTTTGCCATAGGGCTGTAGCTAAATTGTAGTTTTTCTAATTGCCTAGCATTTAATTTTATTTTAGGATAGTGCAGGATAGACTTGACATCAGTGAAATTCTCAACCTAATATATTGAAAGCATGTGACATGAGAAAGAATTTGAGGTAATTATATGTCTCCCTGGATATTTGAATAGAAGAGATGAAGCAAGGTGGGATAAGGGTTGCCTTAGATAGAGACATGAATTCAAATTAATGTAGAGAAAAAAATAGCTAGAGCAAGACAGAAGGTAGTCAGTCATCCTTGAAGGTTGCTTCATCACATCATGAAAATCATCTTAGGTTAGGTCTTAGCAAATTTTCTGAAGGAGCAAAGCATGTTCATGGTGTCACTAGTTTGTTCCCAATTTAATTAACAGTCTTAAGGTCTTGCAGCTTAAAGCTATCTACACCTTTTTGTGTTATTTCAATTAAATGGTCAACAGCTTTTCCCTTGGTCAAAGACTCTCATTGTAAGAATGTTTACTTTCTGCTCTATAATCTCACTTTCTTCAATCCCTTACTCAAGTATTCTGATTTTCTCAAGACTTTTCATACTCCTTTTCTATTATTTTCTGTTTAAAAAGGAGAATATTGGAGTGGTTTAAAAGCAAGGGATCTGGCATCCTAGTGACCAGGTTCAGATCCCCACTCTGCCGCCTAATAGTTGGGTGACTGTCAAGTTGCTTAACCTTTTGATGTCTCAATTTCATGGATTGAAGAATTAACATTGTTAAAATATCCATACCACCCAAAATCATCTATAGATGCAATGCAATTTCTATAAAAAGTCCAATGGCTCTTTTCCCAGAAATAGAAAAAAAAAATGCTTAAAATTTGTATGGAACTGCAAAAGACTCCAAATAACCAAAGCAATTTTGACAAAGAAGAACAAAGCTGGAGGTACCATGCTTCTTGATTTAGAACTGTAATGCAAACTTACAGTAATCAAAGCAGTATGGTATTGACACAAAAACCAACACATAGGTAAATGGGACAGAATAGAGAGCCCAGGAATAAACCCACTCATATATGGTCAATTAATTTTCAACAAAGGAACCAAGAATGTACAACAAGGAAAGAATAATTTCCTCAATAAATGGCATTGGGAACACTGGAGAACTAAAACCAAAATAATAAAACTGGACGTCTATACATCATACACTGAAATCAACTCAAAATGGATTAAAGACCATATAATCTGAAATTGTAAAACTCTTGGAGGAAACATAGGGGTAAGCCCTTTCACATTGGTCTTGACAATGATTTTTTCTATTTGGCATTAAAGCAATAAACAACAAAAGCAAAAATAAACAAGTGACACTACATCAAACTTAAAAACTTATTCACAGCAAAGCAAACTGCCACAAAATAAAAAGACAAAATAAAATGGGATGGGAGAAAATATTTGCAAATCACATATTGATAAAATGTTATTATCTAAAGTATACAAGGAACTCACACAATTCAATAGTAAAAAACAAAAACAAAAACAAAAACCCATATAATCCAATTAAAAATGGGCAATGGACCTAAATAGACATTTTTCCTAAGAAGACATGTAAATTACTAACAGGTACATGAAAAGGCGGTCCACATCATTGATCATCAGAGAAATGAATATCAAAACCACAATGAGATATCACTTCACACCTGTTAGTATGTCTGTTTCATAAAATTGAGAGATAACAAATGCTGGCGAGGGTGTGGAGTAAAGGGAACCCTTGTACCCTACTGGTGGGATGTAAACTGGTGCAGCCACTATGGAAAACAGGAAATGAAGGAAATGAAATTATCACCAAGACATTTCTGTATTCTCATATTCATAGAAGGAGTATTCATAATATTCAAGGCATGGAAATAATCTAAGTGTCAACGGATGAATGGATATATATTTTATGTATAAATATTATGTATAGTATTTTCTTTACCCATTATCTTTATAATTTCTTTATCCATTTATTTATAATACAAACACACGTGTGAGGCGAACGTGATAATCACTACACTATGGAAACACACACACACACACACACACACACACTGGCATATTTTTTAACCTTAAAAAAAGAAGGAAATCCTGTCATTTACAACATACACAAAACTGGAAGGCATTGTGCTAAGTGATTGAAGTCAGACAAAGAAAGACGAATTCTGAATGTTATCACTTATATGTGTTTTTTTTTTTAATCAAACTCATAAAATCAGAAAGGAAAAAGTGGTTGCCAGTGTCTTGAGTGTGCATGGAGAGGCTGTTAAAAGGGTACAAACTTTCAGCTATAAGATGAATAAAGCCTGAGGACCTAATGTATAACATGGTGACTATAGTTAATAACACTGTGTTGTACAACTGAAATTTGAAAAAAGTAAGCATGTGAGATGATGATTGTGTTAATTAACTCAGTGTGGGGAGGGAGAATCCTTTCACAATATATAAGTATATCAAATCATCATGTTATACACTTTAAATAATATAATTTTATTGTTAATTATGCATTACTAAAGCCTGAAAAAATTCTCACTTAAAAAAAAGACAAAACCTGAGGACGAAAAGTCTTATGTTATTTTCTAAGGTGTGTTTTACAATTCTCCACTGCAAAGAAAAAGGAAATTCAAAAACAGTTGAAAAGTTCTACTCTTTAATAGCCTTAATTACAAATTAATCTCTTCTCAGAACCATTTTTACTAGTCTTAAAAGTATTTATATGTACTGAGGCATTTATAGGGACATTCTCTCTTAGAGTTACTGTAATTGTATTTACTGTATTTTTCACTATCACTCAAAGTCTTTAAGTCACACTAATGGACCAAAAGAGTTAATACATCCCTCTAAGCACTGGATGCACTACCGAGGAGAGACATTGATAAAAGAATGATTTTAATTTATTAAACAAAATTCTCCTTAATCTGTGATTTGTGATATTACAGATTATCCATTCACACTATCATTTGTCAACATGCTGTTATAATAAAGAGACCTACCAGTTTCAAATTACGTCAGTGTTTCAAAACAAAACAAAAATGTTTGCTTTCCACCAACATTTATTATCTCTTTTTGTTCACGAATATTTTCTTCATGAATAATGATTGGAAGAAGCTATATAATCACACAGACTTACATTTTACTTGCATATAATAATTGATAAGGATAGAGTAATGTCTTAAATGAAGTATATAACTAACTGCACTTACTCACTCACTAGTCATGCTAAACATTGCCAGGGGCTCTATTTCTAACACATCTATGTAGCTAATCAATAGCGTTCAGGCTCAAGCAGCTAGTACACAATATCTTCCCTACTGAAAAGTGGCAAACTCTCTTGTGTTAATGATTAAAAATGTTTTTTTCACTTCTTCTTCTGTGAAGAAATTATCTGGATCTCTTGAAAGTTATTAGTCAATTCATTTGAATGAAATGAGTACCTAGACACTACTTTTTTGTTGTTGTTGTTTAAGTTGCTAGGGAATAGTAATCCAAAACAACAACAACTACAAAATGCAAAAGATACAGTCCGTGCATTTCTAATTCTGAAATACATATTAATACCTAACAGAGATTTCATACTGAAAAAAATTAATGAAATAAAATATTTTTCAAACACTAATTGCTTCAAGCTTTTAGCTCTGTTGGAAAGAATGGGGTATTAATGAGCTCTTGATCCCCATATGGATAAATTAAATTTACACAGAGAAATCTCTGATCCCTAGCCACAGATTACACCCTGTAATCTCAGCTGGTGATCCAGTAAATGCATTCAATTGATCACTAGGGGTCTTGGTGTGGGAGATTGAATGCTTATTGCAAATTCATTACTAATAATGTAAAAATAACTTGAAAAGTTTCCATACCCACAGTGAGTAAATTATATCATTTTAAGTGGAGCCATTGTGATTCAGGGACTGTCTATAATGATCCATGTTCTTTTGCCCATATAAAGGTTTACATCTCAACTGAATAGCTTCTTTAATTTACTCCATAAGAATATACTCACAAATTAAATTACACACAATGGAGATAGCCAAGGCCACAATAAGCAAATATGGAGCTACAATTAGGTTCCTCAATTCTCAGAACTGGAAACATCTAAAAAGTTACATAGCTTGCCCCAAAATATTCAGAACGCTTATGTGAAGGTGAAATTCAATAAAACGTCTTAGTAAAACGCTCTCTTCCCAGGGTCCCTCTGGGCTTCTCACGTTTCCAATTGGGCATTCTTGGCCCTATATCTCTAGCAGCGTGGCAAACAGTTATCAGCGTGGGTACTTTCTGAGATACAAAGATCCAAATAGGATCCCAGCTGCACCACTCATTGGCTTTCTGACTTTGAAGTTATTATTTCTTAAATTTCCTCATTAGTGGAATAGTAATAATGGCTCCCTCTGAGTTGGTGGAAAGATTAAAATTACACAGTGCCTGTAAAGTAGTTAGCACAATGGCTATCACATATTATGAGTGCAATAATGCTAGCTGTAATATATGAGTTTTGGGAAAATCATTTTACCTCTCTCTACATTTTGATGTCCTCATTAATACACAAAATTAGCATAATGTTCTCTTCCATAAGTCTTTTCTTTTTGCTATAAAAATAATAACTGGCAATAATGTCACTATAATCAAGTAAATTCACATTTTGATAATTCTTTATGGAACTATATTCAGTACAAAACAATCTGTCTTATATCTTCAACTGGAGGATGGATTCTTATATTTCAACATGATCTTGGACCATGAAAAGAACATTGGGAAGAAACCAGCATGACTCTTCTTGTAAGTATTACATAACCTATTCTATGAGAGAAATAAATAGACCCTACCTAATATATAATTATTTCATTTGAAAATAATGTGCCGTTAATAGAGATAATGAGTCCCAGAGAGATAGAGCCATATTTCTAACGTAGAAACTAATAATATATTTGATGGGGGGGAAATGCACAATACATAGAATATTATAACTACGATTCATCAATAGATTGGTGTATTAATCACTTGACATAGAAAGCCTCTGCCCTGCAATCCCTGCTTCAGCCACAAAAAACAAAGATGCTTTTCTAGAAGATGCTGAACAAGTTCTTACTAAGGCCTTTGCCCTTGCAGGTTTCTGACTATGCATGTCTTACTCCTTTATTTCCACCAAGTCTTTGATGAAAATAAAATTCTGAAGGTCCTCTGCTCACCCTTCTTAAAATGTTAACTTCTCAACGAAGGCACTCATTACTGTTTCTTCTTCAGTTCCTTCACCTCTTTTAAAATCCTTTTGAAAAATATGTAGCACTTATCACTAACATATCATGTATTTTCCTTATTTATTTTGTCTATTGCCTATTTTCTTCCCTTAGAAAGTAATTTCTTTAAGGAAGTTTTTATTGTGTTTTTATTGTTTTTTTTTATTTCCTTAAACAATGCCTTAAACAGTGCCTTAAACAATGCCTAGCATGTAATAGACACTCAGTAAATATGTCGAAGGAATAAATCTCTCTGAATTTTGCAAAAAAAGAGAAAATTGATAACACAATCTTTAAGCAGTAACACTAGATGACTATGCTATGAACATGGAAGAGATGTATATTTTTCACTCAAAACACTTTTTCTACATTTTGAATGAAGACATTCAATTGTATGCATTCACATTCAAATATAAATATTTTTAGAGAGAAAGAATGTCTCATTGACACTGTGAAAATTGGATATGATGAAAAGAAATGAGTTGACTGACCACAGATTAATCTCCCATCTGTCTTAATTATCTGACCACTGGATTTTTCTGAATGTTTATTATAAAAGTAATTTTATTTTGCTTATTTTTAGTGTTTCTGCATCTTTGTCAGTGGCTGTTACTCAAATGGTGAACATAAAGAAAATTGTTTAACTCTTTGGGTTCTTGAAAAAAATCACTTTCTGTGCAATTCTATCTACATGTTTTGGCAGATTTTTTGATATAAACAAGTTCAGTTGTTATACCCCAAGTGAATTGAGACAATGAGCTTCTGTTCACACCTACATTTTTTACCTCAAGATAAGTTCTTCCTTATGCCAAGAAAATATCTCTTTCAATTATATCCAGGCCACAGATATAAGAAATATCAAGTTCATGTCAATGTATCAAAGGTATTACAAAGGGAATTCAAAGTCTTTTCCTGAATCTCTCTGAAGTATTACTCTTTAATACAGTTGCTACTAAATTAAAATTAATTAAAATGAAATAAAATAAAAGAAGATTCAATTACTGGTTGTACCAACCACATTCCAAATGCTCAACAGCCACATGTAGCTAATGACCGCCATAGGGGACAGCACGGATCCAGAACATTTTCATCACTACAGCACTGCAAGAATGGTTTTGTCCTGCCCTACCTGAGGCTAAGGCAAAAAAGACAGCATAAATCTAGAGATTATAAGTACATGAAACACATATGGCAATGGCTTTTTCCAAGGCAAGAGGAATTCATTTGAAGCATACCCTGGCCATTCTTTGGTCAAATATTAAAGGAAAAAAAAAAAAAAGCCTACAATGGCATCCAGCCAGGTGTTTGTATACATTATACTTAAGAGGTTTTCAGTAAATATACGTTGGAATAATCAGCTAATCATTATTTCATGACTGCTTATCATGTGCAAAACACAATTTGAAACCTTGGCAAGATTATATATATATATATATATATATATATATATATATATTCTCCCAGAAGTTAATATTTTATAGCAATCATTTTGTTCTCTATTTTTAAGCCATCACTTGAGAAAAATGGCAAATCAGAATTACACCGCTCAATGCCATGACATCATTATTTTAAATGAAGAGAGAATTCTACTATGTTGGTTATAATTCAGGGCACATGAACATTTGCAAAACTAAAATGTTTCTGGTCATACTGGACCTTTCACTAATACATAAGAGCCTTCCTAAAAAGGCTGGTCTACCACTTCTTTTCAGATACCACACCTTTCTTCCGACCTTAGAGTTTAGATCAACTGTCATCCTCTCACCAAGCAAACATCTCCCTTTCCTATAGATTAAGAGGCCCACATAAAATTCTTTCAGAACACTGTTGACTTTGCCTTCATATTTGAGTTTGTACTGAAATATTTATTTTTGTTACTTGGTTAAAAGCCTATCCTTTCCACTAGAGCATAAGCTTCATTAAGGCTGAGACTATGGCTATTTTTACTCACCATTATATCTCCAATGCCCGGTAAGTGATGTATGTCCAGTAATTTAAAAATAAATGGTCTCCATGCTCCTTCATGACAGTCATCTCTGTCTATACTCCTGACTTACTAAAATTCATTTAATTGTGATAATAGTTTAAGTGAGTGGGTGGGAAAAGAGACTACTTCTTTGGATCATTGCCTTAAATGTTTGTCTTTCTCACAGCAGATTTTGATCTCCTCCTGTTTAAAGATTAACACAACGCTGTCAACATGGTGTAGTGGCAAGTATAAAAATTAGAAGTGAGAACACTTCTGTTCTTCCTTATGTTACTTACCCTCTGCGTGACCCTAGGAAATGTGCTTCTGATTCCTAATCTGTGAAATGGGAATAGAACCACCTGTCTTCTTTGACTCAGACTTATACAGTTCTTGTGAGGGTCATATTCTATGAATTATGTAAAAATATTTTTGAAATCCAAATTATTATTCAAAACTTGGGAAGACACTTAAGCTTCTGAGTGGTATAGTTCTTATGTTTTATCCACTCTGCCAAATTCAATTATTTCCACTTTAGTGACTTTTCTTTTCTTCTGGCTTCAAACACTTAGAACTTTCCCTCTCCTTTACTTTTGTATTTGATTCTCCATGTGTCTACCATCCCATTTTGGTTTTCTCCTTTACTACAAACTCACTGCCTTCTTTTCTTATCAGATAATTTATCTGTAAATGTCTGTAGTCTGGCCTTTTTCTCTACCACTTTACAAAATCTGTTGTCAAGTGACCTTCACTCCACTTGCTATGGCCATTTCACCATGTTAGGTCTACCTAAAACCTAATTCCACAATTCAGCAGTTTCTTCTCATTGTTGAACACACAAAACCAGTGCTTATATACGGTTAGTCTACATTCTTATCTCAGTGGTAATTAGAAGAGTTTCTAACTTCTTATTTAAAATCCACATAAAATAAGTAGATAGTTCTTCCCTGGATTAAAAAAAAAAAAGTACACTGATGATTAACAAGGTATCAAGAAAATGACTAGAGCATTTTGAGATAGTTCTTGGGTCACCAGAATTATGTAAATTAATTTCTTGTTTTGTTTTGTTTGCTAGGAAAAAGATAATCATCACAACCTTCACTGCCACCACCACCAGCAACAACAAAAGCTGATGAAGATCTAATTCTCAAAATCAAGATTAAATCAATATCATCTTTTTTTCTCTCAGAGAAAACTGCTTTTTCTGTAGATATTGTTCAAATTTAAAGTGATGCATTTTCCATTGAATATGCATCACTTTTTACATATTTTTTTCTTTAGGAATTGACTGCATGCATGCATGTATAGGGGAAGGGTAATTGTACATCTGCCTTTGTGGTCTTTAAGCAGGTCAGTCACTGGTTTTAAAAAAGTAATTATTATTATTTTTAAATTTTTTAAATATTTATTTATTTTTGAGACAGACAAGACAGAATGGGAGTGGGTTGGGGCAGAAAGAGAGGGAGACACAGAAGCAGAAGCAGACTCCAGGCTCTGAGCTGTCAACACAGAGCCCGACTCGGGGCTCGAACTCACGAGCTGTGAGATGATGACCTGAGCCAAAGTCGGATGCTCGACCAACTGAGCCACCCAGGTTCCCCTAAAAAAGTAATTATTAACTTCCTACTCTATACAAGTTATTCTTCAAAGTGTTTATATCTATAGCTGGGCAAAAAGACATGAATTTACCTCCTAAGATCTTATGTGTTTAGATAGATGATAAACAAACATATGGAATTGAAACCCAAATATTCACATAAAAATGATCATAATTTCTCTGAAGAAAATAGACAAGATTAATGATTGAAAATATCAAAGGTTCAGGACTTACTTAGGGTCCCTAAGTGGGAAACCAATACGGAGACTATTTGAATAGTCCAGACCCAAGGTGATCGTGGTATGATATAGAATGGTGGCAGAAGAAATGAAGACTGTCTGACCTATTTGAGATATAGCCAGGAAGTAGAAACAATGGGTCTTCTAGAAGAATTAGCAATATGGGATAGAGGAAAGGGAAGAATTAAAAATGACTTGTGGAACCTGGTTTGAGTACGCAGGGACCTCCAATATTAAGATGGACAGGAATAGGAAAGGAACAGATTCATGGTATGGAGAGAATGTGCATAAAGCTTCTGTGCTTTAAGTATTTTAAGATGACTAAACCATTCAAGTAAAAATGTCAAATGTCAGTTGAATATATGATCTTAGAGCCGAGGCTGCCAAACTCTATAAAGGTCTAGCTAGTAAATAACTTTGGCTTTGGGAGCCATATGGTCTTTTTTGCAACTGCTCAACGCTGCTGTCACATTAAGAAATTATCCATAGAACATTCTTCTCAAAGCTAGAACAAACAATCCTACAATTTGTATGGAACCAAAAAAGACCCCAAATAGCCAAAGTAATATTGAAGAAGAAAACCAAAGTGGGAGGCATCACAGTCCCAGACTTTGCTTCTACTACAAAGCTGTAATCATCAAGACAGTACGCTATTGGCACAAAAACAGACACATCGACCAATGGAATAGAATAGAGAACCCAGAAACCCACAAACCCTCTTTAACAAATGGTGCTGGGAGAACTGGACAGCAACATGCAGAAGAATGAAACTACACCACTTTCTTACACCATACACAAAAATAAACTCAAAATGGATGAAATACCTACATGTGAGACAGGAAACCATCAAAATCCTAGAGGAGAAAACAGGCAACAAACTCTTTGACCTCGGCCACAGCAACTTCTTACTCAACATGTCTCCAGAGGCAAGGGAAACAAAGCAAAAATGAACTATTGGGACCTCATCAAGATAAAAAGCTTCTGCACTGCAAAGGAAACAATCTACAAAACTAAAAGGCAACCGACAGAATGGGGAAAGATAATTGCAAATGACATATTTGCAAAATCTATAAAGAACTCACCAAACTCCATACCTGAAAAACAAACAATCCAGTGTAGAAATAGACAAAAGACACTTTTCCAAAGAACACATCCAGATGGCCAACAGACACACTAAATGATGCTCAATGTCACTCATCATCAGGGAAATACAAATCAAAGCCACACTGAGATACCACTCACACGGGTCAGAGTGACTAAAATGAACAAATAAGGAAACTATAGATGCTGGCGAGGATGTGGAGAAAGGAGAACCCTCTTACACTGCTGGTGGGAATGCAAAGTGGTGCAGCCACTCTGACAAACAGTGTGGAGGTTCCTCAAAAAATTAAGAATAGAACTACCTATAACACTACTAGGAATTTACCCAAGAGATACAGGAGTGCTGATGCATAGGGGCACTTGTACCCCAATATTTATAGCAGTGCTTTCAATAGTAGCCATATTATGGAAAGAATCTAAATGTCCATAAACTGATGAATGGATAAAGAAGATGTGGTTTATATATACAATGGAATATTACTTGGCAATGAGAAAGAATGAAATCATGCCATATGCAGCAATGTGGTTGGAACTGGAGGGTATTATGCTAAGTGAAATAAGTCAGTCAGAGAAAGACATATCAAATGTTTTCACTCACATGTGGATCTTGAGACACTTAACAGAAAATCATGGGGAAAGGGAATGGGAAAAAATAGTTACAAACAGAGAGGGAGGGAGGAAAACCATAAGAGATTTCTAAATACAGAGAACAGACTGAGAGTAGATGGGGAGTGGGCAAGAGAGGAAAATGGGTGATGGGCATTGAGGAGGGCACTTGTTGGGATGAGCACTGTGTTATACATAAGCCAATTTGACAATAAATTATATTAAAAATAAATAAATAAGTAAATAAAATGAAACTATAAAAAAAGTACTCATAGAAGATATCTTAAATGAACATGCCTGGATTCCAATAAAACTTTATCTTTGGATGTGGTAACTTGAATTTTATGTAAACTTCTCGTGTCATGAAACATTTTTTTCTTTGGATTTTTTCCAATTATTTAAACATATAAAAACAATCTTATATCCTGGGCAAAATCAGACTATGGATTGTAGTTTTCCAACTCATCTTTTAAGCATAGAATAGTCCAGGGAAGCCTGGCTGGCTCCATCAGTTGGTCGTATGACTTTTGATCCTGGGGTTGTGAGTTCAAGCCCTATGTTGAGTGTAGATATTACTTAAAAACAAAATATTCAAAAAAAGAAAGCATGAAATAGTCCATGCTGAAAAAATCAGATAGTAATTAAAATTATAAAAGTAAGTGAATTCCCATAAGAAAAGAACTATAAGAGAAAATACAAGATGATTGAGAAATAATGCCTGGGAAACCCTAAGTGTTAAAAAATCGGGAAAAAGACACTGTCAGCACTACTGAAAAAGAGCAGGTACAGAGATGGGAAAAAACCAAAGAGAACACGGTACCATGAAAGCAAGAAAGAACAGATTCCACCCCCTTGAATTCTCCTCCAAATCACCTAACACAACCTAAAGCAAGAACTTCCTAGCACGCTCTTGTTACAATGCCCCACAGTTCCCCATGGTATGAAATCTCTCTTCTTACACCAAGTATCTAATGGCCCAACTTGCTCAGCTACGGGCGTATTTCTGGTGGTCACCGACTGGTGGGCATCCACAAGGAAAATATCTCAAGAAAGTTGCAGCAAATGCTGATTGAGAAGTCAAATAAGATGGTGACTGAAAAGTGATCACTGGATTTGTTTACATGAAAATAATTGGTGCATTTAACAATAACAATAAGAAAATAGTCCATTTGAGTGGTTGAAGCAAATGTCAGACTGTAAGTGGAATCTTGTGTAAGTGCTGAGCACAAAATTAAAAATAGCATGCACAGACAAGTTTGCAAGTATGTGAGTTTGTGAGGAAGCACAAAAATGGATACATATCACTGATGATTATCTTCATATGCTTTATAGTCTGATCCTTAATTTTTTTCCTAAAATACTTTATAGGTTTTACATAGCATGGCAATAAATTAAAGAAGATCTTTAATAAAATTTCCTCTGATAATGATAGGATTTCAAGTATTTCTACCTCAAGAATGGCACAAAGTAACTAGAATGATTTTAGGTGGAAAATACTTCAGCAATTATACATCTCACAGGGAAATATTTTTGCAATATCAAAAGACTTTCATAGGAAGAAAATAAATGTAGTTAATTATTTTTCAATTAGCCTGAAGTATTTTCATGGGGAAAACAATACATGGGTAAAATGATTCATTTTTCTGGTCCCCAAAAAATCTGGAGGTCCCAGATAATAATCACAGTAGTGTAGCATATTGTGTTTTATTTACATAATCAAATATCAGCATGGTTGTTCTTCATGTAAAAAATAAACTCTAGACCTTAGGAATCTGAGTCTATTAAAAGGAATTTTGCTTCTTTTGGTTTTTCTTTGATGTTCAGTATTAGAGAATATGATTCTGCCATGCAATCTCTTCTCTGGTAATCAGGGTATAATATCAGGGCTTCTTTGTGATAGGCCAGAAAAAAGGAAGTAAATTGCTTTAAGACTCAAACCGAGCTCATTGCGTTCTCTAGTACATATTCAAAATTCTTTCCACTATAATTCAGTCTATTTCTTTTTCTCCTAACTTAGTTACAAATATTGTTGCCAGTCATCAAACCTATGGTTAAAGGCTTAGAGAGAATTGCTTTTTCTGTATTTCCCATCTTCAAAGCAGGGCCTCTCTTTCGAGATGCATATTAATTACATAGACTAAACTGTAATACTTTAAAAAGCTTTAAGACTCTTTATGTTCAATGTTAGATCCCCTTACCACTTCTTCCCTGCTTCTTCTATTCTATCTCAAGGAATTGAAACTTACAACTTATTCTACCATAGTATGAGGCATAGAATCGATGCACTTTGTGTTAGAAGAGTTTTCCAGAATGTAGAAACTCTGTCTTTGCTGGTTAGCTCCCCAATAGTCAACTACTTCAGACTTCTTAACCACACATAACAGTGGCAATATTTCCCTTCTGTGGAGTGAAGGAAATGTATTCTTTAGTATGCTGGTAGAGTCTAATACAGCCTTCTCTGGAAAAGACCATATTTTCCCAATTATTTCCTCTGTTGTTACCGATTCTTATGATTTTTAAGATTTTCCTGTATTGTCCCTTAGTCTGACATCCAGACTATAGCATGTCCAGTTAAATCAGAATCTCTAGGAGTGAGATGCAAGCTTCAGCACTTTTTAAACTCCTCTAAGTAATTCCAGTATGAGGCCAAGATTGGGAACCTCTAGTTAAAGCCATTATTGATAATTGTAACCCCTTTAAACACTTTTTTATTGAATCCCTCTCTTTATGTACTGTGTACAAAACCTATTTTCAGATCATTCTTCAAAGGCAATGTATTATTAAACACATTTTGCTGATAAGTACATGAGACTTAGAAGTTAAGTGCTTGCAAAGATCACTGAAGAGTGTGTTAGAGCCAGGACCTAGTGGAGCTCTGACTCTATTAAGTGCTGTCTCCACCCACCCAGCTGCCTTCTGGCAGGAATACGGCACCATTTGTATGTCCTCTTTACCATTCAGGTTTTGACATATTCCCATATCTTGTTCACCTCATATCTCTACACCCTATCACAGTTTTGCACTCACTTACTCTTCAGAATTCAGCTCCACATCATCATCTCCAAACCCTTCCTCTTACTTCTTAGACTAAGGAGAGTACATTTGTGTAGCAACTTGTATTTACTTTATACTTATTATTTTAAGCTATAAAAATGCTCACATGCTTCTCTGTCTACCTCAGCTAATTGTGAACTTCTCAAAGGTGTAAATAGGTTGCATTTATCTCTGAATCTCCAGGGGCTAGTAATCAATTAATATTTGTCAAATGTATATTAGTTTATTGTCATAGACTCTGGGTCTGAAGTTCTCTCTTGTCCAGCAAGAAAGCAGGATGCAGGATTAAAAATGTGAGAGAGGCTAATGTTTGGGAGGAGGCAAGAGCCCTGAGTAAGGGTCCTTGCTCCATTTTTATTAGTACCAGAAGGCTTGTAAGAGTGATGGGCGTGCATAGAGACAATGAAACCGTGAACATTAACTCATGGGAGTGGGGAAAAAGGGGTTTGGGAGATATGCAGTGTTAGGGGGTTGGATCAACACAAAACAAGATTCTGGTGCTGTGTGGAAGGTTGTTTACCCCACTTCTGTTTACCTAAACTGGCCTGGGGGACAAGAAAGACAGAGCCTGCTACCTCAGGGTCCACAAGGCATCTTTCTTTTGCTAATTAGCTCTGCTCTGGGCAATTTAGGCCCTGTTCCCATGTGGTTTATAGTCCTATTTTCTTGTTTACCTAATTTGATACTTCCTTCCTGTGAAAGCAGCTTTCTGCTATTGTCCTATACTAGGGACCCATTTCCCTAATCTTATTTACCTAATCTTGTTTACCCAAACGTGGGTATGTTCATCCTATGACTTTCTAATTCTTCATGCCTTATGAACCCATTGGTGCAGGCTCAGGGAATTCCTAAGCTTATTCTCTACAGTTTAGCAAAACTATTATCTCAGATTTAGAGGCAGAGACATCTCAATAACTTTTGATTTCTTAAACATTATTCTTCTATGGATCCACATACCTTTCAATTATCCAAGTCTGTATGAGGGTTCAAAAATGTGAGTGTGTATGCCTGTTTGCATTGTACATATACAAACAAATAATTGTAACAATGTGTGTAGTCCTTTTTTGTTTAGAAGTTTTTGAGTTTCTAAAACATGTTGCAATCACTAGATTTTGACAAATCATAAGGTGTGAAAACATAGTCCTGACTCTCTGAGCTAGGTTCCTGCTGTCCAGGAGTGCAGACTGAATCACTCAGAGAGATTTGCAAACTATTTTGATTTAAGCAGCAACTTCAGAGTCCCTCCATCTTAATAACAGACATTCTGCCTTTGTAGGTATCTATTTACCATACTAGGTAACTCCACAGAGCTTTGTTTATGGTTATTTTACTAAGTACATTTCCCTAAAGATTTGCTCTTAATGGATTGGGCAATTTCATGCAAGTAGGCACCATAAATGCTTTGCTGATGTAGACCAACTTGTAAACATTCATTCTCCTGCCCATTCTTGTCCTAGCCCTTTGTGAGCCTGATACTAGCAAACTTCTTCAAATGGTGTCAGATTGCATGGTGATTCTGTGAGACACAAATAAGTTTACATACAAAGACCAACACATTTATTTTCCCATCTATCTGATGTTCTACCGTGGGAATCCAAGTCTCTGGAGGAGGTATATTCTATTTTCCCTTCTCTTTTGATTAGGGTGACAGGCAACACGTAAGATTCAAATCCTTACTTGCCAGTGCAACCTCTAAAATGCCTCCCACATTAAATTACCAAGTCAAACCAATAGTTTTCTATACTCAAGAAGTAAATATTTGAACCCTAACACGTAGCTTGCAGGTCACTCACACAAAGTTATTATATAGTGGATTTCATTCAAATGAAATTGCTTCCAAACTCAAGCTGCTAGTTAGCAGATATAATACTCAGCATCCCTCAGGAATACACTTGAAACAAAACAATGTTAAAAATGAGCAAAGTAAATGAAGATATATTTTATCATCGGGTAGTTTCAAAATGAATGGAGCCACTGCTCACCGTGCAATTCATGAGACTGATGCCTTAAATATTGATTTCCTAATCACTGTCATTGTAAGAAGGCATTCTGAGTTCTTTTCCCTATGTCATAAATTCGACTTTAAGCAGAGTAAGAAGCTTTTAGCAAGAAAATTTTACATCTGTTTATGTCTGAAATTAAAACCACAAGAATTGAAAGGAAGAAAAAATAACCAAGGGGGTTTTCAAAAATTTAAAACTCCATCATGCATAAATAGAGCTCATCAAAGAAAGTAATTTCCCTGCAGAAAACACTCCATCTTTTGTTTTATGTAAGTTATCAACATGAATATTTTATTCTCAATGAAACTGCCTTTTCCCCTTTGTGTTTCATACTTTTCACTTGGTGTCTCAAATAAATAGGCTTCCTTCTTTCCATCTCACTCTATTATTCAGGTCAGTTGCAATAAAATATTTTCCTTGCCTGGTGTAAGTGGTAATTATAGATTGAGCTTTGCTAATTCACTGTTTTTCATTTTTAGCCCTATTGTGTTTTGAAGTCTAGAAACACTAACCACTTGAATTTTCCTCAAAATAAAAACAAAACCATTTTTTTCCACAGTGGAGTATAATATCTAAAATATCTATCAAATTTGAAAATATATCTTGGCTTTGTTTCATTCTTAATCCAAATGATGGAATAAAGATTCCATTTAATTGCAACTCCTCTAAGTGCAACTTCCTGTAGTCAATCCAATCAGTCTAACTCAATGGGGTAAATCATTCTCACCCACATTAATCCCACCTGTTACACTCACTGGATTCATTGCATAGCACTGCCCTTTAGTGGACGGTTCTTCTGCCTTCTCACCTGATGGCTTGAATACTCAAATCACTTACCATATCTTCTTGCTCTGCCTGTATCTTGGATAATCGCATCATGATGTATGGAATATCAAAGTGTAATTTATTTGTAGATATATCAAAAACTAAAACTTTCAGTCAGGATTAAAATTTACTGATAAATATTTGTTTAACAACTAAAGCACACATAGCTTTTATTCTGGCATTCCATGAGTCTAAGAGATTGAATTAAGAAATTAGTTTTAATGTAGACTACAAATAAATTTGTATTCAAGTTTTTGAACAGTGATATAGAACTTCACTCCCTGTTTCTGGATGCTTGGCTAAATTTAAAATTATCAGTTACATCTTGTTTCCCATAATCTTGCAAAAGTTTCAAGTTCTCAAGCCCTTGTAATTTATAAGCAAGAATGTTTTTCACATTGGTGATAATTACCTTATATACTAGACCATGGCATTCAAATCCTCATACAACCATTTAATATCTCACTTGAATAGCTGAAGAGGATATTCATAATTCATTTGATATTTTTAAAATTACGCTGATTATAGTAGATGCTGATAGGACCCAAGCTGAATATTCAAAAAATAATTCTCGTCAAAGGAGTGTAATTAAAATAGAAAACACTATGCATCCTTAACTCCCATATAACTTCATATATCTTGTATCTTATAACCATCATAAAACCAAAAAATGAAACATTGGAAAATAATAAATAAGAAAACATCAATCATATTTGATCTTGTTAGATTAGCTTACTTTTAAATACAGCCCTATAAATAGGGCAAAGAGTCACTGATCATAAACTATGTCAAGGCTTGAGTTTTTTACAAACATGATTTTTAGCTTCTCTCAGTCTCCAGTTTCAGTATAGCATTGCCCTTTAAAAATGCAACAATAAATCAGTACATTCCCTACACTGTAATGTAAAAATGACAAAACTATAGCATTACTCACATAAATAGAATGTTATGCTAATACTCAAATCTCTCACTCAAAGCAATAGAATTTAATTTTGAAGCAAAGCTGTTATTCATCCTTTCCATTAAGCACATTTCAAAAAAATAAATAAAGCGATTTAACTACATTGTCCCTATTTTATCCTGATGATCTGTTATTATACATATTTCTCACCACCACCTCTTAGCTGCATCATTCAAAATATAAATATAAGAGCAGCTAATGTGAAGAAATAATTTTTATAAGTAACTGGATATTTCTTAATGTCATTTATAGGCCTATTCAATAAATTATGACTATGAAGCCAAACTTTATTCAATTTTTAAATATAAGTTGTACATTGGAGACAATTAAATTTAATTTTTCTTAGCAATATCTCATATCATGTGGTTTCCCTTAAGGATAAGAACAATGATTTGTTAAAATGTTTAATGGTAATTGTCATTTAAGAATGTTATACAGGGGCGCCTGGGTGGCGCAGTCGGTTAAGCGTCCGACTTCAGCCAGGTCACTATCTCGCGGTCCGGGAGTTCGAGCCCCGCGTCAGGCTCTGGGCTGATGGCTCAGAGCCTGGAGCCTGTTTCCGATTCTGTGTCTCCCTCTCTCTCTGCCCCTCCCCCGTTCATGCTCTGTCTCTCTCTGTTCCAAAAATAAATAAACGTTGAAAAAAAATTTAAAAAAAAAGAATGTTATACAATTTTCTTAACCATCAAAAACATTTCAAATTAATTATAAAGCATATCATGTATAAAAAGTTTTATTGAGATAAAAGGGTTTTAAATATTAAGGAGTTCTCACTAAAAAAATGAACTTCTCATACCTATGAGAGTAATGGTATTTCTTAAGGTGACACATTTCAGAGGAGCCAGTGTGACTCAGTTGGTTAAGTGACCAACTCTTGGTTTCAGCTCAGGTCATGATCTAACTTTTGTGGGTTCGAGCCCTGCTGTCAGACAGCATGCCTGGAATTTTCTCTCTCTCTCTCTCTCTCTCTCTCTCTCTCTCTCTCTCTGTGCCCCTCTTCTGCTCTCTGTCTCTCAAAATAAATAAAGTTTAAAAATTAAAAAAAAAGATGACACATTTCATTAGGATGATTTAAATTTCAGCAAGTATATTTTCAGTGATACTATTTTGAAATACTATAGAAATATAAAGATGGATGGAAATTAACATGGACACACTAATGCTTCAGCAAGGCTTGACTTTAATCTGAACAAATTTTTCTCCTCCTCACTCTTTTTTAAATTTGTTTCAATGTTTATTTATCATTTTGAAAGACAGAGCATGAGCAGGGGAGGGGCAGAGAGAGTGACCGAGCAAGAGAGAGAGAGGGAGAGAATCCAAAGCAGGTTCCAGGCTCTGAGCTGTCAGCACAGAACCATGAGATCATGACCTGAGAGGAAGTCTGACATTTAACCAACAGAACCACCCATGCACCACTCTTCTTCCTCATTCTTGAAGCTTCCTCTTCAGTTGTTTTTCTGTCCAATTCTTTGTTCCAAGAATTTGGTACTGATGTTGACATCTCCCTGACCTCAATGTATACTTAGGAACAGAACTGGGATGACAATGCCAATGCTAGTCATGAGACCACCTTGAAGATGTGACCAATGCAGCTGGCAGTGCGTAACAGATTCTTAATGAAACCTCCCAGATCCAGTATTTTCCTATAGAAAGAAACCCCTGGCCTTTTACCCTGGAAAGTCTCCAGTTTTGAAGGCATTAGCCTGCTCCTTTGCCTAGCAAAGTATGGGGCTATTGTTCCTCTGTATTTCCAAACTCTGTCTTTGTGTTATACTTCAGCTCCAGAGCACAAAGGTGGGTTTTCCACAACAATCTGATCAGACATAAAGGGTTATAAAATCATCCAATAAAAGTTTCTTGATGTTTAGTTGGGCTACTATTTAGGTACTCATGCAAGTTTGGCTACTAGTAAGGTACTCAAATATAATACATTAATCAAATTAAATGTGTAAAACGTTTTTATTTAAAATGTTTTCATAGCTGCCATTACACAAATATATTCATTGAGTTCCAAACCTATCTTATACGTCTTTATACAAAAAATAAGCTATGAGAAACTGACCATAAAAATATTTGCTTTATTCTATAATCAAGTATTTCTAGATAGATTTTAGCTTGGAGAGTTCAAAACTAAGTTCAAATGCAGAAATTAACATGTTTTTTGTTTGCTCTACAGCCATTGCTTTTCCCTCCGATATTTACATACTTTTAAATTTACATCCCTTCTATATGGGTTTTAGTGTATTAAAATATTCATATGTATTTAATGAATTTTTTCAAATGTGTTGTTTCACAAAATATAAATATTTATCTTATATCAGTTCAAGGGCACCCCAAATCTTGAATTCTATTTGTTCACATGTAAAAACACATCAAACGAACAACTAAGACAATTAAGATAATCCAGTCCAAAACATACACACACACACACACACACACACACACACACACACACACACAGAGTCCATGTAAATTATTCAGATAAAAGTAGCACAGATTTAAAATTTTTGAAAATTTGGGGCCCCTGGGTGGCGCAGTCGGTTAAGCGTCCGACTTCAGCCAGGTCACGATCTCGCGGTCCGTGAGTTCGAGCCCCGCGTCAGGCTCTGGGCTGATGGCTCGGAGCCTGGAGCCTGGTTCCGATTCTGTGTCTCCCTCTCTCTCTGCCCCTCCCCCGTTCATGCTCTGTTTCTCTCTGTCCCAAAAATAAATAAACGTTGTAAAATTTTTGAAAATTAAAATGTGGCTTACATATTTTGTGTGATTCTGTGTGGAAGGCATGTAAGTTACTCTGAAATAGCTAAGGAAAATAGTCACAGTACTTACGAAAACATAACGAATAAAAGGCATAATAAGCACAATTTGCCTTGGATAATTATAATTCATAATGTTTATAGGAGATATTATATTAATTGTTATAAATAGAAGGCTGTTGTTCTCCCATTTAGTTTACATTCTGCGAGAATATTAGTATTACAAAAAGTCCAAGAATAAGTGATATTAATGATATAATGATGAAATATCAGGGCCAAAATTAACATTTTATGTCTATATTGATCTGTCAAACACAATATGGTTATTTATTAAGTATATTGTAACATTTAATACATCACTGTACAACTAAGCTTGTATAGACCTCAAACACATCCTTAAGTACTGATACCTTATTCTTCTGGATATTTCTTAGTCTTTTGTCTTTTAGCTGAAGCATTAGATTGTTTTGATCACATGTCTTTTTGTTAAAGATAGGATACTCATTGACAAGAACTAAGAATTCTGAGTAGAGAAATGAGATCTAAAACTCTTTTTAAGTAGAAATACAGAATAAATTGGTTTTGTCAGTGTTTGTATATGCTGCTGTTGCCATTCTCTTTGCATTAGAAACAGGGTGAAGAATCACTAGATTTTTATATTCAATGCTTTCAACTCTGGTAGGCTCAGGATTGGCCCTAAGCACGAATGAATGAGAAACTAAGGATACAACTTCTCTTTGGGGAACATGTTCAGAAAGTTTTTTCATATCCACCGATACTAGTTGCTAAAATTTCCTTTCCACATGGAAAGGAATTAGTAATTGTCACTATTTGAAGAGTCGTTTTGACAGAGCCAGTAAACTAGAAGTCAGTGCATCATCCACAGAGCCAGCAGAAAAAAACCAATTTGTCTCATGGCTGCAAACAAAGCAAATGATTTGGTACCTTCTGAACATCTAACGGATTATCAGACCAATGACTATTACCTCTAAAACACAAAAAGCAAAACGAGGAGAGAACGAAGATGGTTCCCAGAGGGTACCAGAAAACAGATCAGACAGGAGAGGCAGCTAAAAACTCTTTAATCCTGACAAAGGTGCCACATCTATGGAAGGGAGCTGCCTTTTTTTTTTTTTAATGTTTATTTGTTTTTGAGAGAGAGGGATAAAGGTGGGCGAGGAGGGGCAGGGAGAGACATGAGACAGAGAATCCTAGGCAGGCTCCACACTGTCAGCAGAGACCCTGACACAGGGCTCGAACTCATAAATCACTAGATTATGACCTGAGCGGAAATCAAGAGTCATGATACTCAAACAACTGAGCCACCCAGGTGCCCCAGGAAGCTTCCCTTTTAATGTTGATAACAAGGATTAATATTTTAGCACTCTGATTTAAAAAAAAATTGTTTCTTGAACTGCTGCCCATTCCATTCATAGACAATTGTCAAATGAATTAGTTTTCACATGTATGTAACCAAGTCTGAAAAGATACATATTTTAAGTAGTTAATCATACACTGAGGCAACAAAATTAAGTCATGATGAAATAGTTTGTAGTAGAATTCTTATACTGCTTTAATTATCAAGTAAGGTTTAATACCAATAGTGTCTTGCATGATGCTTTATGATAAAATTATTCTAAGAAAAATTCCACAATATTCACTGTTTTTGAGCTTCCTTTTGAACAAATGGAGGGCATGTAAGTTTCTCTGAAGTTTCAAGCCTCTAGGGCTACATTATGGGGAAGAAAAATAGAGAATCAGAGTGTGAGAATGAAAGATATACTCAGGGTAAGGATGCACCAAGTGAGAAGGACGTTCTGGAGCCTAAGAACCAGGAGCCAGTTTCACGGAACTGGTATTCTCCTTCCGCAGACGCCATGCTTAGAAGGACACAGCACTTGGTTTAACGTTCTGCTGCCACCTTTGTGAAATTGTCAATAATCTCTAAGTGGTCTATATTTTTGTTTTGCATTGGCCTTCTTTCTTGTAACATTCTACAGCAAAATTCATTACCTTAGTTAAGGGAAACAGGCAAGTTGGAGAAAGTGAGTCTGAAGACCAGCCTTGTAAGATGTCCAGGAGCAACAGCACAAGCTTTCTGGAAAGGACAGGAGGCTGCTTAGATACCAGGGAACCAAAGCAAAGGGGGAGGGTTGATCTGTGGGATTTGCTGAAAATGGTTATTTTAAAAATTATAAGTTTAGATAACTACTAGTGCTAATGATGTGGTGAGGAGATGGTCACTGAGTTTCATCAAAAGTTTCAAGACAGATTTATAAAAAGTGGCATTTCAAGAAAAGATATATCTACCACTTTGTAGTCGTTACAAAGTAATATTACCCAATACAACCGTACCATTCCGGTCAGCAAATACTATGTTTTATCAAATACGAAGTTGGTAGATTTTTGGCACTTGAAATCCTGAATAAAGCCCCTAACAGATGAAGTCGCTTTGAAAATTCCAAATGGAATTATGAAGCAGTGTCTTTAGGTTTGCTTAGACGTTGTGTAAACCAAATATGACTATAAAATTTTTTCAGTCCTTGCAAACAGTATCCTTATATACACTCTACACTCATATGGGCTTTTTATTTCTGATAAGCTCTCATAAAATCCTATAACGGATCAGCTCATAAAGTGATAGTGGTTGCAGCATCCACCACTTTAACAAACATATTTATATATAAATCTTAAAATCATCTATCTACTTTGAACGCTACCCTATTAACTCGGATTTATGGAAAATAAAAAGTAGATTAGCATGAGGCAAAATTGTTTCTTGTTTTTAAATATTTTATTTATTTTTGAGAGAGAGTGTGACAGACAGAGTGTGAGCAGGGGAGGGCAGAGAGAGACACAGAATCTGAAGCAAGCTCCAGACTCTGAGCTGTCAGCACAGAGCCCGACACGGGGCTCAAACCCACCAACTGCGAGATCATGACCTGAGCCAGAGTCAGGTGTTTAACCAACTGAGCCACCCAGGCACCACCAAGGCAAAATTATTTCTATGAACAGTCTATTTTTCTTAAAATTACTCAGTACTTTAAGAAACCCTCTTTGTCATGTAACAGCAGATGTTACAAATTAAGGTGATTATAATTTTATTCTAAACAATGAATCAACTGATTCTACATTAAGGTAAAATTCTGATATAAGAGAGTTTCATATGTTTTTATGAGAAAAAACTCTATTCTCAAATATATAACGTCCAGGCTAAACCTCTGAATAGAAAACTTAAGGAAAAAATGAAGTAGAATAAGAAATGAGACTGTATGCTAGACCTACAATCCACCTGCATTAATATGTACATACAAGTTAACTGTTAAGTATAAAAATTATACAGAAGATATAACCACTCCTTTTGTCCTTTTTTTAAAAAAAATATTTATTTTGAAAGAGATAGTGAGAGCACACAAGTTGGATAGGGGAGAGAGAGAGCGAGATAGAGTCCACACTATCAGTGTGGAGCCTGATGCGGGGCTCAAACTCACGAATCGTGAGATCATGACCTGAGCCCAAATCAAGACTCGAACGCTCAACCGACTGAGCCACCCAGGCTCAGCCAGCCACTCCAATAGGAGGCATCCACCCCGATTGTTTTTAATCTCTTCCCAAAATATAGGGAAAAGTTTCCTGAGTGGTAAAAAGAAGACAAGAAGCCCAGAAGTTGTTTTTTCATTCTCTTAACAAAGCACAATTAATAATGGCAGATTGAATAAAACTTTCGCTCACTATAAAGATTAGTTACTAAATGGGTGGATGAATGGATGGATTAAGCAAAAAGCCTCCTCCTAGCGTACAGGCTTTGGAACCCAGCATATATTTTACTCACACCTTGAACATTCTTGCTTATGGCTGCTTGACCTTAGCAATTTTTTATCATCTCCAACAAGTCTTATATTTCATCACTATAAAACAGGGTTTATCAACTCATTTTAAAGACATTATAAATAAAATTACCCAGAACACAATTAGCGTTGAATAAAAACAAATCTAAGCTGGTTTATAGCAGGAAAATTGCCTGAAATGGAATTTTAAAAAATAATAATGGACTATTTTTTAGAGCAGTTTTAGGTTCAGAGGAAAATTGAACAGAAGTTACAGACTCCCCATTTACCCCTTGCCTTCAAACATGTATGACTTCCCCCATTTCCCCACCAGAGTGGTACATTTGTTACAACTTATAAACCTACACTGTTACATTGATATCACCCAAAGCCCATAGTTTATACTCACATTCACTCTTCACTTGTTTCACTTAGTAATATGTATTTATGTTTCTTGCATGTCTTTTCATGGCCTAATAGTTCATTTCTTTTTATCACTGAATAACATTCCATTGTCTGGATGTACCACAGTTTATCCATTCACCCAATGGAAGGAAAGCTTGGTCGCTTTCCAATTTTGGCTACTATAAATATATCCATGTGCACATAAACATATGTGTGGACATATGTTTTTAACGCCTTTGAATGAATACCAAGAAGTATGTGATGGTTAATTTGATGTGTCAATCTGACTGGACTAAGGGATGCCCAGAGAGCTGGTAAAACATTACTCCTGGGTATGTCTGTGAAGGTGTCTCTGGAGGAGATTAGCATTTGAATCTGTAGACTGACTAAAGATTTCCTTCACCAGTGTGGGTGGGCATTATTCCATCCCTCAAGGGCCTGAATAGAACAAAAAGTTAGAAGAAAAGCAATTCTTTCTACTTGAGTTGAAAAACCCATCCTCTCCTGCCATCAGATAGATATCAGAGCCTCTGCTTCTCAGGCCTTTAGACTCAGACCAGGATCGATGCTGTCAGCCTCCCAATTCTCAAGCCTTTGGACTCAGACTGAATTACACCACCAGCTTTCCTGATTCTCCAGCTTGCAGACTGCAGATACTGGGTATTTTCAGCCTCCATAGTCTTGTTAGCCAATTCTCCCAATAAATCTCATCTATGTCTGTATCTTTCTACATCTATCTATTTTCTATTGGCTCTGTTTCTCCAATAACCTTGACTAATACATAGTATGATTGCCAAATAGTATGAGAACAGTGTGTTGAGTTTTATAAGAAACTACCGAACTGTTCTCCAAAGTAGCCATACCATTTTTATATTCTCTCCAGCATTGAATGAAAGTCCCTGTTGCTTCACATCCTCACCAGCATTCAGTGTTGTCAGTGGTTTGGATTTTGGCCATTCTGATAGGTGTGTGGTGGTATCTCATTGCTATTTTAATTTGCGTTTCTTTGATGACCTATGACATGGAACACATTGGTCATGTGCTTATTTGCATATCTTTGATGATGTATCTGTTAAGGTCTTTGCCTATTTTTTAATAGGGTTGTTTGTGTTGAGTTTTGTTGAGCTCTTTATATTTTTTAGATAATAGTTCCTTGTTAGATGTGTATTTTGCAAATATTTTCTCCCAGTCTGTGGCTTACTTTCTCATTCTCTTGGTATTTTCATTTACAGGGGAAAGTTGTTGATTTTAGTGAGTCCAAGTTATCAATTATTTTATGGATTGTGCCTTTGGGGTTGTATCTAAAAAGCCGTTATCATGACCAAAGTTATCTAGGTTTTCTCCTACGCTATCTTCTGAGTTTGTAGTTTAGTGTTTTACATTTAGGTCTGTGATCCACTTTGAGTTAATTCTTGTGAAGGTGCCAGGTGTATGTCTACGTTCATTTTTTTTGCATGTGGATGGCTACTTGTTTTAGCACCATTTGTGTAAAGACTATTTTTGCTCCATTGCATTGCTTTTGCTCCTTTGTCAAAGATCAGGCGACTATATTTATGTGCTCTATTTCTGCATTCTCTGTTCTGTTCCATTGATCTAATTGCCCATTCTTTTGCCTATGCCACAGTGCCTTGATTACTGTAGCTTTATAGCAAGTCATGATGTTGGTAGTGTCCAAATTCTATAAAAGAAAAACCAAATGGGGGCATTAAAACACTGGAATCAATTCTGATTTGACACGTGGAGAGATACAGTATTAAGAAAGACATCAAATATTATAGAAAAGTAGTCTCATTCTATGCACATTTGACCTATCCTGAAATAACTCAACATTGGGATATTTTAGACGAAGTAACTAAATTCTACATAATGCTCCTTAGATAAATTAGCAGAAAGAACTAGTGACTAAAGCTTGCATCCATTTCCCCACGCAAAAATAGAACAATCCTTGCCCTTATCTCCATCACTAGAATATTATGATAAAAGAAGATAAAATGTGCTTGAAAGTACATTGAGCTCTTTGAAAGGTTTGATACATGTGTTTGTGTATATAAGTTCCCCTTCCTCTGGAGGGGCTATGATATTATTTTGATTATTTCTTCAAGTGGTGTTCCAGGACACGCTCTCTCGCCCACTTCACTATCACTTTAATAACTCCACTGCCAGAAATTGCTCCTTATGTCTGGTGCTCCAGCAGTAATGATTGAATAGCTCACATAATTCAAAATCATGGATTTCAATATTTTATTTTGGCCTCCATCCAATGTGCAGAAACTTAAATGAGTGGCACCAAAAATATCTTTATTTATAATAAATTGCTTTACCCAGTAAGGTCAAATTACTCTCTTTGTGGCATTATCTTGAATACTCTTAAAGAATTAAGTGGATGACCTCCCCCCCCCCTTCCTCCATTTGTCTGATTAAGGTCATGCCACATTTTTTAAAACCCACATTTTAGAATTTTTAGTATGTGTCAAACTCAGATTTTGCCAAAGTTAAACCACTCCTAAAGAAAATAAGCTTGGAAGAAAAGGACATTAATGATTACCTTAATCATTAATAATCAGATTCAGGATTCAGACTAGGCCCAGAGTAATAAGGTATACGCCCTCTTGATGTTAAAATCCCAAGACAGTCTCCCTTCCCTATGGTTTGGTGTGTTACAAGACCAAAGGTTTTATTTTTATGATCCAAGAAGTTCTTAATGGCTTTGCAGTGGGGATATAAAAATCCATTCCCCAAATATAGAAAAAAAAATTCAGATCATCACAAACTCTAGCAATATTTCTATTATTATAACCTTGATAATCAGATCATCGTCTCAACAGAACTGCATTGCCAGTTGTTTTGCACTGGTTTTGCTCCAGAAAATAGTATCCCCAGAAATCCCCTGGTGTTGTTTGCCATCATCTTGACATATTGCTACCTCTACAGGTTAGAAATATTTGCATCATTGACATATATCTCCATAGATTTGCCAGCTTATTTCATTTGACATTGTAACATCATGTCTGTGGATTTATATTATAAAAATCTCATGAGAATGTCAATGACACAAAATCCCATTACAGTGAAGGGGAATTAGTGACATTAGAAAAAAACATTGTGAAAAGTGACTAGAATACCTCATTTCTGGGAGCTCTGTTTCATTAAAATGAAAAATCCTCCTGATGTGATTGTTTACTTTTCCATATGTCTTTTTAAAAATACTACTATAAAACACAAACTTAAGATAAACTAATAAAATTGGCTAAACAAGAAATCGGGTACTTTTTGTTCCATTATTGTAATTCCTTACACTTAGTTAATGGCAATGCAGCTGAGGCCAGGAAAAATGCAGGAGGGAGGGAGGCCTCATTCGCTTGTCATTACTGTTCCAGCACACGACTCCACAGCGTGAGTGAGTGCAGAAAAACCTGGTACGGATTGAGTCAGGGTATTGAAAACTTAAGCCAAATCCTATTTCTGGTACTAATAAATTCGAGTTCACCAGTTGATTTAAAAGCTGTCTGGGGATAAAACTCAACGACTTCAAATCTCACAAGAGATAAAAGGGCCCTTTTCTTTTCTTTATATTTTTGTCCCATTTTCTTTTAATTTCATTTTGAGGTATGACATCCCACCCCATCACTTGGTTACACCACGGGACAAGTTATTTAGTGACAGCTACAAGAATAACCTCTACTACAGTTGCTCTCATTCACGGCATGAAGGAAAATGAGTTGGATGCTTTTCAATTGACAGGGCAGAACTAGGAATCTTTCAGATGTCCCCAATTTCGTATGCTGCTAGCCAAATCACTTTTATTTCCCTTACTAATAGGGATATTAATGTGTAAGTTTCCCTAGAGTCGCTTGCTTTTATGCAAAGGCAGGGTGGATGCTTTGTGTACAAGGGACTCTATATGAGTTTCTTTTTTGGATTTATGGAGTTTAGGAGTTGCATGCAATCATTTATAGCTTGGCTGACAGGGAGCACAGTGCACATTACCACTCGTCTGCTTGGTGATTTAAAATTACCTACTGGAGACTATTGCTGAGATTAGCTCAGTTACTTTATCGTATACTTTAGTTATAAAATATATAACAGACATGCAGACAGAAAACTTGTAGATTTCTAATATTCTTATATCTTAGGGAAAAAAAAAACTAGGATTGTTGCATTCAAAGACAAGTTCAGTTCTCAGTAGTTAAATGATGGATGTGCTATTTTGATAACAAATCATTGTTATTAGGGCCCTCCTAGTGGAAAGAGGATAGCTTTTGTAGTCAGACATAAATGACACAGACCCGGGATCCTCTGTTTTTCAGCAGAGGGATGTCAAACAATGGAACAAATAGTATCAATTTTCAGGGTAACTTTGAGACTTAAATGAAATAGTACATACCCAGTACCTAGCTAGCAAATTCCTGACAGACACGTGTACAAGTCTATCCATTCATCATCATTTATATTAGCTCTTTTTCACAATAGCTCCAAGAACATATACTCATTTTTGTAACTAGCAAAGTTTCTCAAAAGTGAAAATGAAAGAATCCTCCAACTTTAAAACATCTAGATGGGTCTAGATAATGCAGTCCAGGTATATTGTGACTCAAAATTTAAGTAGGGCTCAAGCACCAGCATCAATATTTCAGAGATTCCTCTCTTTACCTTTGCCTTCTAATTGATAATCCAACTTCCCTCCTTTTAGCCTTCTTGTCATATCCCCAACCTCGTCCCCATTGAAGAGGAAGTATGAGTTTCTAACAGCTATTATTATTATCTATAAGTTCACAGGAGAGATGGAACAAGGGTAAGACCTTGAAAAATAGTTTTCTGGGGCGCCTGGGTGGCTCAGTCGGTTAAGCGGCCGACTTCGGCTCAGGTCATGATCTCGCGGTCCGTGAGTTCGAGCCCCGCGTCGGGCTCTGTGCTGACAGCTCAGAGCCTGGAGCCTGTTTCAGATTCTGTGTCTCCCTCTCTCTGACCCTCCCCCATTCATGCTCTGTCTCTCTCTGTCTCAAAAATAAATAAACGTTAAAAAAATATATTTAAAAAAAAAGAAAAATAGTTTTCTCTGTCTTCTGACAGGGTGAGAGAGAATGAGCTTCTAAGGTCTACTTCACTACATGTTAGTCATTCATCCCAAGCTTTTTCTCCTACTCTGTCTTCCCCCCTACTAATTGATTTAAAATATATTTTACATGTTTGATATCTTAATAAAAACTAATAATATTTATTTTATTCATAGATATTTATTTTATGAATTATTTGAAGGATGGATCTAACTTTTGGAGGATTGGGAACAAATTAAGATATTCCTCTTCACCTAGATCAATGGTTTCAAGATATACATTTTACTTCGGAACTTATTAATAATGTTAGGTAGTACAGATGAGTGCATAAAGCATACAAAGGAGGATGTGAGTGTGTATTGTATATAAATATAGATATAGATAAAAATACAGATAAATAGATATAATACAATATACATTTATAATACATTGAAATATATGGATATATACATGTATGCATATACAGTGAGGAACTTTGAAATAAAGTTTGCAGTTCAGTTTAAAAGCCTCTTTCTGTGTCAATCAGGACAACTGAAGTTATTCAGCAGCAAGCGACGATCCCCCATCCCGCAGTAACTTAAAAAACAAAATGTCATGTCTTCTCATACCAAATTCCCATCATGTATACACTGTGGGATCTTCGCTATGTTGTCATTGTCCTCACCCTCAGAGCCAAGCTAATAGATTAGCCTCTACCTGCAGCACTGCTATTTTCAGTAGCCATGTGACTAATCTCACAAAGACCAAAACAGCCAGAGAAGACACTTGTGCTTACAGCTTCTTGGACAGAACTGATCACATGCACCAGACAATGCCAAGGGAGATAGCAAGTGAAACTCTGACACGAACCCAGAACCGGGCTATTCGGAAAATGGCGCTAATTACTACCAGACTATAAACTAAGTGGTTACTGGCTGCAGGCGCATCTAAAACACCTGCATATTCTAAGCAGCCAGCACAGAGCCTGGCACTCAGAAGCTGCCCAGAAATAAGCTCCTGGGTGAAGGAGTGTATTTCTGGAAAGGAAGCTGACTGGTAATAATTTTAAAAGCTATTTTCTTAGTAACCTTGGACTACCTGTTGAGGAAAGGCTGAGATTTGCGGTATGTAGAATCAAATGAAATTGGCTTGCACTGCATGGCAAGTTATAATCAATAACCTCCAATTCCTTATTTTTAAAATGTAAATGAAACCACCTGCCCTAGGGTGGAATGCAAAAGTACTTTTTAAAGCTGCAATATGCTTATAATATTAAATAGATCTCATTTTTGCCAACCAGAATGAAGCCACACAAGAAAACCCAGCTGGGATAGGTTTATAATCCAAATAAAGACTCAAAATCACAATTATCATCACAGATGGAAATATACTGCTCTGGATAGTGTCACTATGTATAAATCCAGGAGCAAAAAATATTGATTGGGCAACATAGATCTTCTCAACTGAACAATCTAGAATCCCCACCCACATTCCCTCAATTTTTCCCAGGCCTGTCTGCCAGCATTATATATGTCATCTTGCAGTCAGTTCACTGACACCCTGTAGCTCAGTTGAATAAATGAATCAGTAAACAATGAAAAATATGTTGAAGCATGCTGTCAATTAAGGAATAAATGTAAGTTGACTAGAATTACAGAGAGAAGGAAACAGGATATGGAAGTATAAGAAGAAGGAATGTGTGAGTGATTAAATATGAGATGTACACAAGGGATCACAGGACAAGTCAAGGAAGGATTGTTACAATGGAGACATTCAGACTAAGATGGATAGATCTGTGTTCAAAGTATGAACATATGTAAGGTTTCAAAACGCCAACTGTTGTTTTAAGCCATTTATTAGGTTCTTTAAAACTGATGACCAACCCAAACTCCAAAATATAAGCAATTACAGACACACGTATAGGGGCCTTGAGGTTCAGCCGTTCGACTGCTAAGCTGAGAACTGGCAATATTCCTTGGGTAATTGGATTGCATTGCCTGCTGCTTTTATATCTCATCTCACTGAGGCATGTATTTGATATTCAGAGAAAATTCAGGGTAACTAATGAATGCTGCAAGCACAAATGAATATTATTTTTATGCAGATTTTTTGGCAACTGCGTAAAACATTTGGAGAGAGTAACCCAGCATCAGAAACATGGATGGAGAATGGAGGCTTTGCATTCTAACCATATGCCCGCCTCCAGCTCCATGCTTAATCTATTTGGGTCTTCCCTCCATCTTCTGGCTGTACCATCTGGCTAACTAAGAGTTCTCAGGGTATATGATATCTGACAATAGAATGGTGAGGATTTAAAATTCTAATAAAGAACTGTTGAAGAACTGAGTCATAAATCAAAACCCCTGTTTTTTTGTCTTAGAAACATCCTGAGCTCCTAAGTGGTTGCTGGGCATACCATTTACATTCTAGATCCTTTTATATGGCGGTAAGTTGTAGATTAAAAAAGCAAAGAATTTGAAGCCAGAAAGTACTTAGGTTTTGTTCTAGCACTCACTTAGCAAGATGTGACGGAATCACTCAGGTCTCTTGATGAATGTTAGTTACATCAGATTTCAAGAGTGCAAAAAAGTGCTCTCTGCAGGATTATAAGGGTAATTCCTATAAACATTTCTATACACTCTACAGCAATACGCAAGCGTAAGAAAAGCTATAAAATTTTATCAGCCCCAAGGTCTCAAGAAAGAGTTCTAAAAAATCACTGAAGTGTCTGAAATATAGTAAGATTTTTTGCTACTTCTAAATAATGTAAATCTCACATTTATCCAAGGTATGGATTTATGGTCATCACATAGCAAATATTTTGACAAATATACTGAGGGTCAGGCCCACTAAGGATGGTGGACATTGGTGTTTAAATGATTGGAAAACAGTAGTGCCAAAGAATTTTTTGTTGTATATATTTTAATGTTAACTTCTTACTAATAAATATGAATGATCTGTGAAGTAATTAAAGAGTAACTCTATAACTCTGTCACTCCAATTTCTGAGATGCTTACTATCCAATGTTTATGCCCTCTTTTGAATGTATTTCATATCCCAAATAGAACTTTTAGGTTTGTATTTCATTTGCAGGTTATGTTGATTTGTGTTAATTGCAAAATATCCCAATCTATAACAATGTTCAATATTTATCTCAATTATGGAAGCATCCACAGAAACAATCTAGTCTTATGTAAGACCTTATGTAAGGTCTTTCATAAGGAAAATCTTAGCTAACATTTACTGAGTGCTTACTATGTTCTATACACAGGGTAGTGTGTGTGTGCGTATGTGTGTGTATGGTTTCATTTAAGCTTCAGAAAAGCCCCATAATTAGATAAACAGAGGCTTGTTGATGGTCACTCAATTGAAATTTGTCTCTAAAATCTTAGTTAACTAAGAAACCTCTGTGCATCATACATATACTTTGATGGCCAGCCAACAGAATACTGGCACTGTGATTTAAGAAAATGAAAAAAAAATGATATTGTATATGTGGGTGTGCCACAAATAAACCATAACAAAGTGCCAAATGGAAGGTGAATGTTCATTTTGTGAAATAGTTTTATAAAGAGGACAAAAGGACTCAATTCGTATTCAAAGCAAAGCACACGTTTTAGGAACAGTTCAAGTTGATTACTCTTCCACAATCCTGTTTTAATTAAACACCACCATTAAGAACCACACGAAATGATATGCTAACATATCGGTTTGTAGATAACATATTAATCTGAGGTTCTCTCCCATCAAAGTGTTAAAAAGTTGGACTTAGAAGTGCAGGGGTTTTTACAGCGTTGTCCCTTCTCTTCCCACACTCTGTGAATCCAGAGACACCGAAAGTCACTTCAGTGTTCACCTAGAACTGGGATGAGCCAGCCTATCTCAGGGCTGCATGTACACACATTCAAATGAAGAACACGAGTGATAAACAATAGGGATGGTACCATGAGATCAGTTCTTGCTTTAGCTCTGACATGTTCGATCTTGAAACATACTGCACTGCACGCGGTGATATTACAAGAGACCAGAAATGTCATCACCAACCCCTTATTTGGCAGATCATAAAATGCAACTTGGAGAACTGAAGTGATCTGCAAGAGATCGCACAGAAAGTTGATGGCAAAATAAGAAAACAAATCCAAACTTGAGCAAGTCACATTATTTTAAAGGATATGAGTACCTCTGTAAAATGAGAAATTTTAGCAAGATAACTTCTTAGATACATCTAGCACAAAAGGCTACAGTTGCTGTGTAAGGTCTCAAATGAGAAATGTAGGTGTACAAAAAAACAATGAGCAAGAGACTCAGACTTTACAATTGGATGACCTGCTTTCTCAAGCCCTCCATTTCCTCACATTATACAACATGTGGGTGCACATGTGTGGGAGCGCGCCTGTGTTCTTCCTAGTTCGTATGATTATTAGGAAGTTCACAGGGTACAAAGTATGGGAAGAAAATAACAGCATATTGTTTGATTCCCTCATCAGTATTTAAACAGATCTTTGGTTGCTTAGTCTGGTTAAAATAATAACATTTCTTCAGAAGATGTAGCTGTTTTCAGTCAAAATGTGAGAAGTTACAGATAAGTCAGTATCAGTGCCTATTTATTACAGAAGTCAAATTCATCTTATTTTCTTGGTTCGGGAGAATTAGTCATCAGTCTTATGATACTGCAGACTTTGAAGTCTTCAAGGTTTATGAGTCACAAGGGTGCCCAGCAGGCATAAACATTATCGCAAATTCTGGATTGCCTTATGATATTAGATTGTTAACCTACCATTAATTAATTACTTTATATATTAAACAATTAGAGCTCTGAAACAGTTTTTGCATCTGCAAAATTGGAATAATAATGGAACCTCTGTTAGAGTTTGCCGTGTGGCTAAAAATAAATAGTAGATACAAAGTACTTAGGATAATGCCTTCTGCATAGAAAGCAGCAATAAATTTAAAGATTATTACTACTTTCATCGATAACTAAAATTTGAAATATTACACAACCAGGTGTTTTTTTTTTGTTATAACTTGAGTGAAAATAACTTGGAAAAATGATTTGTTTTCTTAATCTATATCACAATTACAACAAAAATTCATAATAGAAATATAGATTTTAAAAATTGGACAAAAATTTTATTTCAGAAAGAATAGTGAGAATCAAAATATACATACACTTTTATCAGGCAGATGATATATTTTTGAAAGAATGGTGGAGAGCCGAAAACAGAAAAATAAAGAAGTTGAGAAAAAGTCATTTTATTAGCTGTCTTCTATTTCCTTCAAAGATAAATAAGAATTGCTTTGCTCTAAGAATGTTAAGTTGTTCCCCCAAATTCTCCTCATTTATCTTCCAAATTCAAAACCATCATGTGTGCAATGACAGACTCACTCCCCAAAGTTTGTATTGTTATTGTTATTGACAATACCATGTTTTAAATTTCTGGAGGAAGTAAAAACAAAATAAGCTATAGCCATACAAGGCCAGCTGTCACATGTCTGTGCTCAAATTTAAGCCAATAAAAATGACAGTCTTTTTAAAACAGAACAAAACAACTAAGAGTAAGAGAATAAAGGCAATCACGTCCCCAAACTGAAAGACAGAGATGGTTCTCGAAGGGTTCAAAATTCAGTATTGTGAAAGAGGTTAACGATTAGTTCCACTTCGTAGAAAGCCTGCTTCAATATTGCCTTTTCTGTTCTATTTGGGTGAGTATAAATAAATGACATTTCTTGTTTGTTAAGAATGTCCATTACTTCAGTATATGTGTAAATTGAATGTTGGGAAAGAGCCTGAAATAAGATTTCAAGAATTGAATAATTTGCATTCTTATATTTCAGGGAAGGATGGCTTAAGCAAAATATTAATGTGACAAGTATCTATGAGCTTCAAGGTAGAGGAGCATATTAATGCACTGATTTTATTTCACTGAAGGAATGTGACACTTCTGGACAGCTCAAGAGATTGGCTGCAATATATGGAAAGAAAAAAAGGAGATCACTGAAGCCACACTGTGCTGCTCTGTGATGCTCAAGTCATAGCAGACATTAATAAGTCACTAGCTATTTTCCCATGCTTGTCATAACCTTTGTGTCACAATTTCAGTGAAGAGAGAATAGAAGACAAAGAACTTCAGGGAGAGAAAGTTAAAGCAAGCCTGTCAAGGATTGGCAGGCCTAAATGTGATCTCTCTTCTGTTTTCGTCACTATTCCCTGAGAAGCTCGTGTCAATCTCACTTGGCCAAGTTTTCAAACACAGCACCTAATTTGGGAAGTGTCTGAACACAATCAAGTTGTCACCAGCCCATCTTGTGGGCATTCAGGCTTCCTGGTAATGATACTAATTTGGAAAGCCCAATTTAGATCACTGTGCTTACATTAGCCTCTATGAAATCAGAATTTAAATTTTGCTTTTTAAAGTTGTAAACATAAAATGTCTTAAGAGCTCCAAGTTAACAAGGCACTTAAAGTAACATCTATTCTTGTATATGACTTCGTGATACCCTGGAAACGATTAATTGGTGGCTCACCACAGGCTTTTAAGTTACATATTAATATTGAAAAACAGGATTAAAAGGGACAAAGCCTAAGACACTACACAGTGTTTTGGGATAAAGATAATTAATTGATAAATTGTTACCATGAACACCACTAATTTTAGTTCTGTGCAAAAGTGAACATGTGCCAACCACAAAAACTTTTTTTCAAAAATATAATGAGAAAGAAACTTAAGTCATTTATACATGTATACATATGTGTATGTATATGTATAGATATATAGGTATATATACATATGTATGTAGTTAATATTGCTTATTTGGGTATCTGGAGTTACAGCTAAAATTTGGGTTAATGTTATCAAGCAAGTCTTAGGCATATACACAGCTTCATGCTTTTAAACAAAATTTTATGCAGAATCTAGAAGAAGGTTAAAGATAAGTTCATCAAACCTAGGCATTTAGACAAATGCAGCATTGTCCTTCTGTTGGAAGCCTGCACAACATTGTGCAAAAAGAGAACAGTCAAAAGACTTTTAGAATTAGTAGTTTTTAATTTTTTTAATGTTTATTTATTTATTTGAGAGAGAGATGAGCAGGGGAGAGTAAAAGCAAGGGAAAGAGAGAATCGCAAGCAGGCTCCATGCTGTCAGGGAAGAGCCCTACGCAGGGCTCAAACTCACAAAAGGTGAGATTATGGCCTGAGTAAAAACCAAGAGTCAGACGCTTAACCAACTGAACCATCTAGATGTCCCAGAGTTACTAATTTTTAATTTATTTGTGTTTCTACAACAGAATATTCTATATTTTCTATCTAGCATTTTCCATCAAAAAAGAAAAATAACTAGGCTGAAAAAAATCAAGTTTACTTTCCTTGATAATCCCTTGCCTAGTCATGTCCTTTTTTTTTTTTTTTTTACAAATGCAAGGATTCCTTCTGCCTTAATTTAACACAAAGCACCTTATTTAAGCTATGTGTAAGCAGATTTTAAAATTTATGTATGCATATACATATAAGTATGCATACATACATATCCTTATACATTTATATTTTAATTTTATTATTTAGTAAATCAATGATTATAAAAAATATATAAAAATATAGGTTTTTCTTCAAATTGTATCTCTCCTCATATTTCAGTCCCAGTTTAGGGGAGCCATCTTCTCCATAGAAAACTGGGTTCCCAGGTTTCTTGTGACTTTTTACTCAGCCATTCTATTATCCTGATTTCCATGTTTGAAGCTGGGCTTACTCTGAACAATCCCAAGAAGAAATAGAGAGGAAACTGTTTTGTTAGCAGTGTTCTGAACAAACCTGGAACTTGTATGACTGCTGTTTATTTTCCATTGGTGAGAACTTAGCTGGAAACAGACAAGAAAGCTGAGAAATGCTCTCTCCAGCTGTATTTCCATGGATGCTACTAAAACAAGTGTGGAAGGAGGGTAGTGTGTGAAAATGGATACCGGGGAAAGTTAGTAAGCTCTGCTATCCTGATGCATTACTAATCCGAAAATTTGATGATAAAATTTCATCTTCTCAAGGAAATCCACCAGTACTTTGAAATTGAGAGTTCCTTGGACACTGTCACTCTTTTAAATTACCACTGTTTAAAACTTAATCTGGTGAAGAATACTTCCCCTTCCATTCCTTTTTCAGAGTCAGAGAACTTTTACTTTTTCTTTATTTTTTTAACCTTTGTAATCCTATTTTGATTTTCCAGTAGCAGCCTGCATTTCTACCGTAGTTCTGTACTTGGCAAACTCTTGACTGTCAGAGTCAGAGCACTTTTGAGTTCAAGTCCAGTGACTGTACTCCATGGTCTATGATGGTAGATGTAGACAGTGGCAATGTCACACACATTTTTAAGAGGAAATGGTCAATGATACTCTTCTTTCTGAACATTATGTGTTAACCAAATATCTCAAGATGATTTATAAGAAGTAGTGGAATGTAGCTTTGTGACAGAATGGAAATGAGAATACAGGGTATATTTAACAAAATCACAGAGAACACCGAACCCTAGTTTCATAATATGAAAAGATATATTCTTATTTAACTCACACAAGATGAATATCCCCAAACAGTGCAATTAAAACTTTAAAATGTAATCATTTCTCATTTGTTTTGGATACAATAGTCTTATATAGATCTGCTGTCAAAAATAAATAAGTAAGAGGAATCAGTGTGGAGGCTACTTAGATGTGAATTCAATTAGTGAGATTTAAAATTTGTGATTTGGTTTCTGAAATCTTTAGGATTTAGATTTACATATCTTGTCCAATTCACTTCATGAATTTTGATAATACTTGGCAAATTATTTGTGAAGGTTAAGTTTAACAACTAAGTACAATTTTCTTTTTGAGAAGAGTCCCAATTCTTGAAAGGTATAATTAGCCCTGACTGAATGGCAGAATCAAAGGAAGGCCACTAATTGCCCCAAGGGAAAGGATAATTTTTAGCCTTGTTTGGACACTGTATAACAAACCAGGACTTGTATGTAAATGTATAAATATATATTTACCCATAAAGTAGATGGCATGATGCTTCCATAAATGAATAGTATTGTGGACAAATAATCAAGAAGCAAAATGATATTCATTTGTTCAATAAATATTCATATGTTTATTGTATTCATTCTTTGTCAGGGTCCTATAATAGATACAAAGAATTTAGCAGAGGAAATTAAGTGGTCTATGCCCTAATGGAATTTAAATTCTAGGGGGAAAGATAGGCAATAAACACATGATTACAATTTTGATAACCATCATGAAAGGAGATTCAGAGAGATCATTCACTGAGGTATCCAATCTGCTCTGAGGAGATTAATAAAGGAAGTGCCATCTTAGTTAATACATAAAGAAAGAATAAACTTATGTATATTAAGGTGTAGTGGTGAAAAAGGGGAGCCTAAGGAAGAAGAAATTTCCTTCTAATGCCTGCATGTGAAAAGAGAAGGTATGTGTAGAACCAGTTGAGTATGTCCCATTTGTCTGAAGTATAGACAGATGTGGGTATAGAAAAAGAATAAGAAATAAATTTCCAAAGGTGGGCAGAGACATTTTTAAATAGACTTGCTATCCATATTAACCGTTTAGAACTTTTTGTAAATGGCAAAGAAAATTAGGAAAAATGGCCAAGGGGCTCTATCACTGGTCTAGGCATTAAAGGGCAGTGCTTCTCTGGTCTATGGCAATGGCAAGGGTAAAGAGAAGGTGACAGAATGAAGAGGGTTTGGGTCAATAAAATTTAGTGATAGACTGAAGGAGGAATGAGGAAGAGAGGGGAGTCAAGAGTGGTTCCAAAGATATTGGCTTCAGCAACTGGGTATATGGTTTTAGCATTGAATGAGGTTGAAAACACTGGAGGAAGGGCATGTTCAAGAGCTTAGGAAAGGGTCACAAGTCAGCTAGTTTAGTTTGTCTTTAAGACACCCCAATAGAGAGATCTAATGAGACATCAGATATATAATTTGTAGCTCAGTGAAGGTTCTAGAATGGAGATGGAAATTCAAGGCTTCTCAGTCTATATCTGGTAATTGAATTCTTGGGAGTGGATGATATTATTTAAGGAGAATATTAATGGACAACAAATACATATTAAGGCAGGTTAAATGAAGACATAGAACTGAGGTGAATGATATTCTTCCATTTTAATAAATGACCTAAATGGAGTAATGCACACAATTCCCCATTTGTAACATATAACTAGGTTCAAAAAGAAGAACCTTTTTTTCCTAAAAAGTTAATGATTTTTTAATAAGTGTTGATTTCTAAAACAAAAACAGTTAATTTAAAACAACCTAAATAGTTATAAAAGATAACAATTAAATAGTATTAAATTACTAGGTCATATAAGCAAATTAACTCCAATAGAAATGACCTAAATAAGACACTGAATAATCTACAACTATGAAAATCATACTATGTGTCCTGGTAACAGATTGTTAGTGAATGAAACTGCATCTCTTATTAGAGTATAAGTAAAAGATTCTTTGTCTAAAATTATTTTTCTTTTACATATGACTCCATAGATGTGCTCAAGATGAAAAGTTAATGTTTCGGGTTCTACTAAAATGTTTTATTGGGAATGATAGTTCTTTTAACAAGAAAATATAACAAGGCACATGTGTACATTTTTGTAGGAATTAAATTTCTCTCTCTTAGACTTATCTTTACTACCCTTATTAATACCTGAATGTACTTTAGATGTTAAGTTCATGATCCTAAGAAGAGTTGGTGACTGTCTTCAAAATAATCTGAGGTAACTTTGTGTGGGGGGCAGTGGGGGGAAGCCCACTAGAGTTATAAAATCTGTACTTACATCCTGATTTTACAATTTACTTAAGTTTTGTGAACCTCAGGATTTTCATCTGGAAAACAGATTTAAAATATTTCAATCTCCCTATAAAATGAGATGAGGTACGTGATAGATTTTATTACAGTGTCCAAAGCAGCTTAATTGTTGTTTGAAATTTAGTCATATAAATAAAGAACACTATTATCACACAATTCAAGGAGAAATAAAAAGAAAGACATCTGTGACATAATAAATTTATTCCAGAGCACATAAGAGCAAAGGCAAAAGGTCACATCTACTAAGCCACTGATGATATTTCTTGAAGAAAGCCACACTGACATCAAAGAATACTATTCACCTCCGTCTGTGACACCCCCACGAAGGAGGAAAACATGAAGACAGTTTTAACAATGTGAACATAGTGGATTTGCATAATTCAAAGCTAAATATTAAAAAGCTACATGAATGTCCTTGAAATGTTGAAAATCTTTGACAATCCTGGAAGTTCATAGGCAAACGAGAGCTTTGGAAATCTCATATTCTATGTAAAAATAGAAGAATAAAGTGAGTCTTCAGAAGTTAATGTTGTAAGTTGAATTAGCTTTTCATTTTCATAAAATTTATGAACTTAATAAATAAAACTGACTTGCTTCTCTAGGAAGATGACTTAATGTAATCAGTTTTTTTAAAATTAATTTTCCCCACTGGCCTTAATTGCTCACACTGGTCTTTTTTTTTTTTTTAAATGCAATATATCTTTGGCTTTCTCACATTAGCAGTCACAGAAGTTAAAAGTTTGAGTAACTAACATTTCTGAAACTTTTGCTATAGTTTCACATCAGTGTCTACCTCTACATTACAGACTAGTAGCCGAATAAGAGCTACAAGCAATGTGTGACAAGTGTCTGCAATGTATGCAAACATGAATGAAATTAGCTTTCATTTCTCACAGGAATCATTACATAGTAGATGCGAACAATATAAATTACTTCTTGTCATCTTTTTACATTTGATCAGTTGAAGGATCCCTTTAGAAAGTGTGGGGAAGAGGAAAAGTGCTGGCAATATGACACCCCTTCGGTTCCATTTGAAAGTTTGTTCAATTTTCTATTCACACTACTCTACCTTCTGATGGTCTCTCTTCAAAATGGGATTCCTTTGATAGTCGGGCATCTTATATCTTATTCCTCCAGGCTAAGATCTCTATTTTCACTGCTTCCTTTGGAAATTAGAATTTCTGTCTTCCACAATATTAAGTAGAGGCTTTTTTAAAGTGCTTATGACTTGACAAAAAACGCATTAGCTGTGCAAACTGACAAGAAGTTGTGCTTGTGGAGATTGCAAGAAGCAGCAGAGCCTCTATTACGAACATATTGCTTTTTATTATAAAATATGACTCCCATTAGTTTTGGGCTACAGCCAAGTCTCTTCTCATAGTTTAAAAAGGAGTTACCTTGACAAGATTCGACTTAAATCACATCTTGATCTATATTATGAACACAAAAGAACCCTTTCTGCATTAAAGTGACAATAAGAGTCTGATTTATAATCCTAAAGCAAAGAAATTCAGAGTTAAATAAATCAAATGACTTAGCACTTGTCCCAAGATTTTTTGCAAGGGTGTGAAATCTAGAAGAAAAAAAAGAATAAACGCTCTAACAAATATTCCATCTGTAAACTCAAAGTATTATGCGATCATATTAAGCATGCATTTTCAGTTTGGTGCATTTCAAAAAGATAATTAGAAATAAGACAATTGTCTCCTCAGAACGAGAATGAAATTTGTGGTGTTTCTGCACCCATAACAATTGTGAGTGTGCTTTTTTCTTTGTTTTTTTTTTTAATTTTTTTCTTGAAGCATGATACAGGTTTACAGCCAGTTCACATATTTCATAATCTTAAACACCCTCAGGAAAATTTATTTCTCGTCAACTTAGAGAGTTAAAGCACCTACTATTTCTCTAAAGCCCCCAAGCTTAATAACTCGACAGTGTGTAAAAGAAAATATCTCTACAGAGAACAGAACATAGCCACAAGGAAAAGAGACATGTATCTACTAAAAAAACAAAAATTAGTATCAAGCATTATTCTGAATGTTTCTAAATTAGACAAAATCCAAACCTTCACGGAACTTACTTTAAGGAGGACTCTAAGGCAAATATGACAATTATCTAATAATTATTTCCTGATTTCGAGGAGGGGAAATTAGAATATGGCAGGTGCAGAAGGAAAACTTTAGAAATAAAAGCCCCATATTAAACTGTCTTTTAAGGGTAAGGGAATGGAAGTGCTCTAACCAGAAGGATTACCATGAGAGAAAGCCTGACTTGAAGAAGCATGTGCTAGAGGAATAAGAAAAATAGTAGTTTAAAGGAGATAGAGAAGAGATGTAAAAGAGTCTTAAGCCATGCATTTGGGACATCTAAGGTATGCGTTTCTTAGACATGGTTTTGAAAACACAATTCAAGACTTAGAATGAGATTTCTCTGTAAAGACACTAACCAAGTGAGAAATGATGAGTGTAGACAGCTAGAATGGCTCCATTCCTCCTCAGTGAGGATGGCCCATAGACTGAAGTCGAAATGAAACTTCATTCGCTTTTCCTTTTTGAGTTCAAATGCTTCCTAATCTCTACAGTATCTACAAGGATAATTACTCTCTAAAGACTGACCCAGCTTGAAATAATTAGAAATAAGCCTGCACACAAAATCAGTACTCTTGCTATTTACATGCAACTAAATTTTACACACTAACAAAATCAGTAAATATTTTGGAAAATGTTTTTAACATTAAATGTTTTAGCTGCTAAGCTGTTTTGTTAAAAGTATTTAGAGGATGAATTCTTGATCTTTGCTTTACTAGAAATCCAATTCAATATAAAAGTGCTTAAACAGTTTCATAGGTAATATAATATATTTTTAAATTATTAATGCTATTTCTATGCATTACTAAAACTAACACAATAAAAGTTAGTATTTGTATGAACTTTCAACACTACTCTGCTCTTTTGATTATGTGAAACCTAATAGAATACATTTATTCTAAATTACCACGATATATAGAGTTGCATATATTTGCTTAAACCAAATTGAAATATTTGGTCTTTATTTTATCACTGTATAGTTTTTCTTCCATGCAAATATGTTAAAGTTAATGAAAGAAATTGAAAAAAAAAAAAAAAACTAAATTACCAGTCCTTTATACTACTGCTACCAGCAAAAGTGTACATTTTAATTAACATAGAACAAAAGAGCTAATTACTACTGGACCTGAATTCTCATGGCAGGGATTAGGACTAATTTTTGTTTTACTTGTTTTTAAACAACATGCAAGAGGCACTTGTCATGTTTGCATGAATTCAATAGTTTTTATTCAAGCAAACAATTTTAAAGTGGAATAACCGTTGAGGTAGAAGATAATTTTTAGATGATAAAACATCATGCCAGATTTTTCAAGAAGTATGTTTTATAGATTGAGAAGCTAAGTCTCATAATTTGCTATTGTCAGAGCCAAGAGCAGATTCAGCCCTTCCCTATAAACCAGTGGTCTGTCCACCATGTTGCACTGAGTCGTAGCTTGGAACTTCATAATCATAAAACTAACAATGATGACTATAAAAGAATAGCATTAACAAACAACAGCCTAAAACAATAGACTAAGTCTGTGCCATTAAATTTTGACCACAACCTAAAGAAGGATTCTGCCTTACTTCATACTAGATCACTTAGGTACTAAGAAGACAATACTGGAACAAATATATAAACATGCAATTAAATTGCTTCCCCAAAAATGCAATTATAATTACATTTATAATTATTACTGATTATATGAAATATATTGATTATATAATGGTTATATTAAGGTATGTAATATAACCAATTATATATAATGAATACATTAAACTATATTTCAGAGATAAATTTCTTAGTATTTTACAAGAAGTTGAAAGAGACTCTTTCAGCGTCAAGACTTTTTATCTTTTAGTTTAACACTTTTCAACCTGAGTCAGTAAGTTCCCCGCTTAATTGGTTGATAGTAAATGATGTGTCAAATAGTTCATCAAAAATGGTTACTTGACTTCATATGCCAAATACTCAGTTGATTGACTGAGGGCAAATACTTAAGGTTGTCAAAAATATTTTATAATTACTTTCTTATGGGAAGAAAATAAACATTCTCAAATAATTTTAATGAAGAGAAATTAATGGAAATAATACTGGGCTCAGAAGTAAAAGGTGAGTTTGAACACAAGTTCTACTCCTTTTTGGCTACATGTCTTCTGCTAGGCTATTTAATCATTTGTAAAATGAGGGCAATATTACCTAATTTCTACCTTTTAGGAAGCTTAACGGATTAATATAATATATTCTACATATCTTTATATCTATATCTTTATCTATATCCGTATATCTTTGCATTGGATGCTATGGCCATTGGTTAAAAAAAAAATAGAAACAATTTTAACCAGTGCAAAATCATTTAGCCATCCAATTGTTCCCCCACTGTAAATTATAGTATGCAGAGCATTTTGGACATTGTATCTATGGTCCTCTGCTTTCCCAACTTTCCAAACCCCACCTGTGCCCAATGACAGTACATTAACAAATGTTCTAGCTCTCTGGCTACCAGCTGGATCCAGCCAAGGGGAACACCAGGAGGAGTTGGGAGAGAAAAAGAAGATCATGGTACCCATTCCCATAGTTCTTTATGGAATGTTCACTGCCCACCTATGTGCCTTAACTAATGATCACAGGATTTGTCAAGGTACCATTTCTTCTGGTTCCTGTAACTTCATCTTGACCATATTTTTCAGGTTTAGGGGTAATAAAAGTGTCCCATGTTACTAGTCCCAATTTGACAATGTAGTCCATTCCCTACTGGGAAATTGACTGAAATAAAACCTTAGCACCAAGTAATAATCCAGAATGGTAAGGTGGGGCATCTGGGTTGCTTTTTTTTTCCCCCTAGTAATAACTAGTGATTTGCCTACATCCATCCCCACTCCCTTAACAATAACAATAAAAACAATAATATATTTCTTCAGGTAGGTTGTCTCTTTTAGGCTATACCATCGATCAAATAAAGCTGACTGGAATATACCTCAAAATATCTCTTGCAAATAAATAAAAGGTGAATGATAGAGTTCAGTAAAGCAATCCACAGTACTTCTTGACAAGCTGTCAACATCAATTTTCACCAATCTTTGGTACTAATTTTGTGAAAGAACAAGAAACCAATATATACGACAATGGAAAAATCATCACAGAAGCCCCAATTCTAACATATACAATACAGGGAAAACAAAGGGCAGCAAGGAGCTGTGTCCTGGGGAAACTGAAGCTACCTGAAATTTCTGCTTTTCAGTTGAACTAGAAGCTTGGCTACAGAGTCGGTATTTTGAGAAAATAAATAGCAACATGAATTATACAGTGCTGATTCCATAGTCATTTATATTTTTATAGGAAATATGACAATTTTTGTTAGGCTTGATTTTTATTGCATGAGTTTTTTTACTTATCTGAACATGATGTATTAAATAGATTATCATGTTAGGTAATGGTTTTGAAAAAGTAAATCTATAAATGATTCTCTGATCTTGGAAAATTGTGTGGCATAACTACAACAAGTAAAGTTACTTGAAAACAGAGTATGTACTTTGAAGTGTTTTGTAAGTGTGAGTTGGCACTGATATGGATAGTTCCAAATTACAGTTCAATGTTTGATGTTATTCACTGTTTAAAATTACCCTAAATCTCAAACCAAAACCCACATATGCCTTTTTTTGGGAAATGAACCAGAATTTAATGCGGATCTCTGGTTACCAAAATTTTGCCCCATTACCTCTATGCTCTGCAAGCCAAACAAAGGGGGAGGGGCGGGGCAGGGAGAGAAATCATGTATTTTAATATAACTTTAAAGTCTAAGAGGTAAAATAACTTCTCAAAGCATCTAACTGAATCCTAAGGAATAGCTTCCAAACTGAGCCAACCTAAATCATTAGGTATAATAGCTTTCATTTGCTTTTCTACTTAAAAAAAAAAATAGTGTGGTACTATAAAGAATAGAAAGTTAAGATCATCAGACCTATAGAAGGAAATGCTGGGTACAAAAGAACTCCATCTATAGAAACTTTTCTTTTAAATCTGAACTATATTAGAGACAGTTTATAATTAGGGTTTGAATGTAATGATTCATACCATTGACTCATCAGCTTTCTTTTCATGCAAATAAATCACCTCACAACTCATGAAATGATAGGTATTGAAATAGCCACTAGAAAAAAAATTTAACCACTTAAATCACATAAATAAATTAGGAAAGTGACAAAAGTTTAGATAACTGGCCACAAATGTAGCTGATGAAATAAATGATGGGGGAAGGTGTTGCTGTTTTGATATAAATTATTTCATCCCATGATATTTTTTGAGATCTAAGAAAATTCACTACAATTTTAATATTATAGCTAATCATTTTTCTCTTTGTATATATCTTAATTTTTATCACTTTATCTTCAATTTCAAATGAAGAAAATATCCTAACATTTAATTAAGAGTTTAAGTGACAGGTATTAAATAGTTTATGTCTATGAACAATAATAAGCATTTAGTAGGAAAAAAGAACGTATCATTTTTTAGTTCATGTGCAAGAGAAGTAACTTTACTAATAAGAAAAATTTTGATGATACTTAACTTTGAATGTAGCTCCTAGATATTTGTTCACATAATTAAATTGGATCATCTTATTTAAATTTCTTGGCCATGAAATTGTGCTTTTAATATATTTTTATAATAATTATAAAGAATTTGTCATATGCACGTAGTTTCTGTATGATTGGCACTAAAGTTTTTACCGCTGGTATTTAATGAGAGCTTTGGATTAGATGTGTCATAAGTGCCTTCTAATTAAACAACAAAAAATAAGAGTTGATTGTAGCAGAACGAATTTTCTTTAGATATCTAAGATATTACTTTCCAAAGAGTTATCTCCATAGGTATATAATTTAATAAGTTTAGTTCCAGTACAAAGTAGAAAGAAATACAAAATTGAAAAGCACTTCCGGGGTGCCAGGGTGGCTCAGTCGGTTAAGCATCCAACTTTGGCTCAGGTCATGATCTCACAGTTCGTGAGTTCAAGCCCCGCGTGGGGCTCTGTGCTGACAGCTAAGAGCCTGGAGTCTGCTTTGGATTCTGTGTCCCTCTCTCTGCTCCTCCCCCACTTATGCCCTCTCTCTCTCTCTTTCTCTCTCTCTCTCTCTCTCTCTCTCTCTCTCAAAAATAAATAAAGCTTAAAAAATAAAAAAAGAAAAGAAAAATACTTTCTTACCCTATGCAGGTTAACAATACCTCACTACTTTATGTCATATTCATTTTGGCTTGTTTGGAATGCCCATACCTTCCCTCTTAACTTACTCTTGCATAGTGTTTCTTTTTCTTCAAATAATGTATTTTTATCAAAAATACATCACAAAATGTCATGACATTTATCTTAGTGGCACTGTACTTGGCTGAGTGAGGCATTTTTAAAAGTTAAGGAGATGCAGGTGCCTGAGTGGCTCAATTGGTTAAGCATCCAACTACGGCTCAAATCATGATCTCACTGTCCATGAGTGCAAACTCCAGTCTCTGTGCTGATGGCTAGGAGCCTGAAGCCTGCTTCATATCTGTCTCTCCCTCTCTCAATGTTTCTTCCCTGCTCACACATGCTCGCTCTCTCGCTCAAAAATAAATAGTAAAGATTATTTTAAAAAAATATTTAGGGGCGCCTGGGTGGCGCAGTCGGTTAAGCATCCGACTTCAGCCAGGTCATGATCTCGCGGTCCATGAGTTCGAGCCCCGCGTCAGACTCTGGGCTGATGGCTCAGAGCCTGGAGCCTGTTTCCGATTCTGTGTCTCCCTCTCTCTCTGTCCCTCCCCTGTTCATGCTCTGTCTCTCTCTGTCCCAAAAATAAATAAAAGTTGAAAAAAAATTAAAAAAAAATTTAAAAAAAGGGAAGGAGAAGGAAGGGGACTAGAATGTAGCATGGACATGGTATTCATTTATTTATTTACATTGCCTGACTAAATGACTCCACTAGGGAAGACAGTATTTTCTTGTGGATCTATTTAGTCTCAAATTCTTTGGACAATTTAACAAAATGACAAACTCTACTTCTCTATCTTTAGTTTCAATAATAAATTTGAATGACCTTCTATTCATTTATTTGTTAATCATTCAGTGAGGACCTACTTCTAAGTATGCAGTTTGCAAGATACTCATGATTTGAAAAATGTAAATGGGAAATGCTTTCACATTTCTGGTCTAGTTGCCTAAGTAGATGTGGTAATATTAACAAAAGAGAGGAATATAAGAATGGCTTAAGATCACAAAGGAAAATGTTATTTTTTTCTTTGATTTTCTACTAGATTTATAACAACTTATTGGATAGCTGAAGAAGCATAATGAATTAATCTTGTTGAGTTGGTTTGGGAAGTCTAATAATATATTTTTCTTCAGTTTGCTTCATAAAGATTTAACTATCAAGAGAAATATGTATTTCCCTTCTCTTTGTTACTTACAAATTCCTGTGGTTTTGAATGAATCTGAAACCTCAAAATTAAAATCCACACATTGCAGGTTGATGTTTTGCCTGACCCTAGTCCAAATAAATTGAAGAATCTACCAAGAAATCTATTTTTCCCCTCATACACTTCTGATTTTCTCTTCCACCTTACTTTATTTAGGTTGGCACTGTCAGTTTCTAGACTTCAAGAAAAAAAAATTTATTCTATTCAGGGTTAGAATTGCTTGTTCTCAAAATTAGGAAGACATATAATCCTTATTAAAATCATTTATATGTTTCAGGTAATTCGCATATTATAGAGCAGATTCATTTTAAACTAAATTAATTTCCTTTTATTTAACTTGGTTACTGGTGTTACAAAATGATCAATGAAGACATTTTAGGTGATACAAAAACTTCATGTAACACTTCATGAAGCAGAAAGTCTCCATTTGGACAATTGCAAAATGGCTGGAAGAGAGAAAGCTTTTATAAGATAAAGAATAAAGAACAAAGAAGAAACAAACAGAAGATATCTGATTTTCTGGGGCCACAAAGTCAATCTTGATTGAGGTGAGAAGGCCCAGAGTTTGCATTGTTTCAAAAACAGCCTAAGTTACTTCCAAGTCAATGTGACTTCAGGCAAGTTACTTAAGCTGTCTTTTCTGTAGTTTCCTCATCGGTAAAATGAGGACCATAATAATGTCCTTTTTATTCCATTGCTTTGTGCATTAAATGAGCCAATACTCATAAGAATGGTTTAAACGATGATTGCCTTATATAGTAAGCATTAAGCATTATTTATTATCTATAAAAGGAAAAACTGAAGATCAAGAGGTTAAACAACTTGCTCAAGGTGAAACAGGTAGCAGAATTGGTCTTAGATTCCAAACTTGTCCATCCTAGAAGTTATCATGGCAACTTCTAGGCTGTGCTGTTTTGTAGTTTTAAAGATTTTCCTGCCCTGGAAAGCCTGGAGTCAAATTAATGCACCATTTGTTCTAGACCTCAGTGGAAAACACACCTTTTCCTAGGAGATCAGAAATAGTGTATGGGCTTGGGAGAAAGAGATTCAGTCTAGAGTGTTAAAAAGAATCCCATATCTCACATACTGTCCATGCCAGACAGATTCCATAGGTTGAAGAGTTTTACATTGGAATTCAGGGTAAAAAAAAATTATTTAATTTGGAATAATAGTTCAAAATACCTTTTGCATTGCACACTTTGAAACCCAATGCAATGGTTTGTGGTTGGTTGGTTATTTAGGAACTTAGGATCTTGTTAAATTTTTCTCTTTCTGGCAAAATCACTATATATAGCTATATGTATTTGGTGATATATGATGATAATACTAACATAATGAGCCCAGTAGAATATATAAATTGTATGAGTTGGGGATCAATGCAAGTTTATTGAAAAAAGAAAAAAGAGTAACTAAAAGAATGAAAGGAATAAAGGAGGAAAGAAAAAAAAGAGAAAGAGAAAAAAGATAAAGAAAAACAGAATGCAAAAGACAAAAAGACAACAAAAATATTTCTACTCAAGGTAGAGAAACTTGGATTTGGGATTATCATATTATTCAGTGCAATCTATACTCCATCAAAAGTACTATTTTTCATTTCTTAAATACTTCATGAACTTTCACACTTCATTACTACAACCATTTTTCTAGCTTGGAATCATCTTCTGTCTTACATACAGTCATTCTATTCACCATTTGTGGTTAACTGGCTAAGCTCCTTGAGGGTAATTGTGTAATCTTCCAGGTATTCTTAATAACTAATAAATAGCTAACAAATAGAGAAAACATGATTACCTGATGAATGAATGCTTAATTCAAACACTATTTCTTCTGTGAATTGTGTTCTAGCACTTCTAATTGAAATGAATTTACCGACTTGATTTTTTGGGGAAGATGGAGGCGTAGGAGGACGCTGGGCTCACCGCGTCCTGCTGATCACTTAGATTCTACCTACACCTGCCTAAATAACCCCCAAAACCTCCAGAAGACTAGCAGAATGGAGTCTCTGGAGCCAAGCGCAGATGAGAGGCCCACGGAAGAGGGTAGGAAGGGCGGAGAAGCGGTGCGCACTGCACGGACTGGCGGGAGGGAGCCAGGTGGAGGGGCGGCCAGCCGGCCAAGCAGAGCCCCCGAGTCTGGCTTGCAAAAGCGGAGGGGCCCATGGAGTGTGTTCTGAAAGCAGGCAGGACTTAACATCTGGAAGTTTATAAGTTAACAGCTCTGCTCAGAGAGCGGGAAGGGTGGAGGACAATGGGAGGGAGAGTTGCTGAGCCCCGGGACAACAGAGCTCAGTTAGGTGGGAACTAAGGCACTTGCCAGAGCCATTTCCCTTGCCCATCCCCCAGCCAAAAACCCAAAGGGAAACAGTTCCTGCCAGGGAACTTACTTGCACCACGCAAACACCCAACACTGTGCTTCTGCAGAGCCACCCCTCTGGCTGGCGGCAGGTCTGACTCCCTCCTCGGCCGCAGGGCCCCTACTGAAGCAGTTCACCGAAGGAGAAGCTAGCTAAGCCTGCCCCTCCCGCCCCCGTGCACTTTGCCTGTACAGCCCAGCTAATACGCCAGATCCCCAGCACCACAAGCCTGGCAGTGTGCAAGTAGCCCAGATGGGCCATGACACCCCACAGTGAATCCCACCCCTAGGAGAGGTAAAGAGAAGGCACACACCAGTCTGACTGTGGCCCCAGCAGTGGGCTGGGGGCAGACATCAGGTCTGACTGTGGCCCCACCTACCAATGCGAGTTATTCAAGACAGCACAGGGGAAGTGCCCTGCAGTTCCGCACCACTCCAGGAAAACCAAAATGACCAAATGGAAGAATTCCCCTCAAAAGAATCTCCAGGAAATAACAACAGCTAATGAACTGATCAAAAAGGATTTAAACAATATAACAGAAAGTGAATTTAGAATAATAGTCATAAAATTAATTGCTAGGCTGGAAAACAGTATAAAGGACAGCAGAGAATCTATTGCTACAGAGATCAAGGGACTAAGGAACAGTCAGGAGGAGCTTAAAAATGCTATAAATGAGCTGCAAAATAAAATGGAAACGACCACAGCTCGGATTGAAGAGGCAGAGGAGAGAATAGGTGAACTAGAAGATAAAATTATGGAAAAAGAGGAAGCTGAGAAATAGAGAGATAAAAAAATCCAGGAGTATGGGGGAAAATTAGAGAACTAAGTGATGCACTAAAGAGAAATAATATATGCATAATTGGTATTCCAGAGGAGGAAGAGAGAGGGAAAGGTGCTGAAGGTGTACTTGAAGAAATAATAGCTGGGAACTTCCCTGATCTGGGGAAGGAAAAAGGTATTGAAATCCAAGAGGCACAGAGAACTCCCTTCAGATGTAATTTGAATCGATCTTCTGCACAACATATCATAGTGAAACTGGCAAAATACAAAGATAAAGAGAAAATTCTGAAAGCAGCAAGGGATAAATGTGCTCTAACTTATAAAGGGAGACCTATAAGACTCGTGACCAATCTCTCTTCTGAAACTTGGCAGGCCACAAAGGAATGGCAGGAGATCTTCAATGTGATGAACAGGAAAAATATGCAGCCGAGAATCCTTTATCCAGCAAGTTTGTCATTTAGAATAGAAGGAGAGATAAAGGTCTTCCCAAACAAACAAAAACTGAAGGAATTCATCACCACTAAGCCAGCCCTACAAGAGATCCTAAGGGGGATCCTGTGAGACAAAGTACCAGAGACATCGCTACAAGCATGAAACCTACGGACATCACAATGACTCTAAACCCATATATTTCTATAATAACACTGAATGTAAATGGACTAAATGCACCAACCAAAAGACATAGGGCATCAGAATGGATAAAAAAACAAGACCCATCTATTTGCTGTCTACAAGAGACTCATTTTAGACTTGAGGACACCTTCAGATTGAGAGTGAGGGGATGGAGAACTATTTATCATGCTACGGAAAGTCAAAAGAAAGCTGGAGTAGCCATACTTATATCAGACAAACTAGACTTTAAATAAAGGCTGTAACAGGAGATGAAGGACATTATATAATAATTATAGGGTCTATCCATCAGGAAGAGCTAACAATTATAAATGTCTATGCACCGAATACAGGAGCCCCCAAATATATAAAACAATTACTCATAAATATAAGCAACCTTATTGATAAGAATGTGGTAATTGCAGGGGACTTTAACACTCCACCTACGGAAATGGATAGATCATCTAGACACACGGTCAATAAAGAAACAAGGGCCCTGAATGAAACATTCGATCAGATGGACTTGACAGATATATTTAGAACTCTGCATCCCAAAGCAACAGAATATACTTTCTTCTCAAGTGCACATGGAACATTCTCCAAGAGAGATCACATACTGGGTCACAAAACAGCCCTTCATAAGTTTACAAGAATTGACATCATACCATGCATACTTTCAGACCACAATGCTATGAAGCTTGAAATCAACCACAGGAAAAAGTCTGGAAAACCTCCAAAAGCATGGTGGTTAAAGAACACCCTACTAAAGAATGAGTGGGTCAACCAGGCAATTAGAGAAGAAATTAAAAAATATATGGAAACAAACGAAAATGAAAATACAACAATCCAAACGCTTTGGGAAGCAGTGAAGGCAGTCCTGAGAGGAAAATACATTGCAATCCAGGCCTATCTCAAGAAATGAGAAAAATCCCAAATACAAAATCTAACAGCACACCTAAAGGAACTAGAAGCAGAACAGCAAAGACAGCCTAAACCCAGCAGAAGAAGAGAAATCAGGAGGAAATACAAAGCTTGAACAGACCCATAACCGGTGAAGAAATTGAATCGGTTATCAAAAATCTCCCAACAAATAAGAGTCCAGGACCAGATGGCTTCCCAGGGGAGTTCTACCAGACGTTTAAAGAGAGATAATACCTATCCTTCTCAAGCTATTCCAAAAAATAGGGAAGGAAAACTTTCAGACTCATTCTATGAAGCCAGTATTACTTTGATTCCTAAACCAGACAGAGACCCAGTTAAAAAAGAGAACTACAGGCCAATATCCCTGATGAATATGGATGCAAAAATTCTCAATAAGATACTAGCAAATCGAATTCAACGGCATATAAAAAGAATTATTCACCATGATCAAGTGGGATTCATTCCTGGGATGCAGGGCTGGTTCAACATTCGTAGATCAATCAACGTGATACATCACATTAATAAAAGAAAGATAAGAACCATATGATCCTGTCAATCGATGCAGAAAAGGCATTTGACAAAATTCAGCACCCTTTCTTAATAAAAACCCTCAAGAAAGTCGGGATAGAAGGAACATACTTAAAGATCATAAAAGCCATTTATGAAAAGCCCACAGCTAACATCATCCTCAATGGGGAAAAACTGAGAGCTTTTTCCCTGAGATTAGGAACACGACAGGGATGTCCACTCTCACCGCTGTTGTTTAACATAGTGTTGGAAGTGCTAGCATCAGCAATCAGACAACAAAAGGAAATCAAAGGCATCAAAATTGGCAAAGATGAAGTCAAGCTTTCACTTTTTGCAGATGACATGATATTATACATGGAAAATCTGATAGAGTCCACCAAAAGTCTGCTAGAACTGATACATGAATTCAGCAAAGTTGCAGGATACAAAATCAATGTACAGAAATCAGTTGCATTCTTATACACTAATAATGAAGCAACATAAAGACAAATAAAGAAACTGATCCCATTCACAATTGCACCAAGAAGCATAAAATACCTAGGAATATATCTAACCATAGATGTAAAAGATCTGTATGCTGAGAACTATAAAAAGCTTATGAAGGAAATTGAAGAAGATATAAAGAAATGGAAAAACATTCCATGGATTGGAAGAATAAATATTGTCAAAATGTCAATACTACCCAAAGCTATCTACACATTCAATGCAATCCCAATCAAAATTGCACCAACATTCTTCTCGAAGCTAGAACAAGCAATCCTAAAACTCATATGGAACCACAAAAGGCCCCGAATAGCCAAAGTAATTTTGAAGAAGACCAAAGCAGGAGGCATCACAATCCCAGACTTTAGCCTCTACTACAAAGCTGTATCATCAAGACAGCATGGTATTGACACAAAAACAGACACATAGACCAATGGAATAAGATAGAAACCCCAGAACTAGACCCACGAAAGTATGGCCAACTAATCTTTGGCAAAGCAGGAAAGAATATCCAATGGAAAAAAGACAGTGTCTTTAACAAATGGTGCTGGGAGAACTGGACAGTAACATGCAGAAGATTGAAACTAGACCACTTTCTCACACCATTCACAAAAAGAAACTCAAAATGGATAAAGGACCTGAATGTGAGACAGGAAACCATCAAAACCCTAGAGAAGAAAGCAGGAAAAGACCTCTCTGACCTCAGCCATAGCAATTTCTTACTTGACACATCCCCAAAGGCAAGGGAATTAAAAGCAAAAATGAATTACTGGGACCTTATGAAGATAAAAAGCTTCTGCACAGCAAAGGAAACAACCAACAAAACTAAAAGGCAACCAACGGAATGGGAAAAGATATTTGCAAATGACATATTGGACAAAGGACTAGTAACCAAAATGTATAAAGAGCTCACCAAACTCCACACCCGAAAAACAAATAACCCAGTGAAGAAACGGGCAGAAAACATGAATAGACACTTCTCTAAAGAAGACATCCGGATGGCCAACAGGCATATGAAAAGATGCTCAACGTCGCTCCTCATCAGGGAAATACAAATCAAAACCACACTCAGATACCACCTCACGCCAGTCAGAGTGGCCAAAATGAACAAATCAGGAGACTATAGATGCTGGCGAGGATGTGGAGAAACGGGAACCCTCTTGCACTGTTGGTGGGAAGGCAAATTGGTGCAGCCGCTCTGGAAAACAGTGTGGAGGTTCCTCAAAAAATTAAAAATAGACCTACCCTATGACCCAGCAATAGCACTACTAGGAATTTACCCAAGGGATACAGGAGTACTGATGCATAGGGGCACTTGTACCCCAATGTTTATAGCAGCACTCTCAACAATAGCCAAATTATGGAAAGAGCCTCAATGTCCATCAACTGATGAATGGATAAAGAAATTGTGGTTTATATACACAATGGAGTACTACATGACAATGAGAAAGAATGAAATATGGCCCTTTGTAGCAACGTGGATGGAACTGGAGAGTGTGATGCCAAGTGAAATAAGCCTTACAGAGAAAGACAGATACCATATGGTTTCACTCTTATGTGGATCCTGAGAATCTTAACAGAAACCCATGCGGGAGGGAAAGGACAAAAAAAAGAGGTTAGAGTGGGTGAGAGCCAAAGCATAAGGGACTCTTAAAAACTGAGAACAAACTGAGGGTTGATGGGGGGTGGGAGGGAGGGTAGGGTGGGTGATGGGTATTGAGGAGGGCACCTTTTGGGATGAGCACTGGGTTTTGTATGGAAACCAATTTGACAATAAATTTCATATATTGAAAAAAAAATGAAATGAAATGAATTTACCCGGTTAGGTTCCCTGAATTTTTTTTCATCTTTTGATATAGGTACATCATAAACATAGTGTTTTAAGTGACTAATTTTAAGTGTGCAGCTCAAGGAAGAATTTGTACATGTACTTACCTACGTTATCACCACCCAGACCAAGATATGGAATATTTCCATTGCCCTATTCAGTTCCCTTCGTTCCCTTCTCAGTCTACATGTTCTCCAGGGCAACCACTATTCTAAATTTTACCAAAATTAATTTTTCCACTCTTGAACTTCATAAAGCTGAAACCATACAGTAGCACCCCCTTTTTTGGCTTTTTTTGCACTTACTATAACATCTGTAAGATTAATCTATTTATATTTAGGGTTAGCAAATATTGCCAAACAATGCTCCAAAGTGTATTTGTGTTTACACTGTTTAGACTCCTTCTAGATGACGGAATGTCCCAATTTCTCCACAAGCAGGGCAAAACTTGATTATTGTCTGTCTTTTTAGTTTTAGATTTATCTGTCTTTTTAGTTTTCACAGTTTAGGTGGGTGCAGTGCTATCTCATTGTAGACTAATTTGCATGTCCTTATGACGAATCTTCATGTGCTTATTGGGTTCTTTGTTTGTTTGTTTGTTTTTGATATTCTCTCATGTGCAGTGAATTCTACTCTGTGATTGTGTGTGTGTGGGTGTGTGTGTGTGTGGGTGTGTGTGTGTTAACAGCATGGTTTACTTATTTATTTGTGGTTGTTCTGTATATATTCCTGATATATTTTCCAGAAATTTGTGGATATCATTCTTTTTCTATTGGCATTTTGCAATTCCCTCCCTTTTATGTGTCATTTGATAAAAAGAAGTTTGTTTTTGAAGTTCAGGTTATCCTTTGTTTTCCTTTTGAGGTTAGTTCTTATTATACCTGACTTTAGAAATCTGTGTCTCCAGCAAGGTAAGAAAGACAATGTTTTCCTCTTAAAGCTTTTTGATTTACTTTTTTTCATTTAGGACTCTGATTCATCTTGCACTGATTTTGTGCATGATGTGAGGTTGAAGTCCAAGTCCATTTTTCCATGTGACTATCCAAATGCTCCAGCATCATTTCCCCTACTGAATTACAGAATCTCATCACTTTCTTTTTTTAAAAATGTTTATTAATTAATTTATTTATTTTGAGAGAAAGAAAGAGGCAGAGAGAGAATGCCAAGCAGGCTCCTCACTGTCACTGCAGAGCCTCATGTGGGGCTTGAACTCATGAACCATGAGATCATGACCTGAGCCAACATCAAGAGTGAGACGTTTAACCAACTGAGCCATTAAGGCGCCCTCATCACTTTTTTCTGCTGCTGCTGCAAAGCAAGTTTTCTCCCCACTTTTTATTTATTTCTGTTGTTGTTTATAAAGAGTTGTTTATAAAGTTGTTTATTTCTGTTGTTGTTTATAAAGTCTTCCATCATTTCACTTACCAGCTGCATGATTTTAAATAAAGTAATTTACTTCTTTGTCCATCAGTTTCTTCTGCTAAAAAAGAAGATACATGATTGAAGGGCATGATTTCTAAATACCTTCCATCTTTAATATTTTGTTTTTCTGTATGACCTTCAATAACAAATTGATGGCACACAAATAATTGGAAATACATAACTTCAGAATAGAATGGTTTAAAATCTCACCTTGATTTAAATAATACAAGTCCCAATTCTTTACTTAAAACCATAGGGGATAGGTGTGCCTCACAATTTAGAATTCGTCAAGTTTTGTAAGGTTAATTTGATGTATATATTGTGTATTGTGTAATTCTCACAGCTGGGTTGGCATTCTACACAGTAATCAAACCTTAATATATATGCAGTAAAATGTATGAATATCCACTCTAAGAGAGACAAACACTACAAATAGCAATATCAGTTTGGGAAAGTTTCTATTAAAAATTAGTTCAAAAAATATTTGTGGTATCCATATTTTTGGATTTCAGCATTGCAGATAATATATTGTGGATCTGTAGTGTTGTAGACTCATGATGCATTTAATGAAACTATGTCATTAAAGGTATGAGTTCTGGGAATATCTTAGCTAATTTTCTTCTAATTTTGCAGTGAAGATTTCTTGTAGGTGGGTACCAGCACCATAGAATATTTTCTATTTGCCTATATAAATGTGTGTTAGAAAATGAGAATGGAAGCTATAAAAATATTTAACAATACACATACAGTGACCTTTAAAATGAATAATGTAAATTGTAACAGTAGTAATGAAAGCATAATGTAAATATTAGTTGTGGAAAGCATATCTGATTCAGATATGAATATCAATAATGTTATGATATTTATACTCATGCATATATTTTAAAAATCTTTGCCCATTTCAGACATAGAAGTAGTAAATAGTTTCCAAGCATGCACAGATTTTCCTCTTATTTAAAGTGTTTCATTCTAATACATGCTTGTTTGCCATGCACCTGCTATCACTTCGTGTACTATTATTCAGCTATTTTCTCCCAAGACAAATACTTGTACATGAGGACCTTTCCTACCCAATCTTGAAAAAGGATAAATTTACTCCTAAGCTTTGGGAATAATAGGAACCTAGCTTATTGCCACCAGCCACCAATTGTTATTTTACATACATAAAAAAATAAAACAATTTTTAAAACTGCTTAAAACCGTTCCCAGTAGGAACACTGGAGGAATTACAACAAACTCAGGAGCCAACCCCATTGGCTCTAAGGAATCCCCACAATGGTTCCTTAGAGCTCACAGCGCATAAAAATCCTAATAATTTTTTAGTTTGATCAATCCAATTTCCTTTTTATTTGCTATGGCTGCTATTAAAATAAGTTAGTTAGTCCTAAGTAAACAATTATTTCATCATTTGTAGCATGTTGATGACATATGAAACCAAGTTGTCCTCCATAAGATCAGAGCATAAAATGTTGTTGAAGATGTTTCGGAAAAGGAATGATCATACCATCATTATGGGTATACATCAATGCAAGAATAATTATTAAATATCTGAAATCACAACAATTATGCATTTAAAATACTCATTACTAAATACATAGATCTAACTTTTATCAAATGAAAAATATTTTGTTCCCAAAGAATATCTCACTTTAGAGAATTTTAAAACAAACATGGAAACACTGGAGTACTTAGTTTTCTGAAAATAAATAGTGAGGCGGCATTAATTTTATTCATTTTATTCCCTTTATAAAAAGATGTTTTAAGTCAGAAAAAATTAAAATTTAAACAAATTCCTTAGAAATGTAATATAATTACTGCAATATGATTATAAATCAAGATATTATTTCAAAGCCAAGATATATCTTAAAATGTAAATTACGCATATTTACCTTCCAATGACTAAAATCATAGAAAATAAAAGAATTTACTTAGCCCAATAGAAAAGTCACAAGTTGAAGACACTTTGTTAACTGTCTTATCAACAAAATATATCAAAGAAGCTTTCATTAAATTCCATTCCATCTAAAAATAAGCAAAAAACATTTTTTTAAATAACAGATTTGGTTATATGAACAATTTCCTTAGACTCAGTTGCTACAAATTAAAACAGATTGTTACTTTTGAAAGTATTCTTGGAATTATTCTCACATATCTGAGATAATGTAGTTCTGACTAAAGGGAAAAACCAACTAAAAGTTTCTTAGTACCCTTCCAACTCTTGTAAGAATAGGATTCCATTTAGCTTTCAGATTTTTAATCTTCAGCATTATATCAAATTACATCTGAAAATCTGAGTAAGTAAATCAGAGTAAGTATATGGATAAATGAAAAAGCTTTTACTTTCACCAGTCTTATTTAGCACTCAGATATACCTGGTATAATACTTAGAACACTAAGGACATTAATCAATAAAGCTTGATTGCATGCAGAAAATATACTTGGTGTAAATCAGTGTTTAAATGTCAACCTCTTAAAAGTAATAAGTTTCACAATTGATTCATCATGGAATTTTCCAGAAGAAATAAGTATAGAAAATTTTCTGTATATCATTCCTCAAACAAGAGAGGCAAAAGATGTTTAATGCAAGTTGAGTCTCTTCCTTTAACCTTAGAGATTTTTATAATATAACATCTCTTCTGAAGACAAATTGGTAATAACTTATGACTTTGAGGTCTTAGGCCAGTCTATGATATTATTTCCAGTCTAAGGAAAATTGTCTTCTGAATGACGTCCAATCTAACCTTCAACACCTAATCATTTAGAAGTCCTGGATATTGTAGAGTTCAGATATTCAGAATACTCAGATTATACATGCTACTCCTTCAGTTTCCTCTTCTTGAACAATCAAATCTATGCTTTAAGGTTGATTTCCAAAGTCTATGATAGAATTGAAATTCGGTCAATGGGCTGTATTTTATGTCTCTGTATACAATTTTATAGCATACCTAGCAAGAATGATAGAACTTAGAAATGGATTACGGATGGTTTATGGTTATTTTTTATTTATTATAGTAAGAAAAATCTATGTTTTTAGAAGGAAGTTACGACTTTTATAAAGGAAAATTATATTTTTGTATTTTAATTGGTTTTTAACAAAATCTTGCAAAATTGAAGATGTATAACCTTCTATCCAAGCATTTGACTTAAAAATAATTATTAAAGTGTCACCTTCCAGAACAAGTTTTCTCACTCACATATATGTGATATTGGCAGATGGAGAAATATCCAATAAAACAAATGATTAAAGAAAGATGTTTCTATATATATATATATATATATATATATATATATATATATATGGCTCTCAATTATTTTAACATGTCTGCTTCCAAAGGAAAGCCAAAAGTCTCTGCCTTATGTTTTCTTTGAAAAGAAGATTCTATTTTAAAAGAAAATGTACATAATTTGGGGTGTGGCTCAGTCCATTGAAAGAGTTTGCTTCCTTATTTTAAGACCTATTATACTTTCTCTGATAGCTTTCTTCTTTATGTATTGCTTGATTGCTTTATTTGAAAGTGGCATGATACAAGATGCACAATTATTTTCAATGAAGAATGAACCATCATGAAGATAAATTGCAACTATATCAATAAGAATTGGTAACCAGTATAAAAATCAGATTCTTCCTCAGAGAAATATGTAATGTTAAATTGAGTTGCTAGAAAGAAAATCCAAAGCAGAAAAATTAAATCTGAATTCTGGTTAAATACATTTGGGGAAATATAATTAAAAACAAAATCTCCCAACTTAGAAATCCTTTCCACAAAGGTTGTAGAGAAAAAAAACATGACTGAATAAGCATTACACCAAAATGTAATGAGCATCTCAGGCAATCAGCTAAGAGTATGCAAAGACAAAAAGATATCTCACTCTTTTATATAGCCAAACAGACACAACCCATTACGTGAACATTGTTCGAGATAAACAATAACTGGTCTTCAGGTAAAAGGACTTGACCATACCATTTGTCACATATAATTCAACCTAACTTTTTTTGCTAATTGGAGTGACCAACTGTATTAGCTAACTAGCTTTATCTAGAAGAAAAACAAACTTCTCACCTTTATGACTAGAGGTAGTTTTGCATCTTGGAACAAGGTGACCACCATGAATTTAGTCTCCTATCCCCCACAGAAACTGAGATAGGAGGTCTATCTTCCTTGACGTTAGCATTCCGAAGAGATGGCTAGCAGGTTCTTAAGAAAGACTCTCAGGTCATAACGGTTACAACAGGCCAACTGACCAAAAGTCTTGAAAAAAATTTATATACATATCAAGGAGATGAGAACATACCACAGCTGCAAGTTTTCTAAGGTAAATGCTCTGATAAAAAGAATGGGAAGGTAGTTTCCTCTCCCATTTTCAACTGTGAGAATTAACCTGTTGGTTGGATGGGTTATTTATTTATTTATAAAGATACAGAAAGAGCGCACACAAGTGGGGAGAGGGGCAGAGGGAGAGAGAGAGAGAAAGAGAATCTTAGGCAGGCTCTATGCTCAGGGCAGAGCCCAACGCTGGGCTCAATCCCTTGACCCTGGGACTGTGACTTGAGCTGAAATCAAGAGTCAGCTGCTCAATTGACTGAGCCTCCCAGTCACTCACCCAAGCCTCTTCTTTTTCATTTATATTTGTTCTTACTACTAAGATTGTCAAAATAAATCATAAGTGAGAGCTACTGATCTTTTTCAAATTATAAAATAAAAAATCAAAGCAAGTTTACTATCTCCCTTATTTCTTCAATGTATGTTAATACTAAATTGTATATTTATATAAGTGATATTAATCCCTTCTTTTAAACACTAGCAAAATTATTCTTTAAATATGTATCTATTTTTATAGATAGGATCCAAGGATCCTTTGTGGTTTATGGACTTTCAATAGCCACATTCAAGAAGACTTCTTTTAGGAAATTATGGAAAGAAAGAATCCAGCCCTTAAAAATCCCAATTTCTGATATGTGAACTGATTAGTCCTAAGTTCATTTAGGATGGACTCTAAATAGGGTCTCAGTGATCGTAGACTGAATCAGATCCATATGTCTTGCTAATCAATATGGAGCAAAAACGAGGCTAGAGTTTCAATCACTCACTAATCACAGCTGAAGAAACATTAGATATTGCAAGTTATTTTCATTCATTTTATGAATAAAATGGCAACCCATATAATTTAATTGACTCTCCTGGAAGTTAAACTATGGCAAGTAATCATATATTTTTTTCACTGATTAGTGCTAATCAGTGTTTCCCTGTTGTACCAGTTGCCCATTCACAGAATTCCATTCATGACAGTCTATCTTCCTTTACCCTCATACACGCTAAAAGAAATCACAGGTTTAAGGCCCAATACAATTAAATCATTCTGTGGGGCTGAATAATATCTCTGTTTCTTATGATGGAATTGTTCAAGAATTTTAACATATTTTTCCTTTTCTTGTAATTTCCACATTAGCCAAAACTCAAGTCCCAGAATTTCTCTCCAGAATATCTTATGCTTTTTTGTTTTTTATAACTTACAATGAATTCAGAAGCCATGGCCTCTTGAAGTATATTCAGACACCCTAAGAAGCTTTGACTTCTTAGGAATATTTAATATGGTACGTTACTATGTGAGTACTTCTATAAAACATCACTAAAAACAATAGAGGTGATTTATTTGGATCAGAAGAGAGTTGAAAGGATAAAAGGAAAGATGAAAACAAACCAAAATAAAATTTTCAATGCAACATTATTCCTGAGTCTTGTAAGAAAAAGTCTACCAGTGGGCCATAGCTGGTCATAGTGCTTAAGTGAGAGCATAGTATGGATTTGCTAAAATTGCTTTAGTTTGAAATGAGCCTCCATAGTCCCTGGTTATTGATGGTATAGTTTTGTAACATTATTTTTATTCAACCATGACCAATGGAAAATTAAAACAACTTTGATCATTTTGGAAATTCTAGGCTTGACTTTTCATTTGTAACTATCAATTATTTAAAGAATAGTTTAAAATGGCTCTTGGAGCCCTTTTTGGGGGAAAATTACAGTAATTTAGGTAGCAAATGTGAATGATCTCAAGTTTTTAGTTCCAAATGGAATAAAAATGCCTTGTAAAACAGTCACATTGCCATCTACTGACAGTTTTTTGTAAGAACCTACATTTTCTCATTAGCCTAACTGTCTGACTATGCACTTTAATGATCTATTACTTGACATGTGGCAGCATAAAAAAGGGGGAATACAGCGTATGTGTTGCTCAGTGCATCTACTTGAAATAATCTCACTATTCACAGGAGCCATTTCAAGCCATTCAACATTTCACTTTTATATACTGCAATTAGATACATTTATTAATGGCATTATTGCATAGTATTTCATGGCTGGTAAAACTGTTTTCAGGAAAGTGACTACAGAGTGTATGCTAATCAATCTGCCCTGCATGTACAGTACATAGGGACTTGCTAATAGGATTTTCATAATAACAACATTTATCTCACAGCACATTTTATAATACCAATCACCATGTAACAGCAGCGTTGTTATTACATTATGTGAAAAATGGGATTTGAGTTAAGGACATGTATTAAAACTTGAAATACAAAAGCACAATGGTAGTTGAAGCACCTGTGCGTTAAACCATTTTCATTCCAGTCCTTTTTTGCCTCTGCCAGAGGTGATATAAGAAAGACATCCTGTGCTATTGTAAATAAATCAAGAAGTCACGTCAGGATTTCCAATGAACTAGTGCTCTAGAGAGTAGCATCCTGATACACAGTGACTGTGATCCTACAGATGGCAATCATTAATTCTTCCAAAGTAAGTAGGAATCATCTCACACATCAAATGGAATTTATTCCCCAACTTGTTTCCATGGAATCACATTACTGATTTCTTTCTGTCATGTTCTAGGACATAGAGTTTCTCTTCAAATTAAAATTTCGTTTTTTGTAATGTTTATTTTTATTGGAGAGGGAGGGAGAGAGAGAGTGTGTGCACAAGGAGGGCAAAGGCAGAGAGAAAGAGAGAAGATCCTAAGCGGGCTATGCACGGACTTCAGCGAGCCGGATGTGGGGCTCAAACTCACCAGCTGTGTGATCATGACCCAAGCCGAAGTCAGACACTCAACTGACTGAGCTGCCCAGGTGCCCCGAATTAAAATTTACTTTTAGAGTATTTTTTTCACAAGTGGAAAATCACAAGTACTTGTATCAGTTTTCAGATAACCATATGCCATGCATGTTTAAAACTTAAACACAAAAGAAAAAAAACACAAATTTATAATAATATCTTGCAAAATAATTAATACACAAAACCTAAGCTCTGAGCTCCATATTACAATAACCAAGTAGCTCGCTTGTGACCCCTCACAAACAATAAAGAAAAATTTCAACCTAAAATTGCTTAGAAAAGCTTAACTATATGTAAAATCAATCCAAGGATATGTCATTTACCCATTGTTTTACATATTTTTGCCTGAAATAAATCAATGAATGGAGAACATACAATACGGCAGAATTGAAAGCTGTGCACTATTCAAGTAGGCACACCATCACATATTTGTCATAACTGGTTTTCCTAGATTTATTATTAAGCAGAGTAAATTAAAGGTTCCCTTGGCTGGAGAGCCAAGAAAGCAGAACATTCTGCTTTCAGAACTCCAGCTGAGTTTGAATAAGAAATCATTCAAGAAGAGATGAGAGGCCTTATTTTCATGCCACCTTTCAACTAGGTCTAAATAAATGTTAAAGATTCTTGCTGTATTTCCTTGTCTGGAAAAATAGAACATTACCAAGTGATAATTCAGTTATAGCCACTATTAAAAAAAATCAAGATTGATAGGTATTTAGGTTTTCTTTTTACTTCATGAAACACACTTAAAAAAGACTGCAGAGAAATGCCTATAAGAATATGAAACCTTTCCAATAATAGAACTATTATTTCATTTCACAGAAACTTTACAATAAAGTATTTATATTTGAACTATGAGCGTTTTTCACTTTACGTTGCTTGCTTCTATTATAAATTTGTGTATTGTGAGAAAAAGTATTATTTCAAGTTTTATATGACTTGAACAATAAAAGTAAGAAACAAATCAAAGAACTGGAAATATAATGTAAGAAAATCTTGTCGTGACAGCAAGAAGTTTGAACTGTCAACTGTGAGGGGGAGCTCTTGACTGAGCAAGGAGAGACCTGTGAGAACAGCAAATAGGAGAGACCTATGCAACTTATTTCAGCCTCTCCCTCAGAACCATCTTGGGGCAAAGAGTGCCTGCCCAACCCCAGTGACTACTCAGAGTTCTGGTACAGATAGGTGTCTTCAAGAATAAAATTAGAATAGCGCAGAAGCCCTGTGCTTATAGAAAGCTGACACAAAAAGGTGGGGGATACATTAGTCATCCACTTCCCCACACCGTCCCCAAACTCCTTGGATTGGCAGATTATAAACTACTGTAAGGAATTGTCTGTCCTAATGCTGATTCTCCTTAGGAGGTAAAGGAGGAAGGCATTTAGCTAAGGATTTGTTTAATGGAGGCAGTCATTACTAATGGTTTATTGGTGCCTGGGATTTTCCACTCTGGGGCTGACTTCATCTATCCCTCATCCCCCAAAATCCCTTTAGCACATTGGAGTGACAGAGTCTGCCTTTCCCTCATAAGCATTGAAAGACAGAGTAGTTTATATTCCTAAAGGAAAATGAACTCACAGGTACAAACAGCCAAGACCCTTGAGACATACAACTACTGATTCTGTTAAAAGGAGAAATATTAAAACACATTTATCAAATGTAAAGTCAGCCAAACAAAAGTAAACTAAAAGAAAAAGGGAAGATATTATCAAGATAAAACAAAGGAAGAAAAACAAAAAAAATCAACAGAATATGTAATATATATATATATATAATCATTCAATCATATATATATGTAATTATATATATTATATATATAATATATGAATATTCTGAGGAAAGAAATAGCAAAGAAATACAAAAGATTAAAAGGTAAGCTTAGATATAGAGAGACTAGAAGCAAAGGTGCCAATATATGAAAAATAATATTTATTTATCTATTTCAAAAGTAGAAGAAATAAAAGTGGAGTGATAATTATTTTCACAGTATAAATATTTTACCTCAAATATTATTACCTCATAATGAATAAATATTTTCCAGGTTTTTTTCTTACAAATGATATCTCAGGTTAAAGGCCTTTCAGAGTACTAAAGAGGAATGAGAAAGAAAAACCTACACTCATACTTTTTAAGGAAATTATGCAACATGAGGGAGTGAGGAAGGCAGAAATAGGAAGAGAGTGATAAAGGAGCCTCAGGGTAGAAATGACATCAGAGCTTCGGGCAAATCATCAGGAATTGGGTTGATAATTTGGTAAAGAAAAATTATTGAAAATATGCAAATAAGGCCAAGAAACTGCAGAGACATTATTTATTGAGCTCACTCAAAGATTATTTCATCCTCTAGGGAGGATGCTTTTGTTTGGCTTTTACTGTTAATTAAGGGCTTAGACTCTGGAAGTTACACATTAACTTGTTACTGTTAGTAAAGATGTAAATGATGTCCATTAGAAAAAAATAACCTCCAGTTTTGGGTTTTTACTGCTCTCTTGGGCCTTAGCCAGTTCTAGCCCTTTAAATGCCCATAAACACCTGGTTACTCAAAATGTTCTTTGCAAAAGCTTTACTCTTACTAGCTCAATCATTAATGACTTAAACCTTTGACAAACATGAATTTAATGTCAGTAATAATTTTAACTTGATTTGACACCTGGAATCTGGAAGTAGTATTTTGTAAGAAAAGATATTTATAGAGCATTCTGTATGTCTATACCATTGAATACTTTTCTTGAAAATAACTATGTTTAAGATCTAAGATATTTGACTCTGGAATGAGAAAGAAACATGTTTAGATCCAGCTGAATGACCCAGGTAGGGTAAATTAAGTAATGGCACTACACCTCAGTTTGCTGAACTGAAAATGGGAATGATATTCATAACTTCTTCATGAAGTTGTGAAAATTGAATAAAATAATCCAAAGAGAGCATTTTTTTTGCCACAATACATAGCTAAATAAGCACAAAATAGATGTTTGTAACTTTCACTCTTGAAAACTAACAAGATAAATATGTAGGTTAGCCTAAAAATCATTTATGTAACATAAATGTCTTAGAAGGAGACATGTCCTTGAGAATCAGCGCGAATATGTATTTATGGAAATCCCTGCCTTACATGACTTTTACTTCCTTATGCATCCTTCAATACCTGTGAAAATAATGTTGCATTTGGGGGCGCCTGGGTGGCGCAGTCGGTTAAGCGTCCGACTTCAGCCAGGTCACGATCTCGCGGTCCGTGAGTTCGAGCCCGCGTCAGGCTCTGGGCTGATGGCTGGGAGCCTGGAGCCTGTTTCCGATTCTGTGTCTCCCTCTCTCTCTGCCCCTCCCCCGTTCATGCTCTGTCTCTCTCTGTCCCAAAAATAAAAAACGTTGAAAAAAATTAAAAAAAAATAATGTTGCATTTGAATTACTTACATTTGAACATTTTTAAATCATCCAGTTAACAATCTTCCAGGCATCAAAAGGAACATAATGTTTGTTATCTTTGTAATTTTCTCCTGGAGTTTAAATGAATTAATTGATGTCTTCTGGATATCCCAGAGAACAGTTTTATTTATTTTATTATTTCATTACTTTATTTTATTTTATTTTAATTATTTTACTTCATTTTTTGGCTTGTAAATTAGAGGGTTAAGAAATGTAAAGATTCATTCTTTATAATAAGGAGGAAATCATATTTTTAGGAAACAAATCAGAATTGTACCTCAAAAAAAGAGAAAGTTAAAGATTGCATTAGCTATTTATTAATCCATTAATAAGCTATCTTATTAATATTAATAAGCTAGCTATCTATTAATATCTATCAATTATAATCTATTAATATGAAATAGATAAACCATCAGATAAGCCTGAAGGAGAATGTCCAGTTTGCATGTTTTTATTTTCTAAAGAATATTTGAACCCTTCACTTCTCAAGTAACACAAGTATTGCTTGTCTATTCATATGGGTCTATGATATTCAGCTTAAAATCTATTAAGTCATATGTGTAATTAAAGTGTTGCTGAATCAGTATACTGTCAATACTTTTTTTTAAATTTTTAATGTTTATTTCTGATAGAGAGAGAGAGAGAGAGACAGATCATGAAGGGGGAAGGGGCAGAGAGAGAGGGAGCCACAGAATCGGAAGCAGGCTCCAGGCTCTGAGCTGTCAGCACAGAGCCCATCGTGGGGCTTGAACTCACAAACTGCGAGATCGTGACCTGATCGGAAGTCGAATACTCAACCATCTGAGCCACCCAGGCACCCCACTTCTAAAAATTACTTTAATACTGAGGATACAGTGTAAATAGTACAGTATATAATGGTGACTATTATATGAAATTACTAAGCAAAAATCATGCTTGATTTTTATTCCAGGATCGATCAGTATATTTTAGTGGCTAAAAATTAAATCATTAATAAAACCAAGAAGGAATTCAAAAGGCATACAAATGGGGTAAAACTGACTTTACAGATGAATATATATGTGTGTATATACGTATATATGAATATATATGTGTGAATAAACATATGTGTGTATATACGTTTCTATTTGGTTATGAATAGATATAAGATAGCATAGGACAAGTAATTGAGGTGGGTAGTCTTTTCAAGTATGTTCTATGATTTTACCCTCATAAAGTAAAAGTCTCCTTTGATTTTGATGACATTTTAAACGAATGTCAGAAAGTAATTTTACCTTTGTTGCAATTAATTTTTTTTAGGCATAGGAGTAGAAAGCATAATGGGTCATGTTTCGGAAACAGCAACAAAAAAACAAAAACAAAGGTTTAGTATCAGCAAAGTGTCTCTTCAGTTCTTATATTACCTGTGAACGGAGACCAGATTTGGCTCATCAGCTAAAGCACCACATGTCACTGTTAAAGTGACAGAGAGGGCAAATTGTTTCCAGTTGCAATCAATCCTAGAAGACCATTTTTTTGAAGGTCATAAATATGCTGTACATCCTATTTCAATAATTTATATTGTTATTATATTTGGATTATAATTCATTTGCATGTCTTCTTTCATCAAAATGAATTTCAGATTCTAGATAGGAGAAAAGAAATTGCTTGCTGTGAAAAAACACAACATATCTTTAGTATTTAATTGGATATATAATGATAATATCTGTAAAACTAATAGCAAAATCCAAATATGCTTTTATTGAAAAGTTCTTTAGCACTCTCTCTTATCATCTCTCATTTTCTCTGATGTACTAGACCTAAATTGCCACTTATAATGTGTGATGAACATACAGAAACTTACATGTTGCCTTTTGTTTTATCTAGGAGCAAGTAGATTGTACAAATAAGCTTGATTGCTCTGTGATAGAAAATGTGACCATCTGTAACAATTCATATTGTGAACTTATTACATAGATAATTATTATGATTAGTGTTACAATTCAGCAATCAGAAATCTGTACAGGATCCAAAAGAACACAGCAGGATAATACTCCATCTAAATGGGCTCAGGAAAAATGCAATTTATTTGACACACTCCACAAGAGAGGCAGAATCAATTGGATATATAGCATAATCATTTTTCTCTCCTTCAGTAGTTTGGCACAGGAGAGAGCATCACGCACGGAAGGGAGCTTGTGACACAGAACCATGGTTATTGCATCTGCATAAGGATAGATCAGTCATTGGGTACATTCAAGATATTACTAGAGTTCCCTTTATCTGAACAGGACAGGATTTCCTAAAGACATGCTCCTGGGGTGGCTGGGTGTCTCAGTCAGTTAAGCGTCCCACTTCAGCTCCAGTCATGATCTTGCAGTTTGTGGGTTCGAACCCCGTGTCAAGCTCTGAACTAACAACAGCTCAGAGCCTGGAGCATGCTTCTGATTCTGTGTCTACCTCTCTCTCCGCCCCTCCCCTGCTCATGCTCTGTCTTTTTCTCTCAAAAATAAACATTTAAAAATTGTTTAAAGAAAGGCATGCTCCTTATTTTACATAGGACACCTCTTTGGCCTTTGAATGCTGTCTCTATGTCACTCAGGAAACCAAACCTCCCTATCTCTCTAATCCTACTTGGTTTCAAATGCAGCAATTAAGTTTAGATTGGACCATGTATTTTAGAAGAAAAATCCATCCGCCTTCCGAAGTTCTTGCAGCTGTCATATGAACTATTTTTGAAAAACCACTGAGTCTTAATGTGAGAATTATAAACTTATTTAAATCTTTTCTAGCACCCAATGGTTTTTTGAGTTTCAAAGACATGATAACTTTTATTACCATGCTGATAAAATCTGTAATTGTTCGATTTTAAAAAGCTGTTGTACATCTCTAATCCACATCTGCTACATTAAATAAGATATGACAGAAGGGAACTTGGCGGGAGGTAGAGAGGAAGAAGGCAAAGGAATCCTAAAGACATGCAGGTGGAAAGTTGTTATCCGAAACATCTGGACTTATTTACTAGGTAGTTGCTATCCTGGGATAGATACACGTTCTATTTACAAACTCCCTTGGTGGAATACAAATAATATAAAAAAAATGAATGTCTTTGAAAATGTTAATTTTTTAAAATATTGAGTTATGAAATCATGAAGATGGAGCATCACTTGTTTCTATTTAACAGAAAGCCATGAAGATAAGCAACTGTCCAGTAACAGTTTTTGAAGAAAGATTAATTTTGATATTTATTCCCTATTGCTAAATGTTATAGTCATAATGAAATAACATTTAGTTGTTGGAAAGAGAGAACTTTATTATATACCATTTTCTTCAAAGTATTCCATACATACTTGTTGTCTATTTTGTGCCCAGTCTCTTGTGCCTATATTTCAGTCATTATTTCATTAAAATGATGTATGTTTGGGGGGCGTTATTACATATCACAGTAGTACTTGGATTTCTTTTTATTCCTTTTTGTATCACATTATTGATTTTTGAAGAGATTATACATGCATGGGACATGCTTTTTTTATAGGTACAAAATAATTGACAAATTAAAAGCAACACTGCTTCCACAGACATTCTCTTTCTTTACTTGAAGACTAATAAATGCAAGCTTGTCTTTTGTTTTCAGGAATAAGTTATCTATTGATTTGTTTCTTTAGTTTTCATTTTATCAAAATTATACCAGCTATTGCTGAAAGAGTTCAATAATTTAATGAATCTTGTACCAAACAACAATCTCTTTCTTGTTCTACTCTTCCATATCTCGGTTATCAGTCCCCAGAGTTATCACGTTCAACATTTAGCTGTTTCTTTTGTTATTTACCTCTGTTTTCTAAATTTCATGTGTATTCAATTGTCTCTTGATTACTCAATCATAAACAGTATCTATGGGCTTCCCAAAATGGACAATAGAAGAGAAACCCTGGGCTTTACCCTTCTCTCTTTCTACCAAAGCACATATTACAGAAACGCATGCATTAACATACATATATTTATACACACACACACACACACACACACACACACACACACACACTTTCATCCAATAGAATGATATAAGTCAGGTTGTTACTGTTTAGTGGTTAAGTCAATAGAATTTGCATTATTGTGACTATGTAAATATTATTCATAGCTAAGCCATTTAGACTATTCCACGTAGTTTATTAAAATTACATTTCATATTTTACTCAATTCTTTGTAGCTCTAGAGTTTAATTTTTCATTTGGTCACCTTTCAGTGTGGCTATCATTAGTTCATCTTCAAACAATCTTTAAATATGTTCTCAAAGGACCTAAACACATTCACATTCAGTTTAACTTTTTCTTGGAGGCATTCCTCCTGAAGTCCTCTGTCCTCCAGCATGAATCTGAACCATTTGGCCTCTAGACTCATTGCCTACTGGTCATCCTGGGACTTCCTTCCTTTGCCCATCATCTTGCAAATTCCTTTCACTTCTCTTCTGTGGGAAAGCCCTCTTTCCAGTGTTCCCGCTCTTTCCCTTTCTTGTTTTTCTCACTCAACTAACTATTCAGGGCACAAACTCCAGTAGCTTCCTGAGGATATGTATGTGCATCAAGACCTTAAATATCTAAAAAATCTTTTTTACAAACTTCACACATGATTGGTATTCTGGCAGGATGTATACACTATCTTGTCTCAGAATTTTGAAGACATTATCCCACATGCTCCTAGCTTCCAGTGAGAAGTATAGGGGCATTCTGTATCATGAGTCCTTATAGGTGACCTGTTTTCTTTTTTAACCCTCCTTAAGAATTTAGGATATTTATATCCACTTTTTTGAAATTTTAAGATGACTGGTTTTGGTATAGATATTTTTTTTCCAGTCTGTGCTGTGGATACTCTTTGAATGCTTCTGGAGACTATTATTCAATTGTGGGAAATTTGCATCACTGTTAAATACAAATTTCAATTTTTTCTCTTATATTTTTCTGAAATTCCTGTTATTAGATATTGGTACTTATGAATCCTTTAAACTGACAAATTTTTCTTATAGCTTTCCTTACCTTTTGTTTTTTAAACTTTCTGGAAATATTCATTAACTATATCTTTGTATCTAGCAATAAATGTCCAGAGTTAATTGTTTTTAAATATGTCCTTTATTATAGAATCCTATGTTGTTTCATAGAGCAATACTTAAAAATTTTCTCTGAGATTTCTGTTTATGAAATATTCTCTACTTCCCCCAAATTCTCCCTTTCCCCTTTCTTTGTTAAGACTTTTTTTATGTTAGAGGCTTTCTTCAAATGTCTGATAATTCTTTTTCAACTCCTTATATGTGATAGTGAAATACTAAAATTTTTAGGATGTAAACTGAGGTTTTCAACTACTCTTACGTGCAAATTCTGAAATTAAATGAAATGAACTTACTTTGATGTACCGGTCAACATCTTGCCTTTTCAAATCTTTGTGGGAAGTGGATAACTCAATGTATTTTCTGACATGAAGAGATTACCTTAGTAGAGAAAAAAGAGGCGTGCATAATTAACAACTACATGGGGTAAGATAAAACAAAATTTTTATTTTGTTTTGATTCTTTTGCTTATCAATTGGAAGCTACTTAGGTGCTAATCCAGAGTGCAAGATTTCCTCTTGCTTCTCCATGTAAGTATAAGAACTTCAGAAGCTTGTATTTTTATGTTAAGATTTATGCATATGATGGCAATTTACATGAGAATAATGAAACAGTGCACAATTAAGGTGATTTTTGTGATTGACTTTCCAACATCTTTTCACCCTAAATGATTTATCATAACCAATATGGCGATCTTATTCCCATGGGCAGTGATTTGCATACAACCCTATCCTGGCAAATGAATTGTGAACAAAAGTCCTATAAGGAGTTTCAAGTCTCCATAGAGAAGATGGAAAGAGATAATCCTTATTTCACTGGGTATTTTTGTATCTTAATATTTCATCCGAATCTACTACAGTCTTCTTGCAACTATGAACATAAAATCAAACAGAACATGGTAGAGAAGAAAGGTGAAAAGAACCTCATGTCTTCAAGTACATCATCGGACCAATATGTCAAACCATCCTGGACCAATGGCACAATATAGTTATATTAGATAATAAATGTTCTTTTAGCAATTTGAGTTGTGTATTCAATTGCAAGCATCTCCCCTAATACAATAAGTTGATTTATATTTAACATGCAGATTATAGTTATTGATAGACAACTTACTGTATGAGTATGCTTATTTTCAATGTGAATGGCAAAAGATTGTTCATATGTTGTGGTACAATAAAAGTAACTTAGTTAATTGAAGAAAAGAGATATTTCAGGCTATGATAATATTTCTGATTATACATAAATTTGAAAATGTACAGTTGAATGAGCTTTCTTTCAGGGAGATTTGAAAACACAATCCTACATATAAAATCTGGGAGAAAGAACTTCTAGATGGTAGAATTATTATAAATGTAAAATGTAGTACATTATGCTAATGTTTTAAAAATAGAGCCACTTTCTTTCGTCTTTTGTAGTGTCTACCACTTTGAAATAAAGTTACATAAACTGCTTTTGTCAGAGTTTTTAGGGGATTGGTTGCAACTTTAAATTAATAAAAAATAGTAGTTGTTAAAATTTATTACATTATTTTTTATTTTGCAAGTGTTTTTTAATATTACATATATTGCATATTTAATCTTCATTATATATATAATGAAGCTGAGGAATTATATTATGACTAATATTATATAGATTAAAAACTCATGCAGAAAGTAATTAAGATATTTATACTAACTGGAAAAGTCATGCTTCGAACCAGCTTATGTGGTGATGATCTATTCCAAAGCTTGATAAACTTCAATGATGTTTTCAGTAATTTTTAATGATTCTCCCTATAATACTCTTTTCAAGATAAATCTTCATATTAAATACAACATTTTGCCCTGTATTTGCTTCTCCCTCCTCTTTTCAGGTTTAGATTAATTTTGAGAGGGAATCTGGATTAGATAGTAACCCAGCAAATCCACTTAGAGAGGCACAGGTTTTGATTGCAGTAAATAAGTTGTCTTCAAAAAAAAATCTACATTATTGTTAGTAATAAAATCACAAAGATATAAATGAATAGAAATGATGATTCTGTATCCAGGAATCAGTCATTTTGAGGGATTATACCATGATGTAATTTCTTGCCAACCAACTCAGGACTTTACTTAATATCTTCTTAATATAGAAAAGGAAATCCAGTTTCATGAAGACACGGCAAACATGTCTTTGTGTATTTCAATATATCCTCTATCAGTAGCGCTTTCATTTGTTTAAGCCACACAAAGTTGTCAGTATTTGACCATTTGGGCTTAAAAACAAAATGACAATCGCACTGTGTTCAAACGGGCACATTTGGGCCTTTATTTTTGCCAAATCATCTGAAAAGAAAGATACTCAGAGTATCTAAGTCAAATTATCAGCCTAATTTATACTCATAACACTTTAAAAAATAATGATATTTATGTACACAAAACCTAATTTAATTTGGCATATTTAGTTTATGAACTTCTCTCTAATGGAAGACTCATACCGCAGTCTCATAACTGTAAGTAACAAAAGCTTGCTCAAGTACTTTTACCTGTGTAGATGATAAGGTTGTTATGAGAAAATCACATCAATTTTTTTTGAGAAATTTAAGGAAGAACATTAGCATCACAATTTAAGAATGCAGATATTTACTTTATAGTATAATGTCAGAAAATCCATAAATAACATCTTTTCTAATTAAATGGCTCATTATGTAAAGAACCCAGGAAAATAACAAAAATAAATTCAGAAAACAACTTTTTAATTAAAACCTTCAATTTAATTGAAGGCAGAGACCTTGTCCTAATCAGCAGTATATCCCTATCCTTCTCCCACTACCTGTACTTTGTATTTATTATGCACTTCACAGAGCTCTTGTATTATGTTTTGTATAAAAATGTTATTATGTTGTTAGTGATTCACCATAAATGGAAGTTGGGGCAGGCGGTGGGGAGCCTAGATAATAGATAAATATGTTAACAGTATATTTAATACTTTGCAAGTCATAAACTTCACCCATTTGTTTAATATAATAATATGCTTTTTTTGTAGTGTTTTACGTTTCTCTAAGACTTTAAGTCACATTATTTTGCTTAGTTTTATTTTAAGGTTTTATACTGCATTTACTTGAAAACTATGTCAAAATCAGTTTTAGGAAAGCATTTCAAAATTGTACATAAAACAAATAATTACAAAAACATTTTTCTTTATTGTTCATATATCCAGACATTAAAAGTTGGAAATTAAAAAAAAAAATATATATATATATATATATATATAATTCCTTACAATATATTTCTCACAATAACATTAAAAATTCTTCAAATTTTAAATAAAAGCTTTATATAAAGATTAATTCTCCTACCTGAAAATTCATCCTCATAATGTATATAATTTAGTGGGTTTTAATATATTCGCAGAATAGTGTAGATATTACTATTATCTAATTCTGGAATGTTTCATCATCCCCAATTAGCAGTCTAGGGTTCTAATTTTTTTTGAATTTGAATTTGAATTTTTGTTTTTATTTTTGAGAGAGAGAGAATATTAAGTAGACTCCATACAGAGCTTGATCCGGGGCTCATTTCCAAGACCCTGAGATCATGACCTGAGCCAAAATCAAGAGTCAGATGCTCAATCAACTAAGCCACCCAAGCACTCCTGTAATATTTTTTTAAACCAAAAACAAACTACACATACAGATGGTTCCCGACTTAACAATGGTTCAACTTTTGACTTTTTGACTTTATGATGGTGTGAAAGCAATACGCATTCAATTAGAAACAGTACTTAAAATGTTAATTTTGATCTTTTCCTGGGCTGGTGATAAGGCAGTGAAATACTCTTCCAGATGCTGGGCAGCAGCGGGCGAGCTGCACTCTGTTAGCCACTTGATCATGAGGGTAAAGCAACAAATACACTTACAACCTTTCCATACCCATACAACCATTCCATTTCTTACTTACTTTCAGTACAGTATTCAAAAGGTTACATAAGATATTCAACAGTTTATTATAAAATAAGCTTTGTGTTAGATGATTTTGTCCAATTGTAGGTTAACCTAAGTGTTCTTGTTACCAAAACCCAAGTTCGGCTGCCTCTCGCTGGAAAGGCCAATACTCAAGAGATGAGTTTTGATTGGGAAAGAATATGAGTTTTATTCAGGAAGCTGAGACTTCATCTGGGGAGAAGTTGGGCTCTTGTCCAAAGGCCAACTCTCAGGTTTCTGCCTGGCCCAGAGATTTTTAAAGGTGTTCAATCAGTTAAGGGAGTGTAGTGATCTGTGACATTTCTTCACTTCCTGCAGACTTAACACCAGCTCAGCATCATCTCGGTGCTCAGAGGTTGTGCAAGAAAGTCTGGTTCCTTGGTACCCAGAAGTTGTACAAGAGTACTCTGTTCTTTCTACAAAAGAGGGCTAGGTCTACAGATGTACAAAGGGAAGCCAGTAAAGTCATTTGTGCGATCTAAAAAAGAAAAACATTTTGCTAAAAGATTATTGAGTTAATCAGAAAGCTAAGGGGTATTGAAACAGACTTGCTGGCCTCTGTGGCCTGGCAACATTCTGGTCTTTTATTCCCCAAGGCCAGTAGTCTGCAAATCTCAAAGAAAGTAAATTCAGTCTGTTACAGATCAAGGACCTTAATGCAACAAGCAAGGACTGTGTTAACAAGATGCAAGTTAACCCCTGAGACCAGCGAGGTTGCTGTAATATTCTGGGTACATTTAAGGTAGGCCATGCTAAGCTATGGTGTTTGATCAGTTAGGTACAGTAAATACATTATAAAATTAGGTCATTTTCAATTTATGATGAATTATTGGAAATAATCTTATCATAATTTGCAGAAGATCTATACTTTGTTATGAAAACAGAACTAATACAAAAACTTAGGTAATCTTGATTTCCTAACAGAAAGCAATTCATGGGAGTAGCAATTTTCCCTCAGATATGTCTCTTCACCAACTGTACCAGCAGTTTTGACTTCACTTAGAAGAAGACTTCCAAGAGGTAATATTACAATTTTTTTTTCTGAATGTTTTATACTATTTGGACTTGCAATGTCCATCTCCTTAAATATCTTCCTTCTATGTGTACCATAAATGTGGTAATTTAATGCATTGATGTCCCTGACTCTTTACCCTTTCTGTGTCTAAGGATTTTGTCATGTAACTTTGTAGTGTCCTCCCACTCAGCTCTTGAATTGCCATGTTGTTTGCTTTGAACGAAAAGATTTTAGCATATGCAATATAAGCAGAGGCATGAAATTAGCTTGGACTTTAGAGATATTTTCTTTTGTTATCTGCCATTCCCATAAACAAACAAACAAGCAAGCAAACAAACTAAAACAAAAGTCTGCCCTAACCTACTGTTCCTCGGAGGAAGATGAATCATATTGATCAGAACCAATCCACAGACTCATGAGTCAGTCAGCTGACCTACAAGTATATGAGCAAATCCAGCCAAGGTCATCCTAAATTGTCCAGCAGCCTATTGATACCACCTATGAAAGAGCCCAGCCAAGATAAGTAGTCTTCTAACCTGATCAATTCAGGAATATGAGCAATGCATGCTTGTTGCTGTATATGCTCTATTGAGATTCTGTAGTTGCTTCTTATGGAGTATTATGGTGACAGCAGGTAACTGAAACAGTGAATGACTAATGAGAAATAAAAAAAATATGATATCACTTTAGAAATTCAATAATTTCCCAAGCTATGGAAACTTTATATGGATAGAATTTTCTTAAATCATCATAATCAAAATCCTTTCTTGATATATCCACAGCAGTATGATTCTGCTGTCAGCACAGATGGAGTGAGCTGCTTAGAGAAGGGGATTAAGGAATTCCCTTAGTAGTTGGCTTAAGAGAAGGACAAATCTTCTCCCTTCAACCAGCAAAATAGCATCGAGTGGGGATATTTTCTTTTGGAGCTGAAAGACAAAATACACAGAAAATAACCACCCTAGAATCAGAGTTGAAATAAATGAATACTGGCGTGGTTGTTATTTATAAAGATAAAAACATGTAGACTACTTTGGATAGTTTCAATGCATTTGACTATACTTCTGGGTGCTCCAATTTCAGCCACATGGGATGAAACATAATACTCACAATGTTAACAATTGTCAAGGCTTAGGTTCTGAGGAATCAGAGTATGGAAGTATCTCAGGCAACCAGAAGCAGAAAAATTAAGGGGTCAATTTGACTCTAAATTACTTAGAGTATAAGCCTCAAGCTGAGGACACAATACTAGTCAAGAAGTACAAAACACTTGCAAGAATGAAAGTAGGAAGCTGAGATAGGAGTTCTGAGCAGTGGAGACCTGGAACCAATGAACAAGACTATCTGGAGTGAAGCAAGATCTCTTGGGCTATTGGCACAAAGGAGAGACTGAAAACTCCATGGCTTTCTTTCATAAAACTCTAAGTGGTATATGCTGGTCTAAAATCGCAATTATGCCAAAGTATTTCTTCAAATGACATAATTCAGTTGCAGCAATTTTCACCCATGCATATAAATATGAGCATTTGGAAGGCCTTGATCTTCACAGTTCTGGATGGTCTAATACATATTAGAACTATCCTGGCCACTGTCCACGAAAGTGGACATATGTTTATAGAGGGTCTGAGATCCTAAATGAAACAATCTCCATAGCGACAGTAAGAAAAAAATGGGAAATTAATATTATAATTCAGCTACAATATAGGTTAATTTTTTAAGAGTCAGTTGGGGAACAAATATTTATTGTTGCACTGTTTCAGAATCAAAAAATATGCTGGAAGCAAAATTAATATTTTGCAATGCAGCCTATTTGTAAGTTGGACTGTAAATATATAGCTCTGTCCACTAATGTTTTCTACCTTACTGACTACATGGTGTTGTATCCTGGCTGTGTTTTCTGTCCTCTGGGAGGACAGTACAGTAATTTCTAAGGCCACTTAAGGACCATAAATGAAAGTCATTCAGTTATGATATTGATTCACTCATTAGTTCATTAATGCTATGAATATTGCCTGAGTATATACTATGTGCCTACTATCATAAATTATATGATGTCATTATTCTAGAACTAGGAATATCATCCTATGAAAGGTATATGTAGTGGAAAGATTAATAATGGCAACATATATATAATTTAAGAAAGGATAAGTACTACAAAGAAAAACACAATGAAAGTGAGTAGGTACCGGGAAAATACAGTTTTATGCATAATGATCCAGGAAAGCCTCTCAGAGGAATTAATATTTTGACATAAATTTGCAGAAAGTAGGATAATGACAGAATTGATCCTAGAAAAATAGTATATTAGTCAGAAGAAACAGTAAACCCAAATACCCTAGTAGGAACACATGCGGTTTATCTGAGGAACACTTAAAAAGCCAGAAAGTCATTCAGGGCCCAATATCCTCCCTCAATTTTTGAAGTACAATATTCTCCTCTAAAAGAAAGGACGAGTCAAAGGAAAGATTCAGACATTAAAGTATATATCCAATTTAGAATTGCTTGTCTTAAAAAAAAATTATTTCTATTTTGTCCTATAATAATGCAACTATCTTAACAAGCAGTTCAATATTCAGGTCCCATTTTTCATTAAAATGATTATAATGCCAATCCTATTTAAGACATTTGGCCACTCCAATGTTTGGGAAAGCGCAATCTCAAATGCCACGCTCACCCACAACAACGAATTACTCCATAAATATAAATGTTGGATTTTTGAGCAGTGACTAACTCATAGTATTGTTCTGTATGCTTTGATTACATATACTAACATATAGCCCTATAAAAATGATGTCTATTTTCCTCATATAACCAATTCCAAATTCCTCCTAATTAAAGACAAAACTTCACAAAACGGCAGTTAAAGCAACAATTAATCCGTATCCAAAATAAAAGTAAATACATTAATTAACCAAGAGAACAATAAATTTAAACTGAATGACAGTTCAGAGTTAACATATTTTGCTACTAGAAATATACTCCTACAAAAGGTATGAAACATATGTTCTTTCCTAACTCTTTATTCTTCCAACCCCACCAAAATAGACAGTACCACACACTCACCTGCCCTCTGGTTCAAAGAACCAGAGACTCTACCAATCAAAAGCCTGTGCATTAGTCTTCCCTGCTCTATGGCTAATGTGCTATGCAAAACATCCATTCATATCCTCTTATCAGTTTGAACTCAATGATTCTCATGAGACCACACACACACACACACACACACACACACACGCACAGGGCTTACATTGTATCTTAGGAGACATTATCTCAACAATGAAAGTACTATAGGTAGAGGAAAAGATAAAAGGGACTGTGGTAGTTTTTCGTATTAACCAAAAGTTCAAATGGCCAGAAAACTAGGCTATGGTTTTTGTTTGTTATTATTATTCTTTGTGTTCTTTTCTTGTTTTCCACTGCATCTCAAACAAACAAAAAAAGCTACACTAGTTTTTTGGCTATTAGACCATGTATACTGGACTAAGAAGTATTTGGGGGCGCCTGGGTGGCGCAGTCGGTTAAGCGTCCGACTTCAGCCAGGTCACGATCTCGCGGTCCGTGAGTTCGAGCCCCGCGTCAGGCTCTGGGCTGATGGCTCAGAGCCTGGAGCCTGTTTCTGATTCTGTGTCTCCCTCTCTCTGCCCCTCCCCCCGTTCATGCTCTGTCTCTCTCTGTCCCAAAAATAAATAAACGTTGAAAAAAAAAATTAAAAAAAAATAAAAAAAAAGAAGTATTTGGGAAGAGAAGTAGATATATGTGAAAGATTATTATGAGTATCATCAAGGTTAGTCGTCTTATATGCTGGTAAATGGCTGGTAAGGTGATCTCTTTTTACTAGTAATGGGTAGAGAGAAACAAATACATGTGCCTGAGAAAAAGGAAAAAGGTGAGATGTATTACCCTGCAGATGGGCATAACTCTGGATAGAACCTGAGGAATATTAGACTTGAACCACCCATTTAGATGTTAAAAGACCATTCAATTTCTAATACTTATGGGCGGAGCATCTTAAAAATAGTCTAGGGAGGATAGAGTGGTGGGTGAGAGATGAGGCAGAATGCAGGAGACCAAAAATAGTAGAAGTAACATTTACATTGTAGACAGCAAGATATGGGACTGACACTGTGGGCAATCTGAAGAGAGGGTGGAGGAAAACCTGAGAACAATTGAAAAACCCTTCTTTGAACACACACACAAAAAGATTAAAACCAATCAAAAGTAAACTATGTATAGAGGATGAACAAAATAAGTCTAAACTGGAAAATAAGTCTAAACTACAAGAAGTATTGGTCAATTAGAACAAAAGCAAAATTATAATCAAGAAGAAAAGCTTTTTCCACCCAAAGAAAAGAAAATGTGGATGAGTCACGCGAATTCTAATTTTGATTAAATATGGTGGACTAAACATACGTTTCTGCTTCTATTCACAAAGAGCCACTGATATTATAGATAATTTGGGGAAGGGAAACAACACAAGAGGAAGTGAAGCCTCCAACGTTCTGAAGGTCGGAAAAAGACAACCACCTGATGTTCTGGGGATACCTGGAAATCAAAAAGCAGAATGGATTGAATAGCTGGAGAACGATCTGAGGAAACCAAAATACTAGTTGTGAGAGTCCTCCCAGTCAAGCCCAGAAAAGCAAAACATTGAAAATGGCAGCACATACTAGATTCTTTAATTTTCTCCAATTTCGAATGGATCATATATTGCCCATTTATTTGTTTTAAATGAAAATTTCTTACCATGAATTAAATCAAAATGTCCTGGGCTTTGGAACTTGAAAACTCTTTTGGGGGAGCTCTGCAAGTGCATGTGCATATTTAAATTCCTCAGGTGATACTGAAGGATATTCGTGGTTATAATTCATTACCTTCATGAGCAGTTGGAGTTGCTTACCACCAGCCCCTATCTTGAAGTAAGCTAATTAATCATTTGTTGAGTAGTATGTGAGTTTAGGTGAGGTCACGAGTTAAATATTTTTATTTACTGTGGGGAATAAGCTTAGGAATTCCCTGAGCTTGCACCGATGGGTTAACAAGGCATAAAGAAATAGAAAACCACAAGATGAATGCATCCAAGATTAGGCAAACAATATTAGGTAGAAATAATGAACTGTATATTCAAAAATATACAAATAATGAAATGTACTTTGACATCTATCAAATACAAATTAAAGAGAAACTCAGTTGAAAAATCTATATTTTAAAAGTTTTAAAAAATAACCTTCCATATTAACAAATTTTTATAAAACATATAGTTTCATAATACAAATATAGATATTCATAGGATTTAAATTACTAACAGCTTTAGTTTTCCTTATATATGCAAAAAAAATGGAATGAGTTTAAATTCCTCTTTCCCTGCCCACCCCAAAACACACACACACACACACACACACACACACACACACACACACACAACATAGCAACAAGAAAAAACAAAGACAGATACAAGGTGAGTAATCCATTTTGAACCATAAAGGAGATGCTGGCCATTAAATTACACAATTGGAGTCATAGCTAAGATATAAAAGTGCAATGCATTATTATCTTCTGTTCATTATCAGTCAGAGTTAAAGAACCCCAAAATGAACAGAACTTCAAACTGTATTTAGACATTAGGAATCCCTTACTTTCTAACTATTGTTTATAGGATTCAAATAAGGAAAAGTCTTTGCAGTGGTGTTACTGACACATATGTCATAGTTGGGTGGAAAATTCTAAAATAGCCAATCCTCATTTTGCTTTAGAATTGAAAACTAATAAAAACAGGTCCACATATGAAAAATTCAAAGAACTAATCTCCAGAATTTATTGAGATCAAATCATGTGAACCCCCACCCTGGTTTTTCCAATTCCCTAGAGAATCCCCCTACCACTGGCTTTGTACCTGAGTTTTAAAACTCAAGATTTGAATTTAATTCACTGAGCTTAAAAACAAAAGCTGTTATAATCTTTGCTTTGGGGATTTTAAAGAATTTGAGTTTTGTGGGAAGATTCTTCAACATTCAAGATTTGAAAAGTGTGAGAATTGCCACCTTTATTAGTGGGACCCTTTTCCCAGTGTTGGCTTAGGACAATGTTTCTCTTTCTTGAGTATGGATCAGAATCATTTGGAAAGCTGGCTGAAACCTAGATTGCTGGCTCAGATCCTGTGAATTTCTAATTCAGGAGATCTGGAGTGGGCCCATAAATTTGCATTTGTAACAAGTTTCAAGGGCTGCTTCTACACTTGATACACAGAACAAACTTTAAGAATCACTGGTTTAGGGTATGTATCCTTTAATTTATCAGCTCAAATTACAGACACAAGAAAAATAATTTGGGCTGATTTGATCTATATTTCCATCTCCAAAGAGACATATAGGTCCACATACTCTTATGTTATAGAATAACAAATTTTACTTCTACTAGCAAGTATATGTTATGGTACGTATGTGCTTCTTGCAGGAAATGAAGTAAACCTGTGAATATTATCAGTGCTATTATACTCCAAAATAAGGCAATATTTTAGATTAGTAAATTGCTAGTTTTTAATTTTCTGTGTACTTTTAACTTCAAATGAAAATCTTACCTAAGATGGTCTCCTGGGACTTTCCATTGACATCTTTTAAAGTGACTCATTGGCTGAAAAAAAATGCAGACGTTAATCATTTTGATTAATTTCTAATTAGATCTACCTGTATTCCAGAGGAAATGATCAATGCTACCATTTGAAGAGGGCAGGCTAAGATCCAGCAACACTTCTAGAACATTTGCAGTTAATTTCTGATGGTTCAGTTTATGGACCTTCACTGAAAAATGGTAAAACTCTCTTATTCCATCACAACTCATTAGAAAGTTTTTTTTTAATAGAGAAAGCAAATATTTAATACTTTACCATTGTATCTTATTTTTTACTTTTTTGAAAATAGTGTTTAAAATCACTCAAGTTTGTAATTACTGTGAAAATTATTACTGAATACAGTGAAAGATAATCTCAACCATATGTACCAAATTTTTGAAAAAATCAAGAATTTCACTTGCAGATTAAATTTTAACAAATTTGGGATACTGAAAGTAGAGCTGGAAATGTTTTGAAATCTGAAATTGATTTACTTTCAAGCAACTTTCAGTTTGATTCTCTTAGGCAATTTACAACAATTTAGGGATGTGGTTATACCAAGTATTACTGCAGAGACTAAAGGAAATGCCAGAAAACAATTGAATTCCATTTTGGGGGGAAGGAGAGTATTTTTTACTAAGAAAAATAAAATCAACTTAGGACAATATTGTATTTCCCCAGTGCTTCAACATGGAGAATGAGATCCCATGAATAAAATCTTGTCAATCATTCCAGTTAAATATTGTAGTTTTGATTATTTTGATTTTTAAAAAATATAACATATAAATATATGAAGCATACCATAGGATACATGGTGTTTTCTAGTTTTACATAGAATTCCAAATTTTAAAAAATGAGAATAAAAATAGTTTTGTAAAATTTTACAATGTGCCCCAGTAAATGTAAACAAACTCAGAATTAAATATGGCTTCCATAACCAGGTAATAAACTAAGCATGATGATATTATTGTTACATATTTCTACAGGAAGGAACACTGAAGATATGGCTAGCAGAAATTAATTCTAAAACCTCCAAATATTAAACCCATACCAAAAAGCCTCATTTGTATCTGTATTTCCTATATATTTACAACTCTACTCTTCCATCATTTCCTTTAGTCTGGATATTGATAACTTTAATTTTATCAAAGAGTTAAAATTTCAGTTCTTGTTAACAATGGATTTAAATCCTCCTCCACAAAATACTAGAAAATTCTTCCAAAAATCTCAAATATAGAAAAATTGTCTACCTTTACACAATGGCCCTTCTGCCATGTTGACTAAAACAGTTTCTCCACACACTTGACAAATCTGGAATTTATGTGTCTTCTATGCTTAACACAGTTTCCCAGTAGAAAAATGTAGTGGTACATTTGAGTGAATTTATTATATGTTAAATTCCCCTTCCAAGGTTTCTGAGCCAGCTGATGGGTCTTGTGAAATGTACTGATCAGATATGCCTTGAATCAAAATCACGATCCTCTTGTCAGATGCAATATAACTTTTTCATATACTTTGAATTACTGTGATTGAGACTTTTCTGTTTTGATGAATCCGTTTGTGCCTTTCTCAAGGAGTAGTTGGTGTCTTTTTAATTGATACTATCTTACAAACTAGAGGTCAGGGCCTCACCTTCTACCCACTGATCATAATTGTCTTTCCATCCATCAACATGTATCCTCAAGAGAAAATGCTTAATTCAAGTTACTGTGACTACACATACTAATTGTGGTCTCATAAAAATCTATCCCTTTTAATGTTATTCCCATGTGATAGCTATGATTTGAAACTTCTGTTTGAAAACAGTGTTGATGGTTCTGTGATGGACCCAGTTTCTTTAGTGTTTAAAACATTCAAAACGAGTTTTTGTATAACTTCTGAGTAGAATAAACTCAATTATGTTAATATCACAGGAGCCAAGAGAGAAAATAGAAAGGTAAGGTGCATATGACAAAACCAATTAGACTATTGATCCCAATCACAAGAATCCATCAGCCTGCACATTTCTAATGGTTTACAAAACATAGCGCAAAAAGATTTACTGAGTCCATATTTTTCTATATTATTTATTCTTTAAACCATTTTTACTATGTTCTACTTATTCTGTCTTAAGAAATAAATGTTTCAAAATGTCCATCCTATTTCTTAATAATATCATATATGTTGAATCAATGGTCTATATCTCAAGATCAGCCAAAATGACAAATTAATTGGCCATATATATGGTTTCAGTTTTATCTTCACTTTATTTTGCATGGGTGTACATCTTTCTTCAATTACACTTTCACCTTTATTACTTATGTTTGACTTAAAGTGCCTTGTCAACCATTTGAACTCTCATTCAAAGACTGAAAGTCTTGCACACTTTCTGAAACTCTTTTTTGAAAAGTCAGGCAGAAGCATTTGGCATCATTAAGTCATTCCACTAGAAAAGCTTTCTAATTTGTGTACTTTTATTAAATTGTTCTAGGGTGGACAAGAGGTTCCTGCACTCCCAACACATGAACCAACATGAAGAAAGTCATAACTACATATATTGTATCAGACATCCAAGTTCAGTTCATTTCCAATGACTAATATCTTAATAGGTCAATAAAATTAACAAATTTCTTACTTACAAAAGTCCAAAACATTGTGGTATGTAAGGAAAACTCTACACGGCTTTTCTCATGCTTTCTGAGCTATTCCATTGGCAAATCCTATTGGTGTGTGTTTAACGCCAGTAACAATTTCATAAGGCTACTGCTAAAGCTCTTATATAATCAGAAGTACCATGGAGACTGATGTCGCTTTAGTTTTCACTGGATTCTGCAAGGTGGCATGATATTGAGCATATGCTGCTAACTTAGCAACTAGGCCTGTTTCCGAGGAAGTCTTGCTTTCTTTGATGGATGCTTACCTGTTATCTGAAGTCTGGCCAAAACTCTTGGAGTTTGATGAATATATTCTTGAACATGAAACACTGCAAGAATACTTTGTTTTAGAAGAAAAACATTCTGTACACCAGCTATTCTACACAGTGTGCTAGTAGCTTTGCCAGATCTATCATCTGGATATGTATAGGTTGTCAGTTAATGTTTTATAATTGTGATTAAAAGGTAAAGAAGCAACTTCTTCATCTTTCTCATCAGAGCTTGAGCTGCTACTTGAATCCTCCCATAGCTACCACATAACTTTCAAAAATGCTAGGTAAATCTCTTCCTTACAGATCCTTTCAGTCACTTTCCAAAAGGCTACAGGGGAGATGGTTGCTTTGGGTAAACTTAGATAACTCTTAACATCTCTTCTGACTCTAATCCTTTATGTTTTCTGATAGCGTCTCCAGAGTAGAGATTGTCCATGCCAGGGCCACGGACCCCTCTCCCCATTCAGGGGGCAGACTCTTCTCCTCAAGACTGTATGACTTCAGCAGAGTTCTGCTGGACCCCTCTACCTTCTTTGATTGTTTCAAGACAATGAATCATATAAATATTTTTATATTAGAAAGTCATTTATTGGTTATCTATTGATACATTTAACCCCAAAACTTAGCTTAAGCCAACATTTATTATCTCACACAGTTTCTACAGGTCAGGAATTTGGAAGAAGCTTAGCTACGTGTCTCTGAGGTGAGTCTCAAATAAGGCTGTGAACAAGCTGTCTACTAGGGCTATAGTTACCAAAAGACTTATGTGAAGATGAGGGACTTACTTCCAAACTCACTCACTTGACTGCCGGCAGTAGGTCTCCACTGGCTTTGGACAGTAGTCTCAGACCAGTTGCCACATGGACTTCTCTGTAGAGTTTTTTATCTCATGGTGGAAATGAATCAAGAGGAAAAGGCATGAAAAAAGGCATGGCCAGGATGGAAACTGTAGTGTCTTTTATGACAGAATCTCAGAAGTGACACACAATCAATTCTGCTGAGTTCTATTTACCACTCAAACTTAGCCTAATGAAACATGGAAACAAATCACATAAGGACATGAACATAAGATGTGGATAGCATTGGGAGCCATCTTGGAGGCTGGCCATTATATCATTTAAGCATAAGTTTAAGATGTCAATATTCCCAGTTTTTAAATATAATTCTTCAACCATTCTAAGAAAAAGAAATTTTAAGAGCATTATAAGCAAAAAATAAGAACCAATAATTGATTGAATTAGATGAAGAAAAATAGGAAATTTTAAACCTAGAAGATACAGAGATTTTGCATCTATGTTTAGAACTGTGATGATATAAAAACATCAAGAAAGCTGATTTGGGCAGACATAAATGAATTCTGTTCTGACAATGGTGTCAGGTAACAATAGCTACTCAGGTAATATATATTTGTATTTGGAGATTTAACACTGTGTCCTTCAGACACAAAAATGAAACTTTGGGTATTTTTATAGTATGGACTCTAAAGTGGGTGGAATATAATCTATAAACAGAGGTGGGAACCAAATAATTAAGAAACAGAAGGAAAATTATTGGAAGAAAAGAAAAGGCCAAAAAAAGAAAAAAAAAAGACAACACCTCTCATGGATGAGATGGAAAAAGGCAAATCACTACATTTTGGTTCATGGTGTCATGAGAAGAAAGGAAGTTCCAAGAAGCAGTTTATAAACATCAAGGACAGACTTACATCCCCAAATAAGAAAACTGGTCCCTTGTCAAGCTAAGATGTCATGAACTGAGTGCTACTTACCTCTGGCATCCAGGGTTCCCACAATATTATTAAATGAGATTAATATTTATGAAGCTTTCATTCCCAGTTTGAAAAGAAAATAATTTCTCCAAACTTTTAGAGCAGTAAACAGCAAATGTAATCATAAAGCAGATCGCGTAGCATTCACCTTCTGTCAGCACGTCACTGCCTTCAGCTGTAAAACTGATTGACGCGATTCCAAATGGAAAAAGGTATGGGAGTCTGAATATAAAAGGAAAACATTTGACTGTGGATTCAAAATATATGAGATGAGAAAATATCTGAATATATATACTTCTGTTTAACATTTATTGAAACAAGCTAAGATATTAATAACATTTTGATTTAAATGTCAAGTGTCTTTTTATGCTATGTTACAAAGGGCTGCTATTTATTTTATCTTTTTCTTACCCAAAGTCAACTTGAAGAGGCAGGTGTGAAATTGTCTCTCCTCTTGGCCATTGCAGGATTACTTGTGGAATGTCTTAAAACAGCCCTTTCCCCCTAACTCCCAGACCCTCTGGAGACTTATAACTGGGAGCGCGGAGTGAGGAGTTGCCCTGCAGGAAAGTGACAAGCTGTGTGAGCAATCTACTAGTCCCGGACAAAGGAGAGGACAACTGAGCATTTAAGCCATTCAATATCAAGATATCAAGATATCTCAGAAATCTCAGAGTTCCTGAACCTAAATACAGAGTAACTAGTAAATTATATGGCTGGTTTCAAACCCAGGTATACCTAATTCCAAAGTGCATGCTTTTGGCCCCCACCTGACAAAGGATAAACATTTAAATAATCACTGCTAAGGGTGTCTGTGTGGCTCAGTGGGTTCAGCATCTGACTCTTGGTTTCAGCTCAGGTCTTGCTCTCAAAATTTGTGAGATCAAGCCCCCAGTCAGGCTCTGTGCTGATAGCATGGAGCCTGCTTGGGATTCTCTCTCTCCTTCTCTCTCTCTCTCTCTCTCTCTCTCTCTCTCTCTCTCCTCTCCCTTCCCTCTTACCCACCTTGCATGCTTTCACTCTCCCTTTCAAAATAAATAAATAAACTTAAATAAATAAATAAATATTTACTGCTAACATGATTAAAATTAAAAAGTGAAAACTGGAAAAACACAAAATTATTAATGACAAAAATAGTAATTACTGCTATCATTGCTTTAATAACAGTAAATATACATTAAGTACCAGTATATGACCAGGGCTCTTCCATAAATGATCTCATCCTATAGTCAAACATTCATATAAGGCTAGAATAGCCTCATTAGGGTAATAATTAATAATCCTTATTAGAATAATAGTAATAGTTACTTATAATTAATTATCCTTATCATCCCAGAATTACAGATGAGCAAAGTGAGGTACAGAATGTTGAAATAATGGACCCACAGTCACATAACTAGTAAACAGAGGAGCTAAAATTCAAAACCATGCCTGTATGACTGCAGTTCCTACATATTTGAGCCCTAATCTGTAGAATTCTACTGCCTGCCACCACTTGAACCCAACTGTTTTCTTTCTCAACGAGGTTCTTATATTTTTTTTGTTTCTCTGTATGTGTACTCAAATAATAGTATTCATATTAAAATATTCAAAAGTAGTATTCATAATGTACTTAACATTTTGTGCTGCTTTTTTCTTCTAGCCTTCTCTCATAAGCTTTTCCTATATTCTCCTTCAATTGCCATAATTATATTTTATTTTATTCATGCATAACATTCTATACAGTAATGTTCTAAGACTGAAAAAGCCATTCTTCTATGATTTGACATTTCATTTAGCTCGCATTCAATTTTTGCCTGACATAAACAATTCCACAATAAATTTATACATGTAACTTTTTTTAGTTATCAAATTATTTTCCACGCTAAATTTTCAGGAGAGATTCTTAAGTTAAAGTATATGAACGTTTGTGCGACTTCTTATACATAACAAAATGCTTTCTTGAAACCTCACTGCAGCATTCTCCGACACTAACATCAAAGAAAAATATGAATAAAACAACTATTAAGAGAAGTAGTTTTGTTTTTATTCATGACTATATATATCCCGATGTTGCTGGAATGGGCCCTGAAATGCATATGGTTTGAGAGTGTGCATCCAGTAGAAATTACGGGTATATAGAGTTGCCATGTTTGCTCTGTACCCTGAGCCTGAGCAGCACATGTAACTAGCTTGCCAAGTCTTTCTTGTAATCAGAGGCCACTGAAGAGCACACCTAACTGACCCCGAAGTCAATGGGGAACACTCAACCTTGGGCTCATTAGCATCATGCCATAACCAATAGAGCTAATTTTCCAACTAATGCATCACAGCAGGTACTTAATAAGTTCTTGTTTACCATCTAAGGTCTTTTGCTCGATCCCATATGCCCACATTCTCTCCTGCTCCTCAGAGTCCCCAGTAACCTCAAACAACAAATCTTACAAACACATTTTCATTTTCTCTAAGAGCTTCACAAAGGCCCAACTCTCTTAAAGATATTTTCATTTTGAAAAGTACAATGCATGGATTTTATTTTGCTAACATTTTCTAAGCTAGTATTTTTATGATTTTATGACCTTTTACCCATGGCATTTTACCTCATCTCTCTTGAATTTCTGAATTTGAAACTGATTCTCAGTACTGCAAACTCGGACACCATTCTAATTAGTGAGTATATGCAATAAAATGTAAGTATTTCATATACTTTGACAACTTAGTTTTGGTATCAGTCTTACTTTGGTTATTTTCTTAGGTAACATCATTTTTCTCTTTCTTAGTTGAGTCACTGCAGCTTTGGGGGCACAAAGAACGTGCTCTCTTGATTAGGCATTGACCTTCTCTGCAGAGTGCTGATAGAGTATTGGAAAGATATTGCTGTCAGCCAGCTATTCAGAGAACAACCAGTGAGGAAAGAGCCTGAGCAGAACATGAAGAGACTATAAATGCTGTTGAGAAATCGTGAAAAACTGCAGAAATAATTTAGGTATTTTGCAGAAGGCTGAGTTCCTATATTGTGTGGGTAGATTCAGGGGCCAGGTACATTTTGTTTATTGCTGCTAACATGGGGACTCTATTTTATATTCAATTCCTACAAGGAAGCAAGCAAGGTATCAATTTCAATGCAGAATCTTCTACACCACTGTGATCTTATTACATCACCTCTTGATTATCCACAGATTACGCATGTTATAAATAAGTTATGACCATTTGTGGTTTAATCCTCTTACCTCTGAGTTCTGGTCTTAGGCATCTAAAAAAAAGGGGGGGGTGGAGAAAAGAAGGCAGAGGATAGAGAGAGAAACAGAAGAAGGGACTAGGAGAAGAAATATTTATTATAAATATTTTTATAATAGTTCATATGTGTTTTCACATGTTATTATATTGGCTGTAGTATAGTATTCATCTAAGAATTACTTGAAGTTCACACAGATTTGAACTCTAACATGAATATGTGGGTATTTATTATTACATCATAGTGTGAAATATATTGGTAAAGTCTCCAAACAACAACAAAAGACCCCTAATACATGGTAGTCTGAGAAGTTGATATGCCTGCTCTCAGCATATAACAGTTACATAGAAATGTAGAAAAATTTTGGTGATCAGATTATTTAGGCTTTTGCAATTCAAAGTATGTTCCATGGACCAACAGCATTACATTACCCAGGAGCTGGTTAGAAGTACAGAATTGCAGGCCCTGTCCCAAATTGACTGAATCAGGAACAGCACTTTAATAAGATCTCCCAGATGATTCATATGCTTATTAAATCTTAAGAAGAATTTATCTGGGTGGATCTCCTTATTTCTAAGCTGAAGACACCAAAGGTCAGAGAGAGTGGATCAGTTGTGCAAGTAATGCCATTTAACAACACAGTGAAGGATCAAAATACAATCTATCCTCATGAAGCCAAACCCAGGTTCTTTCCACTAAATTGCACTTGTCCTCTGAACTACTTTAACACACACACGGACATACACCCCTTCCTTTCTCCAAAGTTGTACCAGTGAAACTGATTTATAACTGACCCCATTTTACAGAGAAATCAGAAGCCATCCGTGGCAAACAGATTTATATCTGTCCTTACCTCTCCTCCCTCTTTTAGGCAACATTAGACCTGGTGTCTCTTTTCTTACCCAATCCACTTCACCCATCTGTATTCAGAAGCCCATCCTCCCCAACTTCTCAGGAATTTATGCTCAGAAAGTCTTCTTCATACAGACTCCATAGCTCACTCACAACAACCTCCTTCCCATTTCAACTTCCTTCTTCTTGTAACAAACTATGTCTTCATTTCCTTTGGCAACTAAGCCTTTTGAAATACGTTTTTTCCATGTTCGTTACTTTCATGGCAAGAAAACTACGTGTTCATATACCAAAGTCAAGCTTACCAAACAATAATTCAATTATATGTCATTGTTTCAAACACAGAATACTGCTATCTTGTGGATGCCAATTGATAGCACAGAATTTTCCAAAACGGGTGCCGCAACACATTTGTTCTGGGAAAGGCCAATGTGTTCCTCTCAAAAAGGCCAACTACCTGCATGGTAGGTAGTAACTACCCCCAAACACCTCCACAAAATGCAACTCACTATAGCATCCATATAGACATTAACACTGACCTTAGCATGTTCTAGGATTTGTGCAGTACTGTGATAAACCTTTTAAACTTTGTTTTCCCAGTATACCCCACACTTATTTAATCATTGTTAGTTTGCTGTTTTGTTTCACTTAGCTTTTTATTTCCAAGGGACACTTCATGAGACAATGTTCTGTGAAATATCAATTTTCTAAAACTGTATTACAAGTCTATAGAATATTTTTCAAATCATATCTGTGTATAAAATGTTTGGCTTATTTGCTGCTACAATCTTTCTTATTAAATGTTGACATTGTCAAGAATATATAGAAGATTTAAAAAACATTTTTTTTACATTTATTTATTTTTGAGAGACAGAGAGAGACAGAGAACAAGTGGGGGAGGGGAAGAAAGAGACACAGAATCTGAAGCAGACTTCAGGCTCTGAGCTGTCAGCACAGAGCCCAACGTGGGGCTCAAACCCATAAACTGTGAGATCATAACCTGAGTTGAAGTCGGCCTCTTAACTGACTGAGCCACCCAGGTGCTCCTAGAAGATTTTCATATAGCAATCTAAGGGCTCATTTTAGTACATATGAAGTATCAGTAATCCAGATACAGTAAAATCTTGGTTTGCGAGCAGAATTCATTCCAGGAACATGCTTGTAATCCAAAGCACTAGTATATCAAAGCGAATTGCAAAAACCATTGGGTCACTCGTGATAATGTGACACTGGGCATCACATACTACTCATACTGCAAGACAGCACTCATTTATCAAGTTAAAATTTATTAGAAATATCTGCTCGTCTTGCGGAACACTTGCAGAACAAGTTACTCGCAATCTAAGGTTTTTACTGTATTTTATTTAAATTCTTTACAAATAATGTAAAAATAGAATGCATGTTAATATCAGGTAATCTGTTTTATTTACAGCTTTGTGTAATTCATTTAAACTCTTGTAAATGACTAACTTCAATTTATGAATTTTCTCACTTAGTGACACGAGTGCATCTTTTTAAAAAACTAAAACTTAAAGCAAGCTTTATATCTTTAATGTGATAGTGTCATTTTGACTTGCTTTTATACTCTAAGGTAAAATAAATGCGCTTGTTTGAATGGATGGAAAAATACCCCAGAGTAAATGTTAATTTGGTTAGTCCATTTACAGGTCCTTTTAGGTTTTACATATGACAAAATTAATCACAAGGCAAAGTTTGATCTTGTCCATGACATAGTCATTCAATAACACTCCATTATCAAAGGGTGTTTTAAAAAATTTTTTTCAGTTCTTTAAACTCTTATTAAGGAGCTATTGTGAAGTGGATATTTGTTCCAGGTGCTGATGAAATGAGGATAAATAAGACATTGTTTTTTCCTTTAGAGGTTTATAATACAGTAAACAAAATATAAGCATCTCATCACAGCCCGGTGTGATAAGTACTAAAACAGAAGTATGCAGAAAGATTTTACAAGTGTTTCCATTGTGTCCCTTTAATTACTTTCTATAACACTAGCATTTGCAATTTTCTTCAGTGTATGAAACAATACAGTCTCCCACTTTTCTATTTTTTATAAGGCCCTCTTGCTCTCCAAGCTAAGCTTATGAAAAAGCCAATGTTAAATTTTCCTTCCCTGTAATGATGTTACTATCATTAACAGAGAGTTGAGGAGAGTACATTTATTAACTTGCTTTGAACTAAAGCAAAAATAGGAGTTTTTACAAAGGCATTGCTTGTTTTGATCTAGGGACCCTGCACTTTGATCTGTCCTTACTTTGAAGATGATTCTAAAAGGAAATTTCAGATATACTCAGGTAACAATATTTGCATAAAAGACTCAGAACTCCCAGCTGAAAGATATCATTCCAGTACAAAAGAAAACAAAACAAAACAAAAAATAAATAAAACATATTTTAAACTGATTCATGTTTTCACAGACGATGATGACAACCCAAACTTTAGTCTTCTCCAAAAGGTATAGAAGTCCCTTTCCAATATGTAATTAACTGAATGTTGTTTGGAAATTTATTAAGCTTCCAAGGAGGTTTTTAAAAATGAGTCAAGAGGCAATACTTACATAGATTTGCACACTTGTTAGTTTTTCACATTGATAACTTTTTATATATTAAGAATATAGATTTATAATTGTCAATTCAGATTATCCCATCTAAAAACTGTACAAAATGAGCTTGCCTAATTATTTTGCATTGCTTTCAGAAAAGCTTAGTGTTCTTGCCAGATAGTTTAACTATAAAAATTATTTTAAAAATATGATGATCAAACTCAATACCCAAAAATGAATAATCCAGTGAAGAAATGGGCAAAAAACATGAATAGACACTTTTCCAAAGAAGACATCCAGATAGCCAACAGACACATGGAAAGATGCTCAACAATTCATCACCAAGCAAATACAAATCAAAACTATAATGAGATGCCACCTCACACCAGTCAGAATGGCTAAAATTAATAACTCAGGGGATAACAGATGTTGGTGAGTGTGTGGAGAAAGGGGAATCCTTTTGGGTTGCTCGTGGGAATGCAAACTGGTTCAGTGACTCTGGAAAATGGTATGGAGTGTCCTCAAAAAATTAAAATAGAATTACCCTATGACTCAGCAATTGCACTACTAGGTATTTATCCAAAGGATACAAAAATGCTTATTTAAAGGGGCATATGCACCCCAATGTTTATAACAGTGCTATCAACAATAGTTAAATTATAGAAAGAGCCCAAATGTCCATTGACTGATGAATGCATTTAGATGTGGTGTATGTATGTATATACCACATATATACATACAATGGAATATTATTTGGTCATCAAAAAGAATGAAATCTTGCTATTTACAGTGATGTGGATAGAACTAGAGTGTATTATGGTAAGCAAAATAAGTCAGAGAAAGACAAATATCTTATGATTTCACTCATATATGGAATTTAAGAAACAAAACAGATGAACATAGGAGAAAGGAAGGAAAAATGAGATAAAAACAGAAAAGGAGACAAACCATAAAAGACTCTTAAATACAGAGAACAAACAAGATTGCTGGAGGTGTGTTGGGTGGGGGGATTGACTAAATGGGTGATGGGCATTAAGGAGGACACTTGTTGGGATGAGCACTGGGTGTTATATGCAAGTGATGAATCACTAAATTCTATTCCTGAAATCATTATTATACTATATGTTAACTAACTTGGATTTAAATTTAAAAAAATAAAAATAAATTTTTAAAAATATGACAAATCTTCCCTTACACATAAAGCAAATTTTTATCTAAGTCATAGACCACAGCTACTTGTTACAGCAGCTTCCCAGATATCATTCCCTCAAATGAAAGCCCACACAAAGAAAATAAAGATCTTTTATCTTTACATACTTTACATATCTTTGTTAATCCTGATTTTGAAGTATGTAATAAATTTTAGCTTGTGTGGCTGCTCATACCACTAAACTGGGCCTCAGTACTTTGCAAGATACCATAGTGATTGTTGTACTGCACTGCAATGAAACTAATATATATTAATTATATTAGTGAATGACTATATAATCAAGATATTAAAATAGTAGGGGCGCCTGGGTGGCTCAGTCGGTTAAGCATCTGACTTTGGCTCAGGTCACGATCTCGCAGTCCGTGAGTTTGAGCCCCACATCGGACTCTGTGCTGACAGCTCAGAGCCTGGAGTCTGCTTCAGATTCTGTATCTTCCTCTTTCTCTGGCCCTTCCTCTCTCTCTCTCTCTCTCTCTCTCTCTCTCAAAAAATAAATAAACATTTAAAAAAATTTTTAAAAAGATATTAAAATAGTAAATTTAACAAATTTAAAACTAGAAAATCTCTTCATACCCTGTTCACTGCTTTTATGTAAAATGGGGTGATTAGAGTCCAGAAAAGGAATTTTAAGTTTAACTAGAATAACAGAGGACAGTTTTTTTAAGAAAGAAGATGGTTTTGGGGCGCCTGGGTGGCGCAGTCGGTTAAGCGTCCGACTTCAGCCAGGTCACGATCTCGCGGTCCGTGAGTTCGAGCCCCGCGTCAGGCTCTGGGCTGATGGCTCAGAGCCTGGAGCCTGTTTCCGATTCTGTGTCTCCCTCTCTCTCTGCCCCTCCCCCGTTCATGCTCTGTCTCTCTCTGTCCCAAAAACAAATAAATGTTGAAAAAAAAAAATTTTTAAAGAAAGAAGATGGTTCTTTTGTACTTACTGTGATGTCATTAAATTACAAAATAAGCCAACAGGCATACAAAACCACAGAAGAAGTTCTGGGGTTTTTCTCATTAGCTTTGCTATGCTCATTAGTCTTTGAATTAGGACTTTGCTCCAGTCTTTTTTTAAACAAAGATTTAGTTGCAATTTATAGAAGTGAAGAGGAAATGGGATACAGTGAGAATTGATGAGGGAGATTGCACTGCTAAGAACCTTGGTTTATAGTGGTGATAAACATAAGTCAAAGAGTCCAACAATCTTGAAATTGATTTTTATGCAGTGAACAGATGGTGAACCACATAAAAATACTTAAAAGTAAATACTGTAATACAGAGAAATACTTATGCTATTATGTTAATTGCAAAAGGAGGATACACACTTTTATGATCATTACTCATACATGGAATGAGTATTTATCAACCCTACTATGTGCACAGTACTTTATTAGCTGCTAGGAATACAGTGACAGGTAAGACAGAAAGAGTCTTCTTTTTTAGAGTCTACAACCTTGTTGTGGGGTGGGGAGGCAAGGGTGGGAAAGTAAATTAATGCAGACAATTAAACAGATATTCAATGCAAAATGTTTTAAGTCTTAGAAGGGGGAATTACATGGTGCCTCAAGACTAGAAATGGGTCTAAATTCAAAAACCCAAAGAAGGCTCCTAGGAGGAAAAACTCAAATGCATTTGGATTAAATTTTAAAAACAGGTGGGATGTCAAGCAACCTAATTGTGATTGGGTTGGGGAATAAGACATACAAGTAGAGAGCATTGTTTTCTTTTTTAAAATTGTATGTTTGAAATTGTGCTTAGTGAATATAACTTTTATAATGGGAAAAATAAATTGAAGATTGAAATAACAAAACAAAAATAAGGGGATAAAGTTAATTTAGGTACAAAGACAAATACTTAAGGTAATTATTAACTGAATAAAAAATAGGAATTTACACAGGAAGAATTTCCAGTAGAGCTAAGTTAGGTACTGGGTAAAGTGTGTATACATGTATGTTGATTTTACGTAGCAGGACAGGGTGCAACAAGGGATTTAGCCAGAAGAGAACATTAAAATAACTCCTAGATGCCAAAGTCAAGAAGTCCAGTGTCCCTCTTCACAGCTGGTTTCCTTCTGTCAGTCTATCTGCTGTCCTTCCACACTTTTAACATCTTATATTCACATCACTCTTTTTCATTTTCCTCTGAAGAATATTGTTATGGGCCAGCTTTGTGTATGTATTTCTAATGCAATTTCTTTAATAGCTCTTATTCTCATTTTTATTTGTGATATTTAGTATAGGAAATGTGCTTGATTAACTTTTTAGAAAATTGAAACTTTCCTCAAATGCTAGATGTATTTAAGTGTTTTAAAGATCAATTTCTAATTCAAATTGAAAAACAGAAACAATAACTTTCTAAATGAGAATTGTATAATTACAAAATGTTCTACATCCCTATTTCCCACTGCAATTTTTGCCTACTACATAGTAGACATTGAGTAAGTTAGTTTTTAATGACTGTGGAATACATACATATATACATACATAAAAGCTTACGTATCATTTTTACATACGTTAAAACTTTTGCCAGATAAAAACTTACCCTTTAACTTCAAAATAATAATGAATCTAATGTTAAGTTTATTTGGCAAAATCATCCACAGTGATGTTGAGTATATCTTAGTCCATTGTATATAATTATGTAAAAGATGTTTAATCTAGTTGTGTGCCCTTTGGCATTACTAAACCAATGAAAGATATTGAGGTGAAAACTTCACTACGGTACAATTTTATGTGTTTTAAAATCATGGAATCATGGTAAAAAAAATGAATGAGTTATTTTATCTCTTCAGGAATGTTGCTTTATCTGCCTATAAAGCACAGAAGTCATCTCAGGGACTGGTAAATGAATGAACTCATTGTGGTGCATACAATTGACTTGAATTCACTTTTTTATGTGACCCTGTATGGACACCTGAAAGATGCTCTCTACATTGTACCATCCTTGTTAGGAAATGGAAGCAGGAAATGAATGAATAAAATGAATCCTGAAGTCAGAACAGTATTAGAAAACTAGAGTTAAGAAGAAAATACTCCAAAAACAAATGATGGGAAGAACTGAGAAAAGAGGGAACCACATTTACTCAGCACTCTTTTGGGTTGTTACCTCATCATCATAGAGAAGTCAAACGCATCCAGTAAAATAAGAGTCATCATTATAGTAAAAATTAATTGGATTTTTACATTACCAAAACAATTAACAAGATAAATATCTATATTTTATTAATTTTAGAAGATCTTGTGTCTAATCCTAATGTTCCTTAAGGTTGTGTATATGCCACATTCATTTTAATGAATATCTGGAAGTTGTGTGATACATATGTATGTAATTAGATAACACAGATCATAAAATTATTTCTAATTTTTGAGTACTGATTTGAGCATATCAAATTCAACAATACTTTAGAGCTTTACCTCTAAATTCAAATATTAAACCAGTAGCTAAAACAAGTATTTTTTGTGGATAATATAAACGTGAACCATATGAAAATGCTGTTTTCATAGGTCAAAATTAGGTGAAATTTATTATTTTTATATGGCATAATGCATTTTTTAGTTAACAGACTTTTTAGTACAGGTTTAGATTTATAAAAAGAAAATTGAGTAGATAACACAGAGAGCTCCCATATACCCCTTCCACCAACCACAGTTTCCCTATTATTAACATCCTGCATTGGTGTGGTATATTTGTTACAATTAATGAACTGATATTGACACATTATTATTAACTACAGTTCATAGTTTACATTAAGGTTTACTCTTGATGTTGTACAGTTCCTTGTGTTTGATAAACACATGTCATGTATCCACCATTAGAATGTCATACAAAATAGTTTCAGTACCCTAAAAATCCCCTGTGTTTCACCTCTTAATCGTAAACTCTCTCTCCCCACAACCCTACCAGCAACCGATCTTTTTACTCTAAGTTTTATCTTACCAGAATGCCACGTAACTATAATCATACAGTATGTGGTCTTTTCAGACTGTTTTTATTAAGTTATTAATATGCTTTTAACATTCTTTCATGCCTTGTTGTGGCTTGATAGCTCATCTCTTCTTTTATTGCTGAATGATATCCCACTGTGTGGATATATACAATTTGCTTTTCCTCTCAACCTGATGTAGGATATCTTGTTTGCTTCTAATTTTTGGCAATTACATATAAAATTGCTCTAAGCATTCATTTGCATGTCCATGTGTGGATAGAAGTTTTCAAAGTCATTGGAAAAATATCTAGGAATGAGATTGTTGCATCATATAGTAAGACTATGTTTATCTTTGTAAGAAATTACCACACTCTACCAAAATGGCTGTAACATTTTTGCAATTCCACCAGCAATGAAGGAGAGTTCTTGTTGCTCCACCTTCTCATCCGCATTTGGTATTGCCAATTGTTTGGATCTTTGTCATTCTAATAGATATGTAGTGATATGTCATTATTGTTTAAATTTCCTTGATGACATATGGTATTGAGCACCACTTTATATACTTATTTGCCATCAGTATACCTTCTTTGGTGAGATGTCTATTCAGACTTTTTGCTAATTTTTTAAGCAGGTTTTTTTCTTATAGTTCATTTTTAAGAGCTCTTTACGTATTTTTTAAAGAAGTCCTTTACCTGCTCCATCAGTTTCCAGATATAGGCTAATTAAAACCCAAATTCCCTTGGTAGCAGCTGGGAAAGTATAGAGTCAAACCCCTTCTAAAGAGAATCTTGGGGCAGAGCATTTTTGCCTGTTCCCTCTGTACTGAGCTCAGAGGGATAGCAAAGTAATCAAAACAGTCTTTTCATTTTCAGTGGTCTTGGGATACTCACAAGTCAGTCATTCTATTGACTTTATGAACTGGATGATTGGGAAGTCAGCCCCTTGGGTGGCAGCCATAAAAGTTAGGGTGCTAGATGTGTGAACAGTCTCCTTGCAGGAAGAAGTCAGAGACTTAGTTTTATCTCTGGAGCTGGCCAGCAGTGGGGAAGACATGGTAAGTGCCTACAAACTGATTTGGTCTCCCAGAATCCCATCAGCTCTCAGATGCAAGGAAATTGGAAGTTAAACCTTAGGCTACAGCTGGAAAAGTGCGCAAACCTCTTCCATGGAGAAACTGGAAGCTTATCATTTTTGTCTATTCCCTGTGTGGTAAGCCAAGGGGGATAGCTATGGGAAGTGCTTCCTCATCCCTTTAAAACTGCCTCTATGTTTTCTGTTATCCTGGGAGTATTTCAAATGTTAAGCCCCATTGGCTCACATCTTGGTGATTTGGGACTCAGTCCCTCAGGTGGCAGTTATAAAATCTGCAACACTAGATATGTGATGCAAACCCTTCTCTTCCCAGGGAGACCCTGAGAGTTGGGGATGATTGTAAGGTGTTGTGCCAGGAGTGGGGTTTATGATGTGAATGTGTCTCAGCTTTTCCTACTCAATTTGATGTATTTTCTCAGTCACCTGGTGTTTAGAAGTGCCTTGAACAATTTCTTGACTTCCCTCAGAGGCAACTGATCTATACGAAGCTGTTTATTTGGTACATATGTAGAACGAGGAAGAGTCCAGAGCCTCCTACTCTGCCATCTTGCTCACATCCTATAACTTTCTTCAGTTACACAATCTTACAGTGCCAGAGTTCCAGAAACCTACTGATCATACTTTTCACCAAAAAATGTCATAGACAGTTCCCTCAAAAAGTTTCGGATGGAGAGTTATTTTCTTAAATGTACAGATAGTGCCAATTGCCAGTAAATTTTCTTTACTATTGAATAAAATTATCATTTCTTTCTTGAGTAGTCTTTGCCATTTTCTTTGTCTATTTCACACTGCAAAGTTCCCAGAACTTACTTTACTCATACCACAATCTTGTGAACAAATTTCTTTCCCAACCTTTTTTAAGTCTGTGCATTATGTGTCTTATTGGTTCTGAAAATTCCTAGTCATTATTTCTAAAAACATTGCCTCTTTTCTACTCTCTCCTTAGTCTTTCTTTCTGAAAGATTGATTAGATATTCTTATTGTGATCTTTTTCTAATTTCTCTCTGATAGTTTTCATAAGCTATTCTGTTTGTATATTTCTTTAAGATAGGTATATTATAGATAAATATATTGATATATAAACATATATAGATATATAGATAGAGATAGATCTTTACATATAGGTAGATATAGATAGATATAGGTAGATATAGATATGTAGATATATATCTATATAAGCTATTATCTATTCAGGTATACAGGTTCCCTGTAAATCTGTGTATCAAGTTTTTGCTTCTAGTAATCATATTTTTATTTCTGGAACTTCTATTTGTTTCTTTTTCAATATGCTAGTCATCCTTAATAGTCACTTGTCACATATTCATATGTTTTACTTCATATATTTAAAAAAAACATTTTATTCACAACTATTCTATAGCCTGTATCTGAAAGTCCCAATATCTATAGCCTGGGATGTGAATGGGGGGATATAGAACCATGTTAGTTGTCTCTGATGAGATGTACTTGTGGTGACTTCCCTTCTTATATGCTTGGTCATCTCTATAAGCTCTTTATTAATCTCAATTTTCAGAGTCTTATGAACCTAACTGGCAATACTTTCTCCTAGACAAGACTTATACTGTCTAGAAGACAAAAGTTGCCTGTGATGTGGAAGTCTCCAGTCCCATTTAAAGGTCCAGATCAATAATAGATGTTTCAACCTCAGCTCAAAACCCTTGTTCTGGCTTGAGGATCAGTGCTTGAATGCAGAACTGCTTTTGGAATCTGTTCCCAGGACAACTCCTTTTCTTCATGTCTCACTACTCGGTTTCAACTCAGGCACAAGATCTCAGATGGTAATTATAAGAAGGAGAAGAAGAAAGAAGAATTTGAATTTGCAAGGTCCATGGAGACCTCTCTTATACTTTCATGTCATCATCAAAAGACATTTATTTTGAAAGTAGTTTTCTGATGTAGGAGGTCCTATCAAAATATCTAGTCTACCAGAAGCAGATATCCCCCAAAGATTTTTTCAGAAACTACATTGCATTATCTCATACTAGACACGTTGATCAACTACTCCCAATAATTTAATACAAAGTACCTTTAATCCTTGCATATTCCATTGCTTGACAATAGAAATGTCAATTGCCAATGTAATACTTTACATTTGAGTTTATGCTAAATTGAATTTTGACCATTTCATCTGAGTCAACATGTTTTTGAATTGTAATTCTTTCATAGAATGAATTGGTAATTCCTCTCAGCATTTGATCATCTGCAAAGTTGATTCAGTTAATAAAGAAAGGGGAAAACCGACTGAGGCCTCTGAGACCCTCCCACAGTTCAGCACAAGAATGCTATAGAATTAGAAAATGAGCTCTGAAAAAACTAGAATAAAGGCTGGGAAAGTTGTTGGGGGAGGGTTGTGACCAAGTGCCCTCAGGCAGGGAGGGGCAGATTTCCAAGAGAGCATGGGATGGAGGATTTAATTTATGTTTTTCATTTTTTTGCCATATAGCCTTTAGTGGATTATTTTCTAGATTTATGTGACTGTAATACAGAAAAAAAAAGAAAGAAAACTGAATTTCTTAATATATTAAAAATGGTATACTATAGTTATGTTCAGTGTTTTTCAGGAATGTAATAAAGATTCAGCATCACCAATGTACTTCACCATTAAAAAACACTATTCTAGGCACTGGGCTTAAAATGGTAAATAAAGAGAAATGTACCCTCATGGAGTTTACATTTTGATAAATAAACTGATAATGATAGTGACATTTAAATAGGGTTTATAATGAGCCAGTCATGGTTTTGAGTGCTTTTATTTATCTGTGTGAATATAATTTTCACAGCACCAATAAGAGTTCTGTGCCATGTCTCTCCTTCACCAATGAAGATCTGAAGGACAAAGAGATTAAGAAACTTGCTTGAAGTCATGCAGTTTGTGGTGGTAGAGTCCAGATGCCAACTGTGCAGTCTCCTCTGGAACTGTGCTTGGAACAGGGAAATAAATTGATGTGTTATCACATACTCCCATCAGAATACAAAAATTAAAGAGGAGAATGACAGTACACGCTTCTGCAGAAGAGGGGAACATAAGAATTCTAGAGCAACCAAACAGGTCCAGCCATTTTGTGAAGGCATAGTGAAGGTTTTAGGAACCTTAAACGTGTGTAGACACTGGAATTCAGAGTGCTTGAACTCTGATGTTCACACAGGGTTCTGCTAGATATTGATCATGGGTTGGAGGTGGGCGAAGGAAGTTGAGGATAACTCCGATGTCTATCCATAAAGTAGTGATGATAACAATGAGCAGAAAGTTGCTAAAGGTGCATTCAGCAATAATATTCAGGCCTCAAAATCATACTGTTGAGTTAGGAGAGTGGTAAACAGAATAATGCATCATTTAGTTAATTTAAAATACATATAAACATGTAGATAGATATTTAAAGGAAACTTTTAAGGGTTTGCTTCATACATATAAGCAAGTTTTTGAGTAGGATGAGAATGGACATCAGGGAAAGAAGGAAAAGCAAAATGAAACAAAAGTATGATTTCCTCAGACTGAGGAGAACAATAAGCCATGAACTAATAAAAAAAAATGTGATTAGCTCGACTCTGCATGTGAAGACCAAATGAATCGATCAATCAACCAGTCAAGAAAATAAGATCCCTTGGCTGGAGTCAATTAGAAAATAAGTACATCAAAATTTTTCCCCCAAAGTCGACTATAAATTCAACATTTTCCTTTTTTACCATAGTTCTTTTTGCAGCCTATTTCTCTTTCACACTTTTAATCCCTCCTTAAGGCTGATAGGGTTAACTCCATAACTCAAAATAATTCAGAAAGAAAGTGTCATTGAAATATAAAAAGGAAACATCCTGCATCACTCAGAATTTTTTTATGGCAATGTAAATTCTCTTCATTCAAAAAGCATCTTTTAATATTTTAATTAGGATACTGTTTTATATGAAAGGAACATCTGATTTTAGAAATGCAAATGAGGGTATGCTAGGAAACAAAGGTACAGAATTAAAAAGGTAATATGCAGTTCAGCAACCAGCAATGAAGAGAAAGAATGTAGGGAAGGATCAAGGAAATAACCTGATTTTTGAAGTGAAAATTGTACTAACATTTTTCAAATTTAGCAATTTGACAAGGTTAATGACAGTTTTAATATACTTTATGCTTTAAAATGCAATAATTATCTGTGGCTAATAAACTTGAAATCAGTCAAACTGCATATATTTATTGACAGCAAGGGGAAGTACTTACCCACCCTGTACAGGTTCCTGATAGCGCCCCCCAGCTGGCTGAGTCGTCATCTACAGCCGTTCACTTAATGTCAGGGCTTCCTTTTCCCCTTTCCCTTTTTGCTCACTGCTACAAAACAAAGAAGACATTAATTGTAGACCATGCTATGAAATACAGCTGAATTTTACAGCTTTCTCATTTTACATGAGGGATTTGAGCCTCTGAAAGGTTAAACCAGCTGACCAAGTAACAAAAAAGAACTGGGACTAAAATCCAGGTCTTTACTCAGAGTTCATGCTCTCAACAACTAGACCACAGTGCCCAGGGGTCAGGACTACTTCATTCCTACAGGAGAAATTTAGCCATATCTTTTCTTTTCGTTCTTTCCTTTTTTTTCAAATAAACTTATGTTGTTCTTTGTTGCTAACAGGAAAGGAAACCTGTCTGAAAGAAAAGCTTCAAAAGAGCCACAAATAACTGAGACCACATTATTCAGGAGAGACATCTTAGTAAGAAGTAGCAACAGAGGTGGAAAAAGAAAGAGAAAGGCATTCTGAAGCCATAACAAGTAAAGAAAGGAGGTTAATGGAGAGCTGCATAGCCAAAGACAGAAAATTTTCCCTGGGATGGATTCATATTAACAACAATACTGAGCCCACTGTTCTACATGGTCTGCAGATCTGTGGCTGTGTTGTTCACTCATCAACAAAATCCTTTATGCCCAACCCCACATCCATTATCCAGCCTCCAGCTGAGGAGAACAAGAAAGAACAGAATGGAGTAATGGAAACATGCTTCACAAGTTGGAAAGGGATGCACTCAGATAATGGGTTAAGAAACTGTACAGGTTTAACAAGGGAATGATCTATCATCTCACATTTCAGTTTCAAATTCTGAATTGCTTTCTCTCAGGATCATTGATCTCCACGGTTAACTTACATATTGAATCTTGAATTAGTTATTAAGAAAAAAAGAATTGGGGTGCCTGGATGGCTCAGTCAGTCAAGCATCTGACTTTTGATTTACACTCAGGTCATGATATCACAGTTAATGGGTTCAAGCCCCACATCAGCCTCCACGCTGTCAGTGTGGAGCCTGCTTAGGATTCTCTCTCTTTCTTTATCCCACCCATGTGCTCACTCGCTCTCTCTCACTCTCTCTCTCACAAAAATAGGTAAAATAAACCTGAAAACAATTTAAAAAAAGAAAAAAAAAACAATTTACTTACACAGGAACTATTTGTAAATACAGTAATACTCTGTGTAGTGTATGACTTATAATGAGACTGAATAGTAATAGTAATAGGTAATAGTAATAGGTTATATCTGTTCTTTAGGGTCATATAGACTTTGGAAAAATACTTAGCATCCTGGAACTCACATATTTACCTGTGAAATGAAAATAATAATAGGCATCTCAGAGAAATTTTGTGAAGGGTAATTTAGATGAATATAAAAAGGTACCTTGCACAACACTTGGCATATGCAGTAGTGAGTAAGCATTGCTATTGATAATGGTAGCAGTGCTAATAAAATTGTATTAGATATATAGAATAAGGGAAAATCATACAGTCTATGATTCAAGGGTCTTTCCCATTAGTAAGAGGTAAGATCTGTATAAACAAAAATAGGTTCAATTCACATGGAACTGAGTATTGAAATCTTTAGAATGAAGACTTCCTCAAGTGAAGAAAGGCTGGAAAGAAGACTGAGCTCCACATCCTGGAAATTGCTCAGTGTGAAGATAGGCAAACAAAAATCGGTCACCATTAGAAAGTTAACCTAGAGAATTTCCCTTGTCCCTCAAACCCAGCAGTATTGAGGTCAGAGCACTTGGAATTCCAGGAATCTGGGCTATAGAGTGACAAAAACATCTCCAGAGGCCTACAGAGACAGCTTGGCAGTCCATAGATGCATGATTATGAATTGGGAGAGATAAAACGGTGGCATAGGCACAGAGGGGAGGGATCCACTTCTGTGGAGAGACAAAAGGAAAAGAAAAAGAAGCTGTGCAAGTGTGGGATTGTATTTGGACAAGAGAAAAATCTCTCTGGACCACAGATCTGGGAATGGAAAAAACAGAGAGAGCCAGTTTCTACTTTGCAAACAGCCTTGGGAGTGATGATCCAGGGTTGTGGGACTTTCTCTGGACTGGGGCAGCTTTCCTATGCATGTGCCTGTGCTGCTGCTGGTGCACATGTCTGGAGGGGAGGGGGAGCCTCCTTAGCAAGCTCAGAGGTGCATCGGTAGAAAGAAGTCCCTCCCCATAGTGCTGTGGAAAGAGGGCATATTGCCACTCCAAAGACAAAAGACACGGCAGGCACCAGCCAGAGGCCCTTTGTCATCTGGGTGGAGTGGAACTACCCCAGAACCCAGGGCCTTGGGGAGCGGGATCCTTTAAGACATTGGGATTTTAATCCTAGCCAAGCCCCTGAAAGGTGTTGAAGACTGTGGAGTGGGGCATACTGGCCTGTACCTGTCCACACAGTGCTGTGAGGACTGCCTGAACACTGTGGTTTGGGACACCTGGTCCAAGGAGGAAAGAGTGGGGTGTCACCATTTTTCTCCCCAGCACCAACACAGTGGGACTCCAGGGAAAGGACATTGGAATGGTGGAGGTGGAACTGCTTACATGAAATCCTGCCCCTTCATGCCTGTTAAATGCTTATCTACCAGAGTGAGATTGACACTAATGAACAAGATGGCCCCTCCTCCAGACCAACAAAGCCACTAGTTCCAATGCACCAACAGATAACTGTCTGGTGCTTTTACATTTTCTGATTTGATTTTTGGTCAATTCTTATTATATATATATATATATATATATATATATATATATATATATATTACCTTTTATCTTTTCTTCTTCTTTCTTTCTCTTTTCTGGTTGTTGGTTTATTTAATCAGGCATTTCCACTCTACTGTGTTTTTACACCTCTTCTGTATGTATCTCCTTCTTCCTTATTTTCCTCTCTCTCTCTCTCTCTGGATTAAACCTTATAGTTTCTTTGATTCTCTGCCTGTTTTTTTTTCCCCTCTACCACTGTTTTTTTTCTCTTTGCACATTACAAGCTTTCTTCCAGCACCCCCCTTTTTAATTTTTTCCAGGGTTACTTCAACAAACAAATCAAAGCACACCTGATGGAAGGTCTAAACCACCACTATGAGCAACCAGAGACACATCAACAGAGAACATGCAACACACTCCAAAAACACTGCCTGACATGCCAAACCCTGACCAGTGTATGGCCTCTTTTTTACTATAGTAGTACTCACAGGTGCAGGACAAATAACAAACTGGTAAAAAGCATAAAAAGACATAAAATTAGCCAATATGACAAAATAGAAGAATTCTCCTCAAAAGAAATTCCAGAAAGAAATAACAGCCAGAGAATTGCTCAAAAAAGATATAAACAATATATCAGAACAAGAATTTAGAATAATAGTCATAAGACTAATAGCTTGGCTTGAAAAAACCATAGAAGACAGCAGAGAATCTTTTCTTGCAAAGATCAAGGACCTAAGAAATAGTCATGACAAATTAAGAAATGTTGTAAATGAGATGCAAAATAAACTAGATGTTGTGACAGCAAGGAAGGAGGAAGCAGAGGGGAGAATAAGTGAAATAGAAGATAAAATTATGGGGAATGATGAAGTTGAGAAAAAGAGAGATAAGAAAATACTAGACCATGAGGGGAGAATTAGAGGCCTAAGTGATTCAATGAAATGTAATAATATCCACAGCATAGGAGTTCCAGAAGAAGATGAAGAGACAGCAAAAGGGGTAGAAGGTTTATTTGAATTGAGAATTTCCCTAAACTGGGGAAGGAAGCAGACATCCAAGTCTAGGAGTCACAAAGAACCCCCTTCAGAATCAACAAGAGCAGGTCAACATCAGGACATATCCTAGTGAAACTGGCAAAGTACAAAAGAGAATTCTGAAAGCAGCTAGGGACAAACAGGTCTTAACCTTCAAGGGTAGATACATAAGAGTAGTAGCAGAATTGTCCACTGAAACTTGGCAGGCCAGAAGAAAGTAGAAGGATATATTCAGTGTGCTGAATAGGAAAAATATTCAGCTAAGAATCCTTTATCCAGCAAGCCTGTCACTAAGAATAGAAGGAGAAATAAAGGCTTTCCCACACAAATAAAAACTAAAGCAATTAGTGACCACTAAACAAGCCTTGCAAGAGATTCTAAGGGGGACTCTGTGAGTGGGAAGCAACAAAGACTGCAAAGGACCGGAGACACTACCACAAACATGAAACCTACAGATACCACAATGACATTAAATCTATATCTTTGAATAATCACTCTGAATGTAAATGGACTAAATGCCCCAAACAAAAGACATAGGGTATCAGAATGGATGAGAAATTAATTAAGGGGTCTATTCATCAAGAGGAGTAAATAGTTATAAATGTTTATGCCCCGACTTGAAACACCAAAATATATAAATCAATTAATCACAAACATAAGCAAACATATTGGTAATAATATGGTAATTGTAGGTGACTTTAATGCTCCACTTACAACAATAGACAGATCAACTAGGCAAAAATCACTGGACCAGATGGCTTGAATGGCTTTGAATGATACACTGGACCAGATGGACTTGACATATATGTTCAGAACTTTTCATCCAAAAGCAACAGAATACACATTCTTCTCGAGTGCACATAAACATTCTCCAAAATCGATCACATACTACATCATAAAACAGCCCTCAACAAATATAAAAGGATTGATATCATACCATGCATATTTTCACATCACAATGCTATGAAACTTGAAATTAACCACAAGAAAAACATTTGGAAAGTTTACAAATGCATGAAGGTTAAAGAACACCCTACTAAAGAATGAATGGGTCAACCAGGCAATTAAAGAAGAAATTTGAAAATATATAGAAGGAAATGAAAATGAAAACATGACAGTCCAAACCCTTTGGAATGCAACAAAGACAGTCCTAGGAGGAAAATACATTGTAATCCAGGCCTATCTCAAGAAGCAAGAAAAATCCCAAATATGGAACCTAACCTCACACCTAAAGGAACTAGAAGCAGAGAAACAAAAAACCCCAAAGCCAGCAGAAAAGAAATAATAAAGATTAGAGCAGAAATAAACAATATAGAATAAAAAAATAGTAGAACAAATCAATGAATCTAAGAGTTGGTTTTTTGAAAGAATAAACAAAATTGATAGACCCCTAGGCAGACTTCTCAAAAAGAAAAGAGAGAGAACCCAAATAGATAAAATCATGAATGAAAGAGGAGAGATCACAATCAACACAACAGAAATAAAGCAGTTATTAGAGAATACTATGAAAAATTATATGCCAACAAACTAGACAACCTGGAAGAAATGGGCAAATTTCTAGACACCTACACACTACCAAAACTCAAACAGGAAGAAATAGAAAATTTGAACAGATCCATAAACAGTGGAGAAATTGAATCAGTTATCAAAAGTCTCCCAACAATAAGAGTCTTGGGACAGAAGGTTACACAGGGGAATTCTATCAGACATTTAAAGCAGAGTTAATACCTATTCATTTCAAGCTGTTCCAAAAAAATAGAAATAGAAGAAAAGCTTCCAGACTCATTCTATCAAGCCAGCGTTACCTGGATTCCCAAACCAGACAAAGACCCCACTAAAAAGGAGAATTACAGGTCAATATCCCTGATGAACATGGATGCAAAAATTCTCAACAAGATACTAGCTAGTCAAATTCAACAGTATATTAAAAGAATTACTCACCATGATCAAATAGGATTTATTCCTGGATTTCAGGGCTGGTTCAGTAGCTACACATCAATCAATGTGATAAACTACATGAATAGAAGAAAGGATAAGAACCATGTGATTCTGTCAAGAGATGCAGAAAAAGCATTTGACAAAATTCAGCATCTTTTCTTAATAAAACCCTCAAGAAAGTCTGGATAGAAGGATCATATCTTAACATCATAAACGCCATATATGAAAGCCCATGTATCATCCTCAATGGGGAAAAACTGAGAGCTTTCCCCCTGAAATCAGGAACATGCGGGATATTCACTCTCACCGCTGTTGTTTAACATAGTGTTGGAAGTCAGACAACAAAATAAAATAAAAGCATCCAAATTGGCAAAGATGAAGTCAAACTTTCACTTTTCACAGATGACATGATACTCTATGTAGAAAACCCAAAAGACTCCCCTAAAAAACTGTTAAAACTGATATGTGAAATCAGCAAAGTTGCAAGATATTAAAACAATGTACAGAAAACAGTTGCATTTCTATACACCAATAATGAAGCAACAGAAAGAGATATCAAGACATCAAATCCCTTTTACAATTGCACCAAGAACCATAAATATATAGGAATAAACCTAACCAAAGAGGTAAAAGATCTGTGTGCTGAAAACTATAGAAAACTTATAAAGGAAATTGAAGAAAACACAAAGAAATGGAAAAACATTCTATGCTCATGGATTAGAAAAACAAAAAATAGTTAAAATGTCAGTACTACCCAAAGCAGTCTACATATTCAGTACAATCCCAATCAATAGTACCAGCATTCTTCTCAGAGCTAGAATAAACAATCCTAAAATTTGTATGGAACCACAAAGACCCCAAATAGCCAAAGTAATGTTGAAAAAGAAAAACAAAGGTGAAGGCATCATAATTCTGGACTTTAGCCTGTACTACAAAGCCGTAATCATCAACACAGTATGGTATTGGCACAAAAACAGACACATAGAACAGTGGAACAGAATACAGAACCCAGAAATTGACTCACAAATGTATGGCCAATTATCTCTGACATAGCAAGAAGGAGTATCAAATGGAAAAAAGAGTCTCTTTAGCAAATAGTAATGGGAGAACTGGATAGCAAAATGCAGAAGAATGAAACTGAACCACTTTCTTAAACCACACACAAAAATAAACTCAAAATGGATGAAAGACCTAAATGTGAGACAGGGAACCATCAAAATCCTAGAGAAGATAACAGACAACAACCTCTTTGATCTCAGATGCAGTAACTCCTTTTTTTTTTAATTTTTTAATGCTTTTATTTATTTTTGAAAGAGAGAGAGAGAGAGAGACAGCGTGAGCATGGGAGGGGCAGAGAGAGAGGGAGACACAAAATCTGAAGCAGACTCCAGGTTCTGAGCTGTCAACACAGAGCCCAACGCAGGGCTCAAACTCATGAACTGTGAGATCATGACCTGAGCCGAAGTTGGACCCTTAACTGACTGAGCCACTCAGGCACCCCTCAGCTGCAGTAACTTCTTACTCAACACTTCTCCAAAGGCAGAGAAATAAAGGAAAAAATGAAATTTTGGGACCTTCTCAAGATAAAAACTTCTGCACATCAAAGGAAACAACAAAAGTAAAAACGGTAACAATGGAATGGGAGAAGATATTTGAAAATGACATATCGAATAAAAGGTTAGTATCCTAAATCTATAAAGAACTTACCAAACTTAACACCTGAAAAGCAAATAATCCATTGAAGAAATGGGTAGAGGACATTGATAGAAACTTCTCCAAAGAAGACATCCAGATGGCCAACAGACACATGAAAAGATGCTCAACATCACTCATCATCAGGGAAATACAAATCAAAACCACACTGAGATATCACCTCACCAGTAAGAGTGGCTAAAATTAACAACTCAAGAAGTGACAGGTGTTGGTGAGGATGTGAAGAAATGGAAACCCTCTTGCACTGTTGGTGGGAAACCAACTGGTGCAGCCACCCTGGAAAACGGTGGGGAGATTCCTCAAAAAATTAAAAATAGAACTACCCTACGACCCAGCAATAGCACTACTAAGAATTTATCCAAAGGATACAGGAGTGCTGATTCATAGGGGCACACGTACCCCCCAATGTTTATAACAGCATTATGAACAATAGCCAAATTATAAAAAGAGCCCAAATTTCCATCAACTGAAGAATGAATAAAGAATATATATATAGATATATATAGATATATATATGGATATATATGGATATATGGAATAAGGAATACTACTCAGCAATAATGAAAAAGAATGAAATCTTGCCATTTGCAACAACATGGATGGAACTGGAGGGTATTATGCTAAGTGAAATAAGTGAGTCAGAGAAAGACAGATATCATATGTTCTCACTCATGTGGAATTTGAGAAACTTAACAGAAAACCGTGGGGGAAGGGAAGGAAAAAAAATAGTTACAAACTGACAGGGAGCCAAACCATAAGAGATTCTTAATACAAAGAACAAACTGAGGGTTGATGGGAGAGGGGGTGCCAGGGGGAGGAGAAAATGTGTGAGGGGCATTGAGGAGGGCACTTGCTGGGATGAGCACTAAGTGTTTTATGTAAAAAATGTATGCATATACACAGTATGAGGAACTATGAAGTGTGAACACACTTCAATGTTATCAATAAAATAAGGAATGTTTTCTTCTATGTATTTGTAAAACCTTCTGAGGGTTCTAAATTCATTAATTACTGTAATAAAAAGAAAAAGAATACTTTTTAAAAAACACAATTAAACTACATGTACAGTAACACCGCTCACACTAAACCAGCCAATGGAAATGGCTACATGAACATGTTTCTCAAATATCTGCTGCAGTTCTGTGACTGAAATTGGACAACATTAGGCAAAAACAGGTCTTAAAGGACAATGTGATCCATACCTTCCAAATTCCTTGCAATAGACAACCCTAAAGGGCTTCCATAGTCAGTAAGCAAAGATGTAAAGCTATTTCTATCCTGCATGTGAGTGGGGTTGGGTGTGACTATAGCATGGATAAAAGTTGCTGCCTGTTAGCCAGCATAATGGTCTACACACTACCGACTCACATATAACCATCAGCAAAACCTTTTATATGATGAAGGTGCAGAGAGAAATATTCAGATCTATAATATTGAAACCACCAAGACTTTATATTTCCCAAAGTAACAATTTGTAACTCACACATATTAATTTTTACGTCAAGTATTTAGCTTTATGTGTGTCCGCCACATTGAAAAAAATAAATTGTTCTGTGTCCCAATTTTATCACAATAAGAAGTACTGAATAACTTATAAGCCCAGTCTCCTCTGGTGAGTTATGAACAAGTTCGCCTTTCTGAAAAGAAAATTAAATTCCTATTGCATCTGGAAACTCTTGCTAAAATATTTTATTACCATTGTTAAGTGGTTTAGAATAATGGAAGCAGTGTTAAAGTAAATATACTATCTTCATTATCTGTCTCTTTAATTGTTGAATTGTCTATTTTAGCACCAGAGTTTCATGGTTTATTTAATGTCAATTCATGAAACAGAAGTTAAGGAAGGGCATGTACTATTAGAATCATGCCACCCAAAAAATAGCCAAGAAAATATAAGTGGTCATCTCAAATGAAACATAATTATTTTTATTTTCATAGCAGATAAGTTTGCTAGATTCAACACATGTTCAAATCTAAGTATCATGGGAGAAACAATACAAGTTGGTTTAGACTGGGTAATAAAGAGAAATAGATATCAGTAAATATGGAGGATACTTAAAGAATTATTGAGTATATAAATTACATATCTCTCTGATTTTATCTGCAAATCAAGGTTTTACTGAATTTTAAGACGAACTAAAATGTCTCATTTAATTTTACCAAAAATACACTATTTTCAATATTAAAATTCATCCAAATTAATTCATTCAAAAGATATGTAACATCTACTCTGTGGAAGGTGCTCACACCACATCTGTCAATGACAGGAACTTCTATCCAATATTCCAGTTCTTCAGCGAGTGAAAACAACCTCCAATATTTTTAACAGGCCCCTTAGCCAAATAGAGGACATTAATGTCTTCTTCAGGTTAGGGGGGGGGAAATGCTTTCTAATAAATCAAAGCAAAAGTATATCGATAGTTATTTCTGTGTATTTGTGTTCTTGGGTATTGATGTGTTTCTAGATAATTCTTCAATTGCATAACCATTGGAAGAAAAATATGACATTTGTTTTTGCTAGAAAATAAATTGTAAATTCAGAGCCTGAACTGAGTTGCTGACTAAATTTAGTGGTGTTGATTGTTCATCTTTTATGTACAAATTACAGCCTGGGATAGAAGGGTAAGTAACACCATTCTCAGCAGCAGGAGACACTCAGTTTTTTTTTGCATGGGGGGCAAAAGTAGGGGAACAAATACAGAGTTGATCATTTTAAAAAGGATTAACCATGATTGACAGTATTTGAGGGGCAATATTTATAAGAAAATTCACTTAAGAGACTGTATATGTTTGTGACACTAGAAAAAAACCCTAATGGAACTAATGGCATTTGAAGGGAACCTCAGAGGTAAATATTTGGAGTGGCAGAAGGAAGATAAACAGCAGTGGGTTATTGTAGATGAATTATGAAGGCAAAAGAAATAAACCCAAGAATTACATTTGGAAGAAATTTTCAAAGAATTCAGGAATTAGGAGGCTCTGCAGTAGAGGAAATGGACTATAAATGGAAATGTGGGTTTAAAATATTGATGCATTGTAAACATAGAATTTGCATTCATTCATTGCATTAATACACTAGGCTTATTTACAGAAATGAGAACGTCAATAGGAATAGCACATTATGGGAAATATTGAGAAGAAGTGAATTGATTCATTTTTTATCCTGCCACATTTCAGTTCCTTGTAGGAATCCAAGGCAAATCATCAAGAAACTGAAATGCAAGTCTAGAAATACAATTTCAGGATTCATTGATGGGAATAGATGAGATTTCTAAGAAATAAAGTCCCACAGAAAGGTTAAGTTTAAAGATAGAGGAAAGTTATTTGAGAAGTAAACCTAAAGGACAATGTCTGTTAAAAGATATTAAACTATGATAATGTAAATCAATGTGATTCCATTTTTGCTGGCCAGTGCTTGCCAATGAAATTGTAGTTTTATTGATATTCAACTCAGTATGAGACAATTCAATGAGGTTTACAATTTTATTGAGAATTTCACAGACTGTGGAATGTCCCTCAGGTGATGAAAAGTATTGGAATACAATTCTATGGTACTGATGGGGTAACTTTTATTTTCTTCTAACTTGATAGCAATAAATAAATTCTAGCACTTGTGTAGCATATCATGAAACATAAAAACTTGGAGTTGCCAAACCAATTTTTGTCCACTGGGCATATTCTTATCCAATGGCAACAATTTTTCATTGATCCAATAAGCTATCATTCATCCTTGTTTCCTTAAGATAGAACCAATTTTGTTTTATCTTAGCCTAAGCAAAAGGAATTTAGCTGGATAACCATATTCCTTTCATGAATAAAAGAATTGTCAGAGTTTACTCTTCTGTTACAACATTGAAGGTAAAACACTAATACATGAAAAATAATGGTACTTAATAGCAACAACCACACAAGCTGCAATTCCTCCCCAAACACTGGTTTAGATGAAAAGAGCCTACAGTCGCAGTAGAATTCCTCCTCTGAATTTTCTTCTCAGCTACTATGTGTCTGTACTAGAACCAGTTCTCTCACCCACGAGGGAGGACTCACATTTTCCTATTCCTCTATGTCTCATGAAGTCACGACACCTCAAAACGGGATTTTCCTGCTAATGCCTGTGCTTATAATGTCCTCTCCTGCTTCTAGTTCACATGGCTAAGGTTTCTGCTTTGTTCTCAGTCTGCCAGATTTCGGGAGTACCTGCAAAGCTGGGAGAAGAAATCTTCATCCAAAGTGTGATATGTTCTTGTTATGTAAGCAACAAAATACTGCAGTCCCATATTAAAAAAATTTTTTTTAGAGTCTCGTCTAAAATTACACATTTGAGCTCACAAACCTTTCTTTCTGATACTCACATAGAAGATCATGGGAGCTAGGCAAGATGTTAATTAGAGGACATACCTTCAAAGCTCATCTCAAAGTCCCATGTTCTTTGACAGTGGCACAGCATCTCTATGTACTTCTCTCTTCACTTAAAAGAAAAATATCCCCCCAAATGCTCTTTAATTGTTCATGGAAAGGAAAGGAAAACAATCCTTTAAGTCTAACTTATTAGAATTTTAACATTAAGAATAAAATCTCAGGGTGAATATAGCTTAATATTAAAAATTAAGGAAAAAGAACTTGCTCATCCTATGATCATCATCACTATCACCAATGTCATTGTCATTATTCCCAACTGTAGTAAAATGAATTATTGTTCCATCTTTTCACCCCCTCCCTGTAATAGGATTACATTCAAACTTTTTCTTTCTTTCTTTCTTTCTTCTTTCTTTCTTTCTTTCTTTCTTTCTTTCTTTCTTTCTTTCTTTCTTTCTTTTTAATCATAACTCTGCAGTACTTCTCAGTAGAGTAGGAGGGATATCCATCCTTACCCTGCTAACTTTGGGCTGAGTCTTGTGACTTCCCTTGGTTAACGGGATGTTAATGAATTTGATGCAGGCAGAAGCATTGAAAATACTTGAGAGTTTTTTCTTGCTGCTTGTACTTTTGTCATATGCCATAAAAAGAATATGCTCAGTAGAGCCACCAGTCCTGGAATGAAAAGAAACATGGAGTATCCCTGAATACAGTTTATAGCCTGAACCCAAGCCCAGCCCACCCCACCAGAGCCCAGCAGAGCCCAGCAGTGCTACAGCTGACCCACAAGCCCATAAGCAAGAAGTAGTATTTTAAATCACCAAGATTTTAGAATTATTAATAATGCAGCATCGTCACAAAAGAAATGTACCATATAGAATAAAAAACATTTGAATAGTGCTGCGTAGCTTTTGAAAACAAGACCGTATGTCTTGTTTTAAGATCAATAAGCAAGTATAAAAATACAAAGGAAAAGTATAAAATATATATCATGGAAGGAAAAATCTTGCAATTTTATTGCAATGAGTCAGGTTGGAAGTTGGAGCATGGCTGGGACACTTCTAGAATCTCAAGCTAGAATCTCAATCTTTTCCCAATCTAGTTTCCTACAAACATCCTATTCAAGAAATTTATGTGCCAATTTTGTCTGGCTGAATATGGAAGAAAGACATTTTTGCGCATGCTCCCCAGAGAGTGGAGGAGGATGTAGAGGATGGAACGTTATTGCCAGACTCCACACTGTTTGGGCTAGTAGCTCAGAGATTGGAGCCAGACTAATTTTAAAGATTATCTGTCTCCTCCACTTTCTAGCTTGTATGACCTAGCAGTGCTGCCACCAGCCCAGAAAGAGAAGAATCACTGAAATGTGGGGAGAAGTCTTTCTCCCCATCTCCATCCCTAATCATAGAACCTCTTTGGCATTTGGTAGGACAACCGCTCTTACAGGATGTCATTGCCTCATGGAACAATATTCAAATAACAGGTGCAATCAGCAGAGATATAAATGGGGATCCTTGCCTCAGAGCAAAACAACAAAAGGTGATATTTTTTTGAGCGCATGAGAGACCACTTGCTCTGGGGTCATTGAGAATTAACAGATTTTTTAGGTAAAGGGCAGATACTGCTACTGAGTAGGTAGAGCCTCAGAGCTAGTAAAATGCATGAATTGATATTAATGTGGTAAAGCCTTGGAGAGATGTGTTACACTATATTTATCCTTGAATAAATTTAATTCATTTCAACAAATATTTATCAAGCATTTACTATGTGTGAAGTGTTATTGATGAATAAGAATGAACGTAGCAGGCCTAAGGCAGTATAGCTTATGAGTTTATGCTTGTTTTAAGTAAATTTCAGCTGATTTAAGGCTGGAAAGCATATTTCTGTCTTATCTCTTTATGCTTGGATCCTGTGTTGTTGACAGAGCCCTGGATTAGTGGCAGGTGAGATGTTTGTGTTCTGGTGAAGTTCACTCAGTTATCCTAACATCAATCACTTATTGGTTCTATCTGCACCACCTCAATTTTCTTATCTGTAAATGCAAGTATCTTAAACTATTTTCAAATTAATATTCTCTCTAAATCTAAATTTCATAGTTGAACTTTAGAGTCTCAGTCTTTTACGTTTATCCTTATATTTCAAATAGCCCTGAATCTGTAAATGTTATGACACCAGCGAATGTTATAACACTATGCTAAGTAGTGATCTGGGAAAGGAAGTGAGTGGAATTTACCAGTTATACTAATCCAAATGCCAGTACAAACATCATCAAGTTGGATTATTATAATTCTACAGAGCATTAATTGAGGTAAATCCTCAAATAAATCAGCCAGTATATTACTTGCATCTCTGTATTCTGTTATATGCACCCAAGACCAACATGAAAGTCAAGAAGTGTGCTCACTGAAGAGTTAAGTTTGAGAGTGCAACATAATGTGAAACAGTCATTTATGCAGGCACCAAACTTTGGGTTTTTTTTTTTTTTTAATTTTGTTAAAGATTTTCATTTCTCACACAGCACAACTAGAGTTGGAAAATCTTTAAAAGAAAAAGATTTTAGCACATTGTAAACATGACTTAGGCATAGTAGGATTCATTAGCAGTGTACAGGTAGCATGGACCTAATGCCACCAGAAAGTCCCTAACTGTATTAAAGCTTTACATTAGAATCAGAATTAAAAGCACCTTTATATCAGGGAGTAAGTTCTAAACTTGCAGCATTTTTACCTGATCCATCCAGGCCCTGAATCTGAATGTTAAAAAAAAAAAAAAAATCTATTGCTAAGAGATTAATTTGAAAGCAGAAATTTCCATCATAATTCTACTATTACTAAAACTGCCAGCTGTTCTAAACACAATAAAAATAAATAGCTGGTATTTAAAAAGTGAAACTACATCTATTCTATGCTTACCGTATTGGATAGAATACACTGGAATAAAAGAATCCCTGCTATATAAAAAAGTGTTTTTCCTTCTGAGAAATAATGTGTTTGTGTTTTTATTTTTGTAAACCATTTCTAATTTAAACTTATGTAACCATTTAAAATTTCAATGTTTACCTACAAAAGGAGAAGAAGTAAATAATTTACAAATCAACTTTATTTACAGTTTCTGTCATAGAAGTAGTAGATCCTAATACATTTTGAGAAACAAAAATATATCTTCTCGTGTTACCTATCATCCAGTCTTCATTTCTTACCCTGTCCTTTTAAATTTTTTTAGGGTTGTCGATTGTTTATTTATTTCCTTGTAGTTTCTTGACCCTTCTGATGTAGTATCGCTAGAAACGGGTCTTGAGTACACACACACACACTTAAGATCCCAGAATCATGTCATTCAAAATGTTTGATGCAACCATGAAGACATTCTTATGTTTTTTTATAGTAAGTCCAAGTGGTCAACTTTATTCTCCTAACGGGAAAATTCCAGACAAAACGGGGTGAAATGTTTAAATCTTGTATATCCCTTACCAGTTAAAGGACCACAAGGCATTTTTGTCCTTTTGTTTCAGATTAGGACTAAATGCCAATGGCATATATCATACTATGCTACAGACCCTAGTGTCATAAGATCATATAACTGTGATTAACATTGTTAAGGAAAAATAACTAAGGACATTACACCCTAAAACGCTTAATACTCTTTTAAAGAGATGACTAAGAGTACCATGGTATAAATACAGTAAGAACCACAGCAAATACTCTATCTTATTTGATTACCATACAAATACATAGAAGATGCTATGCCAAAAATATTTAGGTTTGCGAAAGCGGTTTTCATCTTCATAAGAAAGTATTTTTTTTTATAAAGGACTAAGATAATCAAAATAGATTTCAAGTGAGTTGCCAGTTCAGGATAAACATACTTCAAAAAAAACATGGTGGCAGGGGCGCCTGGGTGGCGCAGTCGGTTAAGCGTCCGACTTCAGCCAGGTCACGATCTCACGGTCTGTGAGTTCGAGCCCCGCGTCAGGCTCTGGGCTGATGGCTCAGAGCCTGGAGCCTGTTTCCGATTCTGTGTCTCCCTCTCTCTCTGCCCCTCCCCCGTTCATGCTCTGTCTCTCTCTATCCCAAAAATAAATAAACGTTGAAAAAAAAAAATTAAAAAAAAAAAAAAACATGGTGGGAAACAAAACTGGTAACTTCTAAAACCATTTACCTACATTAATAATATACAAACAAGGGAAAGAACTTTTATTTGTAGTTATTGGTCGATTTGTTCATGAGTCCTACACCCCACTACCCCTTAAGTGGGAGGGCTGGAGGGTTTTTCATTCTTTGTCATTAGGAGAACCTTAAATGTACCCTCACAGTTTGGAGATAAAGTAGCCTGGTTTCTTACTTTTGCCTGAGAAATATATAATGCAAAGTGTGGGCTGAGTTCCTGCTTGGAAGTAGAACACAAAAGGGGCAGCGGTGAGGAAGCAGAGTCTACTGGGGTGAAGAATATATAATTGCTTTCCATGCACCAGATTGTAGAGCCAGCATTGGATTACTTAAGTCCTGTTTGATGCAACTTCTCTGAAGGAAAAAAAAAAACCTAGAAAAAAAAAAAGCTGAAAGATGCATTATGAAAAAGGACTAAGTGGGAGTGGGATTCATTTACTTTGTTCAAAGAAATGCAGCTGGAAAAATGTCAGGGACAGAAGGAAAAAGAGTCATTACCAGATCATCAGACCAGTACCAGTCAGTTCAGAACTTTTCTTCTGCCTCTATCTATTCTTCTGTCCCATGTGCCCCAAGTCTGTTTCTGTTCTGTTTTGAAAGAGGTCAGAAAATATCCATGGTGAGATGGGAAAAAGGAGTAGAAGGGCTAGGTTAAAAAGGAGAAGATAAACTGGAACTCATGTTTGAAATTTTTTTTTTAAATTCTTGAAGGATGGCTGACATGTGATATTATATTGGTTTCAGGTGTACAACATAGTGATTCAACATTTATATACCTTATGAAGTGATAACCACCATAAAGCAAGCAATCATCTGTCACTATACAAAGTTCTGAATATTATTAACTAGATTCCCCATGCTGTACATTGCATCTCTGAGTCTGATTTATTTTAAAACTGTAAGCTTGTACCCTTTAATCATCCTATAATCCCCTTTCCCTATTTCATACATCTTTCCATTCCTATCCCCTCTGGCAACCACCAAATTGTTCTCTGTATCTATGAGTCTGTTTTTTGTTTGTTTGTTTGTTTGTTTGTTTATTATTTTTTTTATGACAATGAGAGAGAGAGAGACAGAGAGAGAGAAAGAGAGAATCCCAAGCAGGCTCCACACCATAATCATGGAGTCTGGTACAGGGCTTGAACCCATGAACCATGAGATTATGACTTGAGCCAAAATCAAGAGTCAGACACTTAGGCAACTGAGTGACCCTGGCGCCCCAAGTTTGTTTCTGTTTTGTTTTGCTTGGTCATTTGTTTTGTTTTTTAGATTCCATAGATAAATGAAATTATATGGTATTTGTCCTTCTCTGACTTATTTTACTTAACATAGGTCCATCCATGTTGGTTTATCTATGTTGTCACAAATGGCAACATATTATTCTTTATGGCTGAGTAATATTCCAATATACATCACATATTCTTTATACATTTTCCTATCAATGGATACTTTAGGCTTCCATATCTTGGCTATTGTAAATAATGCTGCAATGAACACAAGAATGCATATATTGTTTACAAATTAGTGTTTTTTCTTTGGTTAAATACCCCAAAGTGGAATTTCTGGATTGTATGGTAGTTTTACTATTTACTTATACTTTTGGAGAAAACTCCACATTGTCTTCCATAGTGGCTGAACCATTTTGCATTCCCACCAATAGTGCATGAGGTTTCCCTTTTCTCCAAATCCATACCAATACTTGTTACTTCTTGTCTTTTAGATAATAGCCTTTCTGACAGGTGTGAGGTGGTATCTAATTTTGAGATATCTTGTTTTGATTTGTATTTCCCTGATACTTCATGATGTTGAGCATCCTTTCATGTGTCTGGTGGTGATCTGTAGGTCTTCTTTGAATAAATGTCTATTCAGTTTCTCTGCCCATTTTTTAATTAGATTTTTTTTGATATTGAGTTGTATGAATTCTTTATATATTTTGGAAATTTTTATTTTACATAGGACTGGACATTTTCACTTTTGAATTGTGATTTTAAGAAACTAGAGAACTTTTATTACATAAGAAAGATGAGAAAAGTTATGGAATCTACATAAGTTTCCATCAGGGTCAGGGAAACAAGTAATTCCACATGGTATATTTTAAGGTCAATGGGAAATAATAAAACTGCCTGTAATCGTTGCTTACAAGTACAGTCAGTTCAATTAAATTGAGAATCTAAGGGCTGATACACATAGTCATAGCAAATAAGTCCAAATAAAAAGAGAATTGGTAGAGATTTATTGCATCAAGTAACAAAGAACTAAAAAGGAAGTTTAGACTACAATTACTAGACTTTTTTCTTCTCATTTAATTGTATTTTTTTTCTTCATAGTTTGTCTTAGAATAGGAATTTATATTTAACATTGGTCAGTTATACATTCCTGAAAATCAGTTGTTCTGATATGTGAAAAGGGAGGGATAATGATGCATTACACAGTAGTTCCAAATTCCAGAGGTTGATGTATTATACAGCTAATGAAGTTTAACCTTGAGAGTCCCTTGTTTGAATGAACACCTGAGCTTAGCAATACATGCTTATAACATTAATGAATGTAGAATAATTGTGTATTTAGTTAAAGAAGACCCCTCTCAAATATTATAGGCTGCAAGTGTTACTTACAGATGCTTTAGTTAACAAAACAAAACAAAACAAAACAAACACTTATTTCCTAAATGTAGATAAAACATGGAAAACTCCCATATGAGTATGCTTGGGAATAAAATGATTAAAACATTGTTTCCTGATTACCAAATAATTGATATGGATAGACCAAAGCGTTGCCTTTGTGTATAGTAATATCTTTTCTACTATACTGTGTTTTTTTTTTTCATTTATTTTTTTAATAGTTACTTTCTCTGATACTTTCTTGATTTTGGGGAGACTCATGTGAATCTAGTTTAAAATAAGGGTTAACTTTGAAAGGGTTTGAACTGGAAACACCTTTAGGACAAATACATGGGCAGAGAATGGTTTGCAACGAATATGATGCTGGCTCTTGCAGCCAGAAATATCTCCAATACATGCACGTGTCTTTCACTGATACATGCTCCTCTTTTCAAAATATCTGTATGGGATTGTTGTGTTTTCCTAATTGTATTTGAAATGTAACCTAAATGCTTTCATACACCGTGTTTTCCCAAAATGGTTGTATTTTTTTCTACATATGAATATAAAATTTCCTATGTAAACATCTGCTTAAAAATGTATTGAGAATTGCATGCACTCTATGAAGTTTAGGTATTTAAACACCAAAGGTGTTCTCCTGGGAACACTGTAACAGAGAGATGATATATACTGTGTATGTTTGCCTTCATTTTCAAAACTTGCTTAATTTTATAGTTACATATGGATCTCTATGGCATTACTAAATAACAACAATTAGAAGAAAAATAATAACAAAAATAATTAATGTTTATTATTTTGGAATATTTTACTAAATCTCAATCACTACTGCTTATAATCTTTTAACCATCTAATAATGTGTATTATTATATCTATTTTACAGATGAGGGAACTAAGAAATTCAGGAATTTGCCCAAGATGACACAGCTCACAAGTGACAGAGCCAGAAGTCCACTGCCCTTAATTCATTTATTAAAAAAATACATATTTATTGAACATCTCCTCAACATAAGACCTACCAATTTGTTTTGCTTAAATATATACAACAGGAACTACAGAGATTTACTTCTACAGAAATCTGTACAAGTGTTGTTCGAAAAATTCTTCCTTTGTAAATAATATGTTGATGAAATCCACAATGCATTTTTGGTGGGAGTGAAAATAGTCCCCGACCTCATGAAGAACAGTATGACAACATTTAGTGAAATTAAGTTACAAAAATGACATTCTTGGCTACACATAATGGGAACTATGGATCAATTAGAATAAATGAACTGCATATGAATACATCTGAAACCTAGTGTTGAGTGAAACAAGTAAGAAACAGGATACTGTTACAACACAATATTACTTATAAGATGTACTTAACAAAAGCACATTAGTAGTATCAAAAACACTGAGAAGTCCTCAAAGATACATGCATATTCAAAGATCTAAATCAACCTCATTACACGGTTACCAAAGAAGGAATAGGAAATAGGAATTGGAATAAAATTAAACAAGGAAGAAATTTTACATGGAGTTACGATGACAGTGTTTCACAAATTAAGAAATATTATTAATTCTAATAATTGACTTGAAATCCTAGAGCAAAAATGACCAGATTACTATGCTCCATTCCCCAAATTTTGATTTCAATCTCTCATTCAGAATGGCTTTGCTTGAGATCAAACACTACTTAAGGGTCGGAATACAACGTAAAATAAGATTCAGCATTGTATTCACAGAGCTATCAATCACCAAAGACAGTCCCCTCCAGGCACTAGCCATCACTGATCTCATTTTATCAGATTATTTATTCAAGTAAGAAACATTTAATTAAATTCTCACTTGAATAGCTAGAAGTGGTAGAAAACAAAGGCGTACCCTTGGTAAACCAGTATGTTGAAATACAGTTTGCCTCTTTTTATAATTTAGTTATAACAATATTTCTCAAAATGTGGTTTTCCATAAAATAGGATTCCTTAAGCACTGTCCTGTAGTATTAATATCACATATATAATATACGACTATCTCTTTCTTTCTGTGTCTGTTGCTCCATATATAGCTATAGCTATAGATATGTAAATATAGATATGCATTCTTAATAAAAATATATATTCTTAATAAAAAAAACATTTGCTCATCTTCCATTAATAGTAGTTACTGATTAATTATATGGAATGTTTACAAGTGCTCAGATATTGCTGTATGCTGTATTAAGAAATTCATGTGAGATGTTTAATTCTCACATTACTCAAATTTATACTACTCTTTCGCGCAGATTTTACTCATAGGTATGTTTGGTACATTCCAAATTTATATTCTAGAAGTTGATGATACAGCTATATGAGCCAACAGCTGAAATTACCTCAGATTGTGATTCAACCCATTTTTTTTCTGCATGTGTTTTCTTTAATTCTTTTTTTCCTATATTGTTTTGACAGGAATATCACCCTCCTTTATTTCGCCCAGTGCAATACCACTTCATTGTAGTCATATTCGCACTACATTATACTCTTCTGTTTATTTATTTCTTTCCCACGAGACTGTGAGTTCCTCTGAGGAGACTATCTCTCGCATATCTACATCATCGGAAAACACCACAGGCATGGCATTCTATATTTGTTTAAAGAGATAGGGAGGGGGATGGGATAGATAACTTCAACATACATTCCTAGAGGGTCATCTCCAAAATATATCTGAACAAGCAGCTTGCGAGGCTGTGGGCAAAATGACCTTAATTTTATTTTCTTTCACCTGAGGATATTTGAATGAATGAGAAAAATCATACATTTATTGGATTCTATTAGTAAAAGACACCTTTCAGTAGCAGCACTTTGGTTCAAATTGGTTTCTTTGGATGCAAATTATCAGGGGCTGACAGTCTCATCCTGGCTGAATATGAGCGCTAGTTCAGTTTATTTGCTCTCACCCTTGGAATGGGAATACTTTTTGGGTCTGAAAACCTATTTCCAAAAGCCCAAGTGAATTGGTTGGGTGGAAGAGATAATCCTGCAGCTGCTTAGTTGGGAGTAATGCTGCCATCACTCCTCTCAGAATGCAAGGTATGATGAAAAGCTGCAAATCTAGAGTGGAATATCCAGCCAAGGCTTCATGAAACAAAATTCCTTCCACATAAATACCTAAACCCAGTTTTCTGTTGGATATTTGGCAGTACGAAGAGTGCCAATTCATTTCCTATTAAGAAAGACATTGTGAATACAGCCAGAAAATAGTTTGTTTGCGTCTCTTTCAGGACTAGCAATTACCTACATCCTTGAAAGATACAAAGAAAGGCATGTGTGGGTCAGCAAGGGTGGACAGCTGGTCAATCCTCTGGGCTGGAACTACATAAAAGCTCAGCAGTGCTGTTTAAATGTGGAGTGTCATTAAATTGGCATTTAATTGAACACTATAAACAATGTCACTAGTACAACCATGTTGCTAACGATTAACCCTAAAGTAATCAGATGCTGTTATCTGTCTTCTGGTGGCGTCTTGAAATGTCACTTGCCCAAGGGCTGTCTTGGGAGAAATAAAGAAGATACAAATACTACAGATGAAAGGAAAGAAAAAAGAAAAGAAAAGAAACTACCTGTATAAAACCATAACCTTACTTCTTATTTGTCTCACAACTATGCTTGCATAAGATCTGTCTATGAATCAGTGTGTACAGAACCTCCATAATTTCATTTTTTAAACATTTGTTGAATCAGTGTTTAAAATAAAAAATACAATTCAGATAATTTGAAATTTTGTAATCATTTGCTTTGAATCTGACTTACCATTGGTAAAAAATGCATTTATGTTTTGGGATAGTTGTAAAATTTTATGATATCCTGAAACGGCAGCTACCGACCTCTGGCTATTTCTGCCTGTGATGCCTACTGCCTAATCACACATAATTTCTTTACAACTCCCAATCCTGAGATTACATGTCTCTCCTCAAGTATATACGTATTTGCATAAACTCTTCTGATTTACTTCTGTTTATATATATGTTACCTAAGGGGATTTATATGTGGAATTTTTGATTCCAAAACACAGAGCACTATTTAGAGAAAAAGTTTCAATCTTTATGGATGTGGGTGTGTCGGCAAGACAAAGCATAAAGAGTCAGAAGGTGAAAACCAAAGATAAGGGGAGATAAAAGCAAGAGACAGATGGTTTAAAGATAGGCTAAATATCTCTGAAAAATTGGTTCAGGAACATTTCTGAGTGAGTGAAAAACCCACTGTAGACATTTAAGATAGGCAGAATGCTTTTGGACACCTGGATCAGGAAGTTTTCTGACTGAGGGGGACACAGAAATCTGCTTAATATATCATACAATCTCCAAGTTATTTCAGAATAAACCCAGCCTTTATGTCTAGAAAACCATTTAAAATTGATGTTGTATGTCTTCTTTACCCAAGAGAGCTAAGAAAGATTGCTCTAGGGTAATATCAAATCACTTTCAATTTATAGAAACATATGGTCACCTACTCTGTGCTGGTCATTGGGTTCAATACCAGAGATAGATGTGGACCTTGGACTCAAGGATCTCATATTCTTTTGAAAGAAGCAAGGGATTTCAAAATATTTTAAACAGTTTAAATTAAAAAAAAATAAGTACATGGTGCTTAAAAACACAAAGGAGGAAAACCTAAATTAATCTAAAGAGAATAAAAAGTCTTCCTATAGGAAGTGACATCCAAACTGAAACTTGAAAGAGGAATCAGGAATCAGCCAGGTGGCAGGAAACAGGAAAGAGATGAGAGGTAGAACCATTTTCTAATAAAGAAACACTTGTATTGAGATAGAAGACTACAGAGATAAAGAAGGAGATCTAGAAAGACTCTGGACTTTATTACTAAGCAAAATAGGGAAGAACTGAAAGACTTTAAATGGAGATACTACCCCTCTTCATTAGAAAGATGACATTAGCTGTAGTTTAGAGAAATATTAAGAGGAAGAACAAGATGAAGACCAGTTAGGAAGCTATTGCAGGATTCCAGGCAAGGGATGATGGTGGCCTGAGCAAAGGGGCATTAATGGAGACAGGGTGAATTAGAGGGTTTGTGATATATTTGAGAGATAGAAGTAGGAGATCAGAACTCTGGTCCCACAGCAGAAGTCTGTTGTTAGTAAAACAAATGAACTGAACCTAAGAACATCCTGGACTTGGTAATTATTTTGCATAACTATTTTATACAGCTTGTGCCCAGTAACTCCTTATAATATATTCAGAGAGCTTTTATGCTATAAAGAAATCATTAGTGAGAACGTTGTCAAAGTAATACAGGATTAGGCATACTGTCTTCAGAGAAAGAAAAAAAAAAGAACTTTTTTAGTCCTTGATTTTGGCAGAAGAATTTACAAGCAATAAAAAGGAAGCCCTATAAAAGATTGACTGACAATTCTCCCTGTGTTTAAAATCTTGTCATAGGAATCACTGCACATTTTCCCCATCTATTTCAAGTTATAAACAACCACAGACTAATCAGACATGTATAACAGCCTATAACTAAATCCAGAGAAGATTTGCTTAAAGATCACTTTAAGCAAAAGGCCTGACATGTCCTTCTGGCAGAAAAACATGAGATCCCTGTGGTAGATCCATGACCAACTTATCTGAAGAACCCCCATTGCCTAACTAACTGTTCTGTGCCTATATTGTGGCTGAAACCTGGAGGTAACATCATGTGATGCCTATATCACAAATTACTTTTCCTCTCACAAACCCATCCTCCTTCAAGATTCCAACCAGCCTTATACCTCCTTTATCATTTCCTTTATTTTCAGACATCCTGGATCAGAAAACTCAGAGTCTACTATCCACAGTGTTGGATTCTCCAATATTTACATATCTCCTTCTAATTAAACATGAACAAAAATCTCTCAGATGCAGAAAAAATTCTCACAAAGTGAGAATTTTCATTTCCATTCCAGTAATCATCTCAATGCTTCTCTTCTTTGCTCACCCTAGATGTATGCTCACCTGAACCACTCTCCCTCAATATCCTCAACCCCCCTTGATCCCTGCCATTTTTTTTAATGTTTATTCATTTTTGAGAGGCAGAGAGACACAGAGAGCTAGTGGGGGAGAGGCAGAGAGAGAAAGGGAGACACAGAATCTGAAGCAGGCTCCAGGCTCTGAGCTGTCAGCACAGAGCCTGACACAGGGCTCCACTCATGAACCACAAGATCACGACCTTAGCTGAAGTCAGATGCTTGACTGACTGAGCCACCCAGGTGCTTGTCATTTTATAATACAGTTTGTGCTTTTCTGATAGGAAAAATCACATCAATGGGAAGTGTCTGATGAAAACTTTGCCCCTTCCTTCACATCTCTTTCACAACCCTCCATCCTAATGAACCTTCTACTGCAAGGGAATCATAGAGGATACTTGAGACCATCAGTAGTTAACTACCTCAACTACTTGACCCCAATTATAAATCCACCTTCCATTCTCACAGTAGGATACCTGGTTGCACAGACTATATGCCCAAATACCCTAAAGGCAAAACCTGGTTTACTACTGGTGGCTGAGGGTAGGTTATATAATTCTTCTATATTTCAGTTTCCTCATCTGTAAAATGGTGGTAGTTATAGGAATTACTTCCATGGATGCTAAAAATCCTAGGTTAATTAACACAGTAAAAGTTCTCAGAAACATGTCTCAGACAAAAAAGATAATCCAACTTGTAGAAGTAGGTTAGTAAGAAGTAAAACCATCTGAAGGTCAAGTGAAATGTAACCAGAGTCTAAAAACCCTGAGTGCGCATCTAATTAAGAGAACAAATTTTGGTGAAGACTCTGTAGAGCATGCTTATTGATGCATAGAGGTGGCCTCCAAGAGCAATGAGAGGGTCTCACTGGGCACCTGGGGCACCTATAACTCCAATAGGGAGAATAGGAAGAATTAAATTTTTGAAAGATAATAGCACCTTTTAACAAATGTGTAGGGGATTCCAGGACATTGGCTTTTTTTCAGAGAAATTAAAATATGTCTCAGGTTTATTTAAGGAATAAAAGAACTACATGCAACAACTCTAGGAGCCAGGAGCATAGGGGCTCTATCAAGGCACCTTTCACTGCAGTTCTGACAAATTCACTCTGTGGGAGAGAGGGCAGATTATATTGGATAGTCTTGTGATATTAGCGACCAGTTGAGGAAACACCAGTTACCAAGACCGCACTTGAAGGATGTGGTCATGTGGACTTTCAGGTATCAATCAATGTTGCCTATCGGAGAACATCTTAAGGAAAACTGTGGGTGGTCCCTGGCTCAGATTTTATGAAAGGCAAAGTGAAGACCCTGCCAGAAGATATTGGTCACCTATAGAACAAGGCCTCCAGTACCTGTACCAGAAAGCCCATGTTCTGGACAGTTTGATGTATAGGGTGGAGTTTCTTCAGGTTGAGGGAAAAATACCCATTGAAAATGGAAAAAAATAAATGGAAAAATAAACTTTCATAAGATCAAGTTTTCAACAACCAATCTCAGGAGAGTTCATATTATTCATCATTGCCCTACCCTCTCCAAAATGATTTTGGTCACAGTCATGGGCAATCCCCTGAGCATCAGCAACTTGCTGACAAACTATAATGATGCACTATCGGTTGATTAGCAGCACTGTGTTTTCCCATCTACAAACTTTGCTTGTGTCTTAAATTCAATGAGTTCCTAGTGTTTTGGTTAAACCCCTTTGTACCCAGAAATTGTTCTAAAATTTATAAGGTTTTAGAATTGAATAAATGCTGTAAGTCAGTTAAAGTAAACATTCAAAGGAATTTTGGTGTGAGCTAGTTGAGGCTTTCACTTTATATCAATCCCCTTGTGTCTTAATAAGACTTAAAGTTGTATCAGCCAACCAAAAATCTATGCCTAGTCTCTAGAGTCCTTTCTTTGGAGCTGACTTACAGGAATCATTGAAAGAAAAAAAAAATCAAAGGATACACCCATTCATTCTATTTATTTCATAACAGTCTAAATCAAGCTTATCCACCCTACTGAGTTCTAGTCACACAACTTTGTAATTGCTTCAGGAAAAATATTTTGGTAATGAAACTTGTGGACTTTGAAGCCAGACTGTATAGATTTAAATTCCTGTTCTGTCATAATAGCTATGTGAACTCAAGAAAGTATTGAGTCTCTTCTGTCTCAGTTCCCACCTGTGTAAAACAAGAATAAAAACAGAACCTACCGGCGTGCCTGGGTGGCTCATTCAGTTAAATGTCTGACTTAGGCTCAGGTCATGATCCCATGGCTCATGGGCTCCAGCCCACGTCGGGCTGTCAAGGTCTGTGCTTATAATGGAGAGCCTGCTTGGGATTCTCTCTCTCCCGTCTCTCTCTGCCCATTCCCCACTTGCACACACACACTCTCCCCACCCTCTCTAAATAAAGAGAAAAACAGAACCCACCACAGTGTTGATGCGAGGGTTCAGTTAATTATTTACAACAATGTCTGGTATGGTATGTACATGCTTTGACAATATTATTTGCACTTTGTATTTTCGGGTCTACTGAAGTTATTCTGTAACTGTGTGCATTCTATAGTAAAAAGTAAAAACAAAAATTTCCCTGAAATTCTGTTAATTTTTACTCCCTTCAACATAATTTTTTTCACCAAACATATTATTAGAGCTCTGAAATTTGAAAATACATTTCTTTATAAATAAGTGAAATTTTATGAATTCTTGTGTTATTTCTTGACTAGCTAGATTTACACAATGAACTGAAAAATGAGGAAATTTGCAGACTACAATGAGAGATTCAGTGACAGCCCACAAAAAAGTTAATTTCCAACTACTGATTCCTAAAAAAAAAGTATTCGCTGAATTCAGAGATAATTTCCAAACAGAAGTCTCAGCAACAACAGCAAAACTTAAAAGTTAAACCTATATTTGGCAGAAAATAATCATTTATGAATTATCAACTAAGACTTAATCATGTGTTTACGTAAATAATGGTAGACCAAAACCAAACAGAATTTCATTACCTTATGACAAAAATTCAATCCACCTGCTTCATTTGGCTTCATCCTTTGTTCTGTGCTTGATTTGCTATTTGGCTGTAATTAGCACTTAGAGATTATGTAGAAAATATAAAATAATGATAAAGTTTGAAGTGCTTTACAATATTGTAGGAAACAATTACTATGATTAATTTTTATGACAATGAATTTCATGAATTTATAATAAAGTGGTATGTTTCTTTAAAAAATACATCTTGTAAAAGAAAGCAAAACAAAGTATCTTTCAATGCAATACATGAGCACATAAAAATGCCTTCTTATTTAAAGGTAGTTAATACTGCTTTTAATTTCATCTCTGTCCTTTTGTCTTATCATTCACAGACACTCCTGACAGAGTTTGCCCTGGTAACAGCTGACTGTTCTTTTTGATATAATCACTCCTTTCTCCTATGGACAGGCCAATATCTTTTGTGATTAGCAAGGGACAGCCTTGTCTATCTCGATTAGTCATGGATACTTAGCAGTTCACTACATGCATCACCACTAATTGCAGCAAAAGTATTCATCTGGCCTTCTTTCCTTTTTATGTTTTCTTTTCTCCCCAAACAAAACTGACAAGTAAGTCTATCTCTGTACACTGTGATTGGCAAAATTTGTGATGCTTCCTCATCATCATTATTTAAATATATATATGTATATATACATATATATACACATACACATATATATATACATACATATATACACATATGTATATACACATATATATATACACACACATATATATATACACACATATTACTATGAATTATCTTAAGTGCTTTTCATGAAAATCAGTTCTCATAAGTTTTTTAAGATATTGTCTGCAGCAATACTGAATTAAGGAATACTGTGCTATGTCTGGGGATGCATGTCTAAATAAGTACTTCAGAAATTTTAGTTTGAATTTGTGTCTAAAGTCCCATTTGCCTATTAAATATTTACAATGAAACTAGGAAATAGAGTACAAATTAAAATTATTGAATATAGTTAACAATAATAACATTAGATAATTATGCTAACTCTTAGAGAATACTGCCCCATAAACCCAAACTAAGTGTTCAATTTTAGGCTTTTTTATTACATTTCTTGAAATTATTATTTTTTATAGAATAATAACAATTATTAAACTCAAAACCTTAATAATTTAGGAATTAATGCAGCATATAGAATATACATAATGTCCTTTGAAGAATTTGCTCAATCTTATCAATATTATTCTCTCAATTTCTAACTCCCGTTCTGTCATTTGAATAAATAAAACAGAAAGTAAATAATGACTCTCACACATCAATTAAATGTTGGAAGTTCAACATGAAATACTTGATTACTACATATGGAAAAATAATAACTAAAGGATAAGATCAGGACTGTGACCCCTACTGAGGTCAACTTCACATTGTAGATAATAAAATAATTACCACAGGGAAATGCTAGACAACTTAAGTGCAGTGAAAGAAATGAGAGTAATTTGAAATCTAGAAATCAGCTAAAAATCAAGAATGGTGTCCTTTGGAATCACTGAAATGGATAAATGAAGATGAAGAGTTGGCAGTCAGAGTAGCTGGGAAGAACAAAACATAAAGCACTGGGAACCAGTATTTACTCTCCAGGTGTTTTACCTGTAAATCACCATTCTATTCTCAAAACCACACTGTAATTTGGCTACTGTTAGTTCGTGTGATACATAAACATCAGCATAATTAAACAGCTCACCTGTGGTCACAACTAGGCAGTAGCGGAACTAGGTTACAAGTTCACTTCTTTGGGACTCTAAGACCCTGTTCCTTTCACCACACTAGGGCTCCTCCTAGCCCAGAGCTAGAGAAACCAGGCTGGACACAAACTTGGTCAAGGAGAAAACAAAGGCAAGAACAAATAAGGTGAAAATCAGAACCAAAGCTATGAAAATGGACTTTAAAAAATAAAGGCAAGCAATGAGGAAAGACGAGAATAACACAAAATTTGGGAATATTTTTTCAGAATTCTAAGTTTATATACCCTTACAAAATCAGGTGATCAGGAAAATATCTCTTCCCATATATACTGCTTTTAAAAGTTTCAAGGATTACAACAAAAAAATGGGTTTGAAACCCTCAAAACAATTTTTAATAGCAGTAAAAAGAGCAATTCAGTCCTCTGTGGAAAAACACAGAATTAAATTTAAACATATGTAAATGTGATATAAATAAAACCAAGAAAGAAGATCACAGCTTTTTAATATTCTGTGTTGAAAATATCTGGTAGAAAAACTCAATAAATGAGTAAATACAAACGTTGTGTTGCCACAGTAATAGTCACCACCTTGTTTGTACTCTCTGTCTCCTTTACCATATGAAAAACTCTATTGATTGTTTTTCTGTGAAAGACAAGGAAGAATTGCTTTATAATTAAACACTATTTCCAATGACGAAAATGAAATTATGACTGTCTGCATTTTTAAATCATAAAACAAATAGACATTTGAAAGAAAACCAACTACAACATTTTACTTTAAAGGGCAAGTTTAAAATATATATACAACCAACAGCCACATAAAAGATTTTCTGCAAGTGCAAAGATCTATTATCTCTGGCAGGATATTAAACTAATTGTATTTAACCACACTGTAATGCAGAACTGTATAATGTAAAAGAATGCTTTATCAGATGAGGAACACAGGACATAGGGAGACCCTATTTGCATTAGATGTAACTGCCTTAGAATGACGAGAACAGAGAGTAGAGGTGAGGATAAAATAAGTTTATTTCCTTTCCCACTCCATCATGGATTTTTGAACGGCTTATCGGTACACACACAATGATGAAAACCAAAATAGATTAAGTAGCTTGGAATAATGCCAACCTGACACATTCTCATAAAGTAAAAGCTCATAGTTTCATAGCACATCGATGACTAGCTATGATGGAGATGGCAGGAATGAATGTGTCCAGTGTAGTTTTGTCACATCAACAAAACTCTGAACTTAAATCATGAAGTTACATAAACATATAAAGAGAAATAGATGCTAGTTAACAAGATTGCTTTGGATCCAGAAAATTACAAATTTAAACCCTAACATTGCTACCCATAAATCAACCCACTTAACATTGCCACCCACAAATTAACATTGCTACCCATATACGCAACTATATGAGGCATAATTATGTACAATAATCTGTACCTGTTGAAAGTATAAAATTAGATGAGTTTTAATGGATACACCTCTGACAACATCTGAAAAATCAAGATACAGAACATTCTCAATATTTCAAGAAAAAGATCAGGTCCTTTTGTAGTTCATCCGTCCTTCTCTGCCCATGTCTAAAGTCAACGTCAGCTTTTAGTCATTCTAAGTACATTCTCATTTTTAGAAATTGCATATATATGGAATCATATAGTATGTGATCTTTATATCTGACCTCTGTCACTCAGCATAGTGAATTTAGGCCTATCACTTTTGTTGCAATTATCAGTATTTTGATCTCTTTTAATGCTGGGTTTTACCTGTCAATGGACATTTGCGTTATTTACAGCTTTTAGCTATTCCTAGTAAAGCTGCCATCACCATTTGAATGTGAGCCTTTGTGTGGATATATGGATTCATTTCTCTTGGGTGAATACCTAGGAAACAGATGACTATTTTGTCCCCTGAGTATATGTTTCACATTCTGCAGGGAAAAAAAAAAAGTTTTCCACAGTTTTCCCACCAGCAGTGTATGAGAGCTCTGGTTGCTCTACATCTATACCAGCACTTGGATTTTTAGTTGTTTTTTTTTTTGTTTGTTTGTTTTTTTTAATTTTGGCCATTCCAATGTGTGTGTAGTGATTTTTCTTATGATTTCATTTACATTTTCCTGATGACTAATGATTTCCTGATTACATTTTCCTGATGACTAAAGCTTTTTTCATATGCTTGTCTATTTGTATATCTTCTTTTTTGAAGCGTCTACTCACATCTTTGGATCATTCTATAGATTTGATTTCCTATTGTTGAGTTGTAAGATTTCTTTATATATTCTAGAAACAAATCCTTTGTCACGTATATGTTTGGGGAATATATTTGGGAAAATGTTTGGAAAATATTCAAGTACATAGCTTGCTTTTTAATTTTCTTAATATTGGCATTCAAAGAGCCAAAGATCTGAATTTTGATTAACTCCAATATATTGGTTTTCTTTCATGGTTCATGTTTTTGGTGCCCTATCAAGGAAATCGTTGCGTATTCCAAGGAAAAAATTTTCTTCTATGTTTTATTCTAGAAATTTTATAGTTTAGCTTTTATCTTCATTTAGGTCTATATTCCTTTCAAGGTAATTTCTTGTGTATAAGATAAACATTAACAACATTTCCTTCCCTACTCCCCCAGGACTCTGTCTAGTTGTTCCAACACCATTTGTTAGAAAGACTTTCAAATTTACCCATTCAATTGTCTTGACACTTTTGTCAAAAATCAATTTACTATATATATATGGGTCTTTTTCTAGGTTTTCTATCCTGTTCCATTGATCCATTTGTCTTTCTTATACCAATACCAGGCTGTCTTGTGCTGTTCTCTAAGTGGTGAAAGAGGGCTGTTAAGATCTTTTACTACTTTTGTCACATTGTCTATATTTAACTCTAACTCATGTATTTTGAGGCTCTTTTATTTGATCTATAATCGTTTGTAGTTGTCACATTTTATCATGCATGGTATTGTGTTTTAATCCGCTAAAACAGATCTTGGTCCACAAAGTTGTTTTGTTTGTTTGTTTTGTTTTTGTTTTGTTTTATTTTTTTAAGAAGCACTGTGAGTTTGTCAAACTGGGCAGGTTCTGTTTTCCTGAAATAAGGATATAGTATATTTTTTGTCTGTCTGTTTTCACATAGCGTTTGTCAAAGGTATTTCACCCTTTGATATGTAGTACTTGTGGTAGCAAGAAATGTGGACTGAACTGGCATCCTAGCATCGGCTCTCCTGGAAGGGAAGGAGTCAAGATATATACTCACCTTCTTTCCAGAATGCACCAATAGAGACATGATTTAGCATGGAACAGGGTGGCCATATATCAAGGCCCAGATTAAGGAAGAGTAAAAAAACTGAAAAGAACTATTTGGCTTCAGAATTGAATCAAAAGGAAGAGAAATATGTAATCATGTGAACCACCTTGCTGGGGATTAATTTTATTCTGGGAAGTGAAGTGACTGAAGTTGTAAACTGAAAGAACTGACCAATAAGATTGTGACCTTTATGTCTAAGTTAGTTATTCCAAGCCCCAATAGGAAGAGGATGCATTCAAGTTATTGTATCAAAATCTATTGAAAGGGTTTCATGTCTTAAGAGACTAATCTGATTCTGTGATAAGTCACCCCTTGAGCCCAAATTCACCTATTTGCCAAGTGTGCATTCCACTGAGAAGACTCCACTAATATCCTGAGCCACTTCACCATAAGTAGCATGTTCTGATGGTAGCCTCTACTGAGATCTAAATCTATCACCTTGCATTGACTTCAGACCTGTCCTTTGTTGGCCATCCTGGAAGAGCCTACCTAACACCTTGTGGAGGTGACTGAGAACAATAATCAAAATTATTTTAACCTAAATGTCTTTGGACAATATGGCTGAAATCCCCTTTTCTGAGCTTGATATGGAGACAGAGTCTGCTTATCTTCTAATTCTTACTACCACTGGTGCTAATGCTGGCCAAACACCTAAGACTACTGCTTTAGCAAAAAGGCCACCACAGTTTGTATTCTTCATATGTGAAATAGTCTGAACCAGCAGCAAGCCTGACATTATTATAAGTAGTGAATAGAAATAGACACAGGCAAGAATAGGTGGTTTGAATTCAAGATATATCTAAGTAAGACAGGAGATCCTTCCATTTTGGAATGGGAAATGGTTAGAGCCAATGTAAGGTACAAGAGAGATTCGGAAACTAACTCTGCTTTTCCCTATAAATGGGAAGTTTGATAATTATGTTCTGCGAACTGATCAGTGTTAGTTAAGTATATGCTAAATTATGAAGCAGAACACTTTTGTTGCGTAGATGAACAGATACATACATAATTCCTCCCAAGTGTAAGATTTCTATAACTTAGAAAAAGTAAGATGATAAATGGAATTGTCATTTGTAAAAATAGGGAACTGTAGAAAAAAGTGATAAAAATAGAATTAAATATGTGTTTTGAACTATAATAAATAAGTCTTCTAAAAAGCATCTTCTTCCAAAACAAAACAAATTTATATGCATTAAAAACCTGCTTAGGCAAGTAAGTCTTATCCTGAATCCCTTTCTTTAATTGTTCAGGAAATATTGCTTTGCTATCCATCTGCTGATTTGGTGATGTTTATTCAAGCTATACCACTTTTTAAAGTTTGCACACAACACTTACTGGCTTGAATTTTAATACCTCGTTCACATATATATATATATATATATATATATATATATATATATTTTAAGAAACAAGGAATGTTATAGAACCACTTAGACTTTCAGAATATCAGAGAATATAAGACCATGTTATTAGGGTTTGGTCTTCTATTCGGGTGCTAAGAGGGCAGAATGAAAATGGGTCTCTTTTTGCCTCACAACCCAAATAAATCCACTCACATGGCCTATGTGAGAGAAAGTAGTAATTATTGTTATCCTCTTTTATTTAAGTTACCTTAATGAATCAAATATATTCATTAAATAGTTCAATAACTATTTATTGAGCTCCTTTTATGAGCCAGGCCCTGAACTATAGGTCAGAGATATTAGTAATGAAGTTGTGATCACATTCTTTTGATGGAAGACAAATTATAAACAAGAAAACATATATGTATACAATATACATACATATACAAGTACCAAAAATATAACTGGAGAAGGATAAGGTGGTCAGGGAAGACTTCCCTATAAAGATGACCACTGAGTCCCTGAGCATGAGAACCAACAAGACCTGCAAAGACTCGGAGGAGAAACATTTTGGACAACAGCACCAGCAAGGGCAAAGCCAGGAGGCAGGGAAGAGCTTGGCCCATTCAAGGAAGAGACAAAGAAGGTGCATCTTGAATATTTTGATTAAGTACAGGACATCTCCTGTCCTGTGGGGGGGGGGGGGGAGGTGGTTAGAGAGGTAGAACAGGATTATAAAGGTTTTGTAGGAAATGAAAAGGCATTCCGGGGTGTTTAAGCAGCAGTGTAACATGATCTGTTTGTTTGTTTTTAACAATCATTAAGGAGAATGGTTTGTCTATGTCTGGAAAGCAGAATTTAGAAGACAATTGCAGTGCTCTATGTAATAGGAGTACATAATTGTGATGGATATGAAGACAAGTGAATGATTTAGAGATTCATTTTGTAGGTAAATTGATAATTTTTTTTCATTTTTTTATTTTAATTGCAATTAGTTAACATACAGTGCAATATTAGTTTCAGGTGTAGAATTTAGTGATTCATCACTTACGTACAACACCCAGTGTTCATCCCAACAAGTGCTCTCCTTAATTCCCATCACCCATTTAGCCCATCCCTCCTGCCCACCTCCCTTCTAGCAACCCTCAGTTTGACCTCTGTACTTAAGAGTCTGGTTTCCCTCTGTCTTTTTTTTTTTTCACCACTATGGTTATCTATTTTGTTTCTTAAATTCCACATATAAGTGAAATCATATGGTATTTGTCTTTCTCTGACTGATTTACACTCTAAGGATGAGGGAAAGAAGTCAAACTAAGATTTATTCCTAGGTATTTGGCACAAGCTATGGATGGATAGTAGAGACCTTTACTGAGATTTGAACATTGGATAGGAAAAGGCTGTGGGGTATTGGGAAAACAAGAGTTTATTTTGGGTATATTAAGTTAGAAAGTGTATATTAAATGTACACGTGGAGATGGCAAGAAAGTATTTAGTTATTTGAGGCAGGGCCTACAAATGAACATTTATAGCTGGTGCTTAACCATGAAGCTAGAAGGTATTACGTAAGGAGAGAGTACTTAATTGGAGCAAAGAATGTCTAGGAGCAATACTTGGAAATCTCCAACATCCAGTCCTTCTATTGCACAGTGTACTGAGAGTAATCAGCAGCATATCTACTGGAAAATATAAAAATCATTAATAAACTACATATTTACATACTTACATCTTTAATCACATATGTCTTTTGAATTTTAGAATCTCAATTTCCTGCTTGTGAAATTGGAGTTGTTATCTCCATTTTTAAAGGATATTTAAATCCTGCTTAGGATAGTCTAAACTTAGATATTGGAAAATAATGTAATACATACATATATGCCAATGGATTCAGGAGTTACTTATAGATTCTTGTTGTTTTTACCCTATTAAAAGAAAGCAACAGTGATTGTTTGGGTTTAGATAGTAAATGTTAAAAGACAACAAACTGGAGACATCTATTCTTGACAGTATGATACAAGACAATGAAAGGTTTTAATTCATATTATTAAACTCTTATTTCTATATCAGATTAACAGAAATTGTACTTCATACTCTCTCCTTTGGTCTGTAGGGGAAACAAATCTGTAAAAAGTTATGCATCTCCCAACTTCTCCATTCTGATGGAAGATCCTTGAGTGAAGGGGACCAGTGAGGACCTGTCTTGCTCTGAAGATGGCTACCCTGCTTTGGCGCAAGTTTGGAAGCAACACATAAAAGGCTGGATTCCAAATCAGGGAGTAGCCTGTTACAAGATATAAGATTATTTTTCAGATGCTGAGAGATCAAACTTGACGTCTCAGCACATACAAGGAAAGGTTGGTCTGGTTCTTTTGTTATTACCAGAATGATTATTAATAGCATCTCTTTCACTCACAAATATGTCTGGATTTTGATAAATAATATAATGTCTGGATTTTGATAAATAATATAGTTAACATAAAACCTCCACAACTCCCCACTTAAGAACAAGTCCAGCCAGGAAAAACAATGTCCCTCAGAGCCAGTTCCTGATGAGGTTTGCAATATCATATCCATGCTAATCACATTCATTTAGAAGATTTACTCTTTCTTCTCCTTTTGACCATTGTGCTTCCCTTACCTCTCTCCCTACCAAAAATTGGTCTATAGAATTTAAGGTGTTTTGTATGCATGTGTTAAATTTATGTTCTCTGAGTTGGTAAAAAGGAATTTAAATGAAGGTGACTACAAATTATATGAGTCAGCCCAGAAGCCATGTGCTAATGCCCTTGTACAGATGAGGAAACTGAAAGTTCAAGTTGATTTACCTTGGGTCATACAACTAGTTAATGTCAAAGTTAGAATGTGGAACGTGAGTCTCTGGCTCCCAAGACTGTGCTTCCTATCATTCTGCTTGCCAGTTATCTAGCTTGCCATCTGGTGGGGAGGCTGACACTGACACCACTCCAGTGCCACGTGTAACACACGCCATGGATAACAGAGGTACAAAGTGAACTTCCAGGTGGGAAAGACTTCTGACTAGGAGATATAAACAAAACAAAACAAAACAAACAAAAATGCTTCAAGCACATCACCAGTTGACTAATTGTAAAGGACAGATGGAAGTGGGGGAAGAAAAGAGCATTTCAAACTAAGGACATGACATGATTATGCTTGTGAAAGCATAAAAGTGCAATGCAGATTGAGGAAATCACGACTAAGTGTTGGTGATTTGGCCTTAAAAAGGAACTGGAGAAACAGAGTGAAGTAATTTGGGCAACGAAACCAAGGATTTTGTATTTCATCACTGGACATACATTTGAAATTTTTGTATACATAATTTTGGCACCATTCTGAAAGGTGGCTTGGGGAGATGGATTGTTGGGTATAAATTGAAAAACTGTTGTATAAAGTTTGGATAACACCTGACCTAGCAGTTAGATGGAACAAAACAGATTTAGGAGACATTTTGGTACAACACCTAAAAATAAAATAAAATCAGCAAGCACAAAATCAAAGAGTTAGTGTACACATTCTATTTGGACAAAGGTCCACTGGACCTTGTTTTTACCTTGTTCAAATATTTTTGGAAAGGCAGATGTTCTCCAGAGAAAAGTGGGCTTGAACTATTTGTCCTAACTGCATTTTCTGGAAAGTGTCTACGTATCCTTTGATTTTAAGGGAGTTTCAGGAAAGAATATGCTTCCACCTAGAGGAATAATAGAAGATAATAGAATTGACCCTTGATATTAATACTTCAAGAACTGAGTAACTTTTTTACTTTGCTGGTCCCTTTTGTTTTTTCTTCACGTCCTGCCTAGCACAGGTATTTGTCTTCCTTTTTAGATAATATTTTATCAAGAAACAGTTTGTATCACTTAACAAGAAACACTGTATGCTTCAGGATGGGTGGGGCCACAGAATTGGGTTGAGGTGTGGATGTAGGCTGTCTTCTGGGCACATTCATTATCTAAGAGGCTCTCTGGTCCTGATGTGAACCTCTCTTTGCTACCCTGTAGCTACTCTACCTCTGCCTTGCAACAATACCTCAAATTTTCCTTAGGTAGTCAGCTCCCCAGTGTATATTTTGGATGGTTTACCTCAGTGCCCATTTCCAGGAGAGGGCTATGACCAGTGCACATCAATCACCCTATCATATTTTTTACTTCAGAGAGAATGATGTTCATTTTATAACTCTTAAGCCTAGCTGGAAATATAAGACTCCTTCTCTGATCGACTTTGTCTGAATGAGTATGTGAGGCTGGGAACTGCTATCACCACATGGGAAATGCTTAGATTTGCCCAGCGGAGCCTGAGCAGGGAGCCATCTACAGGAAGCAAACAAAAGAAATGGCTGAAACAATGTGTATACACCAATACTTTTTTTTTTTAAGGAAAGAAAAAACTAGTATGTAAGCCCAGGTGTCTGTTTTCAGAGCCTGTGCTATAAGAACTGTATGGTACTATTTTTTTCAAGAAGTTTGACTATTTTTCTTATGTCTAGATAGGCAAGAAGACAAACTCTGGACTATATCACTGATCCAGCAAAGAAAGTTTGGAACTTGAGAAGTCACAGCTTGTCTTAGTTGGGTTCACATGATATAGGAGGCATTTACTCAATTCTGCCACTGTAGTTGTAGGGCAAAAGCAGCTGTGGACAAAACAGAAATACATGGGTGTGGCTGCATTTCAACAAAACTTTCTTTATAGAAAGTGAGTTATAAGTAAAAAATTTAAATTTCATATAATTTCATATATTTAAGAATATTATTCTTTTAATTTTTTCAGGCATTAAAAAAATATATTAAAAAAATCATTCTTGGCATAAGGTCCTTACAAAAATAGGCAGTGGGCCAGATTGGGTCCCCTGGCCATAGTTTGCTTGTCACTGATCCAGGCAGTCCCCTTGGTTTTCATCTAAAAAAAGCATTTCTTTTATATCTGGTATTTTGCTGCAGAGTGAGAAATTTCTTATAGAAACTAGATTTTAGAGATGAACAACATAGTCCATATGCCTGGAGGACAAGAAGACTTTTCAAGAATGCTGCTAATTAACGACATTTTGGGTGGTAAAGAAGAGGAAAGGTCACTATTTCATTCTCAGCACATTCTTGAGAAGCATCGCCAACAGTGTCCACTTATGTCAAAGATTATACCCACCAGCTAGGACCCTCCATCTTTCCTTTTTGGTTTGCTTTGTTTTCTGTGTGTATATTCAGCTGATTTTCTGGGAATGTAAACTACTGAAATCAATTTAGTGCTCAACCATTATTATCCCCCTCTTTACTCTTCCCGCCATCTTACAGCTCTCTGCTTTCCTGCAAGGAAGATGTCAGGGCATTTTTATTGTATTGCTATTTACTCTTCAGCTCAATAGTTTCTTCAAAGCAGACACATCATTGACATTTAGCAGTATTAATCTCTGCCAGTGCAATATGCCTAATTGGTTTTAATGAAATAAAGAAGGAGAACTTTGTGGGAAAATTGGAAAAAGCTGCAATGAACTGAGATCTGTTTTCAGATATTTTCTAAAGTCAATGGCATTGACCAACAGAAAACAGAGTGCCTCTAAGTAACATTTAGTCCTCTACAAATTGTCAAGGTGGTATGTTACTGAAAATAGAGATAAAAATCATTTCCATTTTGAATTTCTTTATTTGAAAAGGATTCTGAATAGTCAGCCCAGAATTAACGTAAGCATGCTATTAATTTCTCTAATAAAAACCTCTTATATCTACATAAAGATGACCACTGACTGACTACCAATGAAGGCACACAAAAAATATGCAACAGCCAAAAGAAATCAGACCATGGTTCCTATGAAAATCATACTATAAACCTTCAAATCATGTACATGGCACATCTTACACATCCCTTTCCTCTTTGTCATGAGATTTATATTTATAGGGGATTGTTAAGTTTATATTCAGCAAGAGTTTACTACATTATTAAAATATCATCTGGATAAAAAAAGTGAAAGTTCAGAGAATTTAAAGTTAGTTCCACATAAACCACTTTTATACGATTAGTTGGCAGAGGTCTAAAATACCTGTGAGATGATAGGACAGATTCAGAATCACCTCAGTAGAAACATGGCTTAGTAAACCAAGCAGTAGAGTGTAATTGTGGGGAATCTGTATTCTAAAGCTGATTTTTCTATTGTCTCAATGAATCTAATTCCACTCTGTGCATAGGAAACAGGGTGATGTGGGGCACATAACTATACCACCAGAACTGCAAAAAAATAATGCAGATTAGCGAGTAACATTACCTTTCATCACCCCCTAGATACTAACCCCTCAGCCATGCAGACAGTATAAAGGCTGCTGTTGCCTGCATTCCAAAAATGCTTCAACTATGTCTGGAATGATGGGCCAGAAGGGTTGAGAACAAATAGTTTGATTCTTTGAGAGATAAAGTAAAATGTTTTTCTATGCAACTAACTAGAAGATAAATCTGAAATAACAACTTGGTAAATAAAAGTTTATTGATAAAACATATCCTTTATTGTAATTTCATCTTATACTTGTTTTATTTTTCCTCCATAATTAATGCATATTTTTTTAGGACAAACATTTATTAGACTGGGAGATTCATTGATTCACTGAGTATATATACTCATCATGAGAAACAGTTAGTCATACTCTCCTCATGTTTTTCCTCACCACAAAAGAAGAGTGTAAAACCCACTCAATACCAGGATGTTGACTTTTCTTCTTGGCATGCTCAAGACTTGGTCTTCACAAAACGGGTACCTGCGAGTACTGAGGAGAACCCACAAGCTCCTTTACACATTTGCCTAAAGAGAATAGGATGTTGCTATGGGCAGTCTGCAGGCCTACAGGCATGCTAATAAATCTATGGATTGCATGTTTTCACCTGATTCAAGCACCCTCTGTCCTGATATTTCTGAAGAGGACCTGGTCACTGCCATTGGCCAGTCTGATCCAACTAAAGGACTATAATTTGACATTGCTATCCTCTTTGTCCCTCATTGTAATTCTTTCAAATTCCTATCATATTATCTTTAGAGTACAAGTTCAATCTTGACTTCTATCCATTATCCTCTTGCTAGTGCAGGTATTTCACTATCCTACTTACAGAACTAACACTTCATCAATAAGTGGCTTAGAAAACCCACAAAAGCTTACACTACAAAAAATTGGTCAGTTTTGCTATTCCTTAGCCCAGATCATCGTGTTAGTAAAACCAGCAGCTGTGATGCATGGAATTTTAACTTGAGACTACTGGAATATGGAATAAGAATAAAAATAAGAGTATGACATAAAATTGTCCTTTTGACTTTTTAAAATCATCTAGAAACAACTTATACAATTTCAGTAACTATATCATACCTAATTGTAACACTCTTTTATATGCATATGATTCTTTATAATTAAAATTTTTTTCACATATATTTTCTTATCTGATTTCTACATCTGTTTCTATTGCATTTGTTCCTTTAGGAGAGATGTCTTCAAACACTATAAAGGTTTTAATCATGTGGTAAAAATATGCTAAGAATCTCTAATGAAATCTATTGTGAATGTGAATATAAATGCATTTGACAATTGCAAAATCAGTTAGTTCACTAAAATATAGTTTACATTTCCCAGGCTTTTTTGCATCTTAGAATTTTTAATCTCCCAAGAGTATCATTCTTTTATAAAAATGGCCAGAATGTTCATACCAACAACACTTATATCTACACCTCAATGCCTAAACTAAAAATAAATATGCATTTTGAGAGGAATAAAATGATCGTTAAATGTTTAGTGTAAATATCCAAAAATGACTCATTTTGTTCACTTAAGAATCTGATTACTCATGTACTGTCAATTCCAGAATATTTTATGAACACTTGGGCTGTTTGTGAACTAAAATAAAATTGCTGGAAATTGAAGGGGCCTTGGAGATTATTTCAAGCTAACCACTCATTTAGCAAAAAGGGAAACAGTGAGATGAGGTGACTTGCCCAAAGTTACATGGTCATCAAGTGGTAGAGTTAAGGTTTGAACACAGATCTTATTGACTTCCAAGACCCCAGAAAGCAACTATGGCAAAATTTTCACATGGAGCTTAACATAATAACCAATATGTGCCATGTGATGGCTTCTTTTTCTAGAACAACAACAAAAAGATTAAACTATCTCTAGGGTAAGTGTGTATCTAGTTGCTTCTTGAATGTTGTATCTAGACCTTTAAAGTAACACCTTTCTGCGTTGCTCTGATCCGACTCCTTCAGAAACCTTCATCCTTTATGAGTTATCCATTTTACCTTATTAACAGACTGTTCACTATAGAAGTGATTAGTTTCAACTTTTTACCAAGCAGACACTATGCAAAATATAAAGCCAAATAAGACAAGGGTTCTGATTCTACAAAAACTAATTAGCCAGAACATGAGGGGTTCCATGGAAATGACTCTGATTTTCCAAGAGCAGAGGGAGGTGAGGAGTGATCCACTTTCCTTCTTTTATCTCTTTAACCCCCAAGCATCTCCACTACATTAACATAAATAAAAGGTAGAAAAGTAGCAATATTTTTTCATTAGCTCCTACTTTCCTCAGATAGGAAGATGAAGTGACAAATGCCTTTCACGTGGAAAACAAGAACAAAAGGCAACCTGGGCTAGTTTAGAATCATCTTTTTGCATAGCCCCCATATCTCACGTTCTATGAATGAGTCTGGGACTCCCTTGTAGTGTTTTGAATTGCAACATTTCTTACTTTACCTTGACATGTTGAACCAGTGTAACATAGGTTTCTGACTCAGGCTTTCTAGCCAGCAAATTTAGTCTTCATGTATGGGCCAGGACACCTGTGCTGGCATGGGCTTGTCTGGCTGAACCATGGCTTATTCTTACCAAAAAAAAAAAATTGTTTTCTGTTGTAGGCTTGTATCCCACTATCAGTAGTGTCATCCTCTATTCTGCCAGCCTGAACATCACTACAAAATTAGATGTCCTCTTTTTCTTTTTTTTAATGTGTATTTATTTTTGAGAGAAAGAGAGAGAGAGAGCACACACACACACACACACGTGGGGTAGGGGCAGAGAGAGAGGGAAACACAGAATCTGAAGCAGACGCCAGTCTCTGAGCTGTCAGCACAGAGCTCGATGCACGACTCAAATTCATGAACCGTGAGATCGTGACCTGGACCAAAGTCAGATGCCTAATTGACTGAGCCACCCAGGCAGCCCAGATGTTCTCTTTATACCCACACTTTATACCCACACTTGTTTCTATCCATACCTAGGCTTATTGTGCTTTTTGGAGATTGTCCATGGGACCATGTGAATAACCATAAGGGTCAACCTCTCACAGAATACATCTGTTTTATGTAGGATTTTCCTGGAATCAGAGTCAGAGAAAAGAAGTTGGGTACAGGTTTATTGAATAGATGATCTTATGAAGCAGGAGAAAAGAGGTACACTTGACATGGAAGAAAGAAAACCCTAAATAAGTGTATGCATGGAGATTACTATTATGAAACAGGTTGGCTTGACTTTCTAAAACTTTCCAAGAAGCACAAAAATATTGTCATCCAGACTTGTTCACTTAAAAGATGGCAGAGATTAGGTAGGTTTTGTGGTACCAAGGAATTCTCCAAGTCAAGGGTGGAAAGATACATGTCCAGCTTTAGATGCATCAGTGTTAGGTGAATCTGAGCTTGTAGAAAGCCATCTACCATAGTTACAGCTAAAATCAGGGGTGGCCAAGGGACCATGAGGCAGGCCCCAGAGCTGCATAATCTCTCCTGGGCCCATTTTTTCCTCCCTTGCCAGTGGATCTTATTGCCAAAGGGCCTGCTATAATTACCCATAAGCCCACTTGTGATATGACATCAGACAAACCTAATACATACTTAGCTACTTCTATAAAATTGCTAAAATAACAGGTAAGATGGTAAGTGCTAGAGATTCCACCAAATGTCTATGAGAATAGTAATCCAAAAATGCATTTAAAAAAGAGAAACATGGTTACTTATTATTAAATATGTAAAATATTCAAATCCAACATGAATAAACTATATGAGAATGACAGGAGACGGCAAATATTCTATCTTAGGCAGTTAGTTGGCAGAATGGTCAATGCATTTGCTATGTATCAAATGACTGAAGCCAGAGGTGACAATGAGAGAGGAAAAAATAACTTGTCTTAAATTCGAGTACAAAACAGTAGCAGTAATCCCAAATGTTCAAATTTTTCTGAATTGGAGGAAGGTTGATTTGAAGAATAAATCTAGTTAATTCAAAAAAGATTCCATGAGGAAATTAAGCCTTTAATTGTTAAAGAAAAAAGGTATTGTCAAAAAAAGGGCTTGTTGGTTTATATGTTTACATTTTTTTTAATGTTTATTTATTTTTGAGACAGAGACAGAGACAGAGCGTGACTAGGTGAAGAGCAGAGAGAGAGGGAGACACAGAATCCAAAGTAGGGTCCAGGCTCTGAGCTGTCAGCAGAGAGCCCAACACGGGGTTCGAACCCATGAACCGTGAGATCATGACCTGAACCAAAGTCGGATACTTAACAGACTGAGCCACCCAGGTGCCCCAGGTTTATATGTTTAAATTTAAAAGAGACAAAAACATCACAGTACTAAATAGCTATTATTATTACCATGTACAACTAGGACCACTGAGCTTCAAAAAGGTAAAAAGATGCATGCAAGGTAACAGAATCAGAGTGTAGCAGAGATGTCTAATCCCAGCTTATCCAGGTTCTAAAGCCAATCAGTGTTCCCTGTACTACCCCAGACAGCAGCTCAAGCCTTCCAATGATGATACTTGTTACAGTGTGTTCTATGGCTACAAAAAATACTAGGTTTTTAAAATATATACAATTGAAATAGTTTGATTTTTTTCAAAATTTTTGAATAATTTAAATATTTTGTAAATGAAAGTCAAAGTTTTATCTTTGAATATAATAACTATATAGGCAAGAATTTAATTTTATGCCCTAGTGATATTCAAATTTTCGTTTTCAAACCAATATGAGATAAAAATTTAAAGACAGAAAAATGAGGGGAACCTGGCTGACTCAGTTGGTAGAGCATGCAACTCTGGATCTTTGGGGTTGTGAGTTCGAGCCCCATATTGGGTGTAGAGATTACTTAAAAATAAAATCTTTGGAAAGAAAGAAAGAAAGAAAGAAAGAAAGAAAGAAAGAAAGAGAAAGAAAGGTGAGATATGTATGTATTGGATGTTTAAGTATTCTAAAAATAGGAGGGAGGAGCCAAGATGGCAGAACAGCATGGAACTTTTTTGTGTGTCTCCTGTGCATGAAATGCAGCCAGACCAACACTAAACCATCCCACACACCTAGAAAACTGATCTGAGGATTAACACAACAGTCTGTACAACCTGAACAACAGAACTTATCAGGTACGCAGCACAGAGAAGTGAACTAGGAGAGAGAGAAGCTGCAGAGGGCAGGGAGCCACTTTTGCATGTGGAGAGAGGACAGAGATGGGGGAGAGTACAGGAAAAGTACCCCCTCCCCAAAGCAGCTGGAGAGAAAGTGGAAAAGTGGAATCAGCCACAAAGACTGAACTAAAAAGGGAGAAAGGAGAAAGGAGAAGGCTTATATTCTATTAAGACTATAAACAGGGGGAGAGCAGAGTCTGAAACTTTGCAGCACAATACCTGGCAGTGTCCTGTTAGGAAGGGCGAATCCCCAGGAGAAGAGTGGAGTCTGGGTTTCTTCAGGCCACACGGGGAAAGGCAGTTCCCCTGCTGGAAGAACACTTGGTAGAGGCTGTGTGGGTGTCCCAAAGGCAAGGCTCCAGTGGACCTGGGAAAACAACCACATTTGCTGGTGCTGCAGCAAGGTCACTAAGGGTGAAGCCTGGTGCCAGATGTATGCTATAATTTTCCATAATCCCTAAAATACTGCTGCTACACTATCTCGTGAACTTTTTCTGGGGCAGGCCGCAGTCTCTGGACATAGGCAGCAGCAAAGTCCCACAAACGTTCCTGGGTGCAGCCATCACCTGGCCATTGCTCAGTGGGACCCTCCTGCAAAGGGGCAGAATGGGTCAAAGCCACAGTCCCACAGAAGTAAGGGGTCAGGAAAAACAACCACATCTGAGACAAAACTGGAGGGAGGTGCTGCCTGGGGCTTAGTCACGGACTGTAAAAGTTGAGAGTGGATGGAAGCCGAAGAAAAGGATGAGTGCATGATGATTGCTGATCAGCAAGAACAGAGTTCCAATACTAGAGACTAGGTAGCTGGGTGACGCCATTTTCACTGCTCTCGTGCATGCACATACGCACCTACAAGTGCCATAACAATCCACCCCAGTTAGCTAAGCAGCTCCAGCTAGTGGAGAACACTAAGCCCTGCCCAACTGGGCCAACTTCACTCTTCAAGAACACAAGTCTCTCCATATGCTTAGTTTATGGAATATAAAGCACTTCATAGCTTGAGTTTCAGGGGAAAACAAAGTAATTTCAGTTGTGTTTCAGTCTGTTCCCTGGTCCGTCTAGTCAACTTTTTTTTTCTTTGTTCTCTTTTTTGTCTCTTTCCTTTTTCTTGGATAGAGAAAGAAAATACTCATGTTTATTTTTAATTATTATTAAAAATATTTTTCTTTAATTTTTCTACTATATTTTTTACTTTTGTGTAATTTTTTTCAAATTCTATTTTACTTCCATTATTTCATTTTAGTCTACTTCTGTGTGTTCTTTTTTTTCAAATTTTCAAACTGTTTCCCTTTTTTTCCTTTCTTTCCCCTTTTTTCTTTAAACTATCAAGCCCCTTTCAAGACCCAGACCAAAACATACCTAGGATCTAGCACCATTTATAAGATTTGTGTGTGTTTGATTTTGATTTTTTTTAATTTTAATATTTTTTAATTTTATTTTTTACCTTATTAATTGCTTTTCTCCCTTCAAAATGACAAAACAAAGGAATTCACCCCAAATGAAAGAGAAGGAAGAAATGACAGCCAGGAACTTAACCAACACAGATACAAGCAAGATGTCTGAACCAGAATTTAGAATCATGATAGTAAGAATACTAGCTAGAGTCGAAAGTAGATTAGAATCCCTTTCTGCAGAGATAAAAGAAGTAAAAGCTAGTCCACATGAAACAAAAAATGCTATAGCTGCATTGGATGCCCCAGCGACAAGGATGGATGAGGCAGAAACAGAGAATCAACGACATTGAGGACAAACTTATGGAGAATAATGAAGCAGAAAAAAAGAGGGATATTAAAGCAAAAGAGAATGACTTAAGAACTAGAGAACCAGTGACTCATTAAAAAGGAACAACATCAGAATCATAGGGGTACCAGAAGAGGAAGAGAGAGAAATAGGGGTAGATAGGTTATGTGAGCAAATCATAGCGGAAAACTTTCCTAACCTGGGAAAAGACACAGACATCAAAATCCAGGAAGTGTAGAGGACTCCCTTAGATTCAACAAAAAACAACCATCAACAAGGCATATCATAGTCAAATTCACAACATACTCAGGCAAGGAGAGATTCCTGAAAGCAGCAAGGGAATAAAAGTCCTTAACGTATAAGGTAAAACAGATCGGGTTTGCAGCAGACCTATCCACAGAAACTTGGCAAGCCAGAAAGGAGTGACAGAATATATTCAATGTGCTGAATCAGAAAAACATGTAGCCAGGAATTCTTTATCCAGCAAGGCTGTCATTCAAAATAAAGGAGAGATAAAAAGTTTCCCAGAAAAACAAAAATTAAAGGAGTTTGTGACCACTAAACCAGCCCTGCAAGAAATTTTAAGGGGGACTCTCTGAGGGAAGAAAAGATTAAGAAAGAAAGAAAGAAAGAAAGAAAGAAAGAAAGAAAGAAAGACTAGAAACGACCAGAGAACACCACTAGAAACTCCAACTCTACAAGCAACATAATGGCAATAAATTCATATCTTTCAGTACTCACTGTAAATGTCAATGGACTCAATGCTCCAATCAAAAGAGACAGGATAACAGAATGGATAAGAAAACAAGATCCATCTATATGCTGTTTATACAAGACCCACTTTTAGACCTAAAGACACCTTCATTTTGAAAGTAAGGGGATGGAGAACCATCTATCATGCTAATGGTCAACAAAAGAAAGCCGGAGTAGCCATATATATATATATATATATATATATATATATCAATCTGATAATATTTTAAAATTTATTTATATATATATTATATTATATTATATATATATTATATAAATTTATATATATATCAGACAATCTGATAATATTTTAAAATTTTAGTCTTTAGTCTTTCAAATAAAGACTGTATCAAGAGATGAAGAAGGGCATTATATCATAATCAAGGGGTCTATCCACCAAGAAGACCTAACAATTGTAAACATTTAGGCGCCAAATGTGGAGCACCCAAATATATAAATCAATTAATCACAAACATAAAGAAAGTCAATGATACTAATACCATAATAGGAGGGGACTTCAACACTCAATTCAACACTCAGCAATGGACAGATCATCTAATCAAAAAATCAACAAGGAAACAATGACTTTGAATGATACACTGGTCCAGATGGACTTAACAGATATATTCAGAACATTTCATCCTAAAGCAGCAAAATATACATTCTTCTCCAGCGCACATGGAACATTCTCCAAAATAGACCACATACTGGAAGACAAAACAGCCCTCAACAAGTACAAAAGATCAAGATCATACCATGCATACTTTCAGACCACAATGCTATGAAACTTGAAATCAATTGTAAGAAAAAATTTGGAAGGTAACAAATACTTGGAGACTAAAGAACATCCTACTAAAGAATAAATGGGCTAATCAAGAAGTTAAAGGGGAAATTAAAAATTTCATGGAAGCCAATAAAATAATAACACCACAACCCAAAACTTCGGGGATGCAGCAAAGGCAGTCATAAGAGGGAAGTAGATAGCAATCCAGGCCTTCCTAAAGAAGGAAGAAAGATCTCAGATAAACAACCTAACTTTACACCTTAAAGAGCTGGAAAAGGAACATCAAATAAAACCAAAAACCAGCAGAAGACAGGAAATAATAAAGATTGGAGCAGAAATTAATGTTATCGAAACCAAAAAATAGTACAACAATCAATGAAACCAGAAGCTGGTTCTTTGAAAGAATCAACAACTTGATAAATCATTTTTACATTTGATAAAAATGTAAAAGGAAAAGACCCAAATAAATAAAATTAAGAATTAAAGAGGAGAGATCACAACCAACACAGCAGAAATAAAAACAATAATAACAGAATATTATGAGAAATTATATGTCAATAAAATGGGCAATCTGGAAGAAATGGACAAATTCCTAGAAACATATACACTACCAAAACTGAAACACGAAGAAATAGAAAATTTGAACAGACCCATAACCAGTAAAGAAATCAAATTAGTAATCAAGAATCTCCCAAAAAACAAGAGTCCAGGGCCAGATGGATTTCCAGGGGAATTCTACCAAACATTTAAGGGAGAGTGAACACCTATTCTCTTGAAGCTGTTCCAAAAAATAGAAATGGAAGGAAAACTTCCAAACTCTTTCTATGATGCCAACATTACCTTGATTCCAAAACCAGACAGAGACCACACTAAAAAGGAAAACTATAGACCGATTTCCCTGATGGACATGGATGCAGAAATCCTCAACAAGATATTAGCCAACTGGATCCAATAATACATTAAAAAATATTCACCACAACCAAGTGGGATTTATATCTGGGATGCAGGGCTAGTACAATATCCACAAAAGAATCAACGTTATTCATCACATCAATAAAAGAAAGGACAAGAACCACATGATCCACTCAATAGATGCAAAGAAAGCACTTGACAAAATACAGCATCCTTTCTTGACAAAAACCCTCAAGAAAGTAGGGATAGAAGGATCATACCTCAAGATCATAAAAGCCATATATGGAAGACCCAACTCTAATATCATCTTCAACGGGGAAAAACTGAGATCTTTCCCCCTAAGGTCAGGAACGAGACAAGGATGTCCACTCTTGCCACTGCTATTCAACATAGTATTGGAAGTCTTAGCCTCAGCAATCAGACAATACAAAGAAATAAAAGGCATCCAAGTCAGCCAGGAGGAAGTCAAACTTTCACTCTTTGCAGATGACATGATATTGTATATGGAAAACCCAAAAGATTCTACCAAAAAACTGCTAGAACTGATTTGTGAATTCAGCCAAGTTGCAGGGTATAAAATCAATGCACAGAAATCGGTTGCATTCCTATACACCAACAATGAAGCAAAGAAAGAGAAATCAAAAAATCGATCCCATTTACATTTGCACCAAAAAACATAAAATACCTAGGAATAAATCTAACCAAAGAGGTAAAAAATCTATACACTGAAAACTATAGAAAGCTTAAGAAAGAAATTGAAGAGGACACAAAAAAAAAATGGAAAAAGATTCCATGCTCCTGGATAGGAAGTACAAATATTGTTAAAATGTCGGTACTACCCAAAGCAATCTACATACTCAATTCAATCCCTATCACAATAACACCAGCATTCTTCACAGAGCTAGTACAAACAATCCTAAAATTTATATGAAGCCAGAAAAGACCCAAAATAGCCAAAGCAATCTTGAAAAAGAAAACCAAAGCAGGAGGCATCACAATCCCGGACCTGAAGCTATACTATGAAGTTGTAATCATCAAGACAGTATGGCACTGGCACAAGAACAGACTCCCAGATCAATGGAACCAAATAGAGAATCCAGAAATGGACCCACAAACGTATGGCCAAGTAATCTTTGACAAAGCAGGAAAGAATATCCAATGGAATAAAGACAGTCTCTTCAACTACTGGTGCTGGGAAAACTGGACAGCAACATGCAGAAGAATCAACCTGGACCATTTTCTTATACCATACACAAAAATAAACTCAAAATGGATGAAAGACCTCAATGTAAGACAGGAAGCCATCAAAATCCTCAAGGAGAAAGCAAGCAAAAACCTCTTTGATCTTTGCCACAGCAACTTACTCAATACGTCTCTGGAGGCAAGGGAAACAAAAGCAAAAATGAACTACTGGGACCTCATCAAAATAAAAATCCTTCTGCACAGCAAAGGAAACAATCAGCAAAACTACAAGGCAACCAACAGAATGGGAGAAGATATTTGCAAATGACATATCAGGTAAAGGGTTACTATCGTAAATCTACAAAGAACTTATCAAACTCAACACCCAAAAAACAAATAATCCAGTGAAGAAATGGGCAAAAGACATGAATAGACGCTTCTCCAAAGAAGACACCCAGATGGCCCACCAACACATGAATAAATGCTCAACATCACTCATCATCAGTAAAATACAAATCAAAACCACAATGAGGTACCACCTTATGCCTGTCAGAATGACTAACATTAACAACTCAGGTGACAACAGGTATTGGTGAGGATGAGGAGAAAGAGGATCTCTTTTGCATTGTTGGTGGGAATGCAAGCTGGAGCAGCCACTCTGGAAAACAATGTGGAGGTTCCTCAAAAAATTAAAAATAGAACTATCCTACAACCCAGAAATTGCACTATTAGGTATTTATCCAAGGGATACATGTGTGCTGTTTCAAGGGGACACAAGCACCCCAATGTTTATAGCAGTACTATCAACAATAGCCAAAGTATGGAAAGAACCCAAATGTCTATCAATGGATGAATGGATAAAGAAGATGTGGTATATATACACAATGGAGTATTACTCGTCAATAAAAAAAAAATGAAATCTTGCCATTTGTAACAACATGGATGAAACTAGAAGGTATTATGCCAAGTGAAATTAGAGAAAGACAAAAATCATATGACTTCACTCATATGAGGACTTTAAGACACAGAACAGATGAACATAAGGGAAAGGAAGCAAAAATAACATAAAACAGGGAGGGGGACAAAGCATAGAGACTTAAATATGGAGAACAAACAGAGGGTTACTGGAAGGGTTGGGGGAGGGGGAATGGACTAAATGGGTAGGGGGCATTAGGGAATCTACTCCTAAAATCACTGTTGCACTATATGCTAACTAATTTGAATGTAAATTTAAAAAATTAAATTTAAAAAAGTTTAAAAAATTTCTAAAAATAGATGAAACTTTGTGGAGAGGTTACTTTTAGACAACAGGCTTGAGCAATGGAAACTTGATAAGGCAAAAGGGCAAAAGGGCCCACAACGACTCCCTGGCTGAATACAGACAAACCCATCAGGTGACTCACCTCAAAATATCCAAAGACCCTAACTAACCAGTGGGCTACTTACAACTAGGCACAGTTACCCAAAAAGGGGAAATTCCATACATCATCATATCTCCTCATCTTCCCCCTTTCAAGACAGCCCCCCACGAACTGCCTCTTTGCAGAAAGCACCTCCTTTGCCGTCCTGCCTACCACTCCCTTGTGGTGTATTCAATAAACTTCTATCTCCTTTGTTGTATCTCAGTTGAATCCTTTTACTGCCCATGCTATGGGCCTCCACCCTATCATTGCCACACATCTGGGGACCACCATCTGATTGAGAGAGTCACCACACCTTGTATACTGCTAATAATTTCAATAACTTCAGTCATAAGAAGTTTAAAATAAATACTTTTAAATCAAATTATAATATTTGTAATATATATTATGTCTGGCACATTTTGCTTCGTATGGTCTTGTAATACTAAGCAGGAATATTTTCAAGATAAGGATCATGTCAAGGTGGTCAATATGGTTTAAATGAAAAGAAAAACTTTGGGAGACTACACAAAATGGATTAAAATGGAAAAGGAAATAAAACAAGAGAGTTTTGGTAATCTGGGTAATCTGTAAGAAAAAAAAGGATTCTGCCAACATTCTGAACATTAAGAGTATAAAACTCTTAATTAAGAGTTAATCATGATAGGAAAAGAAATTATTAGAACTATGATGGTAAGTTAAAGATCTAGGATTGATGACTACAAGAAAAAAAAATTCTTCTACAAATTATGAGAAAGGAAATGAGTTATTGGAAGTATAGAGAGAGATCTATGATTAGTTCAAAGTCTGCTAACAAAAGAGGTCATCTTATCTATGTCACTCCTTTAGATGTGCTGAATAACATACTGCCATTCCAAATACATTTAATTAAATAAATTGGATAAATATTACAAAATATGCGCTAGACATCCCAACTTGGACAAAGTAGGGATTCAGATGTGTCTGAACATGTCTCCTGAACCGGTAATTGAGACAGAAGAAGACAATTTGAATGACTGGTTTTAGCAATAAGCAGAAAATGGTTTTATTCAAGTGGGGACTAGAGGAAAAGATAGTACCCTGCCAATGTTCAATGCCTCTTCCTCTTTCTTAATGTAGAGATTTGTGTCTGAACCAGAGACTCAGCTGAAGTAAAACAAGCTTTTTTCCCCAAAGGTTGCTCAGAATCAGGGACACACACTGGACAAGAGTCCTCCTCTATAAAGAACACACCAGGCTTTTAAGCCAGGGCATGTAGATATGAGGATGAAGCTTTTAACAATATGTTAGGATTAGGTTTAGTTGCAAGTAACAGAAAACCAGACAATAGATCAACAAGATTCTTATCACACAAAAATAAATGTAAAAAGGTAGGCAGTTGCTGGTGGCATTTCAACTGCTCTGAGATGCCATCCATGACTCAGGACCTTCATCTTTTGCTTCACCATCATCAATGTACAGCTATTCATCTGCATGCCTGTTGCCTCATGGTCACAGAGAGGATGCCGCATCATGAGGCATCATATTCATGTTCAGTCTCATTCAATCATTTTACAAAGAAAGAAAAAGACATTGTAAGAACCCCTTACCTACCACCATCACCACCATATGGTTTTTCTCCCTTTGGGAACAGAACCATGGCACAGGCTTACATCAAGCTGCAAGAAAGATTTTCTACCCTCTGCCATAAAAAGTGAAAAAAGATAAGCCTTCAGTTACATCAGTTAATCACTTGATAAATATTTTGTGGACTGTTTGGCAGGATTAGAATGTTTGAATTTGTTCTGATATTAAAAGTTTGCTGTTTTATTTTCATAGGCATACGAGGAGAGTGAAATGGGAATGCTTTCTCTCTTTTTGAAGTTTAATTTTGAAACTCTCAAAGAAAGTCAAAGTCATTTTCAATTGCTAATGATTCAGATCTGGGTTTGATGAGCCTTCAAGATTATCATGAAAGAACTAGACGACATTTGAGTTTGAGAAGAAATGAAATGTGAGAGTTCCTCTGAAGGAAACCAGGAAGGAGAAAGAAAGATTTCTCTAAAAGTCAATGGAGGGCAGAGAAGTAGAGGAGGGGAGAACAGGTTTGAAATGAGACCAACTGATCAGCAACGTTTCTAAGAAGGGAAGGGCCTATCCAGGGCAAATAATGGGCAGATGTAAAAATAATGGTGAACATAAAACAGGAGCTATAGTTCCCACAAGTCATCTGGAAACTGATTCACTCAGAGAATGTCTAGCTTTCATTGAGGAAATAATTTCATAGGATGATTATTAATCAAATAAAAAATATCAAAGTGAAAATAAAAATGTGTTAAAGGAAATGCAAGTCAATGTCAAAAAAAAATCAAAGAGGAAGCTGAAAAGAGTCTCTGAATAAGAGAACAGAAGGCTCTCTAAAGGAGGAATAATTATCACAAAATGTCCAGAATGAAAAACAGAGGAAAATGAGTTTTCTAAATTGTCATGAATTACATTATTTGATATAGAATTAGAATAAAGAAAACAGAACTAAAACAAAGAAAAAATAATGAACTTAGATAATTACCTCTTCTTTGAGGTTTTTAATAAAAGAGCACAACCCCATTCTCTAGAGTTAATATTTCTATTCTGTTTTAATTGCGTTAAAACAGTTCTCTGGAATTCACAATATATTTTTACAGACTATGAAATTTCAAGATTTTTCAGGTACTGAGTTTCTCTTTATCTCTTCCACTTCTAAAAATTCTCATTTTTCTCTTATGTGTTTTTTAATCATGCATATAAAATAAAATTTATTTATGCTAAAACTTGGGTAGCAAGAACTGCCATTTCTTTTAAATAATATTCTCACCCACAGACATTTAAGAAACATGATTTTGTAAGCATCTGATATCTTTAAGTCATTTATTCATTTTCTCTCTCTGCCTCTACTTGTTTTTTAAGATTGTCACAATTCATCTAAGAATGTTCCCATCCTCAAAGTCTGAACCTACCTGTTTCGTCAGGCTTATCTCTCATTATCTCATGAGGACTTCTGAGTGGAGGCAGGGTGTCATGGGGTGGTTACCGGGCCCTAATTTTTTTCTAAGATTGGTGGTTACTTTTTTAATCATAATTATAAGGCAAATGATTATATCTTACTCCATTACATCTTTTTAGGCAAATATTGGGAAAAAACAGTTCATTTTTTCCTTAATCCTCTAGTCTCATAGATCTCATCACATCATTGAGTCTGCTACTTCTGTTTTTATACTTTTTATTTAGCACTCAACCTACTGTTGCCTGTTTTCCAATGCCGATGCTCAGTACCACAAAACAAACAAAGAGAGGCCAGACAGCAGGAATAGCATATGTGAGCACGCGGGCACACACACACACACACACACACACACACACACACACCGGGAATTCTTGAAAAAAGGCAATGTTAACAATAAAACTGGAAAAGTCACACAGATGGAAAAATAATTTGCAGTATCTGGTCCATCTTCTGGTCAGCCATAATATCCAGATATTCTGAACATTTTTACTTATGGAGATAATCTTATTTTCTTTATTTTTGACCCTTTAAAATATTTCTACTTGCACACCGATATATAAAACCTAACATTTCTATACAGAAATTATTTCCTCAATCCCAATTATAAAACCTCTTTACTTCCCTAAGATTTCTTCCATTATTAGTACTATTGAAATGTTCACAGTTTCAAAGAATTGAAACAATGACTCATTTATTTCAACCTCTTCTGCCTCAGATATGTCTTGTGTCTATGCATTTCTTTTTTTATTCCTGCCATCATATGTTTGGTTTCCCTCCTAAATGCTCTATGATTAAAGCTGTTGGATTAGTCAGCTTCTTCCACTTCTGATTATGTCACAATCGTTTATTTTGACTTTTACACTGACTTCAATTTACCTTTAAAACTAAGCTGAAACCCCTAATCATGGACACCCAGTTGACTGCACCCTAGCCTCCTTCAGATGTACATTTATATTTACATATTTTTTTATACCACAGTTGATTTTTCCCTACATGCATCTTAGAAGGGCATCACAAATTCTGAGACAAATAAATCAAAATCTGACTCCCTACTTATGTACAAAAGATAACCCTTCCAGTTCTCCACTAAATTTTCTTATCTACTTTTACAAAGTCACTTCTTTCATAAAACTTTCTCAATTTAATGCTAATTCCTTAAGTTAATACAACTGGCTAACAAACTGTATTTTTGTAGTGACCAGAATAATTAGTTGTTATATACTGGAGCTAAAGACCACACTTATGCAGAGTGAGGGCTTATCATGAATTGTGATATTTTTACATTTTTATCCACAAAACCATTTGGTTAAATGAGATCTATGCTAATTATAGCCTTTGAATATGTGTTCATATATCTGTGCACATGTTTAAATTTCAGAAATCTTGAATTTCACATCAGGAGGCCAGACTCAACAGATGTTGCCATATGTTAATACCTCTTTTTGATGCAGAAGGTGTTAATTAAACAAATAATTCATATTAGGAATGCTTAAATTTAAAACATCACAATGAGGGGCGTCTGGGTGGCTCAGTCGGATACACATCTGACTTCGGCTCAGGTCATGATGTCTCTTCAGTTCATGAGTTCAAGCCCCACATCAGGCTCTGTGCTGACAGCTCAGAGCCTGGAGCCTGCTTCGGATTCTGTGTCTCCTTCTTTCTCTACCCCTTCCTTGCTCATGCTCTGTCTTTCTCTCTCAAAATTAAATAAACATAAAAAAAAATCACAGCGAATTAATCTGTTGTGCCCTCTGTGTGATGGCTGCTAGCCAGGATGGGTTTTTAGTCACAACATACATGCTGATACCTCCAGTGTCATATGTATAAATGTGTAAAGTAGAACATCCAATACATTATTAACTACTTCCACATCAGGAGAGGTTGCAAATTTGCCAAAGAAGTAAATTTCATGGAAAATTTATAGGAGATGTTTGTAATAGACATAACAGAGGACTACACTATTCTCAATTAAGCCCAGGTAGTGTTGCCCTAGATCCATTAACATGTGTTACAGAGGTAAAACCACTGGACTTTGAGACTTATAAGAAGTGGGCAGGGAAAGGGAGATACTTTAAAGTCTACTCTGAGGCCCAGAGAAATTTTTGAATAAAAGGATCAACTTTCGTACTGAAACATTCCTACCATTCCAGTTCAAGTGTCCTGGTCAAACTCTAACTCAGACTAAGTTTCTCAAGAAATAAAGCTGTTGCAAAAGTGGGAAAGAATGAGCTATGATTTTAGGAAATCAAATCTGCATTTAGGAGAGTAAAGTGTAAGACATCAAGAAATAGTGCAAGTTGTCATAAGCAAGCATGGAATAAAAAAATGGCAGGTTTGCAAAAACAGTACAAAGAAAGTGACTTTAGTGGGTAGCAAATGGAGGAGAATCCCCAGGGTAAGAGGTGAATAGAGAGAATGCTGTTTTTGGATTTCCTGTGACCTAGTTCATAAGCGAGGTGATGAGTATGGAGGTGGAACGACTCAGTGACCAAATTTTTTCCTAGCTCAGACCCTCCTTCTCTCAATACAGAAGTCAAAAACTCCATTTTTCCAGCCTCCTTCCATGTCTTTAACCATTCGACTTTTCAAACTGACTCTAGAATAATTGTTCTTAAAAATAACTGTATTGTTATTTTTCTTCTTAAATCATATTTTGATACTTCCCTATTGCTAGCAAGAATAAGTTAATCACTCTTAATATTGTACTTATGGGTATTCAAATTTGGCCTCACAGAATACTGGCTGTAGTGAAAGAATACATCAGTGCTCAAATCCATATTCCAAAATGGAGTCTAAAAATGTAATCTTGAGACTCATCTCAAAGGGTTTTGTAATATTGTGAAGATTAAACGAGCTAACATATAAAGCATTTATAGCAATTCTGGACATAGTATTTAATAAGAAAAGTTAGCCATATATCGTGAGCCCCTAAAACATGAAGGTACTTTTCCTATTGAACCTTCTAGGCATCATCATTTCTATGGGCTTTCCAAACTTTTTACCACATTAACCATAGGAAGTTGTAAATGTGGCAGTTTTCCTACTAACCTATGAAGTAGAGATCATGGCTTTTTCATTTTTTATTCTCATCTCCTGACCCCATTTCTTTCACATAGTCAGGGCTTAATAAACATTTAAAAATATGCATTGAAAAGAATATCTTAAAAAAAGGTTAAAAACCATGCAGTTAGATAAATTTAGAGCTGGTGCTGCTTAATTAATCTCTGTCAGCCTGTAGGAATGCCTCTACTGATAACACCACAGGTTTCTGAATTGAGTCTATCGTCATCAAAATTGTGATCCAAACACAAAAAGGAAGAATAGTTACAATGCCAGATGGTGAATAAAGTATATTATAAACTAGAATAACCAACTCAAGACAAAACAAATCAATGTAACATGGATACATTGATATACAATGTATCTCCATTCAAGGATTTTTAAAAAGATATACCTAAGAGAGATTTAGCTTCAAATAAATTCACTGAAAAAATTTATGGGAATTTTAGTTGACCACAAACAGTATGAGGGTCTCTTGTTAGATCTCATTACAGAAAACCTTAGGGACATGATAAAGTCCTTACAGCAAGGAGGCAAATATCCATTATATTAATTATTGATCTCTAGTCCACAGAATCATCTTGGAAAAAATGGAAAACTAAAGTGAGTTTAGATTTAAATATTCTAAGAACCTGGAACCTAGTGTAACAGCAACAAAAGATTTTTTTTCCTCTGAGTAAGCACTTTATATTTTTATAGCGTATTATTATTCTTGTTATTGTTATTAATATGGAAGCTTTAGTGGTAGTATTTGTGATATCCATTTTATTACATTAACTTTAAGATATAGCAAAAATGGTTGATTACTAATTTTTCTTGAGTTATACCTCAGTGTAATAGGTTTTCTATAAAAACTTTCCTTAACTCCAATGGCAATATTATTTATTTTCCTAAAAGCAACTTAAGACTAGAAAATTTTCAACTTATAAATGCAGATTGCTTTTCTAGACTATCATACTACACAAAAATTTAGAAACCATAAGGTTCAGAATCTTGAAATCGCTACTGAACCAAAATTAAGCTGTTATTTTCTTAGGAGGTATTTGCACATATAATCAAGGATGAAATCTAATTACATATTCTAAATGAGCTTTCCTGATATTCCATTATTAAATCAGTATTCTAAGCTTATTGGAGTTTTTTTTATAACCATCTGTTGTGAAAATAAAAACAAAAGAGAACAATGCTTCATTTTTGATTCTTAACTGTGTATTTAATCTACATATCTTTTGTAACCATTGGTACTAGCACTGCCTTGATCTTTTTCATTCTATAACATTACACTACCTACCAGAATAACCCCTGGACTAGAGCATGAATGAGCTTCATTTACTGCAGGATATCTAGGTCTAGTGCAATTACAGGCACAAAACATGTGTAAATGTTTATTGACTGCATAAGAAAAGGGAAGTAATGAATATCTTCTATAGGTCTCTCCAAATTTAATCTCTACATTTTTCTACCTTGCTTTCCATCCAATGCCCTCTGGTTATGGGATCAGTCAACAGCGATCCCTGAAGAGGAATTTGGGGAAGAAAAGGTAGCTATTTCAGGAAATTCATTCTCCTGGTTCTCTCCTGGGAGTTTGCCTCTGACTGGCCATGTTCCTTTGACTGGTCCTTACAAGAGATGAGCTCCACAAAAGTTTCTATCCTTGGCATTCTGACTTTTGGGACTAGCAATTAATGGTCTAAATTTGATGATGTTTGCCGTTTATATCAGTAACATCAAGTTCATTTTCTATTAGATATATAGATACGTAGAAAATTGAAAATTGAACTAACAGCAATATAATCCTGGTTTTGGAAACAATACAGATATTATATTAGATCTCCTTATATACAAATATAACAGCACGTACACACTGGGATAAAATTGGATTGACTGAAATTGTCAATGCGAGATGCTTTTTACAGGGACTTAGTTGTATATATGTATCCCCTAGGAATAAAGGTAAGCATTGGCAGGAGATAGCTGATCTGGGATTTTGGATTTTGTCCATCTTCCTTTCTCAATAACACAACTAACATCTGGTAAAATTTGGCAGAAGTGAAGTGAATATATGCACAGGGGACAATTGATATTGGCTGTGGGGGAGGAACAAGCTAACAAAGAAACCTCAGATAGCAAGAACAGATGTACTTCCCATTGGCCAAATCCCGAATGGAGAAAGCAAACTCCCTGAACTGGGAGATGTTCTGGTTTGGTTCCCCCAGTTAGAGAGAAACTAGAAGTGATAGAAAAATGAATCAAAGACTGGTTAGAGAAGTCTAGACATGATAAAATGCAAAAACATTCTATTTGCCTTATCCAATATTGATGGTAGACATGGTCTTATATTCTTATATTCTTATATTCTTATTTTTCAGTTGGGGTTGAGTAACTTACAGATTCTGACTGTAAGTCAAAGTTGTTAATCTTTTCTGTAAGGAACAAGACAGTAAAAATATTAGCTTTCTGAGCCGAGACAAAATTAAGAATACTATGAAGTTGCCTATGAGAGAAAACCACTTCCACAGACTTTCAATTGATTGAATTTGAAATAGAATAGTAAATAATAACAAGAATTGAGTAAAATTTTTGTAATAAAATTCATCAAATGAGAAGAATGTATTTCCTTTTTGGGGAAGGGGAAACAATTTGATTAATTGGGATTCAAAGTTAATTCTCTATCATCATGGTAGAAACACGGTCTTATTCTCCTAGTCTTTCCTTCCTTCTCTGAAACTTCACCCTAGGACTAACACCAAAATGTGTTTCCTGCATCTTTCTTATTTGCATTAACAGACTGCCCTCATGGTGTTGGGTAACTTTTCATAACCAGGTTAAAACACAGGTTCTGTATTAAGATTCTGAGCTTCAATACAGCTGGACTACTCACAGCCTGTACTATCTTTAAATACTTGCCTAACCTCTCAAAGTTTCAATTCCCTCATCTAAAAATTAGTTATAGTGCCTGCTCTAGAGATTTGTTGTTAAATGAGCCAACTAATGCAAATATTTAGAACATTGTATAGCATATTACAAAGCAGTCAATATAAATTATTCTGGTATTTTTCAACCATATAAAAATGTAAAACCATTCTTAGCTCAGAATCCATACAAAAACAGCCATAGGGACAGATTCAGCCCACAGGCTAGAGCTTGTGGACTCCTGCTTTAAGTGATATTTAACACCATCTGTCTTACTCTCTACTTTTTAGACATTGAGACCTGTTTAACTTCCATCCTCCCAGTGCAATTGAGATTCAACAGTAGGATATAAGTAATACTTCCCCAACCACATGGGGGTTGGTTCATTTTTTTTCTTTCATCAGAATAATTTTAGTCTAAAATTCTGTTCAGAGACTTTGAAATAATAGTAAAAAAAAAACCTTTTTTTTTTCTGTTATCCATTGCCATTCACTAAATATAACCATCATTCATATCTTTCCTATCACTTTCTTTCCCGGATTAGTCCATACACCTAGCTCCCTGGTTTATTTTCCTACCTCAGTGTGAACCCTCTTTCTCATATCAAATAAATTCTATAAAGCCAATAGCCATACCTTCTTTCTACTAGTAGTCCACTGCCATTCCCAGATCATGGCATCACACTGTTCCTCAAAAATTATTCCTTCTTTAATGTCCTTACAATCAATCTATTCCACTCTCTGTCGAATTCCTACATATTCATTACCAACTTTGATGCCTGGTTTACCATACGCTTCACCACTCCAATGCTTGCAGATTTCTTGAAGGCTTTTAATCCCCTTGTATCTGACTCACTCAACAAACTAACCCCAGAGATCCTTTACCTCTTTAATGTTAATTGTCGTGCCTTTTGTTCAACTTTATCCCTTTACTTATGAACATCCCAACTCTAAAAAATACACTGATTTCACACTCTTGCATTATTCCTTATTAAGAATATTTATTCAGTGATACAACAAAGGTAATGATTCAGAACATTATGCAAACCTATTACCTGGGTCTTATCCAAGTCTGGAGGAAGCTATACCTAAGCTGTCTTGAGAAACATGAGTAAAGCTAAAGAGGTGGCATGAGGAGAAACATGAGTAAAGTAAAGAGGTGGCAGAAAAGGAGAATTTCAGAAAGAGAAAAACATATATAACTTCGCTGAAGCAAGAAAGAGAGCCCAGTCATAGAAGTTGTACATATGGAGAAGTTATGAGATCTGGCTTGAGATGATGACAGAGACCAAATCTGATTAGATTTCAAAAATATCAGGGCGCCTGGGTGGCTCAGTCGGTTAAGTGTCCAACTTCAGCTCAGGTCGTGATCTCACGCTCCGTGAGTTTGAGCCTTGCATGGGGCTCTGTGCTGATAGCTCAGAGCCTGGAACCTGCTTTGGATTCTGTCTCCCTTTCTCTCACTCTAGAAAACAAACATGAAAAGAAAAAAAATGTAATGTCTAGTTATGTTCCTGAAAGGTCATTTGGCTTCAGTGTGAATTAATGAGCAAGAGTTGGAGAAAACATAAAGATATTCTGTAGAATAGGGAAAGAATGTGGCAGCATTAGACTCATGGCAGAAAGTGGCAGGGGAATTTATGGCAGTGGGAATAAGAGTAGTGGAGAGTTCTGAGAAAATAATTATAAGGAAAAATCATGGAGCTAGGTAATTTAGTGGCTGTGAGGAGTGAAGAAGAATGAGATGTAAGTCTTACAAGCAGATTTATGGCTTGAGCTGATAGGTAAGTAATGGTGCCACGTGTGGGAGGTAAGGTACAATAAAAGGGGAGCATCTCTGGGAGCAAGAGAGCAACTGCTCACAATTTTAAAGTAAATACTAGAAACTCAAATAGACAATTTAGAAGGATGGGCTGGGGAAATATATTCGATGGTCTTCAGGATATAGATGATAGTTGAAACAAATATGAGGCTCAAGTCAGATATCATCATAAATCCTTTTGCCTATCCTCTCTGCATTTCATATTCCATTATTAAGCCAAATCCACTCCATTCCCTAAATATTTCTTTTATCCATCTTTTTCTTTCATCAGATTTCAGTGCACTGGTACAGACATCTGTCACCTCTCTACAGGGCTATCAGAATCACACCTCACTCCTCAGACTCACCCTTGTTCAATCTACCTATCCACACTGTCATCAGAGAGATCAATCACATGATTAAGTTAACCACATTCCTCACCTGCTCAAAATTTTTCAATTGCCTCTATTTCCATGAAAAGTGAAATTTATATTTCTTGCTCAACATGCACTGCCCTGTATCATTTAGACTATAGTACTTACCAAAACATTCCAAGTTCCTTCAGCTATGTACTTGTGTTTGCTGTCTTCTGCCTAAAGGACATCTTCCCAATATTCAAGCCTCAATAGGAAAAAAGCATTTTCTGCTTAAACAAAGGTGCTTCTCTTGTGGTCCCACTGACCTTTTCACTTCTCCTTGTTGGTGTCTCCATTTGCTTTTCAATCTACCCACTATGCAATAAATAATTTGAAGACAAAGTCTGTATCTTTGCATTTTTTGGATCTACAATGCCTAGTAGAGGCTGTGAGTAGGCATTCAAAAAATTAGTTTTAAATGAATGGAAGTTCACATTTTAGGATGGATACCCTTTTTTATTGCACATCAATATCAAAATACCATAGCATGTTATATTGTAAGCTCAATTTTTGGAAAATTATCATAATTTCTATGTGAAATTTTATTTGTAAGAATTAAAACATAATGACCTAATTTATATTGGGTCTATGAATCTAAGTTTAGATGGGCTAACTTTAAATAACATACTCTCTACCAAGATAGAATATTGTATACTTTCTCTAAATTGCTAAAATACAAAGTACCTGAGAACACGAAGCGGTATATGAGGAAAATGCCACATAGGAACACAATATGGAGAGATTTCAAAATGAAATCACAGTTGGGTACAGCGTGAATGGATTTCACAGTCTACATTCTAATTATATTGTGCACTTCACTAATGGCTGTGTCCCCAGAGGGCCTCCTGGGGATCACCTGGAGGATTTTATTCAGCCCTGAGTGAATATTAATGTAGTGAAAAGGTAGTGAATTCACAGTACTACCTATTTGGAGATAAAAGAGAGAGAACATAACATTCTCCTCTAATGGACATCGGACACACTCTTGACATGTCACCCTAACAAGTGAATAATTCAATCTCCCATTTCTCTCGTTCTTCAGCTGCAGCATGTATTTTCAAATTGAACTGGCTTAAAGAATTACTTGGCACACCAAAAAAGCTTTTTGGGCCCTCTCCTCTGAGTTTTTCAGAAGAACATATTACAGAACTACATATGTGTTGGAGTCATTTTTTCATGAGAAAAGGCTGTTTGGACCGTGATCTTGATGTTCAAAGAAACTAATATTAAAATGAATTTGTAACTCACTGTACTCTCAGAAGGATACAGTTGAGTCACATGAAACTGCCAATTGTTGAGGATTTTTGAACTATGAAATGACAACTTCATATGGTTTAATCTAAATGTTTCTAGAGGAAACTTACAATAATAGCAATCTTATTAGTTTGCCTGGCCTAAGAACTTATATTCAGAATATTTCAGTTTCATATTAGTAAAACAGCATAGAAAACCAAGTACAAATCCTAACTAGAAACAACTTTGGTGCTTGTGAGGAGTATCAAATATTTCCAACTATTCAAATATATTTTAAAGATCAATCGTCCTCCCTTAACTAAAAGGTGTGATTCATATGTTTTATTGAATCTTAAGTACTATATTCCTGAACTTCAACATATTTAAGGGGCAAATACTATGAATTTTTACAAATCCCAAGGAGTTGTTCCAAGTTTCAGGGAAATTTAGGGAATCTAGGGTACAAATATTTCTTCTTCCAGGATTTGGATAAACAGCATGAATTAAAATAAGAGCATCATGCTTGGCAACTCATCTTAATCTCATAGGTAAGATTAACTAAAAAGGAGATAAAATAATTTCTTCTTTCTTGGTACTCGTTTCAAAAGAAAGCAAAGGTTGGGGTTCCTGGGTGGCTCAGTCAGTTAAGCAACTGACTCTTGATTTCTATTCAGGTCATGATCTCACAGTGCGTGAGATTGAGTCCCACATCAGGCTTTGCACAGACAGCATAGAACCTGCTTGGGATTCTCTCTCCTCCTCTCTCTCTGCTCCTCCCCCTCAAATAAATAAATAAACAAAACAAAACAAAAAAATCAAAGGTCAGTTTCAATCAACTGACCATTTACAATCCTCTACTTTTTCCACTGAGTCTCTTTAAATACTGCAAGTTAGAAAAAACTTTTCAGTACATAAAAATATTAGAATGAAACCTTTCTAAATCTAATTTATTAGCATCCTCTATCAAAATATTATTGTGATTTGCCAACTTTGTTAGCTCTGTCACTGTCTGTGAAGCAGTGAGGAAAATTGTGTGGAGAAGATTGGCATATACACATTTTCAAAGAATAAAGATCTGAAACAGAATTGGATTCTTCACTGTTTCTGTCATAGAAGATACGAATTATTATCTCTATTAATTGACACAATTACACATGTATTTTCTCTTGTAATAACAGGATGGGAGGACTTCAGACTAATTCTAGGGTGAGCAAATTTCATTCTCTTTTCAAGTAATGCATAGCCTCAAGAGCACATGGATTCTCACAGAAGGTTCATGTATGCATTGTCTTGAGAACTTTATCAGCCCATCCAACAACTGCAGATTGCTGACCCCATGATGCAGGGCCCATTTCTTAAGTCGTCAGCAATCTTTCCTCCCAGTCCTGAACAAAGGCACAGCTCCAAATAATAACCATGCATAGAATATAAGGGAAAAGAGGGAAAAAATGTAAAAATAAATCCTGAAATCAAAGGTTCCTAGTGCTTCAGTTTCACTGATTAGGTGGGATTTGGGAAGGGTAGTTTAGGGTTGTTTTTTTCTCCCTGCCTTTACAGTTCTACAATCACAATGGCCCTCTGGTGAGATGCTAAATTAAGAGGCATTTTGTTTGTATTGTTAGCAGCTAGATCGAAACAGTCACCGAGAAATGTTTTATTATGGTGAGGAAAGGACTCTTTTAATAAGGCTCTTAGGAGACTGAGTTTTAATGACGCTTAACACAATGTTTTAAACCACACACCACATCTACATGTTATTTCTTGTTAAATGCTGGTTATTAAACAGCAGGCTGGCTCCAGATTGCCTGCAGAGGGTAGTTAGGGTTGGCTGATACATCTCTGACAATTTGAATAGTTGATGGAGTGACAAGTGCTGTTTGCATTTAAAGGATTTTGCATTTTAACATCTGCACGGTGCAACAGTATATATTATTACCCAATGTACTTCTGCACAATATGTTGAAGGGTTAAAGCCAATTAGGCACAATTGTAAGTTTCAATTTCTTCTAGAATTCTGTGCCCTCATCCAAACTTAACATGCTTAAGTCGGAATGATTTCCCTCACTACTTAACCCAGGGATCTCTGCAGTGAATTGCTGTTCAAAACTGCAGACCAGAGAACAAGTAAGGGAAATGAAGAACAGAATGTGCCCCAAGGAAAGATGTAAGAAATAAAGCCATACGTGTTGAGAACTAGGTTTTTTAACCATTTAAAAGCTTAGCGTTTTAAAATTAAAAATCAGGCACTACATCATTTTTGTAGAACCTGGACTTTGGCCACCATTAATCTCACAGCTGTCTTGCTCCAGTCTTCTCCACCCCATGGAGAACCAGTTATCATCTGGGTCAAGGCCACTGCTTGATGCCAAGGAACCAAGGTGTGCGGTTTTCAGATGTTAACTCTCAGCATTAAATGTGCTTTTCCTATGTTAGCCTGCTTTCTCTTCACATCTTTTTATTTTGGAATCTTGTGTCAAACATGTTTGCTTTTGAATTGCTTATTTCCCTCTAACAGGTGGGCAGGGAGAGTAGGGCTTCCTGCTACATGGGGAGGTCCTCATTGTGGGGATGCATCTAAGTGGGATCAGTAGGTTAAGTCATCACTTCTGTAGGCTTTGGAGCAAAAAAGATTATCTCACTTACCTCCTTTCTCCTTTAGGGTTTCCTTCTCTGTCTCTTCTCACCATCACCATGATAAGATGTCAAGATGTAGGAATATGACGTGAGCCCAGGTTCACAAGAATCCTACATGGAGTACAGGTCAGTGATTTCCAAGGAGAGGGATAGTGATGCTTCTTTTCATGATCTCCAGGATCAGAGGGGGTGAAGTGCTGTTTGTTAAAAAGCCTTGGGTGTTTAAGTTTCTCAAAAAAAGGAAATAGCCTTAAAAATTGAGCAACACTGTCCTAGACCACCGTGAGTGGATTTTAAAAATCTGAATATGGCTGTGGAAATGCCATGAGTAAGGATGTGATTCATTCCTGGGAAGAAATTCTGTGAACCTTTGGCTTAAGTCCAAAGAAGAGGGAAAATAAGTTCAGTGCTTGTGCCTAGTCCAGATTACTTCACCAAGGTTGGGAGTTTCATGGGGTTTGGAATTAAAGCAGGTACATATGCCTGAACTCTCCAACCACTTGGGCATTTCTTCCTACTGAGAATCTCGTGGGTGTGGTGGCATGCTGATCGAGGATCAAGTTTGGGTGGCCCTGTCTTCTTTATACACATGCAAAACCAACCACAACTTCAGTCAGCACCATCAGGTGCATCCTTATGCTACATGGAATTATGTGTGAAGATATTCTACTGCACATTTCCATTCCATCAAGTCATGATGCTGCCATCTGGACGTGTAAGATTCAAGCACAGCTCTCAACTCTAACATTATGTCTAAAGCCATTAGAAAGGACAACAATATGAACTAAAAAACTAATATAATCTTACATTTGCAACTGATTGTCAGTTTGATATTGGGCAAGTCCCTAATCTATTTGTGGTTAAGTAGATTCACTTCTGAGATGAGAATAATAATACCTGCATTATATACATTGTGGAGTAAATATGAGAAATGAAATTGAAAAGACATGAAGTATAAGAATATGCTTTTTTAAGCTAAGCAAAGTGCTACTTAACAATTTGAATTATACTTGTTGATATAACCAAATTGTGATGCAAAGATACAAAACATGAAAGAGTCTCATTTTTCTTGAGAGTGATATGGCCTGAGATCATGCACTCCTTATTCATGGTTTCTACATTAGGGTAAAGAAAACACATTTTGATTGCTGAGTATTAGAAGCACTTAGAAGCTCCGAAATGGCAGGCAAAGAGATGCCAAAAAAGTTACACATAATGCCATTCTGTTACATATGGCGTGTACCAAACGGTAATATCTAAATATTCCTAATTAATTCATTTATTACTCTCTCATGTTTAATAGCTATATCATCATTACCATGCAACCTGAACTTTCATTGTCAGTCTTTCCTTCCATACAGTTCTGTTTTTAAATGATTTAAATTTTTTAATGTTTATTTATTTGAGAGAGAGAGAGAGAGAGAGAGAGAGAGAGAGAGAGAAAGAGAGAAAGCAGGGATGGGGCAGAGAGGGAGGGAGGCAGAGAATCCAAGCAGGCTCCACGCTGTCAGCACAGAGCCTGACGCAGGGCTCGAACTCACATATCATGAGATCAGGACCTGAGACAAAGTCAGACACTTAACTGACTGAGGCACCCAGGTGCCCCCATACAGTTCTGTTTAAAAGTATGGTGATTAAGAGATTACAAATGTTCAAATTCTGGCTGTGTTACTTATTATAGGTTATATTGTCCAGTGGCTAACTCATAACTATTCTCTTCCTCAGTTTTCTGTCTTGAAAATGGAAATAATAAAAATACCAACCTATAGGGTTAATGTATGATTCATGTAAATTGATATATATATATATTAAATGCTTCATAAATATTGGCATTTATTATTAATATCTTAGTAAGAGGCACATCATTTCTTAGGAAAAAAATTTTAAAAAGACAAAAAAATTCAGAGTATACTCTTGATTCTTCTCTTTCTGTTATAATTGAAAACTGTGAGTTCTTCCTTCAAGGTATATCCTAAGTCTCACCTCCCTCACGTCTAAAACCCCCATAATTATCACTCAGCTTGCATCCTTGCTTTCTTTGACCAAACTACAATTTATTCCCCTGTCACTGACAGAATGATGTCTCTCAAATCAAAATTATCCAGTGACTTATTTCTTCCCTAGGGTTAAATCTCAATTCCATATTTTGTCCTACAATATAAATTGCATAAATATCTAACTGAGCAAATTTTAACTGTTTGTAAGACTTTATTGAGATATAATTGACATATAACATCCTGTAAATTAAAGATGTACAAAGTAGTGATTTTGTATATGTATATATTGCAAAATGATTACCATAATAAGATTAGTTAAAACATTATTGTCTGACATAGTTACATTTTTTTTTGTATGGTGGAAATTTTTAAAATCTATTCTCTTAGTGCATTTCAATACACAATATATTATCATTACTTCCTGTCACCATGTTGGACATTACATCTCCATTCATCTCATGATGAATCTTTTTGGTTTCTTTAGATTCCACATATAAGTGAGATCATATAAGATTTGTCTTTGACTTATTTCACTTAGTATATTGCCTCCAAAATTGACCCATGTTGTCACAAATGCCAAGATTACCTTCTTTTTTAATGAATGAATATTATTAGTGTGTGTGTGTGTGTGTGTGTGTGTGCATGTGTGTGTGTGTATGTAAATAATCACATTTTCTTTATTCGCTCATCCATTCATGGACATTCAGAGTGTCTTCATGTCTTGCCTATTATAAATAATGTTGCAAATGGACATAAAGGTACAGATGAAAGTAAGCATATTTTTATCATAAGTATCTAAGAATAAAAATATGTTACTTCAGTATGAGATATTAGATACTACAAAACTTTTCAAAAGTTACAAGGAAAGATTATTCAAAATATTAAGATGTTTGATACACTAAGTATGTAATAGCTGTGCTTTTAGTACTCTGCTCTTAAAGGATGAGCAAATTAGTCTTAGGTTTCCTAATATTTTCATTATTTCCAATCCCATTTTATTTTACCATTTTTTTCTGTGTAGGTTTATAACCTATACATGACTGATCTCAGCTAGTGTTCATATGTTTGTCTTTTATTTAAATATGTCAGTGCTCAGACAGGTCATCACTTTCAGTACATCTTTGAATTCTTTATATTTTGATTGATCTTTTGGTTAACTGGATTTTTTTCATCATCAACTTTTCATTTTCCAAAAAAGAAGGTATGTATTCTCTAACTTTTTGCATGCCTAAGCCTATCTACCCATTGTTTTCATGGTCAAATGGCAATATGAACAGTTATTAAATCCTTGAGTCATAGAAATCAGATATATGGTTTAGGAATCTATACCAAACTCATATAATATACAACATTGATGAGATTAAGATAAATATTATAAAGGTGGAAAATAAAAGATGAGAAAAAACACAAAGTAGTAATTCTTCTGGTGCACAAGAATATTTTCTTGGGCCATGATAGCCCAGCAGAAACAGGAGTGCTTTGGGGAGCCAAACTGGTGACCTTTGATCCAGCTCTCTCTTGTTCATTTCCTATGTGGCTAGACCTGTGATTGTCAGTACAGAGATTTATTCTTTTGGTAGATGTACAGTTTTATCAACCTCCTCCTGTGGTATAAATGTTGGTGGTTGGAATATTGCCTTAGAACTTGAACAGTCATAGAAAATGTTCAATCAGGCTTTGACTGTCTTTGGCAGAAGCCCTCTTATACCAGTTAAGATTCCAGTATATTTATTTTCTTTTCATTATGTCCACCACCAGCTACATTGCCCAAGTATTCATTTTGGGTCTAGAAATATTTGGCTCTTGACAATAGACTCTATAATTGGCATCAGTTTTGCATTGAAGAAGACTCTAATACCTCTGAGTGGGAAGAGAATGACTATCTGTTCCTTGTACCTTGCTTGTATAAATTGCATTTTACAAATGAGAAAAGTCCTCTTCAACCAGAGATGGTTTAACAAGAGTGCTTGCAGATGGTATCTGGTAAAGGAAGATAATATTCAGCTAACTTATGTCTGCTCTTATTTGCTGCTAACTCCCCCATCCCTAACACTGATTACATTAACTGTGATTTGAGGTATGACATTTTAGGGATTCAATCTGGTAAAATTTCCAAACAATCTCAGTAACTTTGGCATAAAGTCTCTCTCTTAGCATTTTTTTAAAAGTTTTTTTTTAACGTTTATTTATTTTTGAGACAGAGAGAGACAGAACATGAATGGGGGAGGGGCAGAGAGAGAAGGGGACACAGAATCGGAAGCAGGCTCCAGGCTCTGAGCCATCAGCCCAGAGCCCGATGCGGGGCTCGAACTCACAGACCACGAGATCATGACCTGAGCTGAAGTCGGACGCTTAACTGACTGAGCCACCCAGGCTCCCCTCTCTCTTAGCATTTAACAAGTTATAATTTGTTTACCTTCCTCTCTCAAACATAAAGCCTTTTTTACCTTCAGCATGAATTTGCTCCTTTCTTATAGGATTTTAATGAATGCTATAAAAAATAGCCAATACAGACCTATGTTATGATCTAAGCACTAACCTAAAACAAGCCACTCTTCAACCATTTTGTTAAGGCATAATATATACTGATTCTTCCAAGACTGAAAAAGCAGGGTTCTCTTTGCTCTATGTCCTAAGTTCAGCAAGGTGCATACGTTAGGATCTGTTACTTTAAAAAATCCATATAATACAGATTTTTAATCTTCTCTAAGACTGTAATATCTTGTTCCTACTGCTGTAAAAGACTATATTTTTGGACAAATTTGTAATGTGGTTATATTTATAGAAATATCTTTCTCTGATGATAAGATAGAATTTGAGGAAAGGACTTCTCAAAACAGTTTCACATAGATTTTGGTTTATATATCCTACAAAGGAACTGAGAAGAAGAATGAGAACAAAAGAAACCGTTCTGCACATAGCTTTGGGATATGTAAGAACACAATTCATGTCCCAGATAAACAAACAAACAAATAAATCTTGGCCAATCCGGTTATTTAAAATTTAGGCTAACAGAAAATGAATTAAATCTTTATCTTTCTAAATTAAAAGTAGTATCTAGACAGGAAAAGCAGTAAGTCAAGATTGGCTAAAACATATAGAATACTGGAATCAGTTCTGTATCATTTAGAATTTTGTTTTTCCTTCAAGTGACAGAGAGCTGATCACAGCAATTGAACAAATTTCTTTTCATGGCAAAAAGTCCACAGTAGGTGGTTACTGACTAGGTAACCACTAGGTCAGTAGTAGTACATGGCTTGGCCACTGTATTTGCAAATTACTTGTACTCCTCTCAGAATATCAAGGCTGCTGCAGCTATAGTAATTGCATTTATTTTTTTGTAGGATGGGGGGGGGAAGATCAAATCTCATTATCAAAAAGAAAAAACTCCCAGGGGCATCACAGTTGACTGTGACCCATATCTCATGGGCCAGAGTCATCTGACATGGCTCTTGTGTAAAAACTGACAAGAAAGCAAGGGTGTTGGAATGATGGTTGGGTCAGTTAACAGCTGTAGACTAGACAGCCAGCTCCTGAATGTTCACAAAATCTGACTGGTAAACTTTCAGGAACTGTGTGAACCAGTTAAAGAGCCATTATTAAAAATTAAATTATATAGGGGTGCCTGGGTCGGTTAAGCATCTGACTTAGGTTCAGGTCATGATTTCATGGTTCGTGGGTTTGAGCCCCACATCGTGCTCTCTGCTGTCAGTGTGGTGCCTGCCTTGGATCCTCTGTTCCCCTATTTCTCTGCCTCTGCCCTGCTCACTTGTTTTCTCTCTCTCTTCCTCTCAAAAATAAATTCCAAAAAAATTAAATTATATGAACTTATATTAAAACAGAAGTATTGAGTATTCATGTTTTCCTAATTATTATATTACATTGTTCTATTATTTATATTCTTGGGGCTATTTATTTCAACCACATCTTTAGAGAGGAAATACTATTTAAGTGGTATGTTTCTGTGTGTCTCTTCTCAACTCTGCCTTCAAAGATGTCACATTGGTACCTCACTATTGAGACCGTGGGAGTATTTATACCACAGAAATTAGAAAATGCTACACACAAGTTGGGTCCTTTTTTGTGTTTTGTGGATGGTCCAGAGTTTAAAAAGTGAAAAAGAAAAATTTCCATAAACCAGATTAAACTTAAAAGTTTTCCCTGCCCCTAGCTGTTGCATCGTAATTAAACTTAAAAGTGTGTCTATGTCTACAGCTATTACATTCTGAACAACTCAAAAATTTGAGAAATATACTTGCAATGTTCGAAAACCATGATCCAATCCAGTGAAGAAATCCCTTATGTCATTGACGAAAGAACAAAGACTTAGGCCTTTGTTGTTCTACTTTCATCTTACTCATTAAAGTAAGCCAGCATATCAACCAACATTCATATCAAAACTATACTCAGAGAGCTGGCTGTTAAACATTTACCAGTAGGCTACAGGACAATCAATTATGTTTACCACAAATTCCATGTCCCACAATGTAGAAGACATACAGTCCAAATGGGAGAGGTCCAGAAAGAAACAAAAATAATAAAAGGATGTCATATAAAAAATAAGTTAATGTGCTTATGATGTGTTATTCTGTAAAATATAAGGTTCACAGTGTATAGTATAGTGTTTATCAAATAATTGAAGCTTTCAGACTTCCACAGCCCCAGTAGGTAGTCTCATCCATGGATATAGGCTAAACAGTGTACAGATTTAATTCAGTCTGAGGAAGAATTTTCTGGAAATCAAAACCTCCTCAAGATGGTAATTTATGATTTATGGTTTACCTTGGGAGGTAATGCATTCCCCACTCCTAGAAGTGCTCAGATATGAATTTAATGTGATCAGAAGCATCTAACCTTCAAAGTTTTCTAGACTAGGTGAGTCTCTTTTGGGTTCCTTGCAATATTAAGTCCATATAAGCCCAAGAATTAAGATATTTCTGAACATATTTATTTAGTGTCACATCAAATTTTATCTATTCATTCATTTAATATGCACTTTTTTTTTATATCAGACATAGTTCTGGGTACCTGTGAGAGTCAACAACAAAACAAATAAATGCCGTCACCTGGTAAAGTTGGAAAAGACAAATGATGGACATATGAAAATATATGATATTTTTTATTTTTTAAAGTATTTTTAACGTTTATTTATATTTGAGAGAGAGACACAGAAAGTGCGAGTGGGGGAGGGTCAGAGAGAGAGGGAGACACAGAATCTGAAGCAGGCTCCAGGCTCTGAGCTGTCACCACAGACCTCAATGCAGGGCTCCAACTCACAAACTGTGAGATCATGACCTGAGCCAAAGTTGGAAGCTCAACCAACTGAGCCACCCAGGTGTCCCTCTTTTATTAATGTTTATTTTTGAGAAAGAGACAGAGAGAGAGAAAGAGAGGATCTGAAGCAGGCTCTGCACTGACAGCAGAGAGCCTGATGTGGAACTCAAACTCATGAGCTTCAAGATCATGACCTGAGCCAAAGTTGGACACTTAACTGACTGAGCCACTCAGGTGCCCCAAGATAATTTTAAATAGTGCTGGGTACTATAAAAGAAAATTTAACAATATAAGGGATAGAGAGTATTGGGATGGAATGAGGAAAGGTTACTTTGGCTAAGATTGTAGGGAATGAGTGTCTTACATACTCTCTGTGGAGATGTTATTTTAACAAAGAATTGAATAGTGAAAAACAGTGACCAGCTATAACAGCCTAGGGTAAAAATAGGAAGAAAGACTAACAATTGTAAAGATCCTAAAACAGGAATGAGCTGTGAATATTTAAAATAAGGCCTTCGTGGCAAGAAAGAGAATAGTACACGTAAAGGTTAAAGAGGTGGTAAGGAAGTAGATGCTACACCGTCTTATGGGACATACTAAGGAGCTTAGATTTTAGCCCAACTTTAGGGGAAAACCATTGGAGGCTTTTAAGCAGGAGGTTCATGTGATTTAAATTATATTTTTAGAGATCAAATGGCTTATGTTCTGAAACAATTCAGAAACATCTGAATGTCAGATGTAGATAAAAATTGACAAGTGAAGCTAGATTTCAGAATGCCATTTGTATTTGAAGCCAAATCAGTAGAATTCTCTGTCTTGACATTCTAGATCCTGGATACACATGACCAAAGAACCCACTAACTTCAAGCTCTCTAAGCCTCAGTTGTATAATGGGAATGATGAAGAGTACCTACTTTATAAGCTTATGTGGGGATAAAATTAGATAATAATGTAAAATCCATAGTATGATCAATGCTCAAAAAACATTAATCTGAAGCATAGTTAAGTAATATTTATTTGCCATTTTATTCTTTGGCGTCAGTGGCTCAACAAATTCTTTTATTCATTTTGTAAATCTTTGAGTTGAAGAAACACAGCAGTAATTTCATGGGCGAATATCAGGCATACCAGAAGAGAATATTGCAATATCAACTCCTTCTTTTTCCATATGTAAGATTTTTAAATAAGAATAGTTAAGAAATTTATTTTATTTTTATTCAATTAACCAAAACACATTTTGTATATTTAATATACTATTTTCTTGTTAAAATTGTTCCTATAAGAAAAATTCAGACACACACATATGCAGTGTAAATATTTTCCTATCTTACACATATACTCATTGTTAACATGTGGTTCTATATTGGCTTCCTTTAAGGCAAATTATTACCCAAATGCTTTAATCTAGAGAAGACTGCTTTATAATGACTACATATTTTATTGTTAGTAAATTAAAGAACTTTCTAAAATTTAATTGGAAATGTTTTGATAAAAAGAAAATATTATCTACCACAAATAGAAAACTTTAAGAAATATGACACCCAAAATATCACACAGAAATTTAGGTATCAATCACTTTAGTTGATGTGATATAGATAGAGCACGATAAAATAAACAACCATATATATACATATATATATATATATATATATATATATATATATATACCAATTCAAATAAAGTCTCATTACCATAAATCCCATACTTTCAGTTATACAAATTAGCGTGCTGTCCATGCCTAAGTGGAGTCAGACAAGAGTGGTAGGAAGGTATAACATAAGCCTAGTTGATGGCCTAAAAGAGATGCAATAAAATTTGTCTCTCTTACTATCAACAAAACTGTATCATGGTGTGAAGAATGAATACATCAGTTATTTGCAAATGTACTGTTTTGGTGGAAACATAAGATCTACCTGTTCATTTATTCAACCCTCCTCTATGTTAACATAATTATCTTATTGCATTTTATCCTTATAATTATTAAATTTTCATTGTTTCAGATAAAAAAAAATCTGAGCTTCAGAACAGTCAAATAAATGGTTTACTCAAAGTCACAGAATAAGTTACAGAAGTTGACATTAACCTCTGCTTTTTCCGTGAAAACATACTCTAATATCTTGATAATGAACACCAAGGTCATAGTTTCTTTAGCCTAAAGAGTATCTTCTATTTGCAACCATAATGCTGGAACAACAGTTACCATGTCCCCCACTATCCAACACTCTCTCTTGCTCCCAGACTTGAGAAAACGTTTTGTGTTCCCATGATCTAAAAGTGGCCTTTCTTACCAAACTGCAATATACTATATCGGAATTCAGAAAATAATATTTTCACTTTTAGCCATTTTATATTGTTTAGCATTAAACATATCCTCCACTCAAGTGCAAGCTATTTTGAGTGCAGAAACCATCTTGTGCATTCTTTCTGAAAATTCCTTGGCTTTTCTCCAATAGTCTCACTCTCCGTAAATTTCTGTTTGTGCATTATATTTGCTAACCTCATGTGGAAAGGAGTCCCAGCTGTTAAGTCCAGTAGGACTGGAAGAGAATGTACATGGACCCAAAGATTGAATATTAGAAGCTTTTCCAAAGGATGGTGAAGCAGAAAGATAGGTGCAAATTGTGTCATTAGAGATGAGTTGTGCAGGCAGAACCAGTGTTTAATCTTAAAGCAAATGTTTAGAGCTGTGATTTGTGCTAAACCAGGAATCAAAAGGATGGAAGTGGAAGTTGTCTTGATACATTGCAGACATTATTACAGTAACTCTCAGAGGATTAAACATTATTTCAAGAACTTGCTTCCTTGGGTGGACTGGCATCATTTAAAGGGGCCAAAGGATAATAAATTCACATTGAATAAATGTTTAAAAAGCATGTCATGGGAAACAATGCATGATATGCTCTGCACAGTCACATATTTCATCACTGAACATGAAAAAGCTTACTGATTTTTCTCCTAACTTTTAAAGGATGAAACTTTGCTTTCTCCATTATTCTTCTATCATTACATCTTCTGCTCTTTTGGTGTTTCATGTCCCTTCCCAATAATCTAAAATTCTTTTATTTAAGCCATTGAATCCCCACCGTGTACTTGTCCTAGATACTTCCACTGAGCTTTCATCCACCCATAATCCTTCCTCCCCCAGATCTTTCCCCATGTCCTTTCCTCCTGTTGACATCCCATTTTCTTTTCCCATTTCCCATCCTCTTTTCTATCTGGTCCCTTGGTGCAAAGAATGAACATCAACTCAGTGTATTTTGGACAACTAGAAGGCAACATGCCTTTCAATTTGACCATATCGTCACAATCGTTTATGTATGTATGGGATATGGTCAGTTTTACAAAGTTTTAACAATTTTCTTTTAATGAAACATTACAATGGTATAACTTCTTCAAGTCTAGGTTTTGTTTGTGAGTAGTTTTGTATCACTTTTGAGCATTAACCAAAATATAAAGTTGATTTTGTTAAAATTATAATCAAGGAATCATTTTAAAACCATGTGATATTTCATTCAAAGAATTACATAACTTAGCAAATTCTCCTTCTTTATTTTAAAGGTTCTATTGTCATAAGTCAAGTCACAGTATCAAAACCGACCAGGATCAAAACTTCCAGCTACAAATCAGTCCCCTTGTCTGTCTTTCCACTCCCTTTTTCAAACCTCATCTCACAAATTTCCTCTCCCTATTGCTGCCAAGACTGTCTTTCTAAAATATAATACAATTATGTCAAGCTTCCATTTGTAATACATTAGTATTTCTATGCTTTCTATGCAGTAGGTACAGCCTCCTTGGGGTGGCATTACAGCTTTCCATAATTACATGCACAACCCCTTTCATATACTTCGTTCTGGTCATGCTAGGTAACTATTTTTTATCAGTGTCTAAACTTTTTTTTTTTTAAAGTAAGCTTCACACCTAGCACGGAGTCCAGTGTGGAGCTTGAACTCAAGACCCTGAGATCAAGACCTGAGCTGAAGGGCAGGAAAAATAAGATAAAAACAGAGAGGGAGGCAAACCATAAGAGATTCTTAAAGATAGAGAACAAACTATGGGTTGATGGAGGGAAGGAGGTGGGGGATGGGCATTAAGGAGGGCACTTGTTGTGATGAGCATGGGTGTTGTATGTAAGTGATGAATCACTGAATTCTATTCCAGAAACCAATATTACACTGTATGTTAAATAACTTTAATTTAAAAAAAAAGACCTGAGCTGAGACCAAGAGCCAGATGCTTAACCAACTGAGCCACCTAGGCACCCCTATAAATTTCTAAAACTGTATTCTGCTTCTGTGATTTTCACCCTTTTGCATTTGAGCCACATTCTCCACCCATTTCTTCCTACCAATTTCCCCATACTTCACAATTTTCATCACCTCACAGTCTTTCCTTAGACCTAATTGTCTATTATTCCCTTCATGTCCTTAGTCTCATGCCCATATCATGTTTTTACTGTAGTACTGATTGCATTATAATTTTTAACTTCCATGGCACTTTTCCTTAGACTCTAAACTTCTTGAGGACAGGGAGTTTGTCAGATGTACCTTTGAATATTGATTATTGTACTTAAAGCATTTAACAAACTTAATAGAAGTTTGCAGAATGATGGTAGGGTGGGTGAAAAAGAAATTCTGATTAATAAAGTATATGGAAATTAAGCAGACATTAAGAAAGAGTGTCACCAATCAGCAGAGGAAGATTTACCAACAAGCCGTGCTCTTCCCCCTTGTACAGCATTAAAGGTAGTGAAAATTCCTAGGAGTTTTCAGGTATTCTAGAAGGGCAAGAATGGCAGAGTGCAATTGGCAAGCTCTTCGATGTTGAGTATTTATGATAGCTTGCTCAAACCTCCAAAGCTATGCTAATATGTTATATTTTATTTTCTGTTTTAAAGGGATGTTAATTTTTAAAACTAATTTTACACTAAAAAATTACGTACCTCTTCTTAAGAAAGATCTCCAAATTTTATAAGCTTCAAACTCTACAAAAACTCTATCCCACTCCTGCCAATCAGACAGGAAACTATGAGAATGAGAATGAGAGAAATGAGAGAAATGAGAGAAAAGGAAAATTTCAGACATCTGTTCACAAATTTCTCCTTGGTAAAAAAATGGCATTCTGAACTTAACAATAAAATTGAGATAAAACAGGTTATAGGCTAAGACAGTTCCATTCAGAACTCAGGTATGTGTTATTTACCTGTGAATTAATTTTCATATAATGTCTTTGCCAACATACTCATTCCTACCTTGCTTAATTTAAATTTATCTTTAAATATCTATCTTCCTATCAACGTGGTGAACTTTCCCAAGGAAAAGGTCATTTGCCATTTATGTTTGTGTTCAAAAGCAGCATTCAAAATATTTAATAACCAGTATGGTAACATAAATTTGTATGTTGTTCAAAAACTTCAAAACTGTATTGTGTTGATAGTCTAACTAAAAGTAAGCTATATTACCAAACACGTCAAAGAGATACACATTATGGTACTGATTTTTCATTAAATAATTCTAATGATTTCTGAAACAGTTGTTGGTCTTTAGAAATCATTGGAACTAGATTTGTTTGAAATGACTGTCAGAATCATGATTTGACATAAAGGAAAACATTAAATTTTCCAAAACTTCCTCATTAAATTGATAGACATTAGATGATTCTACATTCTCAACTTATCTTAATGTCAACAATATTATTCATAATTCCAAAACTTCTTATTTTATGGAATAGCAATACAATTGCTATTGTATTAAGGATTTTTATAGCTCTTAGATAAATAGCTGATATTTTAATATATTCAATGTAACTTTTATTTGAGATATTTCGTAGGTATTGTTGTGATAATATTGTAAAACCAGGGACCCCCCAAAATCAATGTGTTGCAAAAATAAGCATTACTCTTTCACTTATGGGTCCACAGGTCCATTTAGGCTTTCACTGATCTAGAGTGGATCCTTCTAGGTTTTTCTGTTTAGGGTACACATTAGGGCCCAAACTGAAGGATGGGTTCAGATCTGCTACATGTATCCAGCATCAGTCTGGAATCAGTCATTACTCAGGAAATCTCACTGCACATGAACCAAGTCTCAAAAATAGTTCATTGAAATATCAAATTTTACTAAAGTGAACCAACTTTGTTAGGTCAAATGAGAAAAAGTATATTGTGGAGAGTGGGCATATTATTATTATTAGGAATATAGGTTTTCTTGACCAACTTCCTGGTGTCAAATTCTTCTTCTGCCACATAAGTTTAGATAATATCTCAATGCTTCAGTTTAGTCATCTGCACAATAGTACTCAGATTAGTTAAAATATATTTTGAACAGGTTCTATCTCAAATTAAGTGCTTCATAACATGCATTCATCCTTTTTTAATTATTAAAATGAACATTGTTAATGAAATGACCATTAGGTTCATTTTAATGACCATCTCCCACTGAATAAAGGTAAATTTCAACCAGATGGTGGTAAGTGGAACCCACAACAACCTAGGAATACCAGGTGCCTAATCACTCAGCAAATTCCCATCATTTTTCTCAAATCCTGTCTCAGAAGTAAGTGTGAGCCATGCTTGCGCAGCTGAGAATACGATACCAGAGCCTGAGGTGTTTCCATTGTTACCTATCTTCTCTCCAGGTTCTCCTCTGGAAAACAACTCAGGGTCTAAGAGCTGCAAAAGTTGTGGTTCCCACAAACAGCCTCATAAAGGTAATTCAGAGTTTGGAAAGGGCAACTGGAAAGCCCCTAGCCAATGAAAGACAAACAATTTCAGGAGCCAGATAGTCAAGGGACATAATCCCCCTAGACGCCAGCACAGCTAATAGGATTTTGGTCTATGGAGCTCTGGGCAGGGGGTTGTGTGTAAGACAGTTGCAGCCTGGAAGAAAGGTCCACAATGGTGCTCCAGTGGCAGGGCGGGGGGGGGGGGGGGGCGGGAGGGATGGGGATTGGTTAGGCAGGGCACCCATTAGCCCTATAAGTCGGGCTAATAAAGGTGGCTGGTAGGCAAGATTTGCAAAAGAAGAATTGACTGGTTTCTGCATGAACAGAATATAGTTTCAGAATTGAAACAGAGCCATAGGAACCACTTAAGTGGGGTATAAAACTTTGGCTGCTTGATCACAGTAGAGACACCTCTGAGAAGAGGACCAGGGAACAATTGAAAAAGGGGAAAGAGAAAAACAACATTAAAATACCATATTATTTGAATAACTGTAAACAGTAGACCTGAGACACACCAGTGAGATTCCAGCCCTGTTTAAATCACCAGTATCCAGAGCAATGCCTAACACATTGAAGATTTTAGTAATTGCCTATTAAGTTACTGTCACTCCAAAGAAATGTAATGCAATCCCTCATATCACAAATATCTTTTCATTTTAAAAAATGTAAACAAGTGTATCTGTGTTATATGGTTAACAGAGTTATTGCGAGTGAAGGGTGAAGTAATAGACACTAAAGAGAGTCATAGGAAATAAAGTATTCATGTACATTGAAGTGAGAGAAAAGAGGAAGCATGATAGAGAGATGGCAGGGTGTGTGTGAGAGAAGAAAGGATAGGCGTGAGAGAAGAGTGTGTGTGTGTGTGTGTGTGTGAGAGAGAGAGAGAGAGAGAGAGAGAGAGAGAGAGAGAGAGAGAGAGAGACTTAGAGGAGAAGGGCAGGAGGCATTAGAGCTTCTGGCCTATGATCAAATGACTCACTTTATCAAAGTTATTTCCTTTCTCTCAGAGAAGAAAAGTAGGCAGGTGACCTTGTTTAATCTTCTTGTTAACTGAGCCTCTAGATAAATAGACAAACGATATTTTCTAGAAGGAATAGTCCTCTTTTAAAGAAAGCTATGAGCAGAAGTTTGCTGCTTGAGTTGTTTTTAGTAAATAAACCCAAGATCTAGGATTTATGAGGATTGCCTTCCTGGATAATGTCTTCTAAGCTATGTAACACCCTGGGGCATAAAATGGAAAATGGAATACTCTTCCTGATTTGTGAGGTAAAAACTCACAAGGTCTCACTTGGAGGCTCTTCAATTACTCTGGGCCAAGGATGCAGGCCTGATGTGATAGAAAAGACCTTGGGGAACACCCTAAAGGTGCCACAGTCCTCTTTTCTTCATCTCAATTTCTTGATGGTCATATCCTTGAAATCATTAGCAAATCTTAGTACTAACTAATATATTGGATTCATTTGAGCCTGACTTCTTAATCCAATTCTGGAACCATGTAGCATCTAAATAGTTTCATTTCCTTCCCCCCCCTCCTTTACTCACAGCAACATATGGAGTAGGAAAGTGATAAAAATGGAAATCTACCTCTCCTAGTTTTATGCCTACTGGGGATGAATTTAGGAATTCTGTTTCAGTATTAACAAAGTCCAAAAATAATCTTTGTATACAAAAACATGTTACAAAAAAGGTATAGGGTAGAGAAAACAATTCCTCTGCAATACAAAGGAAAAAAATAAGTTTTCTGGAATGGAAGTACCCAGACAGTACTTGATGGAAATGCATTGGAAGCCCAGCCAACCTGGTATAAAATCTTTACCATAAAATCTTCATTAGAGTCTGAAACATGGAAAGTGATTTTTAGGAGTAATTTCAATTTTAAATAATAATAATAATAATAATAATAATAATAATGAAAAGAACTGGATCTTACCTCTGTGTGAAATATTTTCCAGAAAGATGGCAACATGACCCACCATGGAACTAATTGAATAAAATTAAGAGATTAGAAATAAGATTGGAAAAGAAGATAAGGAAGAGAAGGAAGAAGAAAAGGAAAGGAAGGAGAAGCTGCCATTCTTCACCCTAGAAACTCCATATAGATTTGTAGCGATTTAGGGATCTGTCCATGTGATGATTTTTATTTTTATTTTTTTATGTGATTATTTTTAATCTATAGGTATAGAGAATCTCAGCTGACAGCCATGACAAATGTATAGCAAAGTCAATTTGATGCAACATTGATGACTGTAAAGTCCAAAGATTTGGGACAATAATTTAGAATATATAACTTTAAAGAAAACACATCTGACTCTCCTATCAGGATGGTGAAGAAATCCAAATGCTCTGATTCACTGACCTCATGGCTTCATCAATGCAATTATATCAAGGTAAGAACTTCCTCAGTAGAATGTATGACTGTAACATACATTTTATATTTTCATTTCTTCAGGTATCGTATTTACTTTTTAAGTTTACTTATCTTGAATTGAACATACCACTATTCTTAAAGATTAATTCTAAAAATAATAAAATTAGTCATATATACTATCCCAGTTTTCCATTAATTTAATAAACTACCACAAAGGTTAGTGGTTTAGAACAACCACCCTTTTTAATATACATTGTAATTTTGTGGGGCAGCAACTGATGCAGTGTTTTCCTGGACAATTCTTTGGCTCCACGTGTCAACAAGGGCAATGTAGTATCCAACTGATACCTAGGGGAGTCTAATGGGTCCAAGACAGCCTCACTGACATGTTTAGGATCTTGCCAAGGCTGAATTCAACTGAGCTTCCTATCTCTCCATGTAATCTTATGGTCTCTCCATACAGTTTTTTCAGATGGATAGCTGAACTTACACTGAAGCTTAGGTCTCTAACAGTGAGGATTCCACAAAACAGGAAGTGGAAAAAACCAGTCTCTTATGGTCTTGGTGCAGAAACTGACACAGCATCACTTCTGCTAGATTTTACTGCTAAGGCATTCACAGAGCCCCCAAGACTCAGGTGGAGGGAACCAAGAACCCTCCTTTCAATGAGAGGATTGTCAAATAGTTTATGGCCATCTTTAACCTACTAACCTAATTCTATCTAAAATTGTAATACCCCAGCTCATTTAATTCATATTATTGGTTTTATATTTATAACATTTTAATAAATTTTGATTATTCTATCTTAAAATAATTGGTTGAAGGAGGCCTGTCTAAATATAAACACAAATTAGTGCTTTGTTAGCTACTTACCAATCCACCTAGCTCAGGCAATGCATGATCTTTTAAAAGTTGTTCCCTTTTTCTCAAAAAAAAAAAAAACCCTAAGAATTTATATGAGATGAAGGTTGACACCTCTGCAACTCTTTGTTTGGATTTGGAGTTGCATAGGGAAAAATAAGGAACATTTTCTTTTGTCAGGCAAAAACTGCAGAATATGAATTATGTTGATTCATAATAGACATGTCATTTCTAACCTTCCAGTCTTCACAGTCTGAAAAACAAATTCCACTAGTCATAAACATCCTCTTAACTGTACATATGCTCCACCTTAACCTTGTATCCCCTCCAGGTAATTCTCCATGCTGATTTGTTCTGGTCTGACATCTCCTTTGTGTGCTGGGATTTAAGTTAACCTTTTATACTTTTATAACAGATGCCGCATACACTCTAGTCAGGGATTTGGTTAATTGCTTCTCTGATGGAGAGACCATTCTCAGTTGCAAGGGATTTAAAAAGATTCAGGAAATCAACAACAGGTAAATTAGGAGAGGATCAGAGACTTCCCCACTGGAAAAAAATGTAAATGTTAAAAGCTTGATCTAATCCTCAGGCTCATGCATATTTCTAAAATAGGATTTGTCAACTGCAAATGCAAAGTAGTTCCAATTTGATATTAGTGACTTTGTCTGTTTTATATGCTGAAACCCTAAAGCAGCAGAACTGACTGCCAAGTATTGATGTAAAAGTATTGACAAAACAGAAGGCTTCACCGTGAGGACATCCTCTTATAAGGCTCTACACAGTGACTCTATAATTACAGCCACGGTCTTTGCGTATCACATCCCTGGCCCACTGGCCTGTTAGACTTGGTTTCACCTTCCACCCCACCCAACAATTTAAAAAAGGGGGTAGAGGGAGGGGAAGGAACCAATTAACTATACTATCTGTAGGAATACATTACCTGAAACAAATTATCTTTGTGAAATAAGGAAGGAAGAAAGATCCACCATAAAATGAGCAGTTAAGTTCTTTCCAAGACTTAGGAATAATGAATAACCTCTGCATCATATCTTTCATTGAATCACACGTCAGCAGTTCATGTTCATACAGGTCTACTATGACTTTTTAGAAAAGTCGGGGCGCCTGGGTGGCTCAGTCGGATTAAGCGTCAGACTCAGTTTCAGCTCAGGTCATGATCTCACAGTTGGTGACCTGGAGCCCCAACTCTCTCCCTCTCTATCTGCCCCTCCCCTCCAGTCAAGCACAAGCACTCTGTCTCAAAATAAATAAATAAACTGGAAGGAAGGAAGGAAGGAAGGAAGGAAGGAAGGAAGGAAGGAAGAAGAGAGGAAGGAAGGAAAGGAGAGAAGGAGGAAGGAGGAAGGAAGAAAAGTGTCCTCTGTAGTAGGGTGTGCTTACCCTTCAGTCTGACTAGGCTAACATTTCGGATACTAGCAGAAAATATTTGCACTTTTACTTATACTTATTTTAACTTTTTAAATGTTTAATGTTATTTATTTATTTATTTATTTATTTATTTATTTATTTTGAGAGAGAGAGAAGGAGACAGAGCATGAATGGGAGAGGGGCAGAGTTAGAGAGAGAGACACAGAATCCTAAGCAGGCTCCAGGCTAGGAGCTGTCAGCACAGAGCCCAACGTGGGGCTGGAACTCATCAACCACTGGATCATGACCTGAGCCAAAGTCAGACAATTAACCGACTGAGCCACCCAGGCACCGTTAATTGCATTTATTTTTAATTCATACTTTTAAAGTTTTGTATATGTTTCATGATGTACATTACATTTTTATAGTCATACACATAACATACTTTACAAAAAAAAAGATGACAAATGTAAAGGAAATGAATATTCAAAAAAATTTTTTTTAATTTATAGTGGTGCATGGTATCAAATGATTGGTGAACATGAGCCTCAAAGAGTGGAATTATTCTCAGGGTAAGGATGGTGTTCTGATTTTAACAAGAATGCCAAAAAAGAATAAAAAGAATGTAAGTTTTGGAATCAGCTAGGCTAGAGTAAGAATTCCATTTCCATCTTTTAAAAAATAATAAGACCTTAAACCAGTTTTTGACATACCTACAAATTTGGAATAATAAAAACAAGCTTCACAGAGATACACTCGGGATAAAATAAAACCAAACAGGTAAAATGACTTAGAATGTTGAACACACATGAGTGGTCTGTCAATGTTGGTTATGTTTTCTCCCCTCTCTCTGTTTCCTTGAGTTTCCTTTGGCCACTGTGTGCTATTCCGTATTTATGGATACATTCCTTTGTTTCACTTGAATCTCTCTCACTACTAAATTCAGACATTTCGTAGGGTTATTTTCTTATTTTCTAATTTTACATGTAATATATTTTTTGTTCAAAAAAGAATAGATGCCCACAACGAAAGTTATATTTCAGAACAACCGATATTGGATGAGGAAGAAAAAGGAGAGTTTTTTCTCTTGCCCATCGGTTCCTTGTTAACTCTTACCCAGCCCACTTGCCCACCATACCCTTCCCATGCAAGACGCTGGTTTTTACCACACCTTCAAAGTATGTTTGCAATATTGGACCCTGCTCCACTCCATTCGGTTTCCCCCCTCTCTGGCAGGAAACCCTTCCCCTTCTGCATTTTCAGCTCCCCCTTATGACAGGTTTCAAGTCAGCCTGGGCTCCAAATCCTCTCTCACAGGGGTTGAGGTTTGGTGTCAGTCACCCCACCTCTAGTCTAACCTTGTAAACTTCTCTTTATTTCAAAAATAAAACAAAACTCCTCTTTTACCATTGCACTTTTATGTCCCCCTCTTTGCTTTCCTTTACCTTCATACTCCGATCCTTTCATTTATCTCTCCACCCAAACCCTTCTCCACTGTCCCCTCACCACAAAGCAGAAGCAACAGCAAATATTACAGCTCATTTTCAACTATAACTCCAAAGATTTAAATTGGAGCTACAACATTAAACTATTTTCTTTTAGGCACACTGTTGAGTTACCATCTCATTATTATTACTAGCAAAACAAATATGCGAGCCTTACAAGACATGTAAGTAAGGAAGTACAATCAATAACAGGCTCTAATATGTACTTCATCATATTGTAATAGAAAACCCAAATGGAGAATATAAGACAAGGGAAATAGACCAAGACATGCTGTAATAAAACCAGAGAGGATGGAGATGCACATAAAGGACACTTATAGAGTCTCATTAAGAAAAAAAAAATAATAATTATCTGCAAAGTAAAAGGAAAAAAAATCACTTGACTCCCAAATGGTAGATGTGATCATGTCATATGATAAAGCTGCAATTAGCCAACTTACTGTTCTAACAATATATTGCCCTTGCTGGAGATGGCCAAGTAATTGACTCCAGTTAATTGTTTCCACTTTCAATGCCTCTTTTTATGTCCCTTTACATAAAGACATTTTAAATGGTAGAGTTGAAATAATTATCCAAATATTTCATGAATAAAATCTTCATTGATGTGCATTTATTTAGGAGGGACTGAATTATCCCATTTTAGCTATAAATATTGGTCAGATTCACCCAAGCCTGTTGATATTTTCTCTTCTGTAATTGTGTAGGTAAATACAATACTGCTTATCCTTTTCTAATGTCCAAGTTTTAACTGTTGGGGATAGTCTAGCACTGGAAGTGACTGGGCGCAATGAGCTGTGAAGGATTTCAGATAGGTAGGAGAGTAAGGGATAAACCTCTGTGTAAAGTTTTCCTCCTGTGAGTTAGGACTATCTGCCTCAGAAACATTTAGCCTCATCATTCATAATAAATAATAATAATAACAAAAGAAGACTACAATATATTCAATTTTTTTTTAAGTTTTTATTTTTATTTTTACTTTTATTTTGCATTTTTGTTTTTTGTTTTTTTGAAAGAGATAGAGAGAATGAATCCAAAATAGGCTTGGCACTGACAGTGCAGAGCCCAACATGGGGCTTGAAATCACAAATGGTGAGATCATGACCTGAGCTGAAAGCCAGAGTTATACACTCAACTGACTGAGCCACCCAGGCACCCCTACAATATATTCAATCCTAATGGCATAGATTTTGAATAGTTCTAATGGCATAAATCTCCCTTTATAGTGTAGTTTCATGACTAAGAACAGCTCTGGAGATAGACTGTGGGCCTTGTGACATAGCTCTGTGACATAATCAAGTTGTTTAACTTCTCTGCAGAGTTCTTGTGAGGGCTAAGTGAATACATAGAGTAAAGCACTTAAAAGAGTATAATCAATGTTCAGAAATTATTTTCTACTATTTTCATTACATCTTATAATAAAGATGGCACTACTTATAGGAGTTTTCTACCTAGAAACTTGGGAAAAGCTACCACATACCTTGAATTGCTACAGTGACATTGGTATGGATAATTCAAAATAAATATTAAGCTATAACAACATTAAATTTAGAAAATGAGTTATGCATATGATGATGAGCATTCCACAAACAATCTCAGGACTTATTAAGAGGACTAGAAAGTATACTTTAAAATCAGGTTAGCACCATTATAGATTATCACTCAATAAAAATGCTTGAAATGTTGCAATGGGTCTATGATATTTCTATTTCTACCTCATGAAAACAAAATGCCTCAGACACATCAACATCATGAATAGAATATAGGTAGGCCAAGATACCCTATAAAGTTATTAACATCATCTCCTTTTAACATAAAGGTGTATAATGTTCAAAATATGGAAGAAAAGAACCTAATCAAAATAATCTGTCACCTTACTTTGGACTCATTCCAGTGAGAAGTGTTCCCAGAGCAATAGGTAGGAATATCCCAAGGCTCTTGGAACTTATCCCTATTTTTATGCCTAAGATCATTTAACTATCTTTACTCTTTCTGATCACAAATATACACTAAAAAGACCATTTAGAAAATTGCTAAAGAAGATTTTAAAAGTCCAAATCTCATCCTGACATTGTCCCTCTTGAATTGTTTTTATATCCCTAAATCAATGACTTAACAAAATATATAACAACAATAATCTGAGGAGCACACATTCTTCAGAGAGACAAAAGAAAAGGGGGGGAGGAAAAAAATATGAGTGGGATAAAAGATAAAGGGTGGATGTAAGACTGACCCTAAGGGAGTACAACATTTGGAGGTAAGACTCATAAAGGAAATTAAGAGGAAGTAGTGAGGTAAAAGAAAAAGTAGGAGAATCTGTCTTTGAAGCCAAAAGAAGAAAGAATACTAGACAGAAAAGAGCCGGCAAGAGTGTCTAATTCTGCTAAGTTTGAATAACATGGAGATGTAACTACTGGCTTCAACACATGGCGATTGTTATGACATTATCAAGAACAGTGTAAGGGGTGGAGTGGAAAGATTTAGAGTAAATGAGGAAAACAAAGAAAGAAAGAAAAGAAAGATGAAGCAATATAAATGATTGTAGAAATTTTAGCACCGGGCCCTTCTTACAGGCCCAGAAACCAGAGAGTTCAGGATGGCCTAATTATTTTCTTCCACTAACAAACTTCTACTTACTTTCTATTTCACCATCTTTTACTCCCTCAGGGAAACTCTTTCAGATCCTTATTTGTATTTGGAATTTTCTCTTTACTCTGCTAAAATTGTTGTTTTTATTTGGCTGTCTTTCAAACCAGTCAATAAGCGCCTTGATGGTAGAGACTATGCCCTACTTGACTTTTCATCCAATGTCTAGCAAAATGTCTGGTATAAATCAGACATCAATACACATTTGATGAATAAATAATAAATGACATTCCTACTGGGAATATAACATGCTTTTCAGTCAGCACACATATTCTAGTCTTCTTGGCATTCTCTTTTATTCCTCATTACACAGTAATCCATGACTGGATATTAATATTTTGGTTTATTAGCTTGATCAAATCCCTTGCAATTTGAGCGAATGAATAAGATCCATTTATGGATTATGCAAATTTGGGAAGTAGGACCCTAATCCCAAGAGGCAGAGGCCCAACCACCTTCACTGGGTACCAACTTAACTAACACAGATAGTAAAAGTAATAATTTATGATGTCATCTCACAAATGTTGAATAAAAATATTTTCTTATTTTCTTGAGTGGCTTACATCCTTAAAATTTTAAATTATGTTTTGTTACATTTAACGTGAACATATAGTCTTCCTTTTAGCAATCCTATAAAGCCAAATAATGAAACAATACACCCTGTCTCAATATAGGACAATTTTTCAAACATTTTATTTAATGTCCAGATAAGATTGGACCTAATTGAATAATAATAAAAAAGCTTTGGTGGTAAATTCTCATCTCTAGTCTTTGTTGTTATAAAAATTGTCACTAAATGAATTAACTATAATAACTTTTAACATGTATTCTTATACCCCATGGCTTAAAGAAGATACTCTGTTTTGAAATATTATTCATTTTTTGGTAACTGTATTCCTCTGCTCTTTGATTCCTATTAATATTAAACATGAAATATGATGCCTTTAAATACCAATAACCATCCCAGTTCATCCCTAATTCATAAATCCCTTTTTAACATGTAATCCATAGGTATTGGTATTGTCCATTGATTCTGGAATTCAAATGAGACAGAACAGTGGTGAGTAGTGCTGGAAAATAACTGTCAGTTTCTGCAGTCTCATAAAAATCAACTGCTTTGATGCAGTTCATATTAGCTCCATTTCAAGGAGGAAAAGCTATTAGAGGCACCCCACGGATCCAAATTCCACTTTATTTATTTTATTTACATTTTAACAATGTTTGATAAGGTAAAGTTCTTAAGAGAGACTGTAGCATTTGCAAGAACGGTTGCTGAATCTTAAGAAGAAACTAGTCTTACCCATGACAAATGCCATTCTCAAAAATGAATTAAAAAAAATATTTACAGCTGGCAGTCCAAATACATGGCTATGCTCATAGAAATACGATTACTACTCCAAAGTGGAAAAAATAATGCGTGGGTGAAATGTTGTATCTGTATTAAATTAATCAAAGAGCAGTTCTAAAAATAGCAGAGGCATCCCTTTAAGGGCTAAGATGCTTTTATAACACTTTACTTAATTCTCCTAATGATGAATGAAGCTTTACTTCACTATAGATAAAAATAGTTCAGTTCTAGAGATGCCTCAAGTAATTTAACTCACTTCCATATTGCACAATATAATGTTAACAGCGATCACCTATATTTCAGATACGTTCAAGCTAAAGAAATGCTTTTTTAGTCAGGACATTATCATGGCATAATCTCTGAGATATGTTGATTAATCAAAATTCTGTAAATGGTAGGGCTAAAAATGATATTTGTATTTTATCCAAACTTTTAGTCTCACGTTTTTTAAAATGCTGATTGTATATTCTAAATAAAAGTTAGGAGAATATCTCGTGAAAATTATGAGTTTTTCATGTCAGTGTGCGGGTGACAAACGAGGACACAGACTTCTCTCTTCTTCACTCACTCTGCTTCAGTCACTTACATCTGTTTCTTTCAGGGTTTGAACAAGAAAACAGGACCACCATGATGATTACCAAATAAGGAGTGTATTTAACTTTAGTAATTGTGGGAGACATTCAGTTTCATCGTTAAATAAGCCATACTCATCCCCACCAGAGTGTCTTTCCCTTTTTCTAAGACTTCTTTTCCCCTTATGTCTGGTTCATAAATTCATCCATGTCTCAACGGAAATGTCACCTCCTCAGCAAAGACTGTACGGCTATCCCATCTAGTGAGGTATCCTCCACAACTTGATATCCCTTTAATACACTTTATTTTTATTCACTTTATATATTTATACACTCATCATTTGTCTTGATATTTCACATTAAGGAAATAAATGTCAAGTTAAATAAAGCTGTACCTGAAAATTAAAACTACAACATAGAGTTACGTATGTGATATGAAATTTTATCCAGCTTTCATACATTAAAATATAGTTAGATATTATAAAAGAAATAGTTGAATTTATGACATAGAATCATATCACATCAGAAACATATATGCAGAACAAACTCCAAACTAACACAGTTTCCATTGGAATTTCAAGAATTTAATCTTTCCTTAGAGTCTGCCACCTAGGTTCCAGTGAATAACCAATCAAAGTGTAAATAACTAAAAAATGTATGACTTGAGAAACTGGCTGAAAGGGATAGAAAAAAATTATCAAACCAAAAACTCAACTAATAGTCTGTAATGTATGCTTTGTCCACCCGTTAAAAAAATGAGCAAATGTTTTGAATATTTTAGTAATGTTCTCCTCTGCTACACTGCCCCATCCCCTCACCCTGTGCTATAATGAATATTCATGTTAAATCATATCATCAATACTAATGTCCTTGAACATAATTGATAAAAACAGCTTTGAAGTAATGCTCATCTAGTAAAAATTTTCTTGACTAAAGGCAGTGAAAGGATAAGAAGAACATACTCATATCATGGAGAGGGAGAGAGCCAAAATTAGGTAAGTGAGAGTGGAGAGGGCAAATAAATGTTGAAACTTGCCCTTAAGAGTGTGGCACAAATGTGAATGAGAGAAGAACCCTAGCAATCTGAGATGTCACTTGCCATACACACACACACACACACACACACACACACACACACACATTAGATTTCCATGAAATGGCATAAGACTTATGTGGGTGTTTTTCAAAAGCATCTGAGCAAGTCAAGGTAGTCCTAGGAAGGTCAAATGGCTGACTAGTCACCAAGAGACCTCACATAGTGATATTAACTTGGTAATTCCACCATGCTCAGATGCTGCTCTTGAGTTTTGCTAAAACTAGGTCTCTCCAATACCTGAAAGCCAAGAATGGCTTCTGAAAAATGATACTCACAAATGGCAGAAGGAATAAGTGAGGACCCAGCTGACTTCTTCAACTGCTAGACCAGTAAATATAGTTTTCAGGTAGAGTCTTCTCATGGGTGTGCATCTTGAAAACAAAGTAATCAAAATAAGGAGAGTTAGTTATACAATTCAGATGACTAATTGCATCATACTACGGGACCTAGTACTTCTAAGTCTACTACAAAGATACACAAGTGGATAGAATGACTCATCCATTCTTTCTCAGAGTTCCCCTCTCCTCCCTCTCTTCCTCTCTCTCCCTCTCTTCCCTCTCCAGAATTTACTTGGGTACTTTTTTCCTCTTTGATTAACCCATTCAGTCAAGACTATCTCCAATATGAGAACCATTTGCCTCTGCTCTTATCCAATCTTAGTTTTCTTATTTCCAAATTCTTGGAGGAAAGTGGTGGCGGTAGAGCTTACAATCATACATTTACCATCTACATTTTCTACAATGCCCCATACTATTGTTAAGTCACTTTCAGATTTATGATTGGTGTTGGTACGCAGAAGCAGATGGAAGTTTCTCAAGCTCCTTTACAACCTTTTGAGAACATCCACATTTCCACTTGCAATGCTAAAGATACTGTGAACATCTTATATGTGACATTGATCTGATTAGCCCCTGTATTTTGAATGTATATAAACCAATAAGGAGAAACTAAATAAATATTGATGTAATGCTACTGATGTTAATAAACTTCTCTCTTGCTAATCCTTTAAATAATGATCATGGGTAAAATCACTAATGACATCTTATGTCACCAAAATTATTCTTATGTATAGTAATCTCGGTTAAACGGGTTTTAGGTTGAATTTTTCACAAAATTCAATTTTGCATTTATTCAGCCTGATGAAATAAATCAGCCTGATGTTTAATAACACCCTGCCCTAAATATCTGCAGTAATGTTTTCAGAACTGAAGAAGTTAGACATATAGGCATGTTCATATGCTCAGTGGTCAGAAGAACTACAAAAATAAGATTTTAAAGCAAAAACGCTAAATGTAAATATTTATTAAATTTAAATACTACTCCCATGTCATTAAATCATAAAATAACACTCTTTTACATGTCTATGTATTTATAGTTTACTTTTAAAATTAATTATTTATTTGATCTTTATCACAAAGAAAGGTTAGTATCTCTACTTACAAAAAGGTAAACACACTCATAGAGATTAAGCAGTGTACCCAAAATGATCCAACTAACAAGTAAGTAGCAGACGAAACTGAGGGCTAAAACCAGAACCCATAGAAATTGAATCAAAATCTAAAGCAATTTTCAATATACCGATAACACAGTGTCACTTGCCTCTCTTAGAAAAAAAAAGTTATTTTTAAAAAAATGTGTTGTATAAATGTCCTACATTCTTCTCCTTAACCTTGTTTCAAATATATAATGCCAAAACTCCTTCTAATGTTATCTTCTAATCATGAAATAATAATCAGTGACCCCTCATTATAATAGTATTAACGTATAAAAGAAGACATTACAGTGATATCATATGTACATTATCTGAAGACCAGTGTTACCAACAGAATTAGAAACCCCAAATGGATGAAAAACAAGTCTACAATAAAACCCATGTTCTGAGCTCAATTCTGTGTTTTTAAAATTGCTGAGAGTCACAATGAGACTTACTATAAGTGAAAGGTCTTATTATCTGTTCCTTTAGACCTAGGCTTGGAGTATCAAAAGTAAATAATGGCCTTGTACTTTTCATGAAGCTTCTGCAACTCTTTCCCAAAGGCTACTAGTAATGACTTCTTGTCAAAAGGAATAGAGGAAACATTTTTTCAATTCCTCTGGAAGTAGTTCTGCATTGATTTCAGGGATATCGTCATGCACCTGGCCAAGTTGGCAAGTGGACACACAGTGCCCTCCAGCTCTCTGAGGCAAATCAGAACCTTAAATTACAGCAGCAGCCCAAACACTCTCTTGTTCCCTTCAGATCTTCTAGTATCACTATTGCAGCACTATAATTGATTTCACTGTCACAGATTTGGTGTGTTATGCTCAAATTATACACATAAACATAGTATCCCTTATATCTTAACATTAAACATAGTATCCCTTATATCAACATTAAACATCATATCCCTTATATATTAACATTAAAATGTCTAATATGTATAAATGTATATGTATTTGAATTCAGGCTTTCTGTTGTCAGTTTGTTTTCTTGGGTAGAGTCATTCTTTGACTATAGCAAGTTTTTATTCCAACAGTCTGTGATACCAAATGAGATTATTTTATTTTCGATCTTTTGAAGTTTTCATTTAAGTGATTTATTGTGAAAACCTAGATCCAGATTCTGGTCATTTCACTTACTCGCTATGTGGATTTGGGAGCACTGATTAATGTATTTAGATCCCAGTAAGATACTGGAAAAATGATATACTTATTGGAAAATAGTGATAACACTCATTTTGTAGATTTGTTAAAGTAAATAATCTATAAGAAGCACTCACAGGAGCACCTGGGTGGCTCAGTTAGTTGAGCGTCCAACTTCAGCTCAGGTCATGATCTCTTGATTCCTGAGTTGGAGCCCCACATCAGGCTCTGTGCTGACAGCTTGGAGCCTGGAGCTTGCTTCAGATTCTGTGTCTCCCTCTCTTTCTGTCTTTACCCCACTCATGCTCTGTCTCTCTCTGTCTCTCTCTCTAGAAAATAAATAGACATTAAAAAATTAAAAAAAAAAAAAAAAAAGAAGCACTGATAGTGTCCGGCATATAGTACATACAAAGGAAATATTGGTTTTAGCTTAAGTTAGTTCTACTATTGATAAGTATCTCAAATACATATTAGCAATTAAGATTTGTAAGATAATCTTATCTTCCTTGTACAATTTTTGTTACTTTTGCTGTTTCTTTGTTTTGTTTGATTAACATGCATATTTCAGATAGATAATTTGCATTTAAGTTGTTTTAAAATGGGAAGAACTATTAAAATAATAAATAAAAACCACTTTGTCATATAGGCTTACCCTTCAGGGTTAAAATAAATGTAGATGAATCAAAATTACTAGTGTGTTTGCAGTAAGATAGATAAATCATAATTATCAGCAGAAAAACAAACATTTTGAAACATCATAAAGTAATACCCTATAATATCAGCAATAAGTTTCTTTCTTCTAACCATATATTCCCTGTGAAACACTTGACTTTCAGTGAAGATAATGATTATTGCTTATTTGGATAGCGAACCTAGTCTCCTCACCTAGGCTACCAATACTTCTGAATGAACTTTTAGAATGACAAATAGTTTTCTGGAGTCACCCAAGACAGTTTGTCACCCATCCTGAGATAATAGACAACAGAGTCTGGAACCACTGTTTCATGCAGCTCTCAGCCTTACTATAAAGTATGGGCTAGAGTAGCTTTAGAACCAGCTCTGAATTACTGCCTATGCCCTATGGCTACAGAAGGAAAGATCTTTCTCATGGCCTAAACATGTATGTCCAAAGTGATGCCAATAGCCACATTTAAATTTGTTTTCATTCATTTAAGTTGAATTAAGTAAAAATTTAAATGTATTTCCTCAGTTGTACTATGAACCACATTTCATACGCTCAGTAGTGGGCAGTGGCCACCAGATTGGATAAAAAATATATAGACCATTTTCATCATTACAAAAAGTTCTACTGGTTAGCACCGACCTAGACCTTGAAAGAACAAAAACAGACACAAAGCCTCCTGTCAAATATTACAGACCATTTTCAGGATATAATGAGAGCTAGTCAACACTGACTTCTTGTTCTTATATTTGTTCATATAATTTCCTTCCCAAATTAGTCTTGATTTCTCATTTGTTGTGTTGTTATTTGTAACTTTATAAATGTAAGTCAGTGAATATCATTTCCACTTGTGGAAGGATGACAATAATATACTCCATGTATGGATTTCTGGGATCCAGAGGAAATTACTTGGTTCTTTTATTTATATTTTACATCATGTTGATGGTAAAATTCTTCCTTACCCCTGTTATGTTTTTGGATACACTGTGGCTCCTCAAAACTTCACTGACTGAATTTCATTCCATTTGGGAATACTTTAAGATAGTATCACTATATAAAACTGCCTATTTAGCTTTTCAGAGGGCTTCCCTGAATGTCCCTCTTATAGGTTAACAAGGTTTTAGTCACAATTCCTAATATTAATATCTTGCCCTTACCAGTCTCATTATTATAGCTATCAAGAGAAGCCATGGCTTGTAAGACTTTAGAGAATAGCACATTTGAAACATGTTAAGCAAATGTCTGTCCCTAAATTCTGATGATAAAAGGCATCCAAGAGGAAGGGCTACATTAAATGTTCAGATGATATTCTGCTTGCCAAAGAGAGCCAGCTGTTTATACTTGGTGGCATACTGCAACAGAATTATCTCATTTGCAAATCTTGGAATACGGAGATGCAGATAAATGTTAGCACTATAAACCAGCAAATGTAGAGTGAGCTGTATTCTTAGTTTTTGGAGAAAGATTTCATATTTCATATTTGTACATATGGAGCTTTAAAACTTATTCGTAAACATGCCATCTGAGCAACATGGCACATAAGGCATTTTTAATATGGCCAAAGCTGTATTAAGATACTTCCTTATATAATGTTATACAAACAAATATTTTATCATTCCACTTGTATAAAATGTTAATAAGGTGGTTAGCAGCAGAACCAAAAGTGTGTCTTCTGTGTTTTCATAATAAAATGAGTGTTTTCTGCCAACCAAGTGTCATAGCTAAAGACAATATTACTCTCTCTTAGAGACAAAAGGTCACATCAGAATTTCTTTGGTAAATTTACATGGTTCACAGATTCAATCTAAGCCTTCACAAAAAAATAAGTTTATCATTCAAGAGGAAAAAGTGTACTCATAAGAAATTTGTTTGTGGGTCTAAAAAAAAAATGTCAAGAATTCAAAGGATTGGGTGATGACAATGTTTTTTTTTAAATACGAGATTTCATTTTAGCTTAAGCATTTTCTTTTCTACTTGGGAGAAAAAGACTCTCATTTATAGTAAAACATTATTACTTATCCTTGAGTGGAAAGAAATTTGGCCATCACTACTAATAGTTAAGCAAGGGAAAATCTGTTCTTTTCCCCTTAGTTGAAAAGAACCCATTCTGGATCTGTTAATCAAATCATTCTTTTCCCTCAAGCCAGAACGCTCTTCTTAAAAATACAAATCCGATCACATGGAATGCTCAATTAAAACACTACAATGTCTTCCATTGTCCATAGGAAAAACATCTTAACCTTTAACTCTTAATATGGTCTACAAAGTACCGCTTGCTTATTCTTTCCTGCATCTACACCTGCCATGACATTCCCATAGTTTCACAGAATGCCTAATATACAGAGGCACCATATAACTATTGAATGACTGAGGAAACAAGCTTTATAATTTTTTTTTCCTCAGGCAAGAAACAAGCAGAGAAAAAAGATGAGTGGGATATGTACATTCACCACCCTATATAATATAGGAACATCTTTGTCTCCATCTCCTTATTATGTTTTGTTTTCCCTATAGCACAACACCTGCCATTTATTCCCATGTGTACATAAATTCCATAATGCCAAAGATGTTGTCTGGCTTATCCATTCATATATCTCCTAAAGACTTAAAAGAATTTGACATTGGAGTAGAATCTTGATAAATCCCTGTTGAATTAATGAATGAAGGAATAACTCTTCTCCTTAAGTCTTTATTTGAGTCATCTGTTAAATGGCCCAAAAGCATTTTTCAAGGCCACCTCATCTTGTCATTATCTTTCTTCCTATCTACTATTCCTCTCTCCATTTTTGAGTAATTCATTTATTTAATCATCGCAAAGATCCTTTTGTTCTTTCCTCACTTAAAAGAGTTTTATTGGCACTCTGTCTCCAGAATAAAGTTCACAATACTTAGCCTAGCCACATGACGTGGCCCAAGCTAACTTCTACTTTCCTCCCACACTTTGCATGTTCCAGACAAGCTGATCATCTCTCAGTTTTTCAGGCCCACCCTACCTTCCGTCACCCACTGGTGTGTCTTTGCATAAACTGGTTCCTCTGGATAACCCCTTTGAGCTGGATACATTCTTAATTTTTATGATGGTTTGTGCTTTAGAGTAACTTCCTCGGGGAAGGCTTCTCTGGACCTCAAATACTGCAGTACATGCCCTGCTTTGTATTTTCCTGCTGCTGCCTACTTTCCATATAGTATGATACTTACCCTCCTTTCATTTGATTGCTTCACTTGTCTGTGTTTCCCCTAAAGGGCTAGACTCTTGATGGCATAGGTGATTATTGTTTACACACAATGGCTGTGCCTAGAGTATTTGCTGAATGAGGACATGGAAGTAAATATCTCTGAGTTCTAAATCAGCTGCAGATCTCAGGCAGTCACTTTTTAGATGGGGACTGCAGTATACTTTTTCCATAAGACCTAAAACAATACTGGGGGCATGGTAAGGACCTATGGGCTACCACAAAAAGAGAGAGAAAAATGGTTGATTGCCTGACTGACCTGTACTGATTGATGTGTAAAGAAGTTCAGCTTAGTTGGGGGACAAACTGACATTGTCCAGAGAGAAACTGAACTCATCACCAGCAAATTGCTTGAAAAAACTAATTCTTTATCATCTTAACTAACACACCCAACACTCTAGGATATTATTTCCAAACCTGGTGTCACTCTTCTCAGTCCTATAAAGCTGCAAAAAAAAAAAAAAGCCATAAGAAGCAAGAAAATGTAGGAAAAATCCAGAAAAACATAGTATAAGAACTTTTGGCATTATTTTACTGATTAGTCTTTGATTTTTCTAGATTATATTATCCTTGGGATAAACTCATAGATTTCACCCCACAGCATTTATATGGACACATAACATAGCTCCTAAGATTACAATATTATATTGTTACAAGTGTCAGAATGGATAAGAATGGAATGTTAGCATATCAAAATCTGTCTCTAACAACACACAGCAAAGCTAAATTCTACATCCTCTTGTAAGATTATTTGGACAAACTGACGCAGCACTAAGAGGAGCTGCATACATTTTCTTGGCCACGACAGCAATGGGAAGACAAGTCTCTTCTTCTAACCTGATAATTACAATTTGTGATCATAAATCAAGAACTGCCTTAGGAAACAACTGGAAATATTGAATAATTACTGGGAGAAAGAATACTTCAGCATCAAATGAGCCAAAACTCAAATATCCATTTTGAGACAGATGTACTTAAGTTTCCATGTAGACACCATCTGATATAATTCCCTAACACATTTTTAGTTTTTGGAGTGTTCTTTGCCTCTCTTGACCTCAATTTCCTCATGAAAATGGGGATAATAATATCTGCCTCACTGGTTTTTTTGTGGAAATTCAATTAGATAGGAAACATAAAGTATTTAGCACACTATTGGCATATACTAGCTCAGCAATAATTGGTTGATATGCTGTTTAGATATTTTTTACGCTTTCCCAATCAAGCGTGCTAATTTAATTTTAAAATGACCCTTGATTTTCTAGTTGTATGGGAATAGAGGAAGGGGAGGGTGCAATAATGAAGAAATAGGAGTGTGTGGTATGAAGGTGGAGGAATTATGGGGAGCCCAGAATGAGTTTTCTTTTTTTTTTAATTTTTTTAATGTTTATTTATTTTTGAGACAGAGAGAGACAGAGCATGAACAGGGAAGGGTCAGAAAGAGAGAGACACAGAATCTGAAGCAGGCTCCAGGCTCTGAGCTGTCAGCACAGAGCCCGATGCAGGGCTCAAACTCACAGACCATGAGATCATGACCTGAGCCGAAGTCGGATGCTTAACTGACTGAGCCACCTAGGTGCCCCAGAATGAATTTTCTATATTCAAGATGTTTCACTGACCTGGGGCACCTGGGTGGCTCGGTTGAGTGTCCAACTTCAGCTCAGGTCATGATCTCACAGTTCGTGAGTCTGAACTCCACATCAGGCTGTGCTGACAGCTCAGAGCCTGGAGTCTGTTTCGGATTCTGTGCCTCCCTCTATTTCTGCCCCTCAACCACTTGCTCTGTGTCTGTCTCTCTCAAAAATAAACATTAAAGAGGGGCGCCTGGGTGGCTCGGTCGGTTAAGCGTCCGACTTCGGCTCAGGTCATGATCTCACCGTCCGTGAGTTCGAGCCCCGCGTCGGGCTCTGTGCTGACAGCTCAGAGCCCGGAGCCTGTTTCAGATTCTGTGTCTCCCTCTCTCTCTGCCCCTCCCCTGTTCATGCTCTGTCTCTCTCTGTCTCAAAAATAAATAAACGTTAAAAAAAAATTAAAAAAAAATAAACATTAAAGAAAAAGTTTCACTGACCAAATGGGCTGAGAAAGCAAATGTTGGCTTTAAGCAGGTCACTATAGATAAGCAACCTTTTAGAGAACGAATCTGTCAGTGATTAAGCCAACAGACTATATGAAAGGTTTGCTATTCTTAAAATGTGTTAATTTCCAGTAAGTTGTCAAAGAATCAGCTCTATTTGACTAACAGTTACTTCTAGGATTTGTAAAAAAGATTAAATTAGATAATATATAAAAAATTCTGTGTAGCTGTCTCCAAAGATGGTATCCCAATGAAGCATACCTCCTGTAGCCATGCCCTTATGTAGTGTCCGCACTCCCCTTGACTATAAGTGAACTGTGACTCACTCTTGACCACAGGAATGCAGAGGAGGTGATGTTATGGTCATAATGCCCAGAAGCTGAATCAGAAAAAGCCTTATAGCTTCAGACAGAGACTCTTGGGAGCATTTACTTGTGGAATGCTACCTCTCAGAAAACTAAACCCATTCTACGAAGCCCAAGCCACACAAAGAGGTCAATGAAGGCATTCCAGCTGAAATCCTCAGCTGAGTTCTATTTAACCCAATAGCTACCATCAACTGTCAGCTTTGTGAATGAGTAATCTTGGAAGCCCATCTCAGTTGAGTCTTAGTTTTACTATGATTCCAGCCAGTATTAATTATAACTGTATGACACATCCCAAGTAAGAATTGTCCAGCTAAGCTCAAACAACTCAGAGAAACCAAGTAAAATAATAATAAATTATTGTTTAAGCATCCTGAGTTTGGGGGTAGTTTTTATGCAGCAAAAGACAACAGGGATGAATGCCTGTCAAAACTCTTGGTACAGATAAAAAGGTATAGATAAAATAAGTTTGGTTGATAGAACCAGAAATTTATCAGTTTAATTTTGAATCAATTGCTGTTCAGTTGATGTCAGAAACTTGGTAAATTATATGGTATTACAATTCTAAGATGAACACAGTTTAATTTCCCTAAAATTAAGATGCATCTTGCAATCAATGAGATTGTATGATTGACATTTATTTTTCTTAGAAGTACTGAAAGATGTTTCTTATAATTGATGGCATCTTAGATCTTGGAATACAATATATTGGATGGATAGTCTAAAAGACTCCGCCTTAGTCCAACTTCCTCAGAATCTCCTAGAGAATCAGTTTAAGTAGATTTCTAGTCCTCACTAAATCAGAATATCTTGGGGCAGGTCCAGGCATTTGCATTTAAGTTTTCCAAATGATCCTTATGTGTAATAATATTTGGAAAACACTGATTCACATATCAAAATCTCTGTCCTAGACTAGAAAAATAAGTGAACACATATCTTTACTTTAGCTGCCCATTGACACATGCTTATTCTGGATTTCAAACTATACTACACAGCTGTAGTAATCAGAACAGTATGATACTGGCACAAAAAAAAAAAAAAAAAAAAAAAACAAATACATAGACCAAAGGGATGAAATAGAAAGCCCAGAAATAAACCTCTGCTTATATGGTTAGTTATTATATGACAAAGGAGGCAAGAATACAGAAGAGGGAGAATATAGTCTTTTCCATAAATGGTGTTAGGAATACTGGACAGCCACGTGCAAAATAAAACTGGACCACTTTCTTACATTCTATACAAAAATAAACCCAAAATTGATTAAAGACTTATGTAAGAACTGAAACCATAAAACTCCCAGAAGAAAACACAGGTAGTAAGCTCTTTGACATCAGCCTTAGCAATGTTTTTTTGGATCTGAGGTCTCCTCGGGCAAGGAAAACAAAAGCTAAAATAAAAAAAAAAACGAGACTAGGTCAAACCAAAATACTTTTGCATAGTGAAGGAAAGCACCAACAAAATGAAAAGACAACCTACTAAATGGGAGAAGATATTCACAAGTGATATATCTGATAAGGAGTTAATATCCAAAATATATAAAGAACACTATAATTCAATATCAAAAAGACACAAATAATCTGAGTTAAAAATGAGCAGAGAACCTGAATTATCATTTTTCCAAAGAAGATGTACAAATGGTCAATAGTCACATGAAAAGATGCCCAACATCACTAACCATCAGAGAAATGAAAATCAAAACCACAATGAAATATCACTTCACATCTGTCAGAACAGCTTTTATCAAAAAGACAAGAAATAACCACTATCGGCAAGAATGTGTAAAAAAGGAAACTCCCGTGCACTATTTGTGGGAATGTATACTGATGCAGCCACTATAGAAAATGTTAAGGAAATTCCTCAGAAAATTAAAAATAGAACTAGCATATAATCCAGCAATTCCACTTCTAGGTATTTATTCAAAGAAAACATAAACACTAGTTTGAAAAACATATGCACCTCTATATTCACTAAAGCATTATTTACAAGAGCCAAGATATGGAAGTAAACTAAATTTAATAAATATACATTATATATATTATATGTTACTCAGCCAAGAAAAAAACAAACAAAAAACAATGAAATCCTGCCATTTGTGACAACAACCTGGAGGGTACTATGCCAAGTGAAATAAGTGAGACAGAGTAAGACAAATACCATATAATTTCACTTATATGTGGAATCTATATAAAAACAAAATGAAACAAAACAAAACAAAACAAAACAGAAACTAACTCATAGATACAAAGAACAATCTGATGCTTGTCAAAGGGGAGAGAAATGAGGGGGATGGACAAAACAGGTGAAGGGGATTAAAAAGTATAATCTTCTAGTTATAAAATAAATAAGTCATGGGGATATAATGTACAGTATAGGTATATAGTCAATAATATTGTAATAACTTTATACAGTAACAGATGGTAATTAGACTTATTGTGTTAATTATTTTGTAAAGTACATAAATTTTGAATCACTGTTATATATCTAAAACAAACATACTATTATATGTTAATCATTTTTCAATAAAAAATATTTCAATGTTTGAATTGCATAGAGAAGTGGTTGCTTTGCAAACATCTAACATATTACCTCCATATTACATATGGAATACCTACTGAATAGCTCTTTAACTCTCTTTCCCTAGAAATGTAGAAATTGGGTCAATTGTGAAATTAAATTTGACATTTCATATCCTGATACTCATGTTGCTAGTTATTTGTGGTTCCTTTTTGTGCATGAAAATCCAGCTTGAAGGCAAATACACCATAATAGTACCAGAGCGATCAGCAACCTTGGTAGTCAACCTTTCTATTTGGTGAAAAATTAAAGCTACTACAATAGCTTTGTAGTATTGCAGTCATCTCTTTCCATCACATGCAAAATATGTTTTCCAGAATTTTATTTTTGAGATGGCTTGTTTAAATTCGAACTTTGAGAACATGGGGACAAGAATATATGTTAATAAAGTTGTAAGGAGGGAATTCAGCTTCACATGGTGGCTGGAAAGGAGAGCCATTGTATAACAATTATCTTTACCTTATGGCATTGGACACAGAACTGCATTTTGTATAGCAATTCAAATTTAACAGTTATTCAACAAATGTTTATTTAGTAAGTTTTCTAAATAGAATAACAGTCAATGTAGGTATGAATATGCTGCAACAGAAAGAATCGGCTTGGGGCAATAATATATTTTTTATTCAAATGTTTATTGATTGATTGATTGATTGATTTAAAGAGAGAGAGACAGAGAGAGAGAGCGCAAGTCAGAAAAAGGCAGAGAGAAAGCGAGAGAAATCCCAAGCAGGCTCTGCACTGTCAGTGTAGAGTCTCATGCAGGGCTTGAAGTCATGAACTGAGATCATGACCTGAGCCGAAACCAAGAGTCAGACACTTAACCAACTGAGCTACCTAGGTGCCCCAACAATATTTTTGAAGTTAAAAATTTTGGAATTTTTTAAAAGTTTATTTATTAATTTTGAGAGAGAGAGAGTGCATGCGTGTGAGCAGGGGTGGGGCAGGGAGAGAATCCCAAGCAGGCTCTGGACTGCTAGCACAGATCTCAAGAACCCTGAGATCATGACATGAGCCAAAATCAAGAGTCAGATGCTTAACCAACTGAGCCATCCAGGCGCTCCTGAAATTTTATTATTTTTTAATGTATTTTTAAATATTTTCTTAATTTTATTTTTTATTTTTTAAAATTTACATCCAAATTAGTTAAGCATATAGTGCAACAATGATTTCAGGGTAGATTCCTTAATGCTCCTTACCCATTTAGCCCATCCCCCCTCATACTACCCCTCCAATAACCCTCAGTTTGTTCTCCGTATTTATGAGTCTCTTTTGTTTTGTGCCCTTCCCTGTTTTTATGTTACCTTTGTTTCCCTTCCCTTATGTTCATCTGTTTTGTCTCTTAAAGTCCTCATATGAGTGAAGTCGTATGATATTTGTCTTTCTCTGACTGACTAATTTCACTTAGCATAATACCCTCCAGTTCCATCCACACAGTTGCAAATGGCAAGATTTCATTCTTTTTGCTTGCCGAATAATACTCCATTGTGTGTGTGTGTATGTGTGTGCATATATATATATATATATATATATATATACCACTTTATCCATACATCCGTCAATGGACATTTGGGATCTTTCCATACTTTGGCTATTGTTGAGAGTGCTGCTATAAACATGGGGGGTGCACGTGTCCCTTCGGAACAGCACATATGTATCCCTTGGATAAATACCTAATGATGCAATTGCTGGGTCATAGGGTAGTTCTATTTTTAGTTTTTTGGGGAACCTCCATACTGTTTTCCACAGTGGCTGCACCAGCTTGCATTCCCACCAACAATGCAAAAGAGATCCTCTTTCTCCACATCCTCACCAACATCTGTTGTTGCCTGAGTTGTTAATGTTAGCCATTCTGACAGGCGTAAGGTGATATCTCATTGTGGTTTTGATTTGTATTTCCCTGATGATGAGTGAAGTTGAGCATTTTTTCATGTGTCGGTTAGCCATCCGGATGTTTTCTTTGCAGAAATGTCTATTCATGTCTTTTGCACATTTCTTCACTGGATTATTTGTTTTTTGGGTGTTGAGTTTGATAAGTTCTTTATGGATTTTGGATACTAACCCTTTATCTGATATGTCATTTGAAAATATCTTCTCCCATTCCATTGGTTGCCTTTTAGTTTTGCTGATTGTTTCCTTCGCTGTGCAGAAGGTTTTTATTTTGATGAGGTCCCAGTAGTTCGTTTTTGCTTTTGTTTCCCTTGCCTCCGGAGACGTATTGAGTAAGAAGTTGCTGTGGCCAAGATCAAAGAGGTTTTTGCCTGCTTTTTCCTTGAGGATTTTGATGGCTTTCTGTCTCACATTGAGGTCTTTCATCAATTTTGAGTTTATTTTTGTGTATGGTGTAAGAAAGTGGTCCAGGTTCATTCTTCTGCATATCTCTGTCTAGTTTTCCCAACACCACTGTTGAAGAGACTGTCTTTATTCCATTGGATATTCTTTCCTGCTTTGTCAAAGAGTAGTTGGCCATACGTTTGTGGGTCCATTTCTGGGTTCTCTATTCTGTTCCATTGATCTTAGTGTCACTTCTTGTGCCAGTACCATACTGTCTTGATGGTTACAGCTTTGTAGTTTAAATTGAAGTCTGGGATTGTGATGCCTCTCGCTTTCATTTTCTTTTTCAAGATTGTTTTGGCTATTCAGGGTTTTTTTCTGGTTCCATACAAATTTTAGGACTATTTGTTCTAGCTCTGTGAAGAATACTGGTGTTATTTTGATAGGGATTTCATTTAATATGTAGATTGCTTTGGGTAGTACCAAAATTTTAACAACATTTGTACTTCCTATCCAGGAGCATGGAATATTTTTCCTTTGTGTGTGTGTGTGTGTGTGTGTGTGTGTGTGTGTCTTCTTCAATTTCTTTCATAAGCTTTCTATAGTTTTTAGCATATAGATTTTTCACCTCTTTGGTTAGATTTATTCCTAGGTATTTTATGTTTTTTTGTGCAACTGTAAATGGCATTGATTCCTTGATTTCTCTTTCTGTCACTTCATTGTTGGTATATAGGAATGTAACCGATTTCTGTGCATTCATTTTATATCCTGCAACTTTGCTGAATTCATGAATCAATTCTAGCAGTTTTTTGGTGGAATCTTTTGGGTTTTCCATATAGAGTATCATGTCATCTGTGAATAGTGAAGATTTGACTTCCTCCTGGCCGATTTGGAAGATTAGAGCAGAAATTAATGTTATCGAAATCAAGAAAAGAGTAGAACAGATCACTGAAACCAGAAGCTGGTTCTTTGAAAGAATTAACAAAATTGATAAATCACTAGCCAGTTTTATCAAAAAGAAAAAGGAAAGGACCCAGATAAATAAAATCAAGAATGAAAGAAGAGAGATCACAACCAACACAGCAGAAATAAAAACAATAATAACAGAATATTATGAGAAATTATATGTCAATAAAATGGGCAATCTGGAAGAAATGGACAAATTCCTAGAAACATATACACTACCAAAACTGAAACACGAAGAAATAGAAAATTTGAACAGACCCATAACTAGTAAAGAAATCAAATTAGTAATTGAGAATCTCCCAAAAAACAAGAGTCCAGGGCCAGATGGCTTTCCAGGGGAATTCTACCAAACATTTAAGGAAGAGTTAACACCTATTTTCTTGAGGCTGTTCCAACGAATAGAAATGGAAGGAAAACTTCCAAAGTCTTTCTATGAAGAGATCATTTCATTGATTCCAAAACCAGACAAAGACCCCACTAAAAAGGAAAACTATAGACCAATTTCCCTGATGGACATGGATGCAAAAATCCTCAACAAGATATTAGCCAACCGGATGCAACAATACATTAAAAAATTATTCACCATGACCAAGTGGGATTTACAGCTGGGATGCAGGGCTGCTTCGATACCCACAAAAAATTAACGTGATTTATCACATCAATAAAAGAAAGAACAAGAACCATATTATCCTCTCAATAGATGCAGAGAAAGCATGTGACAAAATACAGCATACTTTCTTGATAAAAACCCTCACGAAAGTAGGGATACAAGGATCATACCTCGAGATGATAAAAGCCATATATGAATGACCCAACATTAATATCATCCTCAATGGGAAAAAAACTGAGATCTTTCCCCCTAAGGTCAGGAACAAGACAGGGATGTCCACTCTCACCACTGTTATTTAACATAGTATTGGAAGTCTTAGCCTCTGCAACCAGACAACACAAAGAAATAAAATGCAATTATTTTTAAATTACCACTTATTTCAATAAGAAACAAAGGGAGAAAGTTCACATTAGAAAACAGATATATCCAGGGATCAAAGTTCATCCGGAATTACACGCTCAAATATACCACAGAATATTTCGGGTTTTGTACAAGTATTAACATAATATTTATTACAAATATTCACTGTCTTTCTGATTAGGAATTTGAATACTAATGTTCTTTCTAAAAGCAATCATGTTTAAGCAGTTGATGACACTTAAAATTCTTCCTTTCAACCAAATTTGGATAACATAAATTTTTTCTGCGTTATTTCACAGTGCAAGAGAGGTTTGTTATCTACCAAACCAATGGCAACCCAAATTAAAGGAATTTCATTTGATGATGAGTAACATTAACTGTCAGATGTTTGAACTATCATAGCCCAAGAACATCATACATACCTTGAGTACTGAGCTGGGGCAATAAAAATGCTCTAAAAATTGGGCTCAATAATGAATAATGTCTGATAAAAGAGCATTTCAATCTTTTGAGTCATAAAATACCAAAGGACATAAGAACAACTAAATAACTTAGTCCATCTTACAGTTATGTATGTTCATCAATATCTTTTACATTTCTATGAGTTTTATTCTTTCTTTTTCTTCTAATCTAAGTAGTAGTGGATGGAGTACTGGTACTAAAATAGTGGTTTTACTGACAATTACAATAATATAAGTAAAAACTATCACTTTTCGAACATTTACTGTATGCTTAGCACTGGCTTACATGGATCACTCTGAGAGGTTAAGGAAATTTCCTAAGGTTCTATAGCTATTAAATGAGAAAAGTAGGTTACGAACACCTAGTCTGTCTGACTGAAATTTTCACCTTTACCAAAGAAATACTATGTAAGAATTATGACTTTGTCTATAAATTTTAAGAAATTTCACACAAAAAAACCCACATCTTATTAAAATTTAATCATGATAATATATTCTGGCTCACATAGAATAATATATTTCACATTTGAGTAATTATTTTGTCAATATTTTTAATAGTGACCTATAGTTGCACACAATAGTATTCCCCCACATTATAGTTATTATTTTAAGTTTTCAGTTCTCAGTATTGTCAGAGAACGTGAATCAAGCCAATGTAGGAATTAGTTTATGCTTAGAATATGGAAATGAATGGGCAGATTCCATTAAAGTAGGAGGAGAATTAAAAACTGTGAGATTCACAGTCAAGTGAATCAGTAACAAAGGAGTCTGAGTCAAGGTTCCAAAAGAGAGGCTGGTTTGTTTCAGAAAAGTCTAAAATATTAACATTCAAAATTTTAAGACTTCAGATTTTCATCCAATGTACTAGACAGACTCTACAGAATACTTGCTTAATTGAGCAGATATCTAATATGTAAATGTGGTCCATAAATCTGTTTATCCACTAAGGATCTAACACCTGATGAAGAATAGTAGGAGAGGCCAAATGAAACCAAAAAAGGGTCAGATAAAACAGAGAATCAAGACTAGGACTCTCTGCACATGCTTGACTGACTCACAAGATAATGTACGTCTCCAATTCAAAAAACATGATTCGGTAAGATGTGTCCAAACAAGCTAAATTATTGAAGAGAACTGCAAAGTCTGCATATGAAAAGATGCACATGAACCTTGAAAATGCTTTTGTTGCATTATTTAGAATAGTTATAAATGTCAGGTTACTGCTGGTGGTACTGTTCTTAAGAATGGCATTTGCAAAATAATGTTTGCCAAAGTTCATGTCACTATTTCTGGGAAAACTGTAGGCAAACTTCCTTTTACACAAAGTTATGTATTCCCTTAACGAAGATACTATAACTGAGACTAGTATCACTATTATTTTAGTTGTTCTTACATAATAGACCTGAATTACTATATGCCTAAAATGTCTTAAATACATATTTTAGCTTTTTATGAATGACACAATTGTCCAATAAGGTAAGTACTTTAATTAAAATTGTTTGACAGACTACCAAAAGCCACTGTAAATGTTCATGGAGCAGCCCATTCAACATTCAAAAGGTCATTTGTTCAAAATATTTTAATATAGTTTTTGTACTGAAAAATGCTCAAAATGTGTGTAATACATTATACTTTCCTTGTTCTACTATTCATGGACAAAATAATTTTAATGACTCATAGATTACTATTATTAGATCTGTTATTATTTTGTAATTTATATTAGAATTAAGAAATGTCAGCACATATATTCTTTTTTTTTTTTTTTTTTTTAATTTTTTTTCAACGTTTTTTATTTTATTTTTGGGACAGAGAGAGACAGAGCATGAATGGGGGAGGGGCAGAGAGAGAGGGAGACACAGAATTGGAAACAGGCTCCAGGCTCTGAGCCATCAGCCCAGAGCCCGATGCGGGGCTTGAACTCACGGACCGCGAGATCGTGACCTGGCTGAAGTCGGACGCCTAACCGACTGCGCCACCCAGGTGCCCCTCAGCACATATATTCAAGATAAGCATATACTTAATTTAGTTTTGAAAAATAATAATGAAGAATATAAATCCTGCATGATAAAATTTATTTAGTGGCATCTGAGTGGCTCGGTCTGTTGAGCCTCCAACTCTTGATTTCGGTTCAGGTCATGATCTCGTGGTTGGTGGGATCAAGCCCCATGTCAGGCTCCACACTGACAGCGTGAAGCCTGCTTGGGATTCTTTCTCCCTCTCTCTCTCTGCCCCTCCTCAGCTGACATTCTCTGTCTCTCTCTCCAAATAAATAAATAAATAAATAAATAAATAAATAATTTTTAAAAACTTTTAAAAACTATATTGTTGAGAATAGTGAAATAATACTTAACAAATGAATATATGGGTCCAAATAGGCAGAAAATGGTGGTGCCAGATTCAAATAAAGGATATGTTGAAACAGAGATAAAATCTATATATTTGCAAAAACTGCTCTTTTTAGCACTCATGAAAGTTTAGTGAATTTAGAAGTGACATTATATAGGATATTAATGTTGCAAATTTAGTTTTTATAAAAATCAAACTTTTACAAAATTTTGTATCACACATTTTATATCCATGCATTTTTCAGAAATATGACAAGAGAAATTCCATTTACATTTACACATTTACTCCCAATGGTAACATCTTGCAAAACTATGATACAATATTACAACCAGGATGTTGACATTGAGACAGTCAAGACACAGAGCATTTCTTTCACCATAGGGATCTGTCATGTTACCCTTTTATGGCCACACGTACTTCCATCTCACTAAGCTCTCCCTCCCCATCAGTCTCCTTAATTCTTGGCAACAGATACTCTCTTCATTTCTCTAACTTTGTCATTCCCAAGTGTTGTATAAATATAATCACTCTATATAATCTTTTGGGATTAGTTTATTTCACTCAACAAAATTCTCTGAAGATTCATTGAAGATGTTGTATTTTATTAATAGTTCGTTCCTGTTTATTGCTGGGGAATATCCCAGGTGTGAATATATCACACTCTGGTTAACATCCACCCATTGGAGGACATTTGGGTTGGTTCCAGTTTGGGGCTATTTTGAAGAGAGTTTCTATAAGCATTTGTGCAGAGGTTTTTGTGAGACCATAAGATTTCATTTATCTGGGATAAATGTCCAGGAGTATAATTGATGGGTAGTATAGAAATTGCATGGTTAGTTTGTAAAGAAATTGCCTAGCTAATTTCCAGGTGGCTGTTCCATTTATATTCTCACCAATAATACTGAGCGATGATCCAGTTTTTCCACATCCTCACCAATATTTAATGCTGCCATCATTTTTTTTTCATTTAGCAATTCAGATATGCATATAGTAAGATCTCATAGTGGTTTTCAATTCCATTTCCCTAATGGATAATGATGTTGAATATTTTTTCTTGTGCTAATTTGCAATCTGTATGTCCTCTTCAGTGAAATGTTTGTCTTTACCAATTTTCTAATTAGGTTGTTTTATTTTTAACTGTTGAGTTTTGAGAGTTGTTTAAATATTCTATATACCATTCCTTTGTTGAATATGTGGCTTGCAAATATTTTCTCACAGTCTGCAGTTAATCTTTTTATTACCTGTCTATGCTCATAACGGGGTCTTTTACAGAGAAAAAGTATTAATTTGGAAGTCCAATTTACCATTTTATTCTTTTATGGATCATGTTTTTTGTGGCAAGTGCCCAGCCCTAGATCCCAAAGATTTTTCTCCTATTTTTAAAAGTTATTATAGTTTCATGTTTTATATTTTAATTTCATAATACATTTTGAGTTATTTTTGTAAGATTTAATTTGAGACCATTTTTTTTTTTACCTATAGCTGTCCAATTGCTCTAATGCTATATTTTTGAAAGGGTTATCTTTCCTCTATTAAACTGCATTTGCACCTTTGTCAAAAATCAATTAAGGATATTTATGTGGATCTATTTATGGGTTCTCTGCTGGTTCCCATTGATCTATGTGTCAATCTTTCTACCAGAACCACACAGTGTTAGTTAGCTATAGTAAGTCTTGAAATCAGGTAGACAGATTTTGTCCCACTTTACAATTCTTTTTCAAAATTGTTTTAGCTATTCTGGTTCTTTTGGGTTTCCATAAAAATTTTTACATAACTTTGCCTATATATATAAAATATCTTCCTGAGATTTTTATACAAATTGCTATTAAATCAATATATCATTTTTGGGAGAATTGATATCTTTATTAAGTCTTTCAATATATAAACTTGGTATACCTCTCCATTTACTTACATCTTCTGAAATTCTTTTTATCTACACTTTGTAGTTTTCAATTTGTAAACTTTGTACATGTTTTTGTTATATTTCACTTAAGTATTTCATTTTTTTAGTGGTTTTAAACGGTATTATTTTTAATTTCAGCGTCCATATGCTAATTGGTTGTATACAGAAATATAATTAATTTTTGTGTTTATTTTTTACCCTGCAAACTTGGTTAAGTCACTTGTTAGTTATAAGAGGTTTTTGTGTAAATTTCTACAAAATGTCTACATAGACAATCATGTTATTTGAAAAAAAAACAGTTCTATTTCTTCCTTTCTAACATATGCCTTTCATTAATTTTTCTTGCCTTATTGCAGTGGTTAGAACTTCCAACATGAAGTTGAATAAGAATGGTGAAACACAGGGGTACCTGCATGACTCAGTCAGTTAAGCTTCTGACCCCAACTCAGGTCATGATCTCAAGGTTCATGGCTTTGAGCATTGCATCGTGATCTGTGCTGACAGCTCAGAGCCTGGAGCCTGCTTCAGATTCTGGGTCTCCCTCTATCTCTGTCCTCCCCCACTCACACTCTGTCTCTCTTCCTCAAAAATAAATAAACATTAGAAAAAATTAACAATTGTGAAACCCAGAATTTTTGCCTTCTTTCCATCTAAGGGGGAAAACATTCAGTCTTTTAGCATTAGGTATAATGTTAGCACTAGTATTTGTTTGTTTGTTTGTTTGTTTGTTTGTTTGTTTTGGAAATGTTCTATGCCACATTGGGGTAATTCCTACCTATTTTTATTTTTCTGAGAGTTAGATTTTATCATAAATGGATATTCAATTTTGTCAAATGTTTTCCTTCATTGATTGATATAATCATGTAATCATTTTTTTATTTTGCTAATATAGAAAATTGCATAAATTAATTTTCAATATTTAAAACATCCTTGCCTCTGTAGCGTAGACTTCACTCAGGGTGTATAATTATTTTTATATATTGCTGAATTACATTTGCTTATATATTTTTCAGAATTTTTATGTGTATCTTCATGAGGAATATCAGTGTGTAGTTTTATTTTTCTTTTTTGTATTGTATTTGTTGGGTTTTGTTATAAGGGTAATATTAACTTGATAAAGTCAACTGGGAAGTGTTTCCTACTCTCCTATTTGCTGAAAGGGATTGTGTAGGGTTCGTTTTTATTCTTTAAATGTTTGATAGAATTCTGCAGTGAAATCAACTGAACCTAGAATTTTCTCTTTCCAGATATTTTATTATAAAATTAACCTTCTTAATAGCTGTAGATACTTTCAAATTTTCCTTTTATAATGAGTGAATTGAGGAAATTTGGATTTTTGCTGCAATTGGTTATTTTATCTATATTGTTAAATTTACGCATGTAGAGTTTTTCATAGTATTTCCTTCTGACGTTGGCAGATATCCTTTGTTTCATTCCCAGTTCTATTATTTGTATATTTTCTGTTTATTTCTTTGTCATTTTTGCTTGTCAATTTTAATGATCTTTTCAAGAAACTATGTTTTTTTTTTCCTTTCATTTATTTTCAATGAAACTCAATGTTTCTGTTTTCAAGGTCATTGATTTCTGCTCTTATTATTTCCTTCTTTCTACTGGCTTTGGGTTTATTTTGCTCTTACTTTCTTGGTTATTTAGATGAAAGCATTAATTATTAATTTGACTTCTCCTCTTTTCTAATTTAGGCATTTTCCCTGTATCACTCTTGTAGTTGTATCCAAATTTTTTGGTATGTTGGGTTTTCATTAAGTTCAATGTGTTTGGTGATTTTCTTCAGAAAAATTTCTTTGAGACATCCTTCTTAAACCATGGATTATGTAGAAATGTGTTGCTTGGTTTCCAAGTAAATGGATGTGTTCCTGTTGTCTATCTGCTATTGATTGCTAGTTTTATTCTATTGTTATTGATGAAGACCTTCTGCATGATTTAACTTACATTAAATATGTTGAGATGTGCATTATGGCCCAGGATTTGGTCTATTTTGACATATGTTCTATGGGAACTTGAAAAGAACATATATTCCGCTGCTGTTGGTCAGAGTATTCTATCAGTGTTGATTAGATCCTCTTGGTTGATGGTGTTGTTTAATTCTTCCATATATTTTCTGGTTGTCTGTCTAGTTTTATCAATTATTGAGAGAGCCCATAAAAATACTAGGATGAAACACAAGCTATCCAGGGGTTAGGACTCATCCAAAAGTCAGTGTGCTATTATACAATCATTCTGAGTCATATAACATATATTTTGGTCATTCATGTACTCCACAACATGTAATTAAAAGATATTTCTGAGTTATCTAGTGTACCTAGTGTATTTAACAAGTTTTAACCCCAGAAATAGAACCAGAAGAGGATATATATTATAAGTGTTATTGGGGTGCCTGGATGTTGGTTAAGTGTCTGATCTTGATTTCATCTCAGGTTGGGATCTCATGGTTCATGGGTTAAAGCGCTGCATCAGGCTCTACACTGATAACATGGTGCATCCTGTTTGAGATTCTTTCTCTTTCCCACTCTCTGCCTGTCCCATGCTCCCTCTCTCTCTCTCTCAAAAATAAGTAAACATTAAAACATTAAAAAAAATAATAAATAAATAAATGTGTGATGCTAGGTAAAAGCATCTTTATTCTTCATTTTTTTATGTTTCACTACTGACTTTCCAAAGTGAATTTATTACGTTATGATTAAAAACTGGGTTACAATAAATAAATAAAATATGCATATGCTTTGACACAGCAATTTTGTTTCTAGTAATTTATCCTAAAGAAATGATTAAGGATGTGCATAAAGATTTATGTGTATAATGTTCATTGTAGCATTGTTTATTATAACAAAAATGGAAAATAGCCAATCCTGCAATATGAGTATAGTTAAATAAATTACAGTACATCCATTTTATGAATATCATGTATTCATTAAAATGATGCTGTGGAGGTTTTCTCCTAACATGATGTATCACCCTTTCTTAAGAAGTTTAAGAAAAAGGAGTAGTTATAAAATAGTATGTGTGGTAGGCCCACATTTTGATTAAACATAAGCATTTTTTACAGATGTCTATATGTCAAATTCTTAATAGATTGCCTCTGTTTAGTTGGTTTCTGAATGGTTTTTACATTCTTCCTGATGCAATTATGTAATTTTTAAAATTTCTGCAAAAATGTGCATTGTTTTTTAAAAAAACCCAATGTTACAAAAATAATTTATGTCTTATTTAAACTATGGGAAATTTTCCTGCATGAGAAAATAAAAGGCTAACAAGTTTAGTGTAAAGTTTATAAATATGTCCTGGTCCAGATTTTTATTAGTAACACCAAAAAGGGTAATTTACTATACTGAAACAGAGGAAGCTGAAACAAAATCTAACATCTGTCAAGATAAAGTTGGAAAAAATCAGGATCACTGGGGAAAGACTGAGAATTGAGTCTGAATGAAGGCAAATATCTAATCTTAAAATGCATAATAATTTAGTAAAAATTAACAAACTTTACTTTTATTATTGTTATGTCACTTCACTTGGTTTGAAAATAATTATAATAATTACTATTTGCCAAGTGTTTGCTATACGATTTTTACATAATCCTTACAACACTTCTATGATAGGCCTTAATATTCACCTTTGTGGATATTTTGCCAAAACTAAATGGAATATCATAGAGGCTTTAAAAATTGCTCAAATATATACAGTTAGTGAACAGTACAGCTGGAATACAATCAGATTTCTTTGATCCCAAACTCAATATACTTTCTTTTATCTCCCCAGCCTGAGAAGATATTTTACTACTTATATTAAACAAACCCAGTGTCCAGATATGTTCTGGACATTGGGACACTTGAAGGAATAAATCCAGGTGATGGGTATGTGTGAGGGATAACTGGGGTTATAAACCCAGGATGGTTATAGAAGAAAATAAAATTGGGGGAAAAACTTTAGTTAGAAGAGTTTAGATAAAACCTCTACAATTTAAAAGAGTGACTAAAGAACAGTTTTGAGTCTTCATGGAATAATTTGCTTAATCCCTTTTCTTCTAAGCTGAAAATTTTAAGAATGGCAGTTAAGGACTTCTTTGGGCAAATCAATTATTTAGCAATTTCAGCTCTTTCTCACTCACAAGAGAACAATGGTGAGGACAATAGAAAATATATGTCATGAGGATTCCCTGTTTTTTGGCTCACAGGAATGTGGTAGACGCCTGAAGGAATCCAATGACAGCCAGCATAAGTGGCATCTTGACAAAGGCAGCAGTAGAGTTAATGAAGGCTACAGTATTGGAATTAGCATTAGCTGAAGAGCAGTACTGAGGAAGTAGCTGGACTGGGAAACATGGTAGGAAAAGCCCCAGAAGAAGTTTACTCGTTGTATGAATACCTGTCTGTGACAGGAGCCTAGGAAAGGAGGCCAGAGTCATTCAACTTGTCATACTAAGCAGAGCAATAGGGAAGGGGAGTAACCTAGAGGATGGGCCCATTTACTAAATCTTAAAGTAAATCCCTCCCCCTCAAGAAGGAATTAAAACGAGAATTGTGTTAGAATTGTCCAAAGGCCACCATACCAGCTATGGAAAATGTGAAGATATAAACTAATATCTTTTTTCCACAAGAATATAAAATATCATAGATTTTTATTACTTTGTAATGTATAACTAAATTAAAGATGAAAGCAGTTTATCATGATCAAATGATCTCTATCCCATTGGTGTTTAGCAAACCTGTCTATATGAATATGTTTAGTAATTTTGAAATCTCATAACTTTGTATCCTTCTGTATCCTTTTAGAACCTTTAGGATATGTTTCCCCTAGTAACTGTGACTAGATGAAGTCATTGGTTAAAAAAAAAAAAAAAGTCAACCACCTCTCCTTTTTACCAGTGCAATAATTCAGTTCCTAAACTTAACCAAGAGGCTCCTTTCATTTCACTCTCTTTTCCTCCTTCTGTTTTTCCCCACCACTATCTCTTCTATTCCCTGAGTCAAAAAACAAAAAACAAAACAAAACAAAAAAACAAAAAACGAAAAACAAAACAAAACAAAACAAACAAACAAAAAAAACCCAGCAGTGCCCATGGGTTGAAAGGGATCAAAACAATAGTGCATTAGCAACAATGACTCTGAACTATATAAACATGTGGGAGGGAGTAAAAAGCAATCATGTTATATCTGTCTTAATATTATGAATTCCTATTCATCAGCAAGAAATACTGTGCAGGATGAGATTACCAAGGGGACAAGTATAGATACAGGAGAAAAGTCCATGGACTGAGCCATTAAGACCTTGCAAGAAAGACTGAAAATCAACGGCCAGAAAGACTGGGGGAAAATTAAGAAAAAAAGAGGATAGATGTTTCAAGGAGAGAGTGATCAAGTAGGTCAAATGCTGTTGATGAATAAAATAAGTGAGAATTGGCATTGGAATTAGCAATAGAGTGGGTATTGGTGACTTTGATTAAGTTCTTTAAGTAGAGTCATCTGGGAGTGAAAATAAAATGGAGTGTCCAAGAGACAATGGAAGAGGAGAGGCTAGAAGGTTGGAAAACTCTTCTGAGGACCTTTACTGTCAATTGTAGAAAATAAACAGGGTATTCGCTATAGACAAAGTGTAATCAAGCAAGAATTCTTTTCAAATGGGAGAAATAATAGCATGCTTATATGCTAATGGCAATGATCCAACAGAGAGGGAAATGTGAGGATGAGATAAGAGGGGGGAATTGTAATTGAGTAGACAAGAATGCTGTGATCTAATGCACAAGAGGAGTACCTGGTGTTAGCAAGGAGCACACACTCAACTGTATTATCAAAAGAAAGGTAGGGAATATGGGCATAGAAATGGTTAAGTTGGGTAGCTACCTTGATGGAAGTGTTCCTCTAAGAGTTTCCATTTTCTCAGTGAATTACAAGATAAAATCTGAGAGTGATGATGATGGAGAAAGTATTGGGAGACTAGAGGAGAGAGAAGACATGAAATAGGTATTTAGGACAATAGAACTGAGAAATGACTTGGGAAATACAGAGTGATTACTGAAAACATTTATGGGCCTCTTGAGGTAAATTACTATGAATTTAGGGGTACCTGGGTGGCTTAGTTATTAAGCATCCCACTCTTGATTTTTGACTCAGGTCATGATCTCATGGTTCAGGGGATGGAACCCTACATCGGGCACTGTGGTGACAGTGTGGAGTCAGCTTGGATTCTCTCTGTCCCTCTCTCTCTGTTCCTCCCCCCACTGGCATGCACTCTCTCTCTCTCTCTCTCTCTTTCTTTCTCTCTCTCTCAAAATAAATACATAAACTGTAAAAGATAATTATGAATTTAAAGTGAGACATGTATATATCTGTTGTGCAGGGCAAGCACCAAGGAAGAACAGAGTTGGATTTCACCAGGGCCACGGTATAGTCAGGAGAGTAAAACCAAGTAAGAGAGGCACAAGGAAATTCTGGTATGTGCACAGGACTAGTTATCATGGCTGACCATGGGCAGAAAGCTGGGTTAGGAGGAAAGAAAACAAATAAGGTGAGAAATGGTGAAAGGTGATGGATAAATTCTTCACAGGTTTTATTAAGATGTTTGGATTGTAGGTGGTGACATATTAGAGAGAGTAAGCTGAAAAAGCAAAAAGAGGGTGGTCACAGACTGAGAAAAAATATTTGTTAACTTAATGAAAATCAGAGACAGTGATGAAACAGTGCTTGTGTTTGTCTCAGCTGATGGACCTAACCACAAAAAGATCCCACTTAGTATTTGCATCACAGGTATTTCAAAATTGGTAAAAACAATTCATTTCGTTGAGTCTATGAGTGTTTTGTGAGACATTTCATAAGATACCTGAGAGGATTCAAACGCCCAAGTTGTAGCTTCTTATGCTTACACCAGCACCAACAAAAATATTAACCAAAAACACTGGGATAAATATATATATATATATATATATATATATATATATATATATATATGTTTTTTGCCTGACACTCGCTGTATGTAGCTGAAGCTAATAAAGCTCTTCTCTATAGATGAATTTATATCTTTAAAATTTTTTTATGTTTAATTATTTTTCAGAGAGAGAGAGAGAGTGCAAACCGGGGAGGAGCAGAGGAAGAGGGAGAGAGAGAATCACAAGCAGGCTCCAAGACTTCAGTGCAGAGCCTGATGTGGGGTTCAAACCCACAAACCACAAGATCATGACCTGAGTTAAAACCAAGAGTCAGTCTCTCAACCGACTGAGCCACCCAGGTGCCCCAGAATTTACATCTTTTAATCCGGTATTTAAATGGAATTAAAAAGCTCTTTTCTATTGAATTGTAATTTAATCTAACTAATCCAGTTAGTTAAAAGATATATTCCTTTGCTGTGCATTATAGCTGTGAAGTTTATTGGTATCCTGATTCACTGAAGTTCACCTTCTTTCTAAAGAAAACGTCAAGGAGGTTTTGTGCACAGGTGGTGAGGATCACTTGTAGAAAACACAGGCATTTCCAAGCTCAATGCATTTAAGTATGCCAAACTTTTCAGTTTGACTAATTCTTGATTAAACTGCATTTCAGTTTTAACACTGGCCCATCTTGGCCAGATGGGGAGAATATATACAAACACATCTGCCTATCTTATGACTACATCTAAGGTTGTAGGACTTGTGTGTGAGAAAGAAGAAAGTAATTAATCTTATAAGCACTTAGGTGGTCATGAGTAGGCAATCTGTGAATTATGAGGCAGCAGAGTGGTCTCCCTTTTAAACTCAGCTATCTTCAGTTATTCAAAAAGGGTAAGGAAAACTTGGAAATCTATGTTTCCAGCTAGCCCTCTGTCTTGCCAACCAGGACCAATTACCTGACAAACTGTCAGAGTCTTAGCCATACTGTCATGAACAGAACCACAGTGAGTAAATTATATCCTTTCGTTCATAAATTCAATAGTATTTCAGTCTCCTGCAAAACCCTTATATCAGCCTTCCCTGACAACTGGTAAGAGATACTTAGTTACTAATAACAAAATGTAAGTATTGTCTTTGCATTCTGTAGCTACCTTCTCCAGCCCTCACCTCTGTCAAACAAAACTGTCTAGTCTAAGTAGTATAAAACAATAACTGTATGGGCTTAATGACAAAAGAAATGTGCTATCAAGCTATAACATTTGTCAGGCCAGATGTACTCACACATGAGTCTTCTCTTATAGGTTTCTGAGGCCTAAATCTACAATAATAAATTCATCAGTAATAAAATACAACAATGATAAAAATGGTAGGGTTTGTTGTCCAGAATCTGTAAGGTAGGTAAATGGCACAGTAAAAAGTCATATCATATTTTCAACACATATCTATTGACCAAGCTACTATGCCAAGTATCAGTTAGAGGGTATGGACTTTTTTTAATGTTTATTTATTTTTGAGAGAGAGAGAGAGAGAGAGAGAGACAGAGAGAGAGAGAGAGAGAGAGAGAGGACACAAGCAGGGGAGAGGCAGAGAGAGGGAGAGCGAGGATCCGAAGCAGCTCCATGCTAACAGAAAAGAGCCCAATGTGGGGCTCCAACTCAGGAACCATGAGATTATCACCTGAGCCGACTGGAGTTGGACACTTAACTAGCTGAACCACCCAGGGGCCCCAAGAAATTGAAGAAAATGAATGATGGAAACTTAAAGTAATAAGGGAGGCAAAATACAAACATTATGCAAGAAGAAAATGATGCTTGCTAAATAAAAGGATTGCAGAAAGTTTACTAAAGAGAATTAAAAGAATTTAGACAAGCACCAGTAGTGTAAAAGAAGATGGAGGAGGGAAAAGTGGGTGGAAAACTTAGATGCAGGGAGTCTAGAGGCTGTGTTTGGACAACAGTATTGTTCACTGTGGCAGGACCGTAAGATTTACTATAAAATAACAGGAAATCAAACTAGAAAGGTTGATTGTGCTGTATGTATATGCAAAGACCAGCAGTTCTCAAGGTAGCATCTGGAAACAATCAGGGTCAGTGAGGTTATTCCAGGGAGTCTGCGAGAACAAAATGATTTTGATAATAATATTAAGATATAACTTTCATTCTTTCTTGAGTGTATACTGGTGTGTTCAAGAAGACACGAGCCATGTGATATCTGAACTGATGGAATGCAAACAAGAGAAGTCAGTGGTCGCCTATAAATCCAGACATTCACAAAACTTATGGAGACTGTAGAACAATGAGATTTTTCTCACTGTTTTGTTGTTGTTTGTTTGGGGAAATATCGCTATTTTTTGTAATATTGTTAATTGTAATATGTTTATTACTTTATTTTTAAATATTCTCAACCTATTTTATAATTTCTGTTTTAATTTCTAATATGGTAAATATGAGTATATGCAACCTATATTAACAACAGCACTTTGAGACTTTCAATGATTTTTAAAAATATAAAGTGGTCCCGGGACCAAATGTTTGAGAAATGCCGGCATAGAAGAAGGAATTTGGATGTCCTCCCTAAGGATGGGGTGAAGAGGAAGTGGTCATTGAAATTTATTGAAAATGAGAGGACGTGCTCAGAGTTTAAAGCTCTGCCGTATTTACCTGCTGTATTTCACTGTAAAATCCGTTCTGTAGCATTTATAAATTTGTCCATTTAGCTTTTGTAAATAATTTTCCTTCTATATTAAAGAGCATACAACATTGGCATTGGACACCTCTTGCATCTCAATTCAAAACCTATTGGCCCTTCATATCCCAACTGCTGTTGTCATTACTAGTCTTGAACAGGCTTCAACACATTTGCCTGGGTGCCATCAATCTTGATCCATATCCGTACCACCTACATCACTCTTCCCTCCCTGGGCTTCTCTGAACCAGTGTGGGATGACCACAGGAACCCACTTTGCACTCATGCGTATTCCCTTTCCAGAAAGATTAGGCACTACCATTGAACAATGAATAATGGGGACCAATAAGTAAACATTTCCACTTTTTCTTCCCCCTGAGTGGAAACATTTGAAACAGGTTTCCTTTGTTTTTGCTTTTTTTTTTTCTTTTTTAAGGATTATTTATTTTTGAGAGACAGCATGTGGGGTATGGGCAGAGAGAAGGGGCAGAGGATCCAAATCGGGCTCTGTGTGCTAACAGCACTGAGCCTGATGAGGGGCTCGAACTTGCCAACCATGAGATCATGACCTGAGCTGAAGTTGGACACTCAATGGACTGAGCCACCCAGGTGCCCGGAAACAGGTTTCATAAGGCTTCTCACAAAGTGCTAGGGAAACCTGTTTGTGTGGACAACTTCTTAACCCATCTTTGTTTGGCTTTTCCTCCTTCCTGGTTTTACCTTCTCTCCAGTCCTTACTTCTGCTTCCTGGGATGATGTTTGCAAATGAAAATAAGTGTTTGTTTCAGCTTCTGCTCTAGGGGACACCCAAGCTAAAATAATAAGAGGCCTTTTTTTTTTTTTTGGTCGAAAAATCTAAGTATTTTCCTGCCATGCTAATTGAAATCCAATCTGTTTCCTGTTAGTAAAAACTGAAAAGTGCCATGGAAAGTATATATCTGTAGACCAAGAGAAACAAATGTGAAATGCATCTTTTACAAACAAATGCTCTCATGTGCATTTTTGCTCCCATGTTTTAAATGAAGACAAATAATAAGTTGATAATATAGTAGTTCAGCCATAAAATGGATCCTTTGATTAAATTAAGCTTCTAGGGGCGCCTGGGTGGCGCAGTCGGTTGGGCGTCCAACTTCGACCAGGTCACGATCTCGCGGTCCGTGAGTTCGAGCCCCGCGTCGGGCTCTGGGCTGATGGCTCAGAGCCTGGAGCCTGTTTCCGATTCTGTGTCTCCCTCTGTTTCTGCCCCTCCCCCGTTCATGCTCTGTCTCTCTCTGTCCCAAAAATAAATAAACGTTGAAAAAAAAATAAAATAAAATAAAAAATTAAGCTTCTATTAGATTCAGGAAAAATTAAAATAAAAAGAAGTACCCAATGAAACAGGAAAATAAAGTGTTTTAAGCCTTTAAGATCTTTTTCCATATCAAGCCTGAAGAATAATGGTCAAGTATCTAATTTAACATTTCCCAGTGCCCTAGAATTTTGCATACTTTTTTGGTCCTTAGCAGAAGCATTTCTCCCATGAATTCAATTTCATGCCATCCCATTAATACCATGTAGTGACATCTCATAGGTCATCATTAACTTCCAGAATCTCCTCTGGCATAAAGCCCTCCTCTCAGGATTTCCACTCAGGGTTTTGGCCCCATCTGAATATGCTGAACATACTTAGAAGAAATAAACCTATCCCAGTTGTATTAATAAGTCAGAGACTATGACCCTCTCATTTAAAACATCTTGCTTAGTAATTATTAAATAACTATTGAGGGAAGTTTGATGCCCTTTTAGTAACCTACCTCACTCATACTGTTGGCCTTGTGGTCAAGATTGACATAGTTTTAAATATAATCACTGTTTCACCAAGAATTATTATTTCATTTGCTTGTTCTTCTTGTTCATTACATATAAATCTCACTACCTATTGCTTGAAATATGCAATTATGTGAGGCATAGTAGAAAATAAGCCTCAAATTTGTCATTTCTAATTATCTGAAAATGTCAATGTTCTTGGAAATATTTTTCCTGTGTATGTATAGATTTTGTAGATTCTCTGGTAAATATCAAACCAGCATGAAAAATTGCTGAAATAACATCCCTCTTTGAAAGCTTACTTGATCAAATCTACCCACTAGGTACAGGTAGATTTTTACTTCTGTTCTCCTCTTTAACATATAAAATTGTGTCATTTTATTACACGTAATGATTAGCACATTTGTCTCTCTCGTTAAGTGCTTTAGCAGCAGACACATGCCGTACATACTTCTGCAGGTGCAGTGTATAGATCAGTGCCTAAGAAATAGAAAATGTTAAAAAAAATAAGTGTATAAATAAATGGGTGAAAGAGTACATCAACCAATACATGAATGAATATATGAATGGAATAACAAATAAACAAATAATTGAAACGAGTAGGCTTACTAGAGTACCAGAGTCAGAATTCCAGAGGCACCCAATGGAAAAGTCCAGACCAATTAAGAAGTTTTTTTTTTCTTTTCTTCTAGTTTCCATTTCAGTGTTTAAATTGTTTCTGATTTAGTGGAAATGAAAGGAAGATTTTTCACTGAGCTAATTTTTCTATTTCAATGTTCTTTCTGACTTTAATTAAATATCCTCCATAAGCTTGTCTTTTGCCTTCTCTTTCTCCCAGAAGTGAAGCAGTGAATGCTCAACTCACAGGCTTCACGAAGATTTCACAGCTCTATTTTTAATGCTTGCAGGAGGCATACATCTAAGAATTTTTTCAAGTCTTATTATTAATTCCAACAAACTGTTACAAAGAAAGGATTGTTCTGATCAGAATTATACCAATTAATTTTACATAATCAGGCCTTTGCCATCGCTGCAACCTTGTGTGTTCCTACAATTTGTCATTCTCTGCTGGATGCCGAATCCGCACCTTCGTGCTCTTATACTAGTAGCAGCTGTGTGCTGTGATGGAGATGTGCTGTGCTCCAGATGCCTGGATTTAGAGCTTTAGAGATAGGCATATAGAAGATAAAAGAAGAATTATAGCTTCTTGATTAAAATTGCTATTTAGAAGTATACAAAGTTTTGTTTGCTGATCTTTCTTTTGTTTCTTGGGGGATAGGTGTGGAGTGGGAGTCTCTTTTGGGTAAGTTCTGTTGCCTTGTGTATTGTTGGCATGGCATGAGGTAAGCCACAGTACGTGACAGCTTTGGTAAAGTTTACTTTTCAGTAATTGGACTTAAGAATTTGCTTTTGGCCATTTATCTAGAACTATTTCACTTTCCCAGAGCTTTTGAAATCATCAATCTTATATACATCACTTGGATAGCTAGCTTGACAGTTTTGATGGGCCATTATTGTAGTTTAAATTTTATTTTTGGAAGATTTCATTTGACATTTCAGGCTTATTATGCTACCTTGAAAGCTGGAGTTCCATAGGGCTCTGCCTTTGATCTCAGGTCATCATTAGTTAATGTCAGTGATCCACAGCATCCCCCTCCTGTGAACGTTAACTCCAAAAAACTTGTGAAGTATCATTTCATTGTGGCTTTTTTTTTCATTAGTAATTATATTGGACAGTTTGAGAACAGTCTATATGTATTATAGAAATTCTCCCAAAGTAATTTCACTAATTATGAAGATGAATAATAATTAGAGTTTACAGTTGTGTTTGATTAAGGATAAATAATGAAGTTATGATTAAAGTGATACTTCCTTTTCATAAAAATTGAAAGGAGGAAAAGGAAATGCAGACTACAGAGTCCCTGGTTTCATTTCTTTCCTTCTTTGCTGCCACTGAAAAGAATTTTTATAGCTGCATGAAACCAAGCCTGAGTGTGACTGTAATTAATACTATTATATAAAAAAGGTCATTTGTAGGTTTATTTTGCTTTCAGCAAAGCTTCTGTAAAGAATATATTAAAGAAAAATGAGGTAAATGGTCATTCTAACAAATATTCACCATATTTGTCATTCACTGGAATAACTTGTGAATACTTGGTATTCACAAATACCTTTTCCTTAAAAAGAATTCTGTTTTTTTTGAAAAGATTGAGTGGTTCACAAAAAATTATTTATACACTTTGTAATGGCATAAGGTACTGTGTGTAATATATGAAATATATAACAATGTAAGTCATTATTATTACCAAATAATATTTTCTTAATTTCATATTAGAAATTTTCATATTTGTTTATTTATAAGCAAGGAAGAATGTTCTGAATTACAGTTTTATATCCTGGCATGTAAAAATTATTGTTCCTCAATTTTCCTTGTTCTTTCACTCATGAAATTCTGAACATTCAGAACACTTTCACCTACATAACTAAGAACAATCTGGTTTGGGCTGATAGGTAGGAGGATGCTTGATTCAATGCCATAGCATCATTAGTTTTCTTGGGGTCATATCTTCTAGGTATTATGTTTGTTTTTGTTTTTGTTTAATTCTCCCCAAACACCTTGAAATCACAATATACCACTGGCATTACTTCCATCTACCATGTAAATAATCGTTATTCTATATACCAATCTATAACAATGCTTATGATTCCTATTATAATGCCAAATGATTGCCTTCAAACACAATCGACCACTGCATTTCATCCTCAGGACACGACACTATTTCTTTCAAGTTGCCTTAGCCCTCAATAAAGCCTTCCCTTTACATCTTTACCTCTTCACTGTCAAATCTACATTTTATTTCATTTTATTTCCTTATGTATTGTCATTTTGGGTAGGGGCATTTTTCAGACAACAAAATAAATGGTAAGAGCTGTAGTAGAGAAATAATGCATCGGAGAAGACTGCACAGGGTACAGAAGAGTGCTATTTGGCTGAGAGCATTTGTGGCACAGTCCTCTAATGCTCACTGGCCAAAAGGCTAATGTTGGCCTGCTACACCACTCTCCTGGGCTGAGAATGTGTGATAACACTTACACATGCATGAGAGGGTGTGTCCGTGTGCGTGTGTGTGAACAGGGTACCATAATAGAAGTATGTGTATATGAATAAAATAATGTTTTTATTAATCTATTATGCAGAAAAATAATAAATCAGAGATGTATGAAGTGAAGTTAATCTAGTTATGTGTGTAATACCCACCACGTTTGCAAAGCCCAAAGGAATTGAAATGGTAAGAAAATAGCACATCTTTCTCTCCTTCTGTTCTCAAATACAATTTTTTATGTGCTAATTAACTACTGGGGGACTATATTTTCCTTCTATTTTCTTTTGATCATGTGAACTGAGAAGGCATTTTACAGAAATATACTGATGTTAACAGAATCCCGTTACAAAAAGACAATACGTGTGACCACATGAGATTGCATTAAAAGGATTTATTTCCATTGTTGTCAGAATCATCTTTGTATTCAGCTTTAAGGTGTAAGAGCAGATTTAGAAAATGTAATCGATAATATGCATTAGAGAATTTACCTATAGGTGTCATAATGGTGATGTACATTTCTGTTTCAATTAACTTCAGGAGAAATAAACTAGGTTTAATTATGTGCAAAATTTACTGGAATGAAAACCTCCCACTAAGGATACAGAGTGTTACTGTGCTGAAAACAGTAGGTACACTCTTGTTTGCTCAGATTAGACTCTGATGAAGATGTGCCCTTTCGTATTAGGCCAAAATTCCAGCTAAATATTTACCTCCCAATGCATACCCCGTATCTTCTAAGCAACAGAAAATTGTTGACTTCCCATTATACTTTCCTTTCTCCTTTCTTCAGCTAACTGAACAGTTCTTCCTTGTGGGAAATCCTTTTGTCACCAATGCAAGGCTAAGGTGATGAGTCAGTCTACAGCTACCAGAGAGCCCTATCTACCTGGTCACATTGGCGGTTAAGAGAGACAAACCAAGGCATCAGAGTCCTTTGCTTAACCACTCGAGAAAGAGGCTTTCTCTCTTTACTCTATCCACTTTACTATCTCTCTTTACTATCCAGGATAATGGACACCTGGAGTTAGCATCGGACCGGTATCTTTGCTACAACATGGGTGGAGACTGCCTAAGAATGAAGCCAACTCTGAGCAAAGCATCAGAAATAATTAGTTCTGATTATTTCCTCAGAAAAGTGAGAGGAGTAGCCTCATAAAGTTGTTTGGAACCCTCACATGGTAGTACCTCCGTAAGGTTTATTCCTTGGAAAACCTCCCCTGCAACCAATTGTATGAGACGATAAATTCTCACTACGGCCTTTTTAGTTTGAATGCGTTGTCACTTGCAACTGAAAAATTTGTTAACACATATGCGCACGTGCGCACATACACACACACACACTCACAGATTTAACACTTGACATGTTGAACACACAGGATGGCATATCTTATCTTGGAAGTGTTGGAAGTTAACTTTTAGGGGCGCCTGGGTGGCGCAGTCGGTTAAGCGTCCGACTTCAGCCAGGTCACGATCTCGCGGTCCGTGAGTTTGAGCCCCGCGTCAGGCTCTGGGCTGATGGCTCGGAGCCTGGAGCCTGTTTCCGATTCTGTGTCTCCCCCTCTCTCTGCCCCTCCCCCGTTCATGCTCTGTCTCTCTCTGTCCCAAAAATAAATAAACGTTGAAAAAAAATTTGTTTAAATAGAGAACTGTTCCCGAATTTTAGTCTGAGACAATGAAAGGGTATCTTAGGGGAAAAAAATAAGTAACATGATATACTGTTAACCTAACACAGTGTTTCTTGGGAGAAACATTGATCTGTTGTATCCCAAGCCTTGATTGTGATGCTCAACTGGGCTCCAAAGCAGCCTCCAATCCCAGAATTTTCTTGTTGAAGAAGTCCACACTGTTGCTAACATTACCAAACTCCTTTGCTTTTTACCACATGCTCAGCCTGACCAGTAAGTGAGTAGCAAAGAATAATTGTATGTAGCTTCTTCCCAATTCTGATATAAAATGAATCCACAAAATTAGCTTTATTTTTAATTCCCAGAGTTATGGGTGATATCTTTATGTATCACCTTACTTCAGAATGCTAACATCTAAGCTCCCTTTTGTGACCACATGTGGAAGGGTAGGTGTTATATACAGGCTGACTGTAGAAAATGGCAGGAGGGATAAAGAGGCTTCCTCTCAGCCTTACGTTACCTTTACCTTTAGGTAAACACGAGGTGAAACACCCTTTGGAAAAATGCATAAGCCTTTTCCATTTTAAATAAAAAATTATTTTATTATAATTTTTACTTTCAGAAAATCCAAAGAAGGGGGCCTGGGTGGCTCAGTCGGTTAAGCATCTGACTTCAGCTCAGGTCATGATCTCACAGTTCATGAATTTGAGCCCTGCATCAGGCTCTGTGCTGACAGCTCAGAGCCTGGAGCCTGCTTCCAATTCTGTGCCTCCCTCTCTCTCTGCCTCTCCCCTGTTCACGTTCTGTCTTGAAAATAAATAAACATTAAAAAAAACTGAAATAAAAGAAAACCCAAAGGAAAAAAATTGAATCCTTACTAAGTGGAGGGGAAAGAAGAGCTTAGATTCTAAGACAAGGTGTAATCCATTAGGTATATGACAAAAGCTAGAAAGAAGAGTGTACTCAGTTTAAAAATTAAAACAAAAAACAATTCCTTGGTGTAGCTGTATTCTTAGGACTCCACCCACATCCACCCAATTTACCATTTTAGTGCCTGCTTAACATCCTTCCAACTTCTACTGCCTGTATTCTTTGCTGTGGCCAGTGCTCTGCTTGTGTTTGTGGTGTGCAACCAGAAGTTCTGGGGAATATGGCAGTCCTCAACAATTGCCTGACAAGAGTTGGTATATAAATACCTCAGTCTCCTTATACTTCAGGTGGAAAAAAAAATAAGAGCTATGTATTCTATATACTGTTTCTCCTAGCTCCTCAGGATTAATTTACAGTTGGCCACAATGATACCTTAATAGGTAATGCACCCTTTATTGCATCCTCTTCCCTATGTAAATTTGACACTTCTCTACTGCTGCTTTCTAGAATTACCTCACAGTTCAATTCCAAATCCTTGTCCCTTGTTTGCTTTTTTAGGATCCCAAACCAAAATACCTACAAATATTAACCTTTATTTTAGACCCCATCCCATTCATGGCAGATGATGCCATGGAGAGATGATATCTAATATTCTCTGAATTTGGCCAAATTATTCATCATTAATATTATTTTACCCAAAAACATTTGTTTATATAACTCACTATTTCCTGTTTCTTTGTTTATCATGTTTATTTATATCTTATTCCTTTTTCTGGATGTGGTTTCATTCTTCCCATAGTATAATATATGATATACATTTTGGTAAGAGTTTGTTTACATCCATAACTCATAGGTTTTTGTTTTTTTTTCTAGAAAGTTCTTTGCCATTTCCCGAATAAGTCTTTATTTAGGTATAAAATTCAGCTAATTACTAGGTACAAAATTTTAAGTTGCAGGCTGTATTCTCTCAGCATTTTAATTTCTTTTCACTGTCATCTGTGTCTATTAGTATTAGTGTACTAAATTTACTTGTTGTAACTAGTATGTCTTTTATGTATGATTGCTTTTAAACAACACAATTTTTCTTGAATACTCTGTATTTCATTAGAGTGTGTCTAAATGTAAATTTCTGTTTATTCTTTGTTTAGTATTTATCATGATTCATAAACATGAGAAATCAAGATTTTTTTCAACTTCAGAAACTTAGCAGGAACTACGTCTTTCACATTATCTTTTTTCTACTCTTTGTATTCACTTTTTGTTACTGAGAAATATCTTTGTCTGTCTTCTCCATTCTTCCATATTTCCTTTTATTTTATCCCTTTAACTCTCTGTGTTTCATTCTGAATAATTTATGCAGCTCTTTTTTTCCATTTGCACTTTTTTCAACAGCTGTATCTAATCTGCCATTTAAGTGTTCTATTAAGTATTTCTCTCAAGATTATATTTTCAATTTTATAAGTCAATTTTTATTTATCTTAAATTTTGTTCTGGGGTGCCTTGGTGGCTCAGTTGGTTAAGTGTCCAACTTCAGCTCAGGTCATGATTTCACCATTCACTGAGTTTGAGCCCCCTGTCAGGCTCTGCACAAACAGCTCAGAGCCTGCTTGGGATTCTTTGTCTCCCTCTCTCTCTGCCCCACCCCTCTCAAATATAAGTAAATAAACATTTTTTAAATGCCTCTATTAAAAACATAAAATAAATATTGTTCTGATTATTTTATAGATTCTTGTTTTTGCTTATTTTCAATTTCATATTTCATTTTTCAAGACATTTAAATATACTTCTATTTTTATCTTATAATTGCAATATCTATTAAATCTGTGTTTAATTTCACTCTTTATCACTGCTAATTCTTATTTATCATGGCTTATTTTATTTTATGTAATTTGGGGTTATGAATTCATTGTCAGGAGCTTTTTCTGTAAGAACCCTGTGCAGCTTAAATTGTGTTTTGTCCAGAAAGCACCCACACTTGCTTCTTCTAGTGCCAGGGCAATAATAATAAAGAATTAATCTGTTCACCTTAGATTTCCTTAACTTCTCTGGCAATATATATTGAAAGTCTAAAACTTTATGAGGGCAAGGTTTAGTTACAAACCCTCAGAAGCTTTTGTTGTTCTCCTCTCAGAGCCTGGGAGTTGGTGTGAAAGTTCAAAGGTTCTGACTTTATGCAGTTCCAGCCAGGTCTCTACCTGGCCAAAGCCTGGTACCCAGCACTGTGGGAATGTGGAAAACTGAAAATTCTAGAGATCTACACTACCAAGCAGCTTCCCACCATGTGGAAGCCACACCTTCAGCTCTCACTTTTCATGCATATCATCAATTTTCTTTCACTTTATAGTTTCCGGGAATTTTTATTACTCTCTTGTTAATTGAAGTATGTATTTGAAAGTATTTTAGCAGAGGGGCACCTGGGTGACTCCGTCGGTTAAGCATCCAACTCTTGATTTCGGCTCAGGTCATGATCTCATGGTCATGAGAAGAAGCCAGGCATCGGGGCTCTGTGCTGAGAATTGAGCCTGCTTGGGATTCTCTCTCTCCCTCCCTCTCTTGCCCTTCTCTGCCCTGCTCATGCTCTTTCAAAGATAAATAAATAAATATTAAATAAATAAACATTTTTAAAAAATAAATAAAAGTATTTTATTGTATTTTATCCAATGTTTCTAAATGTGTTAAAGAAGGGTTTTTATATTACCTATAAAGTTGAGCCATATGAAAATTCCATTTTTTGTCACTTCAAAACAATTGAAATTCATTGATTTCACATGGTTCAGTCTAAGTGCTACCTATATTAATGGAAATAAATATTTTTCTAGTCTTTCAGTGTGTTAAATAAATGGCATTTATTGGAAATAGACTTATCAGACTCTAAGTTGAAAAATACCTCAATCAAATCTTCAAGACTGAATGATTCAATTTACAATGTGGTGAATAAGTGCCCAAACCATTCCTTGGATATGTTTAGGAAATTTTACTGTATTTAGGTATGCATGATTTAAATATAAATATTTTAAAATATTCCATTAATTTCCTTCATCAGAAAGTGAAGAAATAATTTCTCTGAAGGAAGTAAACTCTTGGTGACCTACCCATTTGCATCATAGTTTTCTTCTTAGGAAATATTTATATTTATCCCTAATTTTAAAAATTGACATATATTGGTCACCAAGTGATAGGTCTGACTCCACCAAATATGCCAAATTTACTAAATTGTTATTGAAATAGATTATTGAGCAAGATACCTGAAATTTCAAGAATGGCCTTTACAACCATTTTCAGTGTCAGGAATAAGTGTTTTTTGTTTGTTCATTTCTTAATCTCATTTTTTTGTAAAAAATCATCATTTTTTTTTATAGTCTTGGTGCAACAGGTTAGGAAGCAAAGTCATAGCTTAATAGCCATTTCAGAGACCACACAAAATACATGCAGACAACATGACTGTAATTTGATCCTATTCACAATTTTGTCCATTTTATTCAACAGTGGTTTAAGATCAGCGGGCATTTTTGTAAGTCAGAAATGTCTAAAGAACAAAATGATGCATAAATTGGCACTGCAGTATAGCCACCACAATTCAGTTCATAAAAGTCCTTAATTAAAGGAGAAACCCCTTCTGTATCATCTTTTCTCGATAATGAGCAACACAAAACACACTGCACACATCTCCGTCATATGCATAGGCGGAGTGTTGGTTCACACTTTCCATCTCAGTGTACCTTCCACAAGTAAACATAATGATAGCATGTATACTGCTTGGTAACAGCTCCTCCACAGTGCATACTTGTGATATTCTGCAAAGACATACGTGTCAGCTGATGAGTGTATTCTCCCCATAGTGTGTTCTGCTTTTCCTCACATGATCATATTTATCATTAACTGGTTTGTGAGGTGCTTAAAAAATGACATGAGTTGTATTTTTTTATTATGACGACTAAAACTTGGATCGGTAAACATTGCTGAGGGGGTTTTGTCCTCTATTTGAATGAATTAATTTCACGCAGAAAATGATGACTTTCATCCTGTACAGGTAAAAATCCAATCATTTCACCATAGATGTAACTATGCTTTGTTTTAAATTGGCATGTAAGTGGGTGCCTGGGTGGCTCAGTAGGTTAAGAGCCCTTGGACTCTTGATTTCAATTCAGGTCATGATCTCATGGTTTGTGTTTCGAGAGCCATGTTGGACTCTCTGCTGACAGCTCAGAGCCCTGGGATTCCCCCTCTCCCTCTCTGCCCCTCCCCCACTCACATGCGTGGGCTTCTCTCTCTCTCTTAGAATAAGTAAACATTTTTTTTTAAAGAAGCTAAAAAAAGGGAGAAAAAATTAAACCGAAGTTGAAGGAAAGAAATACTAAACAAGTCAGGAAATCAATGAAATAAAAAGAGACAAAAAGAGGGGCACCTGGGTGACTCAGCTGGTTGAGCATCCGACTTCGGCTCAGGTCATGATCTCACATCTGTGAGTTTGAGCCCCACGTAGGTCTCTGTGCTGACAGCTCAGAGCCTGGAGACTACTTCAGATTCTGTGTATCCCTCTCTCTGCCCCTCCCCTGCTCATGCTCTGTCTCTCTCTCTCTCTCAAAAATAAATAAACATGGGGCACCCGGTGGCTCAGTCGGTTGAGCGTCAGACTTCGGCTCAGGTCATGATCTCATGGTTTGTGAGTTCCAGCCCCGTGTAGGGCTCTGTGCTGACAGCTCAGAGCCTGTAGCCTGCTTCAGATTCTGTGTTTCCCTCTCTCTCTGTCCCTCCCCTGCTCACACACTCTCTCTCTCAAAAATAAACATTAAAAAAATTTTAATAAAAATTAAAAAAATAAATTGTCACATAAGCAATGAAGCCCCATGCCACTGCACCTTGCTATAAATGGCTACCAGTTAAACAAATTTAATTTAAGTTTACCTTCTTTGAAAAATTCCTATTTGCAATTTTCTTTTGCTGCTACCTTTATGGAATCATTATATGTTTAGTTTTGTTCTAAGAACAAATTCGCATTTATTTTAACACAAATCCTAGTCAATGTTTATATTTATGACTTTATTCTATGTTGCAATATTTATGATCTTATTTTATCACCACCTTCATGCTTTAGTGAGTGACTTTTAAGCTATCGATCCTTCTCTGTGAGTTGGGGATACAATAAAGCAATATCCCAGTTACAATAAAAATGCAAATTTAACAAATTTAATTAATAAAATGTAATTTATATGAAAATACCTTAGTCAAGGCAAATTACTTCTTATTAAATGAATGTTAGCCTAGAAAACTGTCCAGCACAATACTTATAGTCCATTATTAAAAACTTAACAGTTATTATGGATGTAATAGAATTTCTGTGAAAAATAGTTAATCTCAAATTTCAAATGTATGAAATATATGTGAACAAAAGGCTTCATATTTTTATATTCATAGAAAATTGTCAAATCTCCATTGGACAATTGATAGTCTGCCACACTTTAAGAAGACGACTTCAGTCAATAAAGAGCCATTCTGTAGAGGAGAGACACAACCTTCATAAGCATAACATAGTCTAGAGATTGTTTCAAAGGTTCAAATGATACACAATAGGGTATGAATTTGGACATGAATAATTAGAAAATGGTAATGGATCTGCATCACTGAGCCATTTTGGTATAAAATCCAGTCTCCTTTTCCTATTTATAGTCTTTTTTTACCTACTTCAATTAGGCATTTGCAGCCACCAGTCTACTGAAACAGAAGGGTAGCATATTACTTTGGTGTTTTTCAATACAATTATCAGAGATCTGTTCCCACCTATCTTACTTGACTCATTAACAACATTGGACTCACAGAAAACACTATCCTCTTGGCTTCCATGACCCTACACTTCCTTCCTACATCTGACTGAGCCTCAGACTTAGTCAAGCTCACTTTGCATTAACTTTTTCATGCCTAAAAACTATTGAAAAATTAAACTCAATACCCAGGTCCTTTGCTTCCCTAGGCTTCTTCACATCAATAAAAGTCATTATAACCGAGCCCATTATGCAAATCCTTCTTCCTTACTTATCATTAAAGCCTATCAATACTAACTCCAAAACATATCCAAAATTAATCTCCATTATTACCACTCTAAGCCAAACAAACCACCATCAGCTATCAATTGAGCTCTTCCCTAACTTCCTTAAGAAAATACATGCACACACACACACACACACACACACACACACATACACACACACAAGCTTCCTAGCTTCTTTGTTAGTTTGTATGATACTAGATGTTAAAAAATTAAGAAATAAAAATTTGAATATCTTTATTTTAAGATACCTCTTTTTAAGATAGAGGAAACTTGAACATATTTATAAATCAAGAAGAAATGGCCAGAGAAGTGGGGGGAAAATACAAGATGCAAGTCAAAGAGAGGTTAAGATGTAACCCAGGGTGGGCAGACAAAATGGATATCAATAGAGTGCTTATGGAGTCATTGAGAGGACATTCTGAAACCAGGGATGGACTTTATCACCTAAATATCATGGGGGTAAAGTGGATAGGTAAACAGTATTTATTATGCGTTGAAGCTCTATGAAGATCATGTTAGAGAAGCACATTCAACAGGGCAGTGTAAGATACAGTTAACAAATTCTCCTTGGCACTTCACTAGTTATGTGATCATTGTGAACTGTTTTACTTGCATAGCAACTACCTGTTCATTTGTCTTGAGCAGCCATATTGCCCACATCCTCTCAATTTAAAAGAAAAAAAGGTAATTAATAACCAATTACAAAAAAAGATTATAGAGCACATTTTTGAACCTCATTTTGCTCAAATAATAGGACTATACTATGCCCAAGACAGAACCAGTATAATTGTTAGTAGCGTCTCCTTTTCTCCCAAATGTGTCCTAGTTTTGGATGATAAACATTGTGATTTATAGTGACCTTCTGTAAAAAAACATAATAGCAAAACAATATATAACATTTTAACAATAACTTGTAGTAAAGCTAAAATATAAAATCACACTGAGCAATACCCAGCTATTCGTAACTAAGAAGAAAATGGGCAACAGACTTTATCCCAGTTTGTGACTTGTCAAGTTGAGTCATGGAATACAAGGGGTGGCTAAGTGATTCAGTCAGTTAGCCATCCAAGTTAGACTCCACCTTCAGCTCAGGTCATGATTTCACGGTTCATGAGTTCAAGCCCCACATCGGACTCTGTGTTGACAGCTCAGAGCCTGAAGCCTGCTTTGGATTCAGTGTGTGTCTCTTTCCTCCCCTGCTCGCTCTCTCTCTCTCTCTCTCTCTCTCTCTCTCTCAGAAATAAAAATAAACAATAAAAAATTATAAAAGAGTCATAGAATACAATAATTTCAATATGTATCAAGCAGGATGTTCCAGGCACAGCTCTACACTGTTAACATGTATAATCTCATTTAACCCCAAGGCAAAAGAGAGGTCTTTTATAATTCCCTCTTGGCAGATGATTAAGGCACTAGAGCAGCAAATGGTAGAACTTACAATCAAAAGCAGACAGTTCAGGAGGCGCCTGGGTGGCTGAGTTGGTTGAGGGTCTGACTTTGGTTTTGGCTTGGGTCATGGTCCCAGGGTTGTGGAATCAAACCCTGTGTGGGGCTCTGTGCTGAGTGTGGAGCTTGCTTGAGATTCTCTCTCTGTGTCTCTCTCTCTTTCTCCCCCTCTGTCCTTCTTCTCTCCTGCTTATATGCTCACTCTCTCTCTAAAATAAAACAAAACACAAACAAAAAACCCCAAAGCTGACAACTCAGTAGAATTTTAAGGTATTTGTGAATGCATGAGTAAAATAACTGGAATGTCGCTTAGGACATAAATGTCCAGTGGGTGACTCTACACTAGGATGATCACAAAAAGACAAGAATTGAACCTAAAGCAAAACAAATCTTTCAGTAGAAGTAAGGGGTTGACTGAGTGGACAGACAAAAGGCTGTAGTCAGAGAAAAGAATTTCAAAATTTGAGGCCATGTACGTAAAACTATGTTAAATACTGACCGACCCGGGAGTAACCATACTTGTGAGTGGTTGGAACACCTTAGTAAAGCAGAGGAATGTTTTAGAAGTTAAGGAAGTCAAGAAATTATTAACCAGTAAATTACTTGGAAAAATATTGAAAGGCAAATAATATAGAGGTATTAAAATCTCAAAGACAGAAGTAAAAAAGATAAATGATACTTTTAGGAAATAAACTTTAGGCAAAACCTTATTTCCACCTTTTATTTAACACACACACACACACACACACACACACACAAACAAACTGAAATTCTTTTTATTATAACAACAGGCATTGAAAAGAAAAATTTAGAAATGTGAAGTTGGGTGTTTAACAAATGTACCTTTTTCTTGATGATACTATATAACTGTTAATGTACTCAGGATATTTTGTCTAATTACCATTCAGTATGTCAAAATGTAGCTTATATTTATTATCAATATAAAGATGTAGATCTATATTTCCATTAGCTCAAGACAAAATTTCCATAATGGTCAATGTACCCCAGAATCCATATGATCCTCAAGACAAAGAGTAAATCTCCATCCACTGACCTAATTATATAATGAGAGAGAATTTGCTTTGCTTTTTTTTCAAAAGCTGTTTATTTCTCAGATGTCCCTCGATAGAAACAGATTTCATAACTTAAAAAGGAAACTCATTTAATCAACTGATATTGTTCGTTCCTTTGTTTGTTCCAATAATTGCTACATTTTTAACATCAAAGGAAAAATACTGAGCCTGTCCTTAAAAGACTTTTTTTTCTCATATTAAAGCAGAAAGGATTATATTTATATAGAAGTTGAATAGCTTTATTTGAGTTAGAAGAGAAACAGTGATAAACCCGTGCCACCAATTATATAACAAACAGCTTCACAAGGAAGCACTTAGAGGGTTTAGGAAAGTAGATTTGACAATGTTCATTTCACCTCCCTTCAACACAAATAGGCAACACCATTATTTGTCAATAGTAAATGGCTGGGGATAAAAAAAATACCACTGGATATGAATCCACTTTGATAACTTTTTCCATTAGATTCATCAACATACAATACATTAAAAGCCAATTTGTACTGGTTAACCTATTAAAATAAGTTCCTTTTGTATTTAAGAATTTAAGGGTTACTGGCCATATTTCATAATCAAAGAGCCTAATTCTTACAATTTATATTTATTAACAAAACCAATTCAGTTACAAAGATTTTGAAAGTAAATGGAAATTCAGTGTTAAGATTCAGTAAATTCACTGAGTAACCTTAGACATCCCTAACCCTTCTGTTCTTAAATGTCTCTTCTGCTAGTGGGAAAATTTCCTTATTTGCATTGACTTATTTTTCTAGACAACAAAACTGTATAGAAACTGTCAGTTTCCTATAGTTTGGGGGACACCCTCAAATAGTATAGACATTTTGTTTTAACCTTGCTTGAAGTTTCAAGATTGCTTTTTGGACAATTCTAAAATACCTATCACATTTCATATTGAAAGCTATTTACAAAATGGTAGTGCATTTTACCAACACCCTTCAGAGGTCACTAAATGCATTTTCATTTTCATTTTTAAACTGTGTCTACATTAAAACAAGGCAATCCAATAAAAAGTGAAAAATTCACCCAAAAGAAGGTTTCCTCTAAAGCATACAGAGCACTTTCTTGGGAAGATTTTTCTATATAACTTCAGTTTTGGAAATATTAATATATTGCTGACACTAAGATTCCTTCTTAATCTATAGGTGATTAGTCTTAAGAGTATATAGAAGAGGGAGAGAAATCTTGGCTCACAGATCTTCTATTTTATTCATTTCATGGTAGCTTTCTGACATTCTATAGCACTAGTCAATGTTGGAGTCTGATGCCGACTCTGAAGGGGCACCTTCAAAAAGGTATTCTAAATCAGTTCTTCTAGCATTGTATACTTTCTTCATTACTCTCCAGTCTGCTTGTGTTTATATCCCTTTCCATGAACATGAGCATAAGTATTCTAATATCTCCATTAATACAGAAACAGAAAAATTCCTGATGCACATTTTCCTGAGATCTTTTAAATATTTCAGGGTTATGGACAATACACCCCTGACGATCCCTACATCAAATATTCTAAGTTACTAAGAAGTTTTATCTGCCACATTAAGGAACATATGCCTTCATATTTGTATTAATTTGTCCCCTATTCACAGTGAATATAACAAATCACAGGCAAGATTATTTCCATTCCTAGAACAAGAGCACAGTAGTTTAGCTGTGAGCTTTGGTATCAGATTGCCGGGTTGGTCTGGAATATGACAATATGTATATATCCTTGGGTATGCTATCTGACTCCAACTCTCTTCCATTTCTTCATCCAAATATTGGAGATAGTAATAAAACCTTCCCTACAAATTTAGTGTGAAGATTCAATGAGATAATATACTCAGGTTTTTTATTAGAACTCAGAGTTCTAAAGTCAGAGCTCAGGTTTCATAAGTATTATTTTTGTTGATGTTGTTTTGCTTTTTGTTTTTATTATTATTTTTTTAAGAACAGTGGAATAAACATGTTTTCTCATAAAACCATCTAACAAAGGTCGGTCAGTTTGCAAATATAAAGCTGGTCCAAACTTGAGAAAAGGCTATATTCAAAAGCTTTTGAGTATATGAGTTCACAGGATATTATGGTTCTTACCCATTTTTGCACCCCCATTGTGTTATATGTTCCTTGAAGGCAAGGACAGCATCATCCTTCACTTGGCATTCCCAGAGCCTGGGGCTTAGCACATTGAAGGCCCATGGTGAAGTTTGTTGCACAATATAATAATAATAATAATAATAATAATAATAATAATAACTGCTACTTATTGAACACTATGTCAGACATTATGTGATGAACTTTATCATATTTCATTTCATCTTCATAACAACCTCAAGAGATTAGAACATTCACCATGCCCATGTTTTTTAGAGAGAGAGAGTATGTGTATGCACATGCTTGCAAAAAAGTTCAATATCAGACTCAGTTACAATAAGCTTACCACTAGATAGACAGTTTAGCAGAAAGTTGAAGTAGAAACTACTTCTGTGGGTTCTCTCTGCTATTTAAAACCTCAATACAAACCTAGTCCCTAAATGATACACAGATAACGTTGTATTAGGTCCAAAGTGTTACCTTTGTATTTGTCTCATTAATCTCAATAATTTAAAAATATTCTCTTTGCTATAACATCAGAGTCTCCACCTAAAGAAATTTCCTCATTGAATATCAAGTTATAAAGATAATTGTTTTGGTAGGACAGAAAGGCAGACAGAATCAGGTCAGCACTATTGTTAATCTTTCAGGAATTTCAGGGATGTGTTTTTTCTTTTTGTTTTGTTGGATATAAATACACATTTATAAAATATAAGCATCACTGAAAATATTGAACATTATTACATCCAACTTTTGCTTAAAGATACAGTTTTTTATTATATTTTCTTATAACTTTTACCAGTAACTTTGTGCAATGTATGTAAAAAATAGTCCACAAGGAGTTTTCTCCCCATTACTCAAATCTAGTTCTCAATGCTATGGAATAATATCTAGTTTGCTTCTAGACTAAAGTACAGTGTTCATTAATCTATCAATTTGTCTCACTGTGTAATAGGCAGAACTCAAAGATGGCCTACATCATCTATGCTCTCTAGTGTTTACACCCTGAATAGTTAGTGCCTCTTCTTTTTTTTTTTTAATTTTTTTTAACATTTATTTATTTTTGAGACAGAGAGAGACAGAGCATGAGCAGGGGAGGGTCAGAGAGAGAGAGGGAGACACAGAATCTGAAACAGGCTCCAGGCTCTGAGCTGTCAGCCCAGAGCCCCATGCAGGGCTTGAACTCACAGACTGCCAGATCATGACCTGAGCCGAAGTCGGGCGCCCAACCGACTGAGCCACTCAGGTGCCCCGTTAGTGCCTCTTTTTGACAGTAGGTGAGACCAGTACCTTGCTTCTAACAGAATATGGCAAAAGTCTCATGAGTAGGTTGTGATTTTTTTCAGCTTTCTTGAGACATAATTGACAAAATGGTAAGGTATTTGCAGCATACATCATGATGACTTGATATATGTACACATTGTGAAAGGAGTCCCCTCATCTATCTTTTCTATTTCTTTTGGTAAGATCATTTAAGTCCTACTCTCTTAGCAAATTCAATTATACAAGATGGTGTTAAAAACTCTCGTCACCATGCCTTACATTAGATCCTTAGGTCTTAATTTATCTTATAGCTAAAATTTGTCCCCTTTCACCAAGCTCTTTCTATTCACTCTACCCTCTCACCCCCTCACACCTGGTAACCACTTTTCTACCTTATGTTTCTATGAGTTGACCATGTGACAGGGGACTACAGTTGGCCTGTTGGACCTGAAGGCAGCCTCCAGTGACAGCCAGCAAGAAATCAAGGCCCTTAGTCACAGAGCCACAGGAAATGAATTCTGTCAACAATCTGAATGATCTTGGAAATGGATTCTCCTCAGACAAGACTCCAAATGAGAATACAGGCCTGGCCAACACCTTTTTGTAACCTTGTGAGACCCTAAATAGAGGACTACGTAAGCCAGGTCTGGAATCTTGGCCCACAGAAACTGAGATAATAATAATGTCTGTTGTGTTAAGCCACTAAGTGTGTGGTAATTTGTTAACAGCAGTAAAAAATAAATACACTCATTCTTCCAAGTCACATTTTGAAAAATCAGAAAATGGGAACAAGAAGCCATACCATTTTTTTTCCAGTACCCAAAATCTCCACTGTTGCTTTCCTCTTGCATCTGACTAGATTGCCATCCAATCAGGTATTTTATGATATCCTCTCATTACCTTCTGTTTCCTTTGGTAGGGGTATGGACAGTGTGTTACAGAAAGGGAAACAGAATATATCATTCTTTGTCCCAAATTTCTGTCACCAGTAATTTCACCTATTTCAGCCATAGTCAGTTCTATGTATAGCAATTTGGAGTGATTTCAATAACTCAAAATGTCTTAAATAGAAAGGAGATTGATTATGTCAAATGACACAAAGCTTATCAGTAGGGCAGTCTCTAGGCTCTGCAAACTAAAACTCCATCTCAGCTTGTGATTCTTCGAGCAATTTCCTTTTCTAAGTTGGTTTCATCCTGCAGCAGATCCAGTCATCACATTTAGGCTTGACAAGTCTGGCATTCCGAGAGGGGCTGTTCGTTGCTGTTCATTCTTTCTCTCTTTCTCTTTCTGAAGAAACCTTCCCTAGAAAGTCTCCTGCAGACTTTTCTTCCTGTCTCATTGGCCAAAATAAGGTGTCACATGTCTCTCTTAAAACAATCATTGACAAAGTTAAGCCATTCTAACCTTATCTTAAGGTTAGATCAGTCTTAACCTTCCCTGGAAATTAGGTAAGATGATCAAATTGGGATTTCCTTAGTAGGAAAGCACAAAAATGAGAAGAGAACTTAGGAAGATATATTTGAAGAAATTACACCAAAACAGATATTAAAAGACAAGTAAGCAATATTCAGGCAAAAAACAATGGATAAGAGAAACTGAAAACAGAGGGTGTGAAAAATAATTAGGACCTGAGTTAAGATAGTTGTAGTCTAGATGGAGGGAATGTGAAGAAGGGAAAATGATTTATGAAATACTTAGGCAATAAAACTAGGAGGATTTTTTTTATCTATTATAAAATATTCATCTCCCCCCAAACAGTGCATATACAACCCAACTTTCTGCGTCCAGTTCACTTACAAAATTAAATTACTTTCAAAGATAATTTGTGAAATCTTGGAAATACACAGTATTCATGTTAAAGGTCACAAATGAGTTAATTTCTCCTATCTAATCTGAATATTTCAGACTTGAGAGCAACTAAAAAGTGACCAGTATGCTAATTGGAAATACCAGAGATAATGGATTCAAAATATGAGAGCCACTTACGCATGAACAGCCTTCATTTCAAGATAGAAAACCAAAAGCAGGAACTGTTAAAGCAAATTGTCCTCCTACAAAAGTCCTCTTATATAATTTTAAAGTGTCCGTTTCTGTAGAAAAATCTTCAACTGGCATTGTGAAAAGATTCATGTCTTTTAAATATCTAATGTAAGGCTTTAAACTGTTGTACATGTGAATAATTTTGCGAAGTTCAAAATAATTATATATGACTCTCCATAATTAAAATAAAATTGTTAAATTAAAAAAGACAATTAAAGCTGGAGTAAAATGATCTGTGTTAAAATCATAAAATCGTCATTGCTCTAATTATCAGCACGATCCATTTTTAATCTATGACATTTATAAAGCAAGAGATTTTACTTATCCAGTCTTATTAGCATAATAATCATTGCACTTTACATGGCTTTAACAATAAATTACTCCCCTTATATTTAAGTTTTGCCAGACAAACAGAATTAAATATGTATTGAACTTAAAGGTTAAAGCCCCTTCATTAATTCTGTTATTGTTTTTCATAAGCCAATTTCTCCATTAGGGTACCTCTTGACTTCATCGCATTGATTCTAATCATTTTCTAGTAATGAACCCCAGACTGACATGAGATAATGCCGTTGGGCATTTTCACTTGTAAGAAACCTCAACCTTTAACCCTTTTCACTTCATTTGCATAATCATTTGCATAGATCTTCCTACATTTGGGATGTGTCTGTTTTTCTGCATTAATTTTCAATTTTACTATCTTGGAACCAGCTCTTTCTTGATTAATTTCTCTACATTTTTCTTCCTTTCCTCCCCAGGTCTGTCCCAATTCCGTCTAAGTTTCTTGCCAGTGGCTGGCCTTCTTAGCCTCCACTTATTTGGTCATTACTTGGAAGCCACTGTTAACGATTTTGAAAGACTCTGACTTTGATTTTTTTTTCATTTTGATAGATTTTGATGCATATAAACAAACCACTATACACCCCTCTTTTTTAGACCTTTGTATCTACAGTAAATAGATTTCCCTGGTTCACAAAATCCTACTCTCCAAGAGTTCTAGACTGCAACCTTGGAAGTGAAGTAGGAACTCGCCCTTTTATTCTACACATTCTTCACTTTATACTTTCTATTATTACACACAATTTGATTGTAAGAGCTGTTATAATGCAATGTAAGGATTCTCAAGTGGAAATTTACATGGGGACAGGTACCATACAGTCATCTTTCTCCCTTCTAATGTACACTTGGCTTTTTTTGTTACTGTCACCCTACTTCACCTACAGGCCGATTGGGAGTTCACTGTATATAGCTATTCTTTAAGAAAAGTATTTAAAAAACTATTTTTTCTCGGTGGTTCTGTTTCCCCCTGGCCCCAATTAATTTTCTTTATCTCAGACAGAGATTTTTTATGTCTTCCAAATTAAATTAAATCCCTAACTGTTCCTTTCTTTGGGGATGAAGTTTGACCAACACAACATCCACTCTAATATTTCATTGGCACTTTTCTTTTCTCCAGACTGGCTTCATGTCCCCAGATCTAGAGTTATATGATCCCAGCTGCTTTGATTACCCATTGACCTTTCTGTTCAAAACCCACATTTGCTCCACTTATACTCTATGTATTTCAATGGCTCTATGTATTTTAATGCCTGTTTAGAAAATGAAGAAACAGGTCATGTTATTGCCATTAACCTAAATTCTGCTTAAAATTCTTCACTGACTTCCCACTGCATGTAGAATAAAATGGCACTTCCTCATCATGGCCTCCAGTCTCTTCATGATTTAGTCTCTGCTTCCATCTCCAACCTAATTTCTTAACACTGGTCCCACCCCCCACACTGCAGTTTGGAAAGGTCTGATAAGTCATTTAGTATTCCTCTGCCTCTCCTGGAATGTTTCCACAAAGTTTTGCCCATTGATCATTTACCTATCTTTTTCAGCCTAAGTGTCACCTCCCTAGAGAACTTTTCCAGATTACCCTATCTAAAATATAACCGTGTATTTCCTAACACATCACCCTTTTATCTGCTTTACGTAACTTACAATTGCTTCTCATATTCATTAACTTGTATATTATAATTTCCCTCCAATAAAATATAAGCTCTATGAAAGCAGAAACCATTCTGCCGTGTTCATCTTGTATCCTTGGCATTTTGCACAGCATCTGGTCTATAGCAGAAACTCATTAAATATTTGCTAAATAAATAAACAAGCAGATGCATGTATAGAAACCATATTAATGCAAGTAATTAATTTATATTTGTAAGCTGATCTATGTTAAATCCACTCCCCCAAAATAAATAATGTAGGACTCTCAAAGCAATCAGAATTCTCCAAAATCTGTTTGGAACTAGTAGACATTTTATCCCATCAAAAACTCCAAATGACTTACTTTTTTCTAAGCCACAATTTCTAAATTTCCAAATATTCTAAAATATCTTACTTATTTTCTTCTTTTTGATGTATTTTAAGCCTAAATTAAATGGAGGGATTAGAAATCAAAGTACCTGGTGTTTCCAGGCAATTGAAAAAGGCAATTTCATAGACTGTAAACTCCTTCATGAGACTATGAGCTCCTTGAGGGCATGTCTAACCAAATCTCTGAAACCCTATTAGTGCCTATAAAATGTCTCCTTGTGAATACACAGTGATAGTTTGTAGGCAGTGATGATAAATACATATACAAATTCACTTTCAAATTCAAATTCAAATTTAAATAGTCTAAACTATTTACAAATTCTAGAATTAACAAAATGATTGTGGATACTTCATTTCTTTTCAGATTCAAAAATGGAATCATATTAAATGCACATTTGCTCAGCGTTTCAGGAATAATGAGTGCTGAGTACTCTCAGGTAAGTGCTCAGTGAGGCACAGTCCTGCTGTAGGCTCAAAGGAAACTCTTTAAAGTGGTAATATGTAATGCATTCAATGGCCTGATTATGTCCTAAGGGAAGACCCACCTAAAGACTTCACTTAGTGGTTAGAAATGATTCAGAAACCTGAGGAAATCAAGTCGACCAGAGGCAAATAATGATCAGAGACTCTGAAAGTCTTTATTTGACATTAGGAGTTTTAAATGAGAGAAAATAACACTTAAGAATACCAGGTACTGGGTAACATTTTTACCCATCATTTTTTGAGTGAATATCTTAGAAGCTTAGTTTAGAACCAATAAACTCTCTGGATTTTGATTAAGAAATATTCAGAAGTATAAAACTCTTTCCCCATAAACTTTTAAAGTTAGCTTTCTGTATTTTTTTTCAGTCTTATGAATATTTTGTTGAACTGGCAGGGGATATGCAAGCCCCTCAGGAGACTCTTCCCTTAGGTAGTAAGTTCTGGAAAAAAAATGTTAAGAGTTGGGATCTCACAATGCTAGAATACAAGACATCACCAAAGTGATTTTGATTAAAACAGGCCAAAGAAGGCATACCAAATTATCTAGGTGATAATGCTTGGTAAATCAGAAAATTCTATCCAGAAAGACTTATCAGGTATAAAGATGATAAGAGCGTTAAAGGCAGTCATAAAGCAGCTTGGCAGACCATCATCAAGGACCATTATTCCCTTTAGGTGAGTATATCACTTATTTGAGGGGGAAAAGGGGAGACATTTACCTATCCACTCCCATTCCCCACTGATCAATGATCCATGCCCACCAAGTGTTAATCCGCCCAAATTTGGAGGTTGCACAAATGTGGACACCAAGAGGTGCAAGCCTGAAACTAGGTTGAACCTACAATAAGCTGTCAGAGCCCACATGGAGTTAGTCCTTCCAGTGGTGCTTGAAATGAGATATCTGAGGCCAGGTGTAAGCAGCAGCACAGAGGATGTAACCAATTACACTTCCTAAGCAAGCTCCAAATTTTTGTCAACGTGGATTTAAAAAGATCCTGCAATAGGGGTGCCTGGGTGGCTCAGTAGGTTAAGCTTCTGACTCTTGATTTCAGCTCAGGTCATGATCTCACCTTTTGTGGTGAGACCCCATGTTGGGCTCTGCACACTGACCGTGTGGAGCCTGCTTAGTATTCTCTCCCTCTCCTCTTTCTCTGTGCCTCCCCTGCTCACATGCTCTCTGTCTCTCTCAAAATAAGTAAACTTAAAAAAAAATCCTGCTATAAATAAATAAATAAATAAATAAATAAATAAATAAATCCTGCTTCAATATGTATATTTATGTGTGTGTGCACACAACAATACTACCCTATTAAGAACTCTAGTTTTTTTTTTATTTGTTTTTTGTTTTTTCTGTTCTAATCTTGGCAAAAATGTTGCCCTAGCCCAGCCCTTCCAATCAATAAACTTCTCATAGCTGTACAGAATTTTCAGTGATAGCCAAATACTATTTAGTTCTTCACACACACGAAAAGATACCTGTCAGATAAAATCATGCATGGTTCACTTCATTCGGAAAAGAATATGTATGGTTGTAGAATGTTTTGTGTGCATTAGTCCCAATTCTGCTCTCCCTTTGCCTCAGAAATGATGAAGTAAAGACCTTGAGGATTTATAGCAGCAACAAAAATTTTTCTACATTTTAATGAGAATTTAAGATTATGATTACACGCATGTTTTTTTCCTTCCCTGTTTTTTTTTATTATTTCCCAAGTGATTTGGAATCATATAAAGTGCAAAGGTTTTCCTCTGCTTATCAATACCAGGGCCAAAAAATGCACATTCACAGCATTTTATGTTGTAAAATTTTGGAAATATGCAGATAAGTTTCCCATAGTGGATGCAATTCTAAAACTGTAATTATTTATTTCTAGATTTGTAATAAACATTCTTAAAGAATAAATTTTTAAAAATATGAATAATAGCAAAAAAAAAAAAAAAGCATGAAACAAAATGGTGATAGGGCAGGTCAGATATTAGCCTTACCAGATAGCAAAACTTAATCCAAAGCCATCCAAGGTAGGAAGAATAATGGCCTCCAAAAGCTGCATCCTAATCTACACAACCCCAGTGATTATATTACATGGCAAAAGGGATTTTGCATGTGTGATTAAAGGTAAGGACCTTGAGATGGAGAGATTATCCTAGATTATGCAGGTGAACCTGATCTAATTACTTGAGCCTTTTTGAAATAGCCTGACCTTAAGACAGAGGATAAGGGCCCTGAGGATAGCATTGTAGTCCTATTTAAATGGAGTAGAGAATCTTTCAGGCTGCAGAGAACCAGAGAGATGGCAGCCTGCAACTGATTTTACCTGTCATTGCTGCCTTGGAAGACGAAGGAATTCCATGAACCAAGGAATGCCAGTGTTTTCTAGAGCTGAAAAAATGCAAGGTAATAGTTTTTCCCAGAGCCTCCAGAAAGGAACACAGCCCTGATTTTACTGCAGTGAGACCCATGTTAGACTTCTGTCCTCATAACTATTAAGATACTATCTTGATGTTATTTAATTCACCAAATTTTGGTAATTTGATACAGAAGTAATAGCAAGCTAGTACACCATTATAATCAGTTCACTGTGATATTAGAAGAGGAATAAATAGCAAGCAGGTGAGTGAAATATAAGATAATGTGGAAATAGATCCCAGTTTACATAAGAATTGAGGATCTGTCCAAGATGGCCATTCCATTCACTGTGGAAAAGGAAATGGTGACAGAGTTACACAACTGAGCTGGTATAAGTTCTATCTACCTGGAAGAAAATAAAACCAAGTCCTTATCTTGGACCAAGAATAAGGAAAAATTCTTGATGGATTTTAGCTTTAATGAAAAAAAGTGAGTAATATAAATCTTATAAGAAAAACTAGATTATATCATACACAACAAATACATAATAGATTGTTGACATGGTTGTGGGGAAAGATGATATGGATGAGGAAACGGGAGACGACTGAAAAATGAAAACAAAAAGGAAGATTTATTTTAAAAGTATGTATGATATGGGGTGCCTGGGTGGCTCAGTCAGTTAAGCGTCTGACAGGCTCAGGTCATAATCTCGCGGTTCATGAGTTTGAGCCCCGCATCCGGCTCTGTGCTGACAGCTCCCGCAGGCCTGGAGCCTGCTTAGGATTCTGTGTCTCCCTCTCTTTCTGCCCCTTCCCCCCTCATGCTCTTTCTCTCAAAATAAATAAGCATTAAAAAATGAAAGTATGTATGATATAATAGCAATTATATGTAAAATTATTTGTGTACATATAACTTTTAAAAAAGCATAAAGACAATTCTTTGAATATTTGCATCTCTTTCCTGTCTTTTGGCTTATTTCAATTTTTCATATTGTTTTAGTGATAAATGAAGATCTGAACATTGTATAAATTACTGTGAGTTAGTAATATATTCAGATTCCATAGAACGCAAAGTATAAAGAAAGATGCTTTTAGATACCGCCTTCTTAATGTTCTCAAAATGTCCACAGGTTGTTCAGTATTATTAGATGTTCACTCAAAACCCTCACTTGCCTAGAGTATCTCTGATCCCTGTTTTATCATCCTTCCTCTGCTCTGTGCTGACAGCTCTCCAGTTGAAATTATCTTCTCCTTGCAGTCAAATTTTAACAATCCAGTTATCTTTTTTCTCTCTTTATTATTCATCTGTCTTAAACCAAATGAGAGGATTTTTTTTTCCGGTGGGACTTACTCTCTACACTTTTTCAAAATGAAAGTAACTTTCTTTATTGTAGAATTGAATTCATATCAAAAAAGGTCTGAACCCCATTTAAAAGACGGTTTTGTAAGGAAAGAATTGAAAGGATTTCTTTATGAAATAGCTTCACCTTAAGACAGAGGATAAAGGCCCTGAGGACGGCATTATACGGAATCTCAAAGGTACTCTTCTAAATAATGCTAATACAGCTAAAAAAAAAGGGGGGGGTATGATGCAGAATTTAGAAAGCACTGTCTCAGGAGAAACTAGGCACCACTTATCACCCAGGATGGCAGTGGCCTTCCTGTCTAGTCTATGGTCTAAAGAAAGGCCTAATGAGGACAGACAATAGACAAAGAGCATTTGAGGAAAACGGTAGAGAGAAGAAAAAGGAGGGAGCAAGAGAAGAAAATTAAGATCAGGTGAAAGTGATAATACAACTCTCCACGGAATGAATCTACTTGCTAACTCTAACCTGGTCCAGAGCTTCATGTTTAATAAATCCAGATTGTGAAATACTGTGAGATAAAATGGAGTTTGGAAATGAGAGCTCCCTGGGAGCAGAGCAGATACTCCAATTGGGCCATGTTTTGTGTGGCCATGTTTTGTGTGGCCTGCAATGTTTAACTGCAAAGTGATTTTATCAGACATCATGGATGGAGAGATATTAGACCACTAGTGCTATAGAGATAAATGCTACTCTATCCTTCTCCTGCACTCAGTGGCAACTCATCTGGTTATTAATCAAAGCTTCTTTGACATAACTCCGGTGGATGAAGTGGGGGCAGGGAGAAAGACACTGAAGTGTGAAGAAGTGGCGATATGGCTGACATTCTTCAAGAAGCAGTGACTCTCAGAGATGATTGGCATCTTGAATTTCTAGGAAAATGCTTAGCCTCCTCAGCTCTGGATTTCTGTTTGAAATTCAGAGGAAAATTGACTGAACATAATACTGCTGCCAAATTTAGAAACTTGCGTACATATTCTGCAGAAAATATCATGGGCTATTTAGAGTCTACTTTAAATATCTATAGATTATTTTTCCAGTTTAATACCTGGGGCATTAACTCTATTCATTTCACCAGCTTCAGTGAATTTCACTTTTAGAACATAACACTGCATTGAAAATGTGTCCTCTAACCTATGATATTTATGTATCATTTAATATGAAATTTATGAGGTTCCATTTCTGATTTCCAAATAGATGCAAATTAGTACACAGAGTATTTAAGTATTTACATTCCTTCATTTCTAACCCACATACATAAAGTTTGACTTTAAAATGCCACTGTGCTTGTCTGTTTCATAGAAGCTGTATGTGTTTGTACGTCCTTTGTATCTCTAGCACACTCTGGATTTCACTTTTTAATTTAATATTGGGCAAGAATCGGCTATAAAAATACTATGCTATCGAGGGTAGAAACGAATTGTTTTTTTTTTCTTTTAATTCCTGAGATATTTATAGGTTAAAGTAGAATGTGTAACTACATTATTAGCTAACATTTTCATGTCTTTGGAGATTAGCAGTTAAAAATCTATGAAATCTTTTTGCTACTCAGATAACATTCTAGGTAGAGGAGATATTTTGGTCTGCTCCATTTACTTTGTTCAGAGAGGAAAGATCTTCAGAAAAAGAGTGTCCTGTTTGTTGCAGATAAGTAAATGTTTGTTTGAACAAAATAGCTATATTCTCTTTCTTTTAATAAGCATTTTATGTTGGTTAAATACCGTGAACTATTTGCACTTCCACAGGTGATATTTTGGTGGTGAAATGCAAACCTATGACTTAAAATCATAAGGAATTTTCAGAAAATTCCTTTCCAAGGAAGTGGATGACAGTGGTTGGACAAATCTCCTTTGAATGTAGTCACGGACTTTGCAATAGTAATTGCAAAGGGGAAACCTGCTGTTTAGGAACCAGTAGTTTTTGTGCACAATTTGGGCAAAATATTTGAAATGTCAGTAATTTGGGGATGTTATTATTGTTGATATGCTATACAAGTAATTCTGCTTCAGGAATTGAAACACAGGAAAGTGACATAAATACTTTAAGAACCATACTAAGACAGTGTGTATGTCTTCTACACCTTCCTCACTTTCTTCCCAATTGCTTCTCATGCAAAGCTGTTTATACTTATGACTTACCTCTTTTTTTGCCTTCTGATAAATTTGTGATATGTAATCTGTTCTTTGGCTTCCAAAAAAAACACAACAAAACCATTCATTCAGCCAACAAGATGTCCTTACCATACTAATTATTGGTCTTGAGCTGTATAAAAACTGTATTGAAATGGTCTGAGTTAATAAAATTACCTTTTTTAAAGTGAAAGATGAGTATTTAAAAATGTGTTTGCATAAAATATGAATAAAAAATAAGCTAGTACAAGCAGATAGAGAAATAATTGATCTTCTCTCTCAGATTTAAGATAAAATCAAATCACTGCAAGAATTCAGGACACTTGGATTCCATGTCCTGCTTTTGTCACTAGGTATGTGAGGGGGACAGTGAAGTCCCCATTCCTCCATTTCTTTCCTTGTAAAATAAGGCTACTAATTTTTAACCTTATTTGATAAAATTATTTTGAAAATCAATTTGTAAAAAAAATGCTCTGTAAACAGTGAAGGCATAGACCAATACAAAGTGGCATTGTGGTAATTCCCAGATTTTTGAATCATGTTTTGTTGTCAACTTGGAAGGAAACAAATTCCAAAAACTTCTCCTATGAGTATCCTCTAGATTCTGATTTTTTTCTTTCTCATTAGCATACAAGATATTTAGCAGGTTATATCTAAGTGTATGCTATGCTAAGTGTATTCCTCCAGAATCTAGAGCTCTAAGTCAGTGAAACTTTAGGAATTAAAACATCATGGCCGAATGGAGAATTTTGCTTTTGCGGTTTCTACTCCTTTCATCCTACACTTTGTTTGCTTGTTTTTATTGCCTCATTAAATAGCTCCAGAATACAGGTTAATACTAATATCACAGGAACTATTTTCCAACAGATTTTCAACATTTTACAACTTGAGCTCAATGATACAGGAAAGATTCATGCTCTGTCCTTTTTTACATCTAAGTATTCATAAGTTTACAGAAATCTACTTTGAAGTTATAAACAAGTAGGTGCAGACTTGAACATACAATATTCCTGGACCTTCTGATAACATTTTGTCTAAAACAAAAAGTAAAATGTATTTATTTCCATTTATTGTGAAGAATGGTATTTGAGAATTTTTTTTTTTTTGGCCAAATAAATAGACCTCACGTCAGTTCAATAAAGATTTGTTTTTATACTATATCCTAGGAAATTTGGACCACTGATACCTTTTAACAGTATAATACTGTTAATTTTTAAGTTAATTTATTTATTTTGAGAGAGAGACAGAAAGAGAGTGAGCATGAGTGGGGGAGGGGCAAAGAGAGGGAGAGACATTATCCCAAGTAGGCTCCACACTGCAAGTGCTGCCATTGCAGAGTCAGAAACTGAGAGATGATGACCTGAGCAGAGATCAAGAGTCTGATACTCAACCAACTGGGCCACCCAGGCACCCCAATACTGTTAATATTAATAGAGAACTTTCTTAGCAGTTCAGGATCAAGTCATTTATATCTTTCCACTGCTAATAAGAAACAAATCATTGGAGATAATTGAAATCCAGAAATCAAGATTTTAGAATAGAATCATACATTAATATCCTAATACATACACATAAATATTTATCACCCAAACAAGTATATTTATTTTCTATCATACCCATTAAGGTACATTATTTACTGATTCTATAATAATTCTACAAATATTTTATTAGCTTTCAGATTGTAGGAAAACTTGATAAATATGTCAAAATTTTCAAATGTTTTAAGAGTGATAAAATTAAGCAATATATTGAGGTATATTTTTTATGCACTTGAATTTCATTCTTATATTTTCATTCTGGGTTTATTTGTTTTCATTGTTGTTTTCTCTTTTTTTTTTTCTTTTCCTTTTCTTTTTTATCTTTCCTGCTATTCTTTCCATCTTTCCCTAAGTAAATTATTTCCCCTGACCTGATAATAAAATATATATTTTACAGTTATTCATTGAATACAAAATGCCCATTTCTCCCATCAAGATAGACCATTTTACCCACCAAGCCTTTAATTTATTTGTTACCACATTATGATGAAACATGCAGACTATTTTTTTTTGCCTTATCTCTCTTCTGCTTTTTTCTCAGTCTCACTTCTAAAAATAAGTTAGAATGTTTTTGTCACTCCCCTCTTTGACCTGCAAGCCATTGCTAATGCAAAGGTTTGGTGAAATTATTTAGAATTTTTAGGTATATGTCAATATTGGAAGGTCTCTTATTACATATCCCTTTTGTTATGTATCTTTATTTAGGAAAGATATTACATATTCTTAGTGTATTTTACTTATTTAGCCTTAGTTATAAAAGATGGTGAGAGAAAGATTAGTTGCTTACTGTTTCCTCTTTTCTTTCATATCTTAAACATTTGTTCTAGTTCACATTTTTTAGTTGGTCCAAAGACTCTTCCTTAAATATTTTCTTCAATGAAGTTATATGGATATATTTTCTGGGTTGTTACATATCTTCATTTTTTTTTTCCTGGCAAGTTAGCATATAAGGATTCTCAGACTGCAAACCTTCTTGCTTTGGAGTTCACAGATGCTTTTAGTATTCTACCTTTGAGAAGTTCAATGCCAATCTGTGATTTTTTTTCTATTTGCTTTAAAGCTGATTTTTTTTCTTTCTCATTAGCATACAAGAAATTTAGCAGGTTATATCTAAGTGTATGCTATTTCTCTTCAGTCTGAAGGCTGGTAAACCATTAATTAATGGGTCTCAGATTTCTCTTAACCTCAGAAAAATTTTCTTCCATGATTTCTTTGTAATTGTGTCTAACATTTAGTCCTCTTTTCCCCCTGGAACTATGTTAATTGTTAATTGCTTGTTAGGTCACCAGGAATCTATGTTCTATGTCATTTTTTTTCTTTCTTCTCATGATTTCTACCTCTATATAATTTGCCTTTATCTTGGAGCTATTTCTTGCACTTCATTGGGCAGCACACTGATTCAGTTACCAAGTGATGTATCATATCTTCAAATCAACTATTAAATTGTTTCAATGACAAGTCACAGTTTCATTTTAAACATTTATTTTATTTTATTCTATTAAATTTTAGGTATGAAACTTTCTTCTGCTTATGTACTTTTGCTAGTATATTTTGTTCGAGTGGTTGTTCGTCTCATGCTGCAGTTATGTTTTGCAGGGTAAATGTTATTCTCACCAGACTGATCACTCTTTCTGAGTGCTGTTCATTTTAGATGGGTTGTAACTTGTCAGGTTGAGCTCCAGGGGCTCAGGTATGGTTGTTGTTACCAAGCAACAAGAGTTCCACAGGGGCTTTGAGACAAAACATCACTTCCTTGATGGTCTAGTAGTGAGTAAAAAGGTAGGTTTCCAGGCTTCTCTGAACACCCAAAAGGATCCTCTCTGGTCTGCCTAGATCATCTATGCCCTGGATCTCATAAGGCTTGGCCCAGCTGTCCATTGGCTTTGTACCCAGAGGAAACAGATATATTTATGTCCCTAAGATATCTACAATTCTTTAAGAACCAATAACAGCCCATAATGCTCCATCTTTCATACTTCTTTCAAGGCTTCCAGTGACCAGTGTTCTCCATGTAATTCCAACAAAATCCAGGCCTCACTTGCTTATACTCACCCACCTGAAGGCACAAACTACCATGAAGCTCAAGGGAAGAAAATATTTTGGGGCTGGAAGTAGAGGAAAAAGGGAGTGTATGTTCAGACTGCATATACCTTATTTGTTCTCAGAACTTTACCGAAGTGTTAAAAAAGGAAAAAAAAATAACTGAATTATACAACTTTTTTTAGAGTTAACCTATATATGTTCAGATCATAGTATTGTAAATTTATATATATATATATATATATATTCATATTTATAAGGATGCATTTATATTGACCCATTCAAAATAGCAGATTATGAGCGTTGGGTGGCTCAGTCGGTTAAGCATCCGATTTCGGCTCAGGTCATGATCTCATGGTCGTCGGGCTCCGTGCTGACTTCTCAGAGCCTGGAGCCTGCTTTCGATCCTGTGTCTCCTTCTCTCTCTGCCCCTCTCCCACTTATGCTCTGTCTCTCTCTGTCTCTCAAAAATAAATAAATGTAAAAAAAAAAAAGTTTAAGTAGCAGATCATAGAATTCTATTTCCAAGTCCTAGAAAGATAAGTGATCTTCTTAATTTAACTTTCTTCCTTGTGTTTTGTATTTTTCTAGTTTTCTAGCATGTGCAGAAAGTACATGATAGTGTGTGTGTGTGTGTGTGTGTGTACACTGATATAATCACAAAGATTTTTATAACACTTTAGGTGTTCAGCATATAGGTTAAGTATTTATTATTTTAGTTTGTCTACTGGACTTTTGAAGCCCTGAGTGGGTTGCCTTTTTTGACTTGCTTTTAGATATTTCATGCATTTAGAATGTTTTGAAATCATAAATCTTTTGCTTTTTTAAATTAAGAGGGTAGTAGCTATTGAAGTTTTATCTACTGATAAAGGCTACATCCTCTATATTGAAGCCTAGCCCACTGTTATCAAATGCAGCTTTGCTTTCTGTTTTTTGTTTGTTTTTTTTTTTATCATACATGTGTGAAATTATACTTTTCAGCAGTCTACTACAGACTCCTGTTGAGAAAGAAATGTATTATCTCAGCTGGACACAACTCCACTAAAATATTGAAAATGAATGAATGGCAGAAACACTAAGTATGAAATTTAGAGTGTAACCAAATACTCCCTAGTCAACAGTGACTTAAAAGTTAATGTCACCTTCTGGCAGGTGTAATGTATAGGTTTTACTCAAGAAAATTCATGTTGCTAATATTTATGGCTCCTTCTCCATTTCTTGCAATAAAGGAATTCTACCTTTTTTTAAAAATATAGAACTTAATTTTTAAGATCTAAATCTTATTCTTAGATTTTATGTAAGGGAGTATAGGACATGAAATCAATCTAATATTGTTATTTGTAAGGACAGAAAAAGTCAAAGAACAAAGTTTTATCTATTTAGCAGTAGGACTAAGGGACATGGAAGTCCAGAAGCCTGCAAGGTATTTTTCTCAGAGTGGATATTTTTAATCTCTCCTAAACCCCCCAGAAATATACACAGACATTTGCTTCAGTAAAATCGGAGACCCATATTATTTCCCCTTCTATTGTATCTCTTACCAGATTGAACTTTACATTTTATTTTTACATGTTTGATCTCTCATTAAGCTATGGGTTATTTCAGGGAAAATGCTATAGCTTACTGTTTTTGTGTCCTTAGTAAGGCATACAGCTTAAATAAATGAACAAATACTAGAGTAATCTGCAGCAGATTGCAAGAATCTAAGAAAATGGGCAACCACGCACAGAAACAAAAAACAAAAACAAAATAAAAACCCCAATCAACTATATAGAACAAGCAAAGGAAACAATTGCCAGATTTTAAAGATATTGTAAAAGAAAAAAATGGAATTTTGTTCTGTCTTTAGTAACTTTTCTGTTATATGTTATCATATAGGTGCTTTAAATTTACATGTCATTACCACAACAAAAGTAGGATCTAGTAGAAAACATGCACACGCACCCATGCGTGCGCATACACACACACAATAAATGTTATCTCCTGTATCAGTCAAAATTATGCTGCACTAACAAATTGTGTGGCAGAAATTTCAATAAATTAGAGTGCTATTCATTCATGTAGGCAATTCTGGACTGGTTTAAAGCCTCTTTAAAGTCATCAAGAAAGCAGGATGATTTTGTCTTTCTGTTCCACCATCAGTTGTGTTTACCATCCTCAAGATTGCTGCATGGTTCAAAAATAACTGCTGGAACTTCAGCCTTCCCAGTTGTTGCCGATGAGGAGAAAGAGAATAGCAAAGGAAATTTACTTAAAATGTGTTGGTCACACATGTCTTCAAGGAGGATGTAAATGCAGCTTTTCAGCAAAGCATCTTGCCAGTATTCTAGTACCAAAAAAGGACACAAGAATGGAGGGCAGGCAGACAGCCAGAATTTCTTACCACATCACAATTCCAAAGAAAAGCTCAATTAACTGAAATAGGCCCTTGATTCAAATTGGATATGGAAACTCACAAATAATATGTGGTACTGAATTCTACCCATTTGGAATACAGATCTTCAGATGGAAGGATAATCTATCTTTTCCAAAGGACTGCTTCTGTTTAGGTCATAAGCCTAAGTCAACTTTGCTGAAGGTCAAAGAGAATGCAAAATTCCTGCTTTTACAAATAGCAGGCCAATCTCTGATTACTCTTACTCATTCAGCCCTAGTACTTACCAAGAATATAATTTTTACAAATTAGATACTATTTTAAATTTAAATAGTTTACATTTGCACAAAGGGCTGGCTTCACGGATGTATATAACTTGTGTAGTCTCATAAGATGCCAAGCTCAAAAGTGTCCTGTCCTCATTCTCCACTGTTGCCTTCTTAAAACTCTGGGGCCGCATGTTTTGAATTTGCAATAGGAATCACAAATTATGTAGCTAGTCCTTTTCCCATGTAACATAGCAGAAGAGTCCAGAAAATAATCAGAAAAAGCACTATTGAATGCTTAATACCCAAGGAATAAAAAATAATTGTCCACTACTGGCTGTAGATTAAATATATTTATGTTGCCATAGGTAACATTTACTAGACATTGTAAATAGCATACAACTTAGAAATCACATAAATTGTGACCCTGGAGCTAATTAAATTCAGCATCTAATGGAGTGAAATTTATTGACAGCTCACTAAAATGAATTAAGAGAAGCACTAACTGCAGTGTGTTAAAAGTAATAAAATGTTGATTTTTTTTCCCTAAGCTCTTGGAAGATTATTATAAAATTGCTCTAGGCCACTCAGTTAATGTGCTACACCCAATTACTATTCTTAAATCAGTGAGGACATGTCTATTTATTGAAAAGTAACTTACTTGTTATTGTTTCTAATTTTTATTCATACTTAAGAAATTGGACACTTATTAAATATTGAAATTGAGCAAGGCACATCATAGATGGCAGGTTAATGACATGCAAAGACCAATTTGCATTGTATTATCTGTTTTCAGGCACTTTTCATTTCTAACATAATTTTAGCACAGGGACCATGAATCTATGTAACCTTCTTCCATGATTTAATTTATAAAGGCTGAAATTTTTCACAAAGAGAAGAATATAACGGGCAAATACAGACTCTTATTCACTTAATAGGGATGAAAATCCTTTTGAAAACATTCTCATGGACAGTGAAGATTATATTCAAGCCCCAACTATTCAAGGAAACAAACAAAAAAACCTCATTTGTAGCTGTTATCCATAATCAATTCATATCATCAAGCTGCATATTATACAAAAGGCAATACCCCCTCCTCTTTTCTCTTGTAACCTAAAAAATTCAAGGCAACAAAAGGAAATAAAATGTATATAGATGATAGCACAAGGAGCTAAAATATCAATGCAATCAGAATTTTTTTTTTAAGGAAATACATAAAACTTCAATCTCAATGTCAAGGTAGAGAAACCAAGGTAGATATTTAAATGGTCTAAATTAGCCATTGCTTATTCCTATAAAAGAATTGGGGTTAAGTGTTTTGTTTTAAATTAGTATTTCAGATTTTGTTTGTTTGTTGTTAATTTTTAAACCAGAGAGCTCCCTTAAAATAGTTCAATGCACAGAATGTCTGGGTGGCTTAGTCAGTTAAGTGGTTAAGTGTCCAACTCTTGATTTTGGGCTCAGGTCATGATCTCACAGTTTGTGAGTACAAGCCCTGTATCAGGCTCTGCATTGACAGTGCAGAAACTACCTGGGATTCTCTCCCCCTCTCTCTCTGCCCCTCCCCCACTCTCTCTCTCTCTCTCTTAAAATAAACTTTACAAGAGTAGTTCAATGCATGAGATCAACATTGTAAACTTTACAGCAATATTTCACGTAGGTGCAGAGAAATTATCCTAACTACTGTTAGCCTGTGAAAGGAAATACGAAACGTGTTTTACCAAAGCCATAAGCCCATTGTTTACAGTTTGAATGGAATAGTGCAGTCCAGCTCAAAATGCCTTTTAAAAAGGCAAAAAGAAAAGTTCAGTCTTTGCTCCAATTCTTTGGCTAATTGACATGATCCTCTACTTTGTTTTATTAGTGAAGATGAATCCTTTAAAAGTTGATGATCTGGCAAAAGAATGTTATACTCATCTTGTAGTAAATGGACACAAGCTAATGTAAAACTAAATGAATGCTGAAAAATGGAGCAGCAGGAGTTACAAAAGCAGAAAACTAAAATGATTAAAAACAATCCATCAGTCCTAAAGAAATTCTGCTGTTCACAAAATTCTTAAGGAACCTATTCCTTCCTAAGGAACTATTTTTGCATTACATCAAAATGTCGTGTTTCCTACCTATAAAAATGTCATTTTATATAAGGCAATATTTTAAGTGGAAAACACATAACTTTTCACAGCCCCACATTAAAACATTGGCAAGTGAGCTATTTAAAATATTCAGGCACAGGGAGCCCACCTGTGAATGCCTCCTTGTCCCCTGACTCAGGATCCTGCAGGTTCAATAATCAGTGGGGATGAAGGTGTGTCCACCTCCATTATTTGCTGCACTGGCACAGAAAGATAGACTAAGATATTTAAATGTTTAGATCTTTATATTTTAGCAAATTCTTACCAAAAACTTAAATATATAAGTGTATAAATTTTAAGAAAACAAGTAATTCAACTAATCTAGAACTGATGCTTTCTGTGCTTTGTGTGAGAGGGGCTGTGGGGTCAAGTGCAGGTGTGATTCTTCAAGACGAAAGCTATTATCATTATCCTAAAATCAGTGGAAAGTTATTGAAGTATGCCCAGAAGGAGATACTCAGTACACATGGACTGATCTTTCTCCCTAGGTACCATTGCTTGAAGTAGTCATCTATGGCTGACCCACATATGACCCCAAACATAACTTCCGTGTAACTCTAACTAACCAATATATTACTAGCTGTGTAACAAACATAATATTAGGAAGATTATGATGCCCCCTCTTGAACACATTAACAGATATAAAGGTTATGTGCTTCATCTGGAAAAATAGATTAAATACACATAAGGTTCAAAATACAAAACAGAACAAAATGGCTTGGTTCTTTAATTTGAGAATGCTGAAAATGTGTTGCTGTTTTTTTTGTGTGTGTTTTTTTTTTCCTGTCCAGAAACATGAATATCTTATTACAATAGTATTTTTGTAGGAAAATGCAACATTTTTCTATCTCCAACCTATAAAAGCAAGATAGAATTATAACACCAGTAAGCAGTCATAAAATAAACCCTACAGTCCACGTGTTTAAAGAAATAGGGTTTGGAACAACAGAAAGAGTGGCCCTCCTCACTACCTCCTCCTCGATATGTAGCTATATATGTCTGTATAGCTGTATACATATATATTTTTCCCCAAACATATATAACATATATAACATATTATTAACATATATAACATATATTATTTTCCCCAAACAAACTAACAGCATTTCTAGAGGAAAGGGACCTTAGAGGCAAATGAGCCCTCCCTTTCACATGGAGCAGAAGTTCCTTCTACTGATTCTGCATTGCTCCATTCACGGTTGGGCACTTTATGGAACCAAAATCTTCCCTCTTTTAACAACCACCCATTACACCCAATTGGATTGAGTGTAGCAACATAGAATTAGTTTTAATTCCCTTTTAAAGTGAATTACTACCACATATTTGAATATATTTGCTGTTTTCAGTTTGTTTTCTATTGTACACATCCACACATCCAGCTCTTTCAGCCACCCCTCCGAGGCCCTGTGTGGCTGGGGCCACCCTGCGTCTCTGGATTCCTCTTGTTCCACCTTCTCTTTCACATATTATGTGCTAGCCACACCCATCTTTCTTTTTGTTCCTTTAACCCAGAACACTTGTTTCTGCCTAGGTCTTTATGCTTACTATTCCCAGTGGCCCGTGGCTCCAGATTCACATGGCTAACTCCTTTGGATCTTTCAAAGTCAAGTTCAAATGTTATCTCCATTTGTTCATAGCAGGGTTTGAAACTATTTTGTTTACTTAGTGATAAATGATTGTTTCATCTCCCCCATAATGAAATGGAAGTTCCACAATTATGGGGCCCTTGACTGCCTTATTGACTGCTGAGTCCTATAGTTAGTAGATCAGTTCCTGGCACATAACATCTATATAATAAAAATTTATTTATGAGCAAATGTATTCTATATTCCATAAAACAGCTAGAATGTTCTTATATGATTACAAACTCAGAAGCAGTTACATCACTTTTGTGCTTACAGCTATGAAAGCCCTTTCCATCTGGGATCAATGCAGATAGTTGTTCAGGCTATGTACTACACCACTCTGTGAGTTGTTATTTAGGTAGACTACAGTGTGAACCAAACTCACTGGAGCTGTGCAATGCCAAGGCCTGTCTCATTGTTCCTCAGAGTAAATGCAAGCTCTAACACCTGGCTTATAAAACCCTCAATATCTGGTCCCACCCCTCTTTCTGCTTTATCTTTCCTCCTCTTCTCCCTTGAAATTACTCACCAAACTTCCTGACTTACTTTCAGTTCCTCATAGCACTTTGCTTTCTCTGATATTTCTTCTAGAGAGAACAATTTATGCCTTTCTTTCACACTCTGGTCCTTGCAACACCATCTATTCTCACCCCAAACTTGATTAAGCACCCTTTTATATGTTCTCTTTATTTTCTTTGCTCTCCCTCCCATATCATTCATCACCTTATTGTGATCTTCACTTGTGGTCTTCACTTGTCTGTCTTCTCCTTCCCTCTAGAAGGTGGGGACTGTATTTGTCATATTTACCATTGTATCTCCAAAATATCTGACAGGGAGCTAGATGAATTTATCACGTGAATGAGTAAGTAGTCATAACATGCTTTACATATTGTATATGATCTTGGTCTTCTTTTTTTTTGTATTCTCTATTTTATCACTTTCCAATTTTGAAATGTAGGACTCATATTTGATTTGTATTTGTGATCATATTTCACCTTGTGCTGATCAATACAGAAAACAGTATTCTTATATTAATATAGCTTATTAGTATAATTCAGTATGTCACTATTTTTTTACTCAAAAAAAAATCCAAAAATATTACTCTACTAAATCTGTGTTGACCAAATTCATATTTAACAAGATCATCTCATCACTATTTGATTTCATCCGTGTTTTCTATTTCTATTGCATGAATATTTTTAGCAGATATATTTATTTTTCATAGAAATGAGCTTGGCACTGAAAAGTCTGCATAGAAATGATAAGTAAAATATATTTAGGTCCATCTCCCCATTCTCGGTAGTCATAACTTGAACACCTTTTTGATCTTGTTTTATACCTAGTAAATTCCATGTGGCATTTAAATCAACTTAATTTCTGTGACTTTACTAGGACATTGTTACCAGATTTTTGAAGGTCGCATATTGTGACACTGATTGCCTCATAAACAACTCAAGCCTGTGGGAGCAATAAGAGGGGCATCCTGGCACTCACCTTCACCCCCCCATCCCATTTTCTGAGCATGGAAAGCAAATACATCCTACTGCTTGTCACCTACTTTTTAAAGAAAAGCCACAACCTCCCTAGAATTTAGCGTTCCTATTTAAGAAATTTTTCTCATGGTTGGATCCTTTAATTTTCAGAAGCAGTGTCATTATCACAGAAATACCAGTACTAGCCCTAGAATATACATTCAAAGCAATATTACTTGCACTGACCTATTATTTAGCAAATGGCTCTCTCCACATTTTTAAAGTCAGGTGGATTCATGCTGCTACTGTAATCTGATTATAGGCTAAGACAAAATTTTAATTTATTTTAAATGGCAACAAATTCAAAATGCAAATCAATATCACTATGATAGGATCAAAATGCCCTTCGAACGCAGAGCAGACAAGGTAAGAATGATTTTCTTTGAGTATTATCTTTTAGGTATAAAATTAAGAACTAGATATTAAATCACAGAGACGAGCTGATCTTCTTAAGAAGCTCAATGAATATGAAAGCAAAATGAATGACATGAGAGGTATTAGACTTCAGCAAACCTGAGCAAAGAGTGGGGCAGGCTGAGTGTGTGAGATAAATATCCCAGAGAAGATGGAAAAGGGGACAGTGACTGGGAGCTGCAGGAAAGATACCACTCAGATTGACAAAAGTAGACAGATAAAGTGTGATAAAGAGCTTTAAAAGGTAAAAACTCCCATCAAGTTTCAGATGGCAGATGTTACTATATAGGAATCCAGGGTAGAATCATAGCATAAGATAGAAGAATATGCCTGATAGAAATAAATAATTACAGACTATAGAAAAGTCAAGAAAGGACTTTGTTAGTTAATACTTTATTTGAAAACAACTGCATTAACAAGGCAATGATGAATATTCTAGGACAAACATAAAGGGCATTATTGAAATGGTAGATATCAGTCAGGAGAATTGGAAATGAGCTTTCTTTATTTAGGAACAAGAGTAGAATAACAAATGTGGAAGTGACATTTGGAGATACTAAAGATGAGACAATATGTTTTCATATGTTACTATTTGCTGATGGACCTGACGATGCATCACATCGCTGCAGAGGAACTTAGAGTGAATAATAGTTGACCATCTGGTTGCAAACTTTGACAGCCTTTGAAGATAGTAGTTCATAGGGAGTAAGGAGTAAAGAAAATAGAGTTTTACCAACTTTATCAAACTTATATGGGAGTAAAGGGGTTGCCTACTAATGAAGATAATTACCTCTTCTTGATAAGAGATGAAGGCACAAAGCTACAGCTGGATAATAAAAAATTCTTCTAGAGCAGAACAGCATAAAATTATATTCAATTCAGGTCCCATGCATTATTAACTCCCTCAAAATTACAGCATTGCTTTTAGTCTCTGATGAGGCAGAAGCATGTAATGGAAAGACCACAGGCTTTGAAGTCAGATAAACATGGATTCAAAATCCAGCTCCATCATCTACAAGTGTGTGATTTGGAGCAAGTCTTTTAACCAATCCTCGTTTTGAAAATGAAGACATAGCTACCTATCTCACAGAGTTGTGGATGATTGGAAAAAGAAAACTTGAATTCAATATTCCTTGAACAACTATCTGTTGAATGCTACCACCTGTGAAGTACTGTGCTAGTGTCAGATTACACAAAAGTGATTGAACACAGACTAACACCTCCTCCCCCTATGTGGCTGATAGTCTTATAAGAGAGGTAGTCACTAATCAGGCAATAACAGAACTAATGTAAAAATAACTATCATGGGAGCAGCCGGGTGGCTCAGTCGGTTAATCATCTGACTCTTTAAATTTTTTTTTTGATGTTTATTTATTTTTGAGAGAGAAACAGAGACAGAGTGTGAGCAGAGGTGGGGTAGAGAGAGAGGGAGACATAGAATCTGAAACAGGCTCCAGGCTCTGACCTGCCAGCACAGAGTCCCATGGGGGGCTCAAACTCACAAACTGCGAGATAATGACCTGAGTGGAAGTTGGACACTTGACTGACTGAGCCACTCAGGCGCCCTAGCAGCTGACTATTGATTTCGGCTCAGGTCGTGATCTCACGGTCCCTGAATTTGAGCCCTGAGTTGGGTTCCACACTGACAGTGTGGAGCCTGCTTGGGATTCTCTCACTTCCTCTCTCTCTCTGTGCTTCCCCAGCTTGTGTGCATGTGCTCTCTTTCTTTCTCTCTCTCTCTCTCTCTCTCTCCCCAAATAAACAAGTAAATTTAAAAAAGAAATAACTATCATAGTAAATGCTGCAACAGAAACAGAGCAGATAACGTGATTATTTACTGTGCTCAGAGACGTCATGGAAGCATCTTAAAAGTGACAATTGAGCTAATATTGGAAGGATGCAATGGAGTTGAATGATAGAAGAAAAGTAAAAGCAGAGCAACAAAGGTAAGCTTTACATAAGATGACACTGGAGAGATAGGTTAAGATAGTATATGTTGGAAAGGTCAAAGTATGTGCATGGAGATAAATGAAAACGACCACTTTTCCCCTTGTATGCATTGCTGCTATGATCTGTGTCTAACCAACATGAAAACACTAAACATAACTTCTCTGTGTTCCTTAAACTATCCCCAGCTATGTAGTAAGTGGTCATAAAAGCATTGTGAGCTACCTCTTGAGCATAGTAACACATAAAATGACAACCCTTGTACAACCTGTAATGGGATATAAAGGGGACAGTAAAAACAGGAGTGATCTCTGGGCAATGGGAAGGACCTGGGCCACTTACTTCTAGGTACCAGAAACAGCATAGCACTAGTCTCTGGACTAATTCTTTCCCTGAAGATGGTGATTCTCTCTCACGCTCATACTCCCCTGATACTTTCCCAGATAAAATCCACTTTAACACTTGCTTTTGGCTTCTCATGTGAAGGAAAGGTCAGAGATTCTCTTAAATCTCTGGATAAGTTAATTACCTAATTTATTCTATATGTCAGGAGAACCTAAGTTATGTTAAACTAACAAAAACCTATAAAACATTTTAAGACAGCACACATTTATTCCTTGCTCATTTTTCATGACTTTCATAGGTAAGCCAGGGACTCTGCTCCACACTATCCTCTTTTGATGGGCAGGTTGAGGAAGCAACCACCATGTACGTAAATGTATGTCACAACCATACAGACCTCATTGGCTAGGTCGAATCACACGGCCACATCTGATTTCAAAGAAGCAGAGATGTGCAATTCTACAATGTTTCTGGAATGAGGAGAACCAAAATATTGATAAATAACCATATTGGCCACATAGATTTATTACCATTATGAATTCAAAGGACTAAAAATGAGTTTTTCATACTCACTTTCAGGGTTTCCTCTTCTCCTGTATTGTACTTTCTTTACCGTTTCCTTACTATTCCAGAACATTTATTAAACAACTTCTAGCTACTGATGTTTATTTTCAATGACTCGCCTATAATATACATATCTTGTTCACCTTCTCTTGCCTTATAACTGTCTCTACACTGATACTCTCTGGAATTGATAGATAGCAGTCAAATAAACTTACTAATCAAAATGGCATGTTACATTGGTATAGAGAAGTATTTAAAAGTTACTTTGACAAATAATTTCTCATTTAATACCACAGTCAACTTGGAGGTTAATAGTGTCTTCATTTTACAGAGGAATAAGTTGAAATTCAGATAAGCATAGTGACTAGCCAGGGTCAAGTGCTAATAAGTGATAAAGTCCAGATTTGAATCTATGTCTAATAACAGAAAACACATTCTTTCCATTGCACTACATACCCTTAAATCTGACATCTACATTTCATTATTAAAATCTGTATATATATAAACCATTATTCTACAGATCACACAACAGAAAGCAAACAAAAGCTTAGGGGTTGATAAGTTACTGGTTGGTATGCATACTCCAGAGACTCTACTTCAAATTCATTAACTAAATGTAGGCACTCAGAGTCCCAGTGCATTAACCTCATCAGACATTGCAGATAATAACTGACCCCACCCAAATCACAGGATCCGGGAAGTATTGACATAAAATAATGGAGTCACATCTTCTAAGTAGTAAAGGGATTAAAATACAGTCAGAGATAAAAGAAGTAAAATACCCTTTCAAAATGTAAATTACTTCTTCCATAGCAACAATGATAATGTACTAATTCTAAGAGTCAAATAAATTATTCAAGGACACTGCCATTTAGTTTGTTTCTTGACTCCATAGGGAAAAAGTAATTATGTCTAGCCTAGCCAGGCCTATAACAGATGACTATAAGGGAACAAAAGTGAAGGTAATATCTTCAGAAATCTACCATGATGTTTCATATTTTAGTGAAAAATGTCTTTGGAAGGACCTTAGATTCAATCAGCGCAATGTTCTCATTTTACATCTAAAGAAGTTGAGGCCCAGAGAGGTTAAGTACTTCTCTTGAGGTCACATAGTTTGAGGCAGTACTTAAAGGCAGAAGGCATAGTCCAACCATGAAAAGGCTGGCAAGAAAGCTACTAATTATTAACATGTTATTTGATGCTTTATTCACATTGTCTCACCTCATACTCAAATGAGCAAAAATGAAAAAGATATCATTTTCTCTTCTTTTATAAATATATTGGGAAGCTGAAGGTAAAATAACTAGCCTGCATTTACATAGAAAAAGGCAGAGAGCTGAGACCAGTGTTGTTTTTTTTTTTCTTCCAAAGATGGGTGCTTTCTCCCACACCAAAGGCCCTATGAGCATGTGCACTCTCTGCTAGTGTGGCTATTCAAGTCTGGATGACGTTTTGCCAATGGTGCTATTTTAAGGGATTACCGCTTATTTTAAAAGATTTTTGACTAAAGTCTCTTCTAATGCTATCATTCTAGGATGTCTGATTGATGTGTCTGTACCTTCTTGAAGTGCTGTCTTATTTGAGGGGTTTGTTAGATAATTGAAATAATTCAGGGATCATTAAGATGATCGAAATTGTCTTCCTGGATTATTGTCCCAGGCCTTTAGAATGTCATCTGAATGTAAAGGACTTCTATAGAGAAGTTTCCTCAAGACTTAAAGAAGGGATTGTATTCCAGATTTCCAATGGATCTCTTAGTGAGAAAAGAGTGGCTATTGTTCTTCTGGAAAGTGGATAATCAAGTGTCCTGGAAGGAAAAGGACCTCTTCCACCTGGCCACACTCACCATAACACACCATATCAATATGGTTGGGCCAGAAATAATACAGAGTAGGAGATAATGATACAACATTCAGGTGAATGATCCAACTACTCCTTTCTTAAGACTGCCTCTTGCCTCACTGTCCTCTTCCAAATACACATTGGTTTTGTCTTTTCTGTTTTAAGCGATGTGCTGTCTGGTCTAGATTAGGATGCAAGTGAAAGGGCAGAACCACCCAGGAAGTCCTGGTGATTGAAACAAAGAACAGCAATTTGCCTGACACATTAGGCCTGATGGCACTTTTGATACAGTATCCAGACATCACTGCATTTTCTGGAGAGCTCTTCTCAACATGCAAGAGAAACTACAAGCTACCACCCCATACCCACAACCTAAACATCACCTCCACTTGGAGAGCTTCCAACTAAGGGATTAGAAGAATGAGGGATTCATCTTGGGCATACCTTCTGAATGAAAACTTATTTACAGCATTCTAGATCTCATTCAAACACATTCTGAGATAAATAATGCTAAAAGCAAATGTAGCTATCCAAAGAAATGGTTGTTCTCAAGAGCAGACTTAATGCTAAGGTTGCCTACATAGGTTAGCATTTTACTGTCAAGAAGAGACAAGATTCAATCTATGGCTAACAAAGATGTCATTGTCTCTTTCCCTTCCCAACATTTTCCATTCCTTGGGACTGATGCCCAATCAGAACCCAGTTCAGATCTCTCAAATGCATTCTTGGAAGGGAAGACAGAAAGTCCATCAGGGCGTGGCACTTTGTCACTGCTTGCAATTAACTAGGAAGAAAAAGACTAGGGAAGGCTGGTAAGTCAGGCAGATAACCAGAGACCTATTAAAATAAGCAAGAACTACCTGGACCCTCCCAAGAGTTTCAAATAAAAATTCCACTGGACTCAACTAAGCTACACAATCCATGGTAAATATGTGAAACAATGAAAAAGGTTTTAAAACTTAGTGATTTTTTGAAATTAATTAGACATTTGATGGGCTCAAAACATAGTAATCTTACACCTGTACAATATAATATTCAAAGATTTTTCATTCCTTCTTTGAATGCTTTCAGATAGGAAAAGGAGGTATTATTTTTATTTTAAAATTAAGAAATGAAAGATGATATGGTGCGCCTGGGTGGCTCAGTCAGTTAAGAGTTGGACTTTTCATCTTGGCTCAGGTCGTGATTTCACAGTTTGTGAGTTTGAGCCCCATGCCGGGCTCTGCACTGACAGCACTGAGCCTGTTTGGGCTTTCTCTCTCTCTCTCTCTCTCTCTCTCTCTCTCTCTCTTTGCCCCTACCCCACTCTTGCATGCACTCTCTCTCTCTCTCTCTCTCAAAATAAATAAATAAAACAAAAAATTAAAAATTTAAAAAATTTTAAAATTAAAAAAAATAAAAAATGAAATAAAAAAAAGGAATGAAAGACCATAGAGATTATGGGAAATGTTTAAGGTCACACAAGAGGTGTATTTTGAAGCAATCAATAAATGCCTTTTCTTATTTCCTTTCACCTCCCCCTCCCCCATCAAGTTCTATTTCATCTACAGAGCCATCATGAAACACTGTAATTATTTTCTCCTTTTATACTAATCCACAAGGAAAAGTAGCTTACATTTCTGTTTAATTCTGTGGGTGGTCTCAGTCTTAAAAAATCAAATGCAGTGTGTTTGAAGTCCTGACACTTTTTTAAAAGCTAGGGATGTTTTTGTTGTTGTTGGAAAACTGGAAACCTGACTCTGACATTTTAGCTATAGAAAAAAAGTGTTGATAAATCTGTAATGTTTGTCACCTTACCAAAACCAAGAAAGGTAGGAAATGGAACAGCTGGTAGATATTGAGACTGTCAGAGTGGGTATGAAGAGAAATATGTTGATACTGAGGCTTTTGATCTGACCCTCCAGGCAGGGTGACTCTGGCAGAGTATCACGCCCAAGTACCACTTTCAGGTAGAAGCTCTCATAAGTGCTCACATCCAAAATACTTGGAAGATTGAAAGGACTTTTCTCCAAAAGAAGTTTCTTTCCCATCTGAAATGCCTAATCTGAATTCATGATTAAAATCTCTATGGTGGGTGCCTGGGGGGCTCAGTCAGTTAAGCACCTTGCTCTTGACTTTGGCTTAGGTTATGATCTCAGGGTGTGTGAGTTTGAGCCCCACATCAGGTTCTGTGCTGACAGTGGGAGCTTGCTTGGGATTCTCTCTCCCCCCTCTCTCTGCCCCTCCCCCTCTGCATGTGTGAGTGCACTCATTCTCTGAAAATAAATAAAGTTAAAAAAAATCTCTATGGTTTGGTATCAAATTCAATGGAAGAGATAGCACATCCTTATTATTATGTTCTCTACTCAAAGTTAGCAGTTACAGAAACAAAAACCAAAATTATGGATCAAAAGTAGTCACCTCATGGTGTTTATATGTTGCATTTTAAACTAGATTTCATAGAACTTTGACAAATATAACTTGAAAAAAGACTATTCTTGGGTTAAAAAAAGAAAGACAAATAGTTCTTGTTTGGGGAGTTGGTGGGAATTATGGGAAAACAATCAAATTTTCACTTAATATTTATCCCCAGAGAACAGATCCATGAAAAATATTTTATCAAATATGGTGAATTGAATTCCCTGTTATTCTTTTCTCTCCAAATCACTTCTGCTTAAATGATATATGTTTTCTTCCCAGAGTATTCAATTTTTAATTTTTATACCTAAATGAATTTTTAAAATTTGCTCAAGTGTCCTAAAGGAGACCATTAACTTGATAAATTGATTTATGGCCTTTTCCTGTTTGTAGGTTTTTGTTTTCTTTTTTCATAGAGAGGCACATGAACACTAAGAAGCTATTTAACAAGTTAGGTTTCTCAATATATTTTAGGATATCATTTCCTCCTTAGATAAATGTGCTGATTTGCTTAGCACTGCTTCAGAAAGCACACAAAGCAATTTGAAAAATATGCAAATATTGTGGTTTTTTTTTTAACATTGGAGGAAAAAATAAAATGTGTCTTACTTGAGCGTACTGCCCTTTTTATTTTTGAAGAAAAAAAATCCCAGATCCTTATAAAAATGCCAGATAAATAGCAGCATAATTGAAAACTTCCAAAGGGGAAAAAAAAGTTATTTCCAGTCAATCTTCAATGGAAACCACTGGAGAATTTTCCAATAAAACAGACCATTAGAATAGCTAACAGCTCTCTCTTTTGGTTACATTAAAAATATTTTTTTTAACTTTTTTTTTTTTTGAGACAGAGACAGAGCATGAACGGGGGAGGGGCAGAGAGAGAGGAAGACACAGAATCGGAAGCAGGCTCCAGGCTCTGAGCCATCAGCCCAGAGCCCGACGCGGGGCTTGAACTCACAGACCGCGAGATCATGACCTGAGCTGAAGTCGGACGCTCAACGACTGAGCCACCCAGGCGCCCCTACATTAAAAATATTTAAATGACCAAAGGCTGTTATAAACAATAATTCCCTCAGATATCTACCTCATCCTCCTGTTGATGCTTCCTTTTAAAGAGTAGGTGGATCAAATAGAACTGCCTAAGAAAGTATGTGACTAAAATAAGTACTTTTTATATTTTGAACTCAGGTTTTTTACTTTTGAATACCTGTTTCTTATCCTCTGCTGGTTTATATTATCCCTATGGTTAAAATTCCCCCAGCCCCCATCTCCATAATATCATTACACACATACATATTTTCAGATCTTTATCTTCTCAACTCTTATAAAGAGATGTATACCTAAAAGGGGGAGGAGGACTTTACCTTCTTCTCCAGAAGAGAGATTAAACAAGAGCTCACCAAAGAATGTTTTGAGACTCAATTTCTTCGAAAAGATATAAAAATAATGAACCTGGTCCTCTTCATCAAAGTCCTGCAATTTTGAAAGTTTGTGAAGAATTAAGGCCTAACAAAGACTGATCTCCAATATTAGCATATAAACCCTGATTTTGTCATGTGTTTTCTACCAACATAGTGTGAAAGCAAAAACTGTAACATAAAAAGTTAAACAGGCAAAGAAGACTTTATTCAAAGCTACTGAAATAGACAAGAGAGGCCAGAGTTAAGTCTGAATTCAAACCCACCAAAACAAAGAGCAATAGGGTTTTTAAAGGCTGTAATGAGAGGGAGATCATAGGTCATCTGTGTTTGCTAACTGCCTTTACCCAAAGTAAAAGAAAACTTCTCTTACCTGTTGGACAGAAGATAATATTACAAACTTGGAGCAAGACACCCACCAAAGTTAGGCTCCCACCCTCCAAAAGAGACAGGGAAATGGGAATGCTATCTCTTTTATGACATTTCAAAGAAATGTTTCCCAGATCCTTGAGAAAGATATTCCTGGGATATAAAACTGGCAAGAGGCTTTTTAAAAGATTTGTAACTCAAAGGGGCAGAGAAAACATGTACAATTAGAAGCCTTCTAAAGTAAATATTTGACGAAAAGTGAGTTCAGGGGCCTAAAGTCAGAAAGAAGCTTATCTAATAAAGTTTAGTCAAGTTGAGGGACAATTAAGATTGTCTTGATCAAAATTATAGATATATAGAGATATGTAGATATAGATGCATATGGCACAAAATGGCTTACAAATTTAACCTTCTTTACTTAGGAACTAATTTATTGTTGCTATATCTAAGAGAGTAGAAATACAGTTTACAACACATTTCTCCTACTGATGATCCCAAGCAGGGGTAAGAACAAGAAGTTTAAGTGGCTATAAATAGCAATAGCTTCTAAAAATTTATATTCAGGGGCGCCTGGGTGGCTCAGTCAGTTGGGCCTCCGACTTCAGCTCAGGTCATGATCTCACCATTAGTGGGTTCGAGCCCCACATCCAGCTCTGTGCTGACAGCTCAGAGCCTGGAGCCTGCTTCGCATTCTGTGTCTCTCTCTCTCTCTGCTCCTCCCCCACTCACACTCTGTCTCTCTCACTCTCAAAAATAAAAAAATAAACATAATTTTTTTTAATTTGTATTTAAAGTATAATTTAAAAAAGGATACTTAAAAAGCCCAGCACCATGATTATAGCCACAGACTCTGGAACTAGACTGCCTGGGTTTAAATCTCAACTCAACTTTATAATATTTATGTGGCCTTGGGCAATTTCTGCACCTCAAATTTCTAAATAAACTGAAGAATGATAATAATTCATCATGGGATAATCGGTAGAGTTGAGTTTATAAATGTAAAGCATAAATAACAGCGCCTAGTATATAATAAGTATGTTATAAGAATGATTTTTCCTTGTTCTAGTCAAAGAAGATTTGCAACTAGTTATTGCAGAGCAAGGCCCTCCTCATCTTTGGCACTGAAGAATTCTGAATCCATTTTTTTTTTCAGGATGGTGATCAATATCTTCAATCCTTTTCTCTTACTCTCACTAGATGTCATTGTATTTATTCATACATCTCTAGGATACATCATCTTACATGATAAATTCATAAATATCCCTGAACTTAGTTTAGCATACTGAATGATAAAACCATAATTGTTGGAATAATAAAAACAAGTCTCATGTTGCTGACATGAGAGCTAGAATAATGGCAATGGGTCAGTTTTGGAAGTGATAGCAACAATTCATCATAGACTTACCATCATGGGACATCCCAAAGAGTCTTGCTTTAAATTTTTTTAAGTTTATTTATTTATTTTTGAGAAAGAGACAGAGAGAGTGAGCAAGGGAGAGGCAGAGAGAGAGAGAGAGAGAGAGAGAAAGAAAGAACATCCTAAGCAGGTTCCACATGGTCAGCATGAAGCCTGATGTGGGGCTCAAACTCACAAACCACAAGAGCATGACCTGAGCCAAAACCAAGAGTTGGAGCCTTAACCAACTGAGCCACCCCAGTGCCCTGAGACAGCTCAAGAGTCTTAAATCGATTCCTGCCAAAGAAACTTCTCCTACTTCTCCTTAATTATTTCCTAAGCTTCTGGTATTAATGAAAAAGTGACAGAGAGTAGGAATCTATAACTTCTAGAGTTAGAATCCTAGTTCTTTCAATTGCTACCTATATGATTTGAGCAAGTTAATTAACTTTTTTGAACATTAGTTTGATCATATCTGTTTTTAATTTTTAGGAATTTAAAAATAGTAATACATTTTAAAACATTTAGCTTAATGATGTGTGTTAAATGCTCTCTCTTCTGGTGCCAAGCTTCCCCCTCCCCTTCCATCTTTATGAAACTCTCTAAAACAAGCTCATTCATTTATTCAACATGTGGTGTGTTGTGCCTTCTCTGGGTAAATTGCTAGGAATACAAGGGGGAACGTGACAGACAATGAACACTCCTTCATAGAAATTGTGTCACCAGTTGGAGATGCATATATGTCAACAGTGAATTTTAAAATTGAATGTCATATTTTGGCAAAGAAGAAGTCAAACTTTCACTTTTTGCAGATGACATGATACTCTACACAAAAACCCGATAGACTCCACCAAAAGACTGCTAGACCTGATACATGAATTCAGCAAAGTTGCAGGTTACAAAATCAGTGTACACAAATCAGTTGCATTTTTATATACCAATAATGAAGCAACAGAAAGAGAATTAAAGAAACCAATCCCTCATTACACCAAGAACCATAAAATACCTAGGAGTAAACTTAACCAAAGATTAAAAGATCTGTATGCTGAAAATTATAGAAAGCTTATGAAGCAAATTGAAGAAGACACAAAGAAATGGGAAAACATTCATGCTCATGGATAGGAAGAATAAATATTGTTAAAATGTCAATACTACCCAAAGCAATCTACACATTCAATGTAATCCCTATCAAAATAACACCAGCACTCTTCACAGAGCTAGAACAAACAATCCTAAAATTTGTATGGAACCACAAAGACCCCGAATAGCCAAAGTAATATTGAAGAAGAAAACCAAAGCGGGAAGCATCACAATCCCAGACTTAGCTTCTATTACAAAAATAGACACATAGACCAATGGAATAGACACATAGACCAGTGGAATAGAACAGAGAACCCAGAAATGGACCCACACATGTACGGCCAACTAATCTTTGACAAAGCAGGAAAGAATATCCAATGGAAAAAAGACAGTCTTTTTAGTAAATGGTGCTGGAAAAACTGAACAGCAACACACAGAAGAATGGAACTAGACCACTTTCTTAAACCATACACAAAAATAAACTCAAAATAGATGAAAGATCTAAATGTGAGACAGGAAACCATCAAAACCCTAGAGGAGAAAGCAGGCAACAACCTCTCTGATTTCAGCCACAGCAATTTCTTACTCAACACATCTCCAAAAGCAAGGGTATTAAAAGCAAAAATGAACTGTTGGGACTTCATCAAGATTAAAAGCTTCTGCACTGCAAAGGAAACAATCAACAAAACCAAAAGGCAACTGATGGAATGGGAAAAGATATTCGCAAAATGACATATTGGAAAAAGGGTTAATACCCAAAATCTATAAGAACTTTCCAAACTCAAAACCCAAAAAAACAAATAATCCAGTGAAGAAATGTGCAGAAGACATGAATAGACACTTTCCCAAAGAAGACATCCACATGGCCAACAGACACATGAAAAGATGCTCAACGTCACTCATCACTAGAGAAATACAAATCAAAGCCATAATGAGATATCACCTCACACTGGTCAGAGTGGCTAAAATGAACAACTCAGGAAACTACTGATGCTAGAGAGGATGTGGGGAAATGGGGACCCTCTTGCATTGTTGGTGGGAATGCAAACTGGTACAGCCACTCTGGAAAACAGTGTGGAGGTTCCTCAAAAAAATTAAAAATAGAACTACCCTATAACTCAGCAATAACACTGCAATGAATTTACCCAAGGGATATAGGAGTGCTGATGCATAGGGACACATATACCCCAATGCTTATAGCAGTGCTGTCAACAATAGCCAAATTATAGAAAGAGCCTAAATGCCCATCAATGGATGGATGGATAAAGAATATGTGGTTTATAGGGGCGCCTGGGTGGCTCAGTTGGTTGAGCGTCTGACTTCGGCTCAGGTCATGATCTCGCGGTCCGTGAGTTCGAGCCCCATGTCGGGCTCTGTGCTGGGCTCTGTGCTGACAGCTCGGAGCCTGGAGCCTGCTTCGAGTCTGTGTCTCCCTCTCTCTGACCCTCCCCCGTTCATGCACTGTCTCTCTCTGTCTCAAAAATAAATAAATAAATAAAACATTAAAAAAAAAAGAATATGTGGTTTATATATACAATGGAATACTACTTGGTAATGAGAAAGAAATGAAATTTGTAGCAACATGGATGTAACTGGAAGGTATTATGCTGAGTGAAATAAGTCAGTCAGAAAAGGACAGTTATCATATGTTTTCACTCATATGTGGATCTTGAGAACCTTAACAGAAGACCATGGGGGAAGGGAAGGGGAAAAAAATAGTTTCAAACAGAGAGGGAGGGAGGCAAATCACAAGGGACTCTTAAATACAGAGAAAAAAACTGAGGATGGACATGGGGGTGGGGGAGAGGGAAAATGGGTGATGGGCATTGAGGAAGACATTTGTCAGGATGAGCACTGGGGGTTGTATATAAGCCAATTTGACAATAAGTTATATTAAAAATAAATAAATAAACAAATAAATATTCTACTACAAAGTGATATTAATTTTTCAAAAATAAAATAGCAATAAACATAATTTTCAAACAAAAACAATTGAAAGTCATAAATGCCACAAAGAAGGAAATGCAGTGTTCTATGGAGGACCTAACACCTAACCTACACTTGGATGGTCAGGAAAGACTTATAAGAGAGTGAAATCATAACAGATAATGTTTTTAATGAAAGTTAAATAAAATTGCTGAAACCTATGGTGGGTAAGGAAAGTGGAAAGGATTGATGCTAAATAAGAAGGTATTGTCCAAAGAAGGAAGAGAGATATAAGCTGTGTAAAAGAGTTTGGATATTATTATCTTATTGGTAATGGGGAATGAGCCAATGATTTTCAGCTGAGGAGTGACATGATCATATTTGTATTCTAGAAAGATACTTGCAGCTATAATAGAGAAGATGAAACGAGGGAAGAGGCAAGTTAGAACCATTGGTAATAATTGGCTGGACTTTCAGGTTGTCTGAACTAGGATACTGGAAGTAAATGTGTAGAGAAGTAGATGAACTCAAGACTTATATAAGAGATGCAATCAAGATAAACAAAAATGGAGAATCAAGGGCAACATCTAGGTTTCTAGTTTGGGCAACTGCATAAAATCATTCACTAAAATGGGGAACAGTGCAGAAAAAAATGGAGTTGAGCCAGGCAAAGACAAAAAGAAAAAGTCTATATTTTGACATATTAAATTTTAGGTGTATGTAGGGCAACTGGGTGATGATATTTGACAAGAATTTTAATATACAGTTCCAGAACTCAAAGCAAGAATATAGATAAATCTCAAAATCAAGAGGTAGATGAAACTATCTAAGGCCAAACGACAGAGTAAGAAAAGATATGGACACAAGACAAAATGCTAAGGAGCTCCAATATTTAAGAGATAAGTAAAAAACAAAACAAAACAACACTGCTAAAGGAGGCTGGGAGAGAGAGGGCAAAGAGTTTGGAGAAATGCTATGCACATGTGCTATCAGAGACACAGGAAATAGCATCCAACCAGACACAAGTAAACAAACATTCAGCTAAATCAATTTTTTTAATTGACCAGGCATTAGATATGTAATATAACATGCTTTATTCCTGATAACATTCCTTTTTTTTTATGAAATTTATTGACAAATTGGTTTCCATACAACACCCAGTGCTCATCCCAAAAGGTGCCCTCCTCAAAACCCATCACCTACCCTCTCCTCCCTCCCACCCCGCATCAACCCTCAGTTTGTTCTCAGTTTTTAACAGTCTCTTATGCTTTGGCTCTCTCCCACTCTAACCTCTTTTTTTTTTCCTTCCCCTCCCCCATGGGTTCCTGTTAAGTTTCTCAGGATCCACATAAGAGTGAAACCATATGGTATCTGTCTTTCTCTGTATGGCTTATTTCACTTAGCATCACACTCTCCAGTTCCATCCACGTTGCTACAAAAGGCCATATTTCATTTTTTCTCATTGCCACGTAATATTCCATTGTGTATATAAACCACAATTTCTTTATCCATTCATCAGTTGATGGACATTTAGGCTCTTTCCATAATTTGGCTATTGTTGAGAGTGCTGCTATGAACATTGGGGTACAAGTGGCCCTATGCATCAGTACTCCTGTATCCCTTGGATAAATTCCTAGCAGTGCTATTGCTGGGTCATAGGGTAGGTCTATTTTTAATTTTCTGAGGAACCTCCACACTGCTTTCCAGAGCGGCTGCACCAATTTGCATTCCCACCAACAGTGCAAGAGGGTTCCCGTTTCTCCACATCCTCTCCAGCATCTATAGTCTCCTGATTTGTTCATTTTGGCCACTCTGACTGGCGTGAGGTGATACCTGAGTGTGGTTTTGATTTGTATTTCCCTGATAAGGAGCGACGCTGAACATCTTTTCATGTGCCTGTTGGCCATCCGGATGTCTTCTTTAGAGAAGTGTCTATTCATGTTTTCTGCCCATTTCTTCACTGGGTTATTTGTTTTTCGGGTGTGGAGTTTGGTGAGCTCTTTATAGATTTTGGATACTAGCCCTTTGTCCGATATGTCATTTGCGAATATCTTTTCCCATTCCGTTGGTTGCCTTTTAGTTTTGTTGGTTGTTTCCTTTGCTGTGCAGAAGCTTTTTATCTTCATAAGGTCCCAGTAATTCACTTTTGCTTTTAATTCCCTTGCCTTTGGGGATGTGTTGAGTAAGAGATTGCTACGGCTGAGGTCAGAGAGGTCTTTTCCTGCTTTCTCCTCTAAGGTCTTGATGGTTTCCTGTCTCACATTTAGGTCCTTTATCCATTTTGAGTTTATTTTTGTGAATAGTGTGAGAAAGTGGTCTAGTTTCAATCTTCTGCATGTTGCTGTCCAGTTCTCCCAGCACCATTTGTTAAAGAGGCTGTCTTTTTTCCATTGGATGTTCTTTCCTGCTTTGTCAAAGATGAGTTGGCCATACGTTTGTGGGTCTAGTTCTGGGGTTTCTATTCTATTCCATTGGTCTATGTGTCTGTTTTTGTGCCAATACCATGCTGTCTTGATGATGACAGCTTTGTAGTAGAGGCTAAAGTCTGGGATTGTGATGCCTCCTGCTTTGGTCTTCTTCTTCAAAATTCCTTTGGCTATTCGGAGCCTTTTGTGGTTCCATATGAATTTTAGGATTGCTTGTTCTAGTTTCGAGAAGAATGCTGGTGCAATTTTGATTGGGATTGCATTGAATGTGTAGATAGCTTTGGGTAGTATTGACATTTTGACAATATTTATTTTTCCAATCCATGAGCAGGGAATGTCTTTCCATTTCTTTATATCTTCTTCAATTTCCTTCATAAGATTTCTATAGTTTTCAGCATACAGATCCTTTACATCTTTGGTTAGATTTACTCCTAGGTATTTTACGCTTCTTGGTGTAATTGTGAATGGGATCAGTTTCTTTATTTGTCTTTCTGTTGCTTCATTGTTAGTGTATAAGAATGCAACTGATTTCTGTACATTGATTTTGTATCCTGCAACTTTGCTGAATTCATGTATCAGTTCTAGCAGACTTTTGGTGGAGTCTATCGGATTTTCCATGTATAATATCATGTCATCTGCAAAAAGCGAAAGCTTGACTTCATCTTTGCCAATTTTGATGCCTTTGATTTCCTTTTGTTGTCTGATTGCTGATGCTAGAACTTCCAGCACTATGTTAAACAGCAGCGGTGAGAGTGGGCATCCTTGTCGTGTTCCTGATCTCAGGGAAAAAGCTCTCAGTTTTTCCCCGTTGAGGATGATGTTAGCTGTGGGCTTTTCATAAATGGCTTTTATGATCTTTAAGTATGTTCCTTCTATCCCGACTTTCTCAAGGGTTTTTATTAAGAAAGGGTGCTGGATTTTGTCAAAGGCCTTTTCTGCATCGATTGACAGGATCATATGGTTCTTCTCTTTTTTTTTGTTAATGTGATGTATCACGTTGATTGATTTGCGAATGTTGAACCAGCCCTGCATCCCAGGAATGAATCCCACTTGATCATGGTGAATAATTCTTTTTATATGCTGTTGAATTCGATTTGCTGGTATCTTATTGAGAATTTTTGCATCCATATTCATCAGGGATATTGGCCTGTAATTCTCTTTTTTTTACTGGGTCTCTGTCTGGTTTAGGAATCAAAGTAATACTGGCTTCATAGAATGAGTCTGGAAGTTTTCCTTCCCTTTCTATTTCTTGGAATAGCTTGAGAAGGATAGGTATTATCTCTGCTTTAAACGTCTGGTAGAAGTCCCCTGGGAAGCCATCTGGTCCTGGACTCTTATTTGTTGGGAGATTTTTGATAACTGATTCAATTTCTTCACTGGTTATGGGTCTGTTCAAGCTTTCTATTTCCTCCTGATTGAGTTTTGGAAAAGTGTGGGTGTTCAGGAATTTGTCCATTTCTTCCAGGTTGTCCAATTTGTTGGCATATAATTTTTCATAGTATTCCCTGATAATTGTTTGTATCTCTGAGGGATTGGTTGTAATAATTCCATTTTCATTCATGATTTTATCTGTTTGGGTCATCTCCCTTTTCTTTTTGAGAAGCCTGGCTAGAGGTTTGTCAATTTTGTTTATTTTTTCAAAAAACCAACTCTTGGTTTCGTTGATCTGCTCTACAGTTTTTTTTAGATTCTATATTGTTTATTTCTGCTCTGATCTTTATTATTTCTCTTCTTCTGCTGGGTTTAGGCTGCCTTTGCTGTTCTGCTTCTAGTTCCTTTAGGTGTGCTATTAGATTTTGTATTTGGGATTTTTCTCGTTTCTTGAGATAGGCCTGGATTGCAATGTATTTTCCTCTCAGGACTGCCTTCGCTGCGTCCCAAAGCGTTTGGACTGTTGTATTTTCATTTTCGTTTGTTTCCATATATTTTTTAATTTCTTCTCTAATTGCCTGGTTGACCCACTCATTCTTTAGTAGGGTGTTCTTTAACCTCCATGCTTTTGGAGGTTTTCCAGACTTTTTCCTGTGGTTGATTTCAAGCTTCATAGCATTGTGGTCTGAAAGTATGCATGGTATAATTTCAATTCTTGTAAACTTATGAAGGGCTGTTTTGTGACCCAGTATATGATCTATCTTGGAGAATGTTCCATGTGCACTCGAGAAGAAAGTATATTCTGTCGCTTTGGGATGAAGAGTTCTAAATATATCTGTCAAGTCCATCTGATCCAATGTCTCATTCAGGGCCCTTGTTTCTTTATTGACCATGTGTCTAGATGATCTATCCATTTCTGTAAGTGGGGTGTTAAAGTCCCCTGCAATTACCACATTCTTATCAATAAGGTTGCTTATGTTTATGAGTAATTGTTTTATATATTTGGGGGCTCCGGTATTCGGCACATAGACATTTATAATTGTTAGCTCTTCCTGATGGATAGACCCTGTAACTATTATATAATGTCCTTCTTCATTTCTTGTTACAGCCTTTAATTTAAAGTCTAGTTTGTCTGATATAAGTGTGGCTACTCCAGCTTTCTTTTGGCTTCCAGTAGCATGATAAATAGTTCTCCATCCCCTCACTCTCAATCTAAAGGTGTCCTCAGGTCTAAAATGAGTTTCTTGTAGACAGCAAATAGATGGGTCTTGTTTTTTTATCCATTCTGATACCCTATGTCTTTTGGTTGGCGCATTTAATCCATTTACATTCAGTGTTATTATAGAAAGATATGGGTTTAGAGTCATTGTGATGTCTGTATGTTTTATGCTTGTAGTGATGTCTCTGGGACTTTGTCTCACAGGGTCCCCCTTAGGATCTCTTGTAGGGCTGGTTTAGTGGTGACGAATTCCTTCAGTTTTTGTTTGTTTGGGAAGACCTTTATCTCTCCTTCTATTCTAAATGACAGACTTGCTGGATAAAGGATTCTTGGCTGCATATTTTTTCTGTCTAGCACCCTGAAAATCTCGTGCCAATTCTTTCTGGCCTTCCAAGTTTCAAAAGAGAGATCAGTCACGAGTCTTATAGGTCTCCCTTTATATGTGAGGGCACGTTTACCCCTTGCTGCTTTCAGAATTTTCTCTTTATCCTTCTATTTTGCCAGTTTCACTATGATATGTCGTGCAGAAGATCGATTCAAGTTACGTCTGAAGGGAGTTCTCTGTGCCTCTTGGATTTCAATGCCTTTTTCCTTCCCCAATTCAGGGAAGTTCTCAGCTATTATTTCTTCAAGTACCCCTTCAGCACCTTTCCCTCTCTCTTCCTCCTCTGGGATACCAATTATGCGTATATTATTTCTTTTTAGTGTATCACTTAGTTCTCTAATTTTCCCCTCATACTCCTGGATTTTTTTATCTCTCTTTTTCTCAGCTTCCTCTTTTTCCATAACTTTATCTTCTAGTTCACCTATTCTCTCCTCTGCCTCTTCAAGCCGAGCTGTGGTGGTTTCCATTTTGTTATGCATTTCGTTTAAAGCGTTTTTCAGCTTCTCGTGACTGTTCCTTAGTCCCTTGATCTCTGTAGCAAGAGATTCTCTGCTGTCCTGTATACTCTTTTCAAGCCCAGCGATTAATTTTATGACTATTATTCTAAATTCACTTTCTGTTATATTATTTAAATCCTTTTTGATTAGCTCATTAGCTGTTGTTATTTCCTGGAGATTCTTCTGAGGGGAATTCTTCCGTTTGGTCATTTTGGATAGTCCCTGGCGTGGTGAGGACCTGCAGGGCACTTCCCCTGCGCTGTGGTGTATAACTGGAGTTGGTGGGCGGGGCCACAGTCAGACCTGATGTCTGCCCCCAGCCCACCGCTGGGGCCACAGTCAGACTGGTGTGTGCCTTCTCTTCCCCTCTCCTAGGAGCGGGATTCACTGTGAGGTGGTGTGGCCCGTCTGGGCTACTTGCACACTGCCAGGCTTGTGATGCTGGGGATCTGGCGTATTAGCTGGGGTGGTTAGGCAAGGTGCACGGGGGCAGGAGGGGCAGGCTTAGCTCGCTTCTCCTTAGGTGATCCACTTCAGGAGGGGCCCTGTGGCAGCGGGAGGCAGTCATATCCGCTGCCGGAGGTTTGGCTCTGCAGAAGCACAGAGTTGGGTGTTTGCGCGGAGCGAGCAAGTTCCCTGGCAGGAACTGGTTCCCTTTGGGATTTTGGCTGGGGGTTGGGCGGGGGAGATGGCGCGGCAAGCGCCTTTGTTCCCTGCCAAACTGAGCTCTGTCGTCCGGGGGCTCAGCAGCTCTCCCTCCCTTTGTCCTCTAGCCTTCCCGCTTTCCGAGCAGAGCTGTTAACTTATGACCTCCTAGACGCTAAGTCGCGCTTGTTGTGGGAACACAGTCCATCAGGCCCCTCCGCTTTTGCCAGCCAGACTCGGGGGCTCTGCTTGGCCGGCGAGCCGCCCCTCCGCCCCGGCTCCCTCCCGCCAGTCCGTGGAGCGCGCACCACCTCGCCGCCCTTCCTACCCTCTTCCGTGGGCCTCTCGTCTGCGTTTGGCTCCGGCGACTGCGTTCTGCTAATCCTCTGGCGGTTTTCTGGGTTATTTAGGCAGGTGTAGGTGGAATCTAAGTGATCAGCAGGACGTGCGGTGAGCCCAGCGTCCTCCTAAGCCGCCATCTTGCTCCTGATAACATTCCTTGATGATTGCTAAGCCTCTAACTTGCCAAAAGTCAAAAGACAGTTTTTATTTATTTATTTTTAAATGATCTTTATTTATTTTTGAGAGCGCAAAAGGGAGGGGCAGAGAGAGGAGGACAGAAGATCCAAAGCGGGCTCTGCGCTGACAGACTGTCAGAGCCCATGTGGGGCTCAAACTCATAAACAGTGAGATCCTGACCTGAGCCAAAGTTGGACGCTAATCAACTGAGCCACTCAGCTGCCCCAAAAGACAGTTTTAAAAGATAAATACCCAAAGTAATAAAGTGGAAAACAAAAATAAAAGACAAACAATAAATAAGACCAAAAATAACCAAACCACAATTACTAAAATCTGACTCCTTAGTTGTTGGTGATGAGTGGCCCATTTTCATCCTAACTCACCCCTGGAAAAATTATTAGCCCTTTCTTTTTATTTACACAATATTGTTAGAATTTGATCTTATTCTGGGAGGATACATCATGAGCATAGGTACATTTCTAATGTGTGCCAACCTGAAGCCATAAATTGTAGGATTAATTCACCAAGTTCAATGCAGATAAATTTCTACCTGTTAAAACACTATGAAAATAAAATTACTATAAAACAGTATATTTTTTGAGGAGACTAATTCTGTCAGAGCTTGCATGTTTATTTCAGTTAGAAAATTCATGGAGATAAAATACCAATGCACAGAGAGAACAATTTTCTCCAAATCTACCACTTTTCCGTAAAGCTTTTAAAAGTCTTTACAGTCATTTAAAATAGCCCCAATATATTTAGGGTGAGAAGTAGGGGAGGGCAGGTAATATGCACACAGGAAGCTTTCTGTGACATAAGGGTGATAAATTTTATAAATAAGACCTTTTGGTACCTTAATAAACAAGGATGGTCAGATGGAACCTACAAGAGACAGAAAAAGAAGGCAGATGGTTATAAAGAAAAGAGTATAGATTTTAGAGCCAAACAGACCTTGTTTTGAATTTGTTTTGCTACTTGTTAGCTGCATGACATTGGCAAGTTTTTTAACCTCTCAAGCTTCAGTTATTATACTTATTTTTAAAAAAAGACAATAATATCCTCTGGCAACATTCTAGAGAGTAAGGATAATATAAATTTATCGATTAGAGATAATGTAAATATTTAAAGATAATGAAAATGCTAATGTAAAGCAACTAGCATGATAATTTGCATCCAATAAATAAGAGTTACTATTACATATTTTTATAAATACTAGTATATAAATTATCATGTTTGTACAATTATATCACCATATTCAGTAAATATCAAGTGTCTTGTACTGTGCTAGGTGGGGGGGGGGGGATAAGGGGCTAAGCAAGGCTGGTAAGTTAACTTAAATTCTAGTGTACTCCCCCAAACCTGCACCTCACTTCCTGCTCCCAAATAACTAGCACTTTTCTAAATTTAACATTAAGAAAAATTTATTGATTTTATTATAAAGACCAAGTTGGTATTTATCCAGGAAGTCTTGGTAATCCACTGAAGTGTTTTTAGCCACATGGTGCCAGACCAGATTTATATTTTAGAAAGATTATTCTGGTGTTAACACATAGGAAACCATCTAACAAATCTTTGCAATGGTTTGGCTGAGAAATGATATGGCCATAGGAAAGAGAAAAGTGTACTGATGTAAGAATGTGTCAGAGACAGAATCAATAGGATTGGTTTCTCTCTTAGATAATGGATGGCCCATTTTATTACCAACCAATATAGTGGCTATTAAAAAAAGGAGCTAATTGGAATGAAAACCAAGTAAAAATGTTTCTACTAGCTGAATTTCTCTTGGTTTTCATTTCACCAAGCTGAGCAACTTGCTCTTTTTGCATTACATGTAAGAGGAAATGAGGTCTTTCAAATTCCATTTCAGAAAGCCAGTTCGACCTAAGAACAGATGAATTCTCCCCATTTTTCTGGGTTTCTTGTATACTCCCTAATTACTGGCTATATCTCTACATCGTACTGTATGATACATTTACCTGTCTCTACTACTGCGTGCTCTTGAGACTGATGCTAATTTTCATCTACATACAAAATGTCAAGTACATAAGTAGCAATGTATAGTTTCCAATTGAATTTCTCAAGATAGCTTCTGATAGTTCAAGATCTATAGAAGTACAAACATTATCTTTACACAACAAATTTTATTAATGCTCTCAAAATAAATACTGTGAGGTGTCTGTGGACACATTAAAATAATCTTCATATAAACAAAGTCAAGAAACAGGTTTAAAACTCTGGATCCATCAATTACTAGCTGTGTGACATTGAAAATAAATATATATTTTTTTAATTTTTTGAGTCAGATTAATAATCTAAAACAGAGGGATAATGATACCTGCTCAATCCATCAAACATTAACTGTGTGATTCAAATGAGAGGATGTTCTTAAGAGCAGTCTTCAAAGCTGTAAAAGGATATAGGCATGAAAGTTATACGTTATCTTGAGTAATAGTTTTTTTTTTAATCATGCATGTTTGGTGATCTTTATATACTTTCTAAAAGATATGCAATATGAAAATATGTTATTGCATTTTAGTATATATTATATAATTAAAAGATAGGAATAACAGGAACTAATATTCAAAGATACTCTATCCTTCCTTTTGTAGAAAGTCAAAATTTATCATTGAACTTTCTAAAATTTACATATTTCTACAAAATATAAATTTTATCCTATGCTGGATTAGGATGAAAAGCAATCATTTGCCACTAGAATTTATTCTTATAAATCGTAAAAGCAATAATTAACACAATGCATTTAGAAACAGGTGGTATTCATTCTTTAATTCATGAGTTTTGTATCCAAAAAGTTATATGAAATATTTAAAAAGAAAAATACTCAGCCAGAAATAAGGGAGATAAAATCAGTAGAAAAAAAAATCAACAAAACTAAGAGTTTTCTGGAAAGATAAACAAAATTGGAAACCCTAGCTAGACCAACTGAGATAAAAAGAGAAAAGGATCAAATATTTCTGATGCCACAGAAATAAATACTGTAAGACAATTATAAACTCACCAACAAATTGGATAACTTAGAAGAAATGGGTAAATTCCTAGAAACAGACAGCATACCAAAACTGAATAGAATAAATAGAAAGTCTGTGTAGATCTATAATGGGGAAGGATACTGAATCAGTAAACAAAAATCTTCCAAAGAGGTCCAGGAAAAGTTTAGGACTAGAAGGCTTCAGTAGTGAATTCTACCAAATATTTTTTTAAAAAATTAATGCCAATCCTTGTCAAATTCTTCCAAAAATTTGAAGAGGAGGGAAGACGTCCAAATTCATTTTATGAGGACACCATTACCCTGATACCAAAGCCAAAAATACCACAAAAAATGAAAACTATAGGCCGGTGTCCCCGATGGATATAGATGCAAAAAAATACTCAATAAAATGTTAATATACTGAATTCAAAGCATATTGGAAGGATATACACCATAACCAAGTGGAATTCATCCCTAGGATACAATAATATTTTAACATACAAAAATCAATTAATGAGATGCACCACATTAACAGAATGAAGGATAAAACTCATAAGATCATCTCAATTAGATGCACAAAAAGCATTTGACAAAATTCAAACACCTTTCATTATAAAAACTCTCAATAAATTAGGAGTAGAAGAAATTACCTCAACATAATAAAGACCATATACAGAAAGCCCACAGCTCATATTATACTGTGTCAACTGTGTCAAACTGAGAGCTTCTCCTCTAAGATCAGCAAGAAAGCAAAACATTTTCACTCTCACCACTTCTATTCAACATAATACTAGAAATCCTAGCAAGAGCCATGAGGCAGGAAAAAGAAATACAAGGTAACCAAATTGACAAGGAAGCAGCAAAAATATCCATTTTCAGATTATATGATTTTATATATAGAAAATTCTCAAGACTGGGGCGTCTGGGTGGCTCAGTCGGTTGAGTGTCCAACTTCGGCTCAGGTCATGATCTTGGGGTTCATGAGTTCAAACCCAGCATCAGGGGCTTGTGATGTGCAGACAAGCTCAGAGCCTGGAGCTTACTTTGGATTCTGTGTTTCCTTTCTGTCTGCTCTCCCCTGCTCGTGCTCTGTCTCTCTTGGTCTTGAAAATAAAAAATTAAAATTAAAAAAAAAAATTTAGAGAAACTTCTCAAGAGTTTACACACACACACACACACACACACACACACACACACACACTATTAAAACTAATAAATAAATTCAGTAAAATTTCAGGATACAAAGCAACACATAAAAATCACTGTGTTTCTATAAACAAACAACAAACTATTTAAAAAGAAAATTAGGAAGACAATCCCATTTAAAATAGCATCAAAAAGGGGTGCATGGGTGCCTCAGTTGGTTTAGTGGCCAACTTCAGCTCAGGTCATGATCTCATGGTTCATAGGTTCAAGCCTCGTGTTGGGCTCTGTGCTGACAGCTCAGAACCTGCAGCCTGCTTCGAATTCTGTGTCTCCCTCTCTCTCTGCCGCTCCCCTGCTTACACTCTGTCTCTCTCTCAAAAATAAAAAACAGGGGCGCCTGGGTGGCGCAGTCGGTTAAGCGTCCGACTTCAGCCAGGTCACGATCTCGCGGTCCGTGAGTTCGAGCCCCGCGTCAGGCTCTGGGCTGATGGCTCAGAGCCTGGAGTCTGTTTCCGATTCTGTGTCTCCCTCTCTCTCTGCCCCTCCCCCGTTCATGCTGTGTCTCTCTCTGTCCCAAAAATAAATAAACGTTGAAAAAAAAAATTAAAAAAAAATAAAAAAAATAAAATAAAATAAAAAACAAACAAACAAATAAATAAAATAGCATCAAAAGAATACAATATTTAAAAATGAACTTTACATTGGAAACTATAAAAGACTGATGACAGAAATTAAAGAAAACAATAGAAATGGAAAGACATCCTGTGCTTATGGATTGGAAGACTTAATATTGTTAAAATGTCTAGACTATCCAAAATAATCTACAGATTCAATGCCATTCCTATCAAAAACCAACTGGTATCTTTTACAGAAACAGAAAAAAACAATAATAAAATTCATATGGAACCACATAAGATCCCAAAGAAGCAAAACAATCTTGACAAAGAAAGCAAAAGCTAGAGACCTCACAGTTCCTGATTTCAAAGTATTTTCCAAAGCTGCAGAAATCAAACAGTATGGTGCTGACATAAAAACAGATATATAGGTCGATGGAACAGAGTAAAAAGCTCAGAAATAAGCCTATATGTATAAGGTCAACTGGTCTTTGACAAGAGTCCCAAAAAATATGCAATGGGAAAAGGATAGTCTCTTCAATAAATGATGTTGAGAAAATTGGATATCTGTGTTCAATAGAACGAAATTGAACCCTTATCATTCACCATACACAAAATTCAACTCAAAATAAATTTAATACTTGAATTGAAAACCTCAAACTGTAGAACTCCTACAAGAAAACATAGGAAAAAATCTTCATGACATTGATCTTGGCAATGATTTCACATATATTACAGGTAACAGAAGCAAAAATAGACAAGTGGGACTACGTTTAAGTAAAAACTTTCCATGTAGGTAAAGGAAACAGTCAAGAGGGTGAAAAGGCAAGCTATGGAATGGAAAAAAATATTTTCAAATCATATATGTGATAAAGGGTTAATATCAAAAACATATAAAGAACCCCCTTTATTCAATAGCAAAAAAAGCCCACAAATGGCCTCATTAAAAAAAATGAACTCAAGACTTAAATAGACATTTCTTCAATGAAGACATACAAATGGCCAACAGGTACATGAAAATATGACCAATGTCACTAATTATCGGGAAAATGCAAATCAAAACCACAAACGGATATCACTACACAGGTGTTAGGGTGGCTATTAGCAACAAAACAAAACAAAACAAAACAAAAAACCCTACAACTTGTTGGTGAGAATGTAGAGAAATTGAAACCTTAGTAACACTGTTGCTGGGAGTGTAAAATAGTGCAACCATTATATCAAACATTATGGAGATTCCTCAAAAATTAAAAATAGAATTACCTACCACATGATCCTGCAATCTTACTCCTAGGTATATACCCAAAATAATTGAAATAAGTATCTCAAAGAGATATCTGTACTCCTATGTTCATTGCAGCATTATTTACAACAGCCAGAGAGGGAAACAACATAAATATCTGACCACAAAGGAATGGATAACAGAAATGTGTTATATACATGCAATGTTATATTATTCTTCCTTTAAAAAGAAGGAAATTCTGAAATATGCAACCACATTTACGAACTTTGAGGACATTATGCTAAGTGTAATAAGCTACTCACAGAAGGACAAATACTGCATCATTCCACTATATGACTTATCTAAAATAAAATAGTCAGGCTCATAAAATCAGAGGATAGTATGGTAGATACTTGGGGCAGTGAGAAGTGGAAAATGTGAAGTTGCTATCAAAGGGCATAAAGTCTCAATTATGAAAAATTAGTAAGTTCTAAAGATCTGTTGTACAACATTGTGCTATAGTTAACAATTTTGTATTGTATAGCTAAATAATTATTCGGGGGTGAATTCCATGTTAAGCATTCTTACCATAATAAAATATTTTTTAAGTTGCCTCCTTGATTATTTAAATTATGTCTTCAAAAATTTGGAATTTGCCAATCTCAGAGATCATGTGCTTGATTCATTCCCTTAAACTAACTCAATATCAACACAATACATTTTCTATTAAAGAACATTAATTTCTTTCATTAAACATATTAAAGAATACTTAGAGTCATTGCTAAAAGCAACCACAAACTTTGTTTTTTATTATACAGTGTCTTATTAAATGAACATTTTCTTAGCAAAGAGGAAAAGAAAGAAAGAAAGAAAGAAAGAAAGAAAGAAAGAAAGAAAGAAAGAAAGAAAGAGGAAGGAAGGAAGGGAGGAAAGAGGGAAGGAAGGAAAGAGGGAAGGAAGGGAAGAGGGAGGGAAAGAGACAAAGAGAAAGAAAGAAAGAGAGAAAGGGAAGAAAGGAAGAAAGAAACAAAAGTAGAGTAAGTGTGTGATCTTGTCCATTTCCTCTGGCATTGTTGACGAGTATAGTCAATTTGTGTCATTATGACCTCAATTTTCCATGGTTCTCACAGACCATTCCCTGTTGTTGACATATAACTTCTTTACAAATTTTAATGCTACCAGTTAAATAGGGTGGTAATATAAACAGAATGGGTTTGGATCTTGCCTTCACCTATTATTAGCTAGGTGATTCTGCCCAAGTGAATGATTTCAAGCACAAAATACGGTGAATAGGATCCTACACTAAAAGTTAGTTAAACACATCAAGTCCCCGTTCATTCTTCCTTCTATCCTTTTTTAAAGAAGTTCTAGCCTTAAGATGAATAAACAAAAACAGTCTCTAAAAAAAAAAAGTAAAAAAAAAAAAAAAGCTCAGCAATTTCCAATCCTCACTAAAATAAGAACCTATACTGGATCTCTCATATTACATTTTATACTAGATAATTTAACTTTATCATCAAAATATAAAAATGAAAGATATTAGCAAATCTGATTAAAATAATGGTGTAGCATACTTGATATTTGCTCATTACTTTTCTTTATATTTTTTCTTGTTATGTTATGAAATAAAATAGTAGCAAGGTCTACATATGAAAGCTGCAGTTAAAGGTCAAGGCTTCTTAAAGTACTTTGAGTAAACATTCTTATTGTAGTAAATTGTTCTTCCATTTTTTAGAGATGTAAAAGGACAGGTTTAGTGGAGAAATAACAGTAGTAATAAATTCCCTTAAGAGAGACAAAGTGGTTTGAATTTGTTATAAAATTTGATTGAAAATAAGCTTTAAGAGATTATTTTTAACCTATAAATGCATTGTGTCTAATTCCACTTTCATATCTCTAAGAAAAAAAAACTGTTAGATCATTACTTTTACTTTTACAGTGTGCATAGGGTCCCCAAGTAATAATTTTTCAAAGTATTTTTGATGTGGAAGATAAAATCTGCCCTTGATATTAAAAAATATTATCAAGGCAGTAATGCTGCTCATCTAAATTGAAGGATTATCACTATTAAATTGAACATGTATATTTCTGTAGGAGATCTATAATCCCCAATTTTTGGAACAATGATTTTCATCTTTATTTGCCTGTCAAACATGTATAATTCAGATTAACTTGACAGCTTTATGAGACATGATAATTCTGTCCAATTGAATGCAACAGGGCAGGGATTTTTTTTTCTACCAAGAAGCCATAACAATATTATGAATATCATTGCAACATCTAGTTATTACATTAATGATATTATTTTGTTCTTAGATGACTAGATTAAAATATTCTTCTATATTTATTAAAAATTATAATCTCCAGTATAATCTCCAAGTAAACCATACCTTTAAATAATTCTTATCCTTAGTTTTCATTTGGCCAAGAATGTAAACTAGTCTTTTAGTATACAATAGCATGCAGCTGCTAAAGAGGAAAGATCACATGGAAATCTGGGCTGACAAGTTATGGTTTAATTATGGAATCGTGTCAAACCACAAAGTAACGAATTCACCAAGAAGCCTTCACCCAGGCATAAAGATTGTGTTGTTCTTATTTTTTTTTATTTTTTTTAAATTTATTTATTTACTTTTAGAGAAACAGAGAGAGAGAGAGAGAGAGAGAGAGAGAGAGTGTGTGTGTGCCAGCAGGGAAGGGGCGGAGAGAAAGGGAGAGAGAATCCCAAGAAGGCTCTGTGATGTCAGCTGGGCTCTATGCAGATTCCATGTGGGGCTCAATCTCACCATCTGTGAGATCATGACATGAGCCGAAATCAAGAGTTATGTGCTCAATAGCGTAAGCCACGCAGATGCCCTGATTGTGTTGTTTTTCTGATTCTAAGTGACATCAAGAAACTTTTCCAGGTGTTGCTAAATTCTTTCCCCGTCACAAATTTTACTCAGTTTAGTTGACAAAAAAGAAATGTCTAAAAAAAGAATGACTTTGTTTCCTAAGTGTTTGTTAAAGGTATAGAACTATTTAAGAAAAGCATTGGCTTTGTTTAGTGTTTTACCCTGAAGTTGATGTGGACAGTCCAGGAAGCTACCTGGATGCTGACTGAAAGGCAGCAGAACAGGGCAGACAAGGCCAGGTTTTTGGCTGAAGAGCTGATATACATCCAGACAAATGACTCCATATTGTATAGAAGTAGGGAGCAACTTGGTCCTACAATGGCTTCTGTTCACCTTGAAAACTGTGCATCAGCCAGACTTATGGACACAAGAGGTGAATGGGCATTGAGAATCTACTGGAAGGCAAGCATCTTGAGTGCTAATGGTGCCTACTGAAGGGCCATCAGCGGTGGTGGAAAAAGATGGTGGGTGGAGTACAGGCTTTTAGAGACCCATAGGGACATGGATTTGCTTTATTTTTCTCTCATTCTCTTTTAGATAGTATGGGAAAAGCAGAGAGTTTTGGCTTGTTTAATAAAAATTAAAACCTCCTAGATAGTATACTGAGGTGTCTTGCTGAAGTAAAAGAACTGTTTTTAGAAATATAAGGTAACATCTTAATTTTTGTTTTCGTTTAAAAAATGGGCATATTTTTGTTTAGTTATTGCTGTTATTGCTACCATTAAGAGTCTACCTCATGTCTACCTATTTTTAAACAATCCATAGAATATTTAGTAATGTATTTTGAAACAAAACGAAATTTTGGATAGCAATTACCTTTCATTAAGGAAATAAGGAGCAGTTGGGACCTATTTTGATAAAACAAATCAAAAACAAAGCAAACGGCAAAGAGTGATTATAAGTTAGTGTGAGTGCAAAAAAAAAAAAAAGAAAAAACCTTTATCATTCAATGAACTTTTTGACAGAGGTTCAATAAGCAGCATTATTAATTAATCAATAATAAAAGCTTTCATTATTTTTAATGTTCACCAATTAGCTAAAAAGAATAAGTTTAAACAAGGAAAGTCTATCATTTATGGAATAGTGATCAGACATTTTTAAATCTCATTTACCAATAGGTTATGTTAATTAAATAGTTTGATAAGAAAATGGTAACTAACATTGATAATGTATTGTCATTTTGGTCACATAAAGACTTCACAAAATCCAGGCTGAAAGAAGTGATAATAATTATCTTTAGTTTCCCACAATTCAAAACAATAACAACAAAAAAATCTTTACAAACTCCTATATATCCACTTAAAAAGAAAATATAGCAAGCTTACACAGCTAAGAAGAAATTCTAGGAATAGAAAGTACACAAAAAGAAAATTTCAAAATATAAATTTAGGATGATAAATGAAAAACAAGTCTGTCAAAGATGTTTCAGATAATAACAATAAATGTTATATATGGTCACTAAGAAAACCCAATGAAAATAACTCATATCTTGAGATACTATATTTTTTCTCAGTTTGGCAAAGATTAGAAAGAACATTAATGTCTGGGATTAACTCGCTGTGAAAATAAAAGAACATGTGTATAACATTGGTAAATAAAACCTTTCTAAAGGAAAATTTGGCAATATGGATCAAAATATTTTAAAAACCTATCTGCTTACTCTCTCTCCAAAATTCTACTTCTAAGAATTTATCCTAACAGAGGAAAACCAGACATATTCCCTCCAGTTTTGTTTACGATATAAAAGAAAAATCCAAAAACAGATTTAGCTAAAGAATTTATGGTACTTTAATTTTTATCAAATACACTTTTGTGTTAAGAACTGAGCTTAGGGGCACCTGGGTGGCGCAGTCAGTTAAGCGTCCGACTTCAGCCAGGTCACGATCTCACGGTCCGTGAGTTCGAGCCCCGCGTCGGGCTCTGGGCTGATGGCTCAGAGTCTGGAGCCTGTTTCTGATTCTGTGTCTCCCTCTCTCTCTGCCTCTCCCCCGTTCATGCTCTGTCTCTCTCTGTCCCAAAAATAAATAAACGTTGAAAAAAAAAATTAAAAAAAAAAAAAAAAAAGAACTGAGCTTATATCTACAGAACAGACTATTAGCAGTTTAAAAAATTATATAAGTGAAAATGAAGATTGTAAAACCTTACATATAGGTAAGGTTACATATAGGTATATGTATTATACATATACTTTATATACATAGTACTATACATATACTATATATATATATATATATACACACACACACATACACATGCAAGTATGTATATACATCTACATATGTTAACACTGTCTCCAACTGGTTCAGATTGTTTTATTTTTCGTATGCTTTTTCTGTTTCCTACTTTTTTGCAGAAGTCACATATTATTGATGAGATAGGGAAAAATGAAGATAAATAAAATTCCAATTGATAACTGCTTTTAGCATATAAATCAGACAAATACACATAGATAAGCAGTGTCTAGTTACCATTAATGCCTCTGAATACCATATAGCCTGAATTGAAGTCCCAGTGCCATGAGTTACCAGCTGTATAACTTAACCAAGTTACTTAACATCTCTGTGCCAAGATTTCTTAATGTGTAAAACATATTAGTAGTTTCTTGTTAGATTTTGGATGACCAAGTGATTTACTGTGCATAAAGAACAATGAACCATACCTGCTTCACACTAAGCACTACATAAGAATTACCAGTTATTATTCCCCCCTTGAACATAGGTACCACAAAGATAAGCATTTCTGTCTATTTTGTTCACTGATACATTCTCAGAACATGGAACAGTAAATAGCAGCCAACAAATATGTGATGAATTAATATAGGTAGAAAAGAAAGGGAAAAAAGGAGTATTTCCTTTATTCTAGTAAGAATTATAACTCACATGTAATAACATGACAAGAATATTATTAATATTGATTATCGGGTACCTTTTATCTAATTAAGTTCTTTTTCAAATTAAATAAGAAAAGCATAGATTTGGTACTTTTGGTTAGAAAACTCTATGAGTCACTCTCCCTCATGTGTATTAGAATAAGTTTTGACCAATTGCTGACTTAATTTTGAAATTTTTATTTTATCACCTAACTCTAAGTCCATATTTTCCCTTTTTTCTTACATGGAGAACCATTTATTTTAGAGGAGAACCACACTCTACATGGATACTTGGTGGATAATAAATAAATAAATACATAAATAAATAAATAACATGATGGTGTTTGGACAGCACCAACATGGACAGCAGAGTTTGAAAGATGTAAAATACTTCATATTTTCCTTAAGGATATGTAAATGCTTTGAAAATGTCACAGAGTGATTGTCTTTGCTCTAAAGGCCATTTTCATTATTGATGAGTGTTGTGGTAGAATGCTATCAGGTTAGTCAGCCTGCTTTTATAGCATTGTCAAAAGGGATTAGTCATCAAATAACAATCACCCTTCAGAAGCCGTCTGTGGACTTCTATTTCAAGATGACAAAATAAACATATCTCTGTACCCTTTTCTCAAAAAAGTCACATCTAAAACAAAAAGAATAAAACACGGAATCAAAAACTAACATTGGTAAAAACAGGACACATCTGCAACCCTATAAGTGGAAGGAAGTATGACTAGAAAGGAGGAAAATCATAGCTAAATGTTGATGGAAATACCAAAGAGGAGAAAACTCATTTGCCACTACAGAAGTCTAGAAACACTTGGGATTGTAGGCTTCATGAACTCAAAGCAGTGTTGATGTTAGAGCTGAAAACAGGAGGGTGTTGTGGTTTTTTTTTTTTTTCTTTTTCTTTTTATTGATTATATAAGGAGCAGTCACACTCCCCAGTGCTTATTCCTAGCTACCATGCCTGTTAGCCCCCACAGAAACCGGATGTTTATATTCTGGATCTCGGCAGATTTCAGACTAAAGGATTAAAGGAAAGTAAGAAAGTGAAATTTGTACTGAAAACTAGGGTTTCAGGTGCAATTCTTATGTGAAATAACCAGTTATACTTAACAGTAAAACAGCTACATTAATTATTTGGAATTATTTCCATGGAAGATTTGTTTATTCTCCATTAATTTGTTTTTTTAATGACTTTTTATGACACTATGGCCTCATGGATATTTATTTTATACTTTGGGTTATAATCCAGTAATATTCTATTTCTTATCAAATTACTCCACCTTTTATCAGGCAGCTCTTTCAGTTGGTTCCTGTGTCTTTTTGATATGCTGTCATCATGGCATTGGTATTATTGTTTTAGCCCTTTCATACTTTCTGTCACTTCAAGATGCTCCTGGATTACCTTGAATATTCTATCTCAGTCCTGGAGTCAGCCATTTCCCCAAGACACCTTTTCTCCTTTTATTGGAGCATTGCATTAGAAAACAAAATCTGGATGCTAAGTGTACTTTGTTTCTGATTTCTAGTTTAAGTCCATGGTGGTCTGAGAAGATACTATGTATTATTTCTAGTATTTAATATGTATTTTATGATATTTGTTAAATGTGTATTTTATGGTCCAGAATGTGGTCTATCTTGGTGAATTTTTCATGTAAGCTTGAGAAAAACATATATGCTGCTGTTTTATGTACGGTATTCTATAAATATCAATTATAACAAATGAATTGATAATATTGTTCAGGTCAGTCACATTCTTATTGATCTCCTGTTTGCTTGACCTATCAATTACTGCCAGAGGGTGTTGAAGTCTCCAATTGTAAGAGTAGATTTGTCTATTACTCCTTTCAGTCTAACAGCTTTTACCAAACATATTCTTATTCTTTGTTGTTGGGTACATACATGTTTACGATTGTTAAATCTTCCTAAAGAATTGACCCTTTTATGTAATGCTAAACTAATACAGCTACTCCAGTTTTGTTTTGATTAGTGTTTGCATGGTGTATCTTTCTCCTCCTTTTTTTTTTTTTCCACTAAATCAGAGTCTTTACATTTGAGGTGGATTTCTTGTAGACGGCATATAGTTGTTTCATTATTTTATCTTCTCTAACAATATCTGCCTTTTAATTGGTATTTAGACCAATAATATTTAAAATGATTATTTATTGGGCACCTGGGTGGCTCTGTAGGTTAAACATCCAACTCTTGATTTCGGCTCAGGTCATGACCTCACAGACTGTGAATTCGAGCCCTGCATCTGGCTCTGTGCTGACAATGCAGAGCCTGCTTGGGATTCTCTCTCTCTGGCACTCTCTCTGCCCCTCTCATTTTTTCTCTGTCTCACAATAAATAAATAAACTTAAAAACAAATATTTAAAATGATTATTGATTTACTGGATTAATGTAAACATTTATAACTGTTGTCTAGTTATTACCAGAAACTTCTTTTTCTGCCTTCTTTGGTTTTAATTGAGCATTTTATATGATTCTGTTTTATCTCCTCCTCTCTTAGGGGATCAATTATATTTCATTTTAAAAAAACTTTTAGTGGTTGTTGCAGAGTTTATAATACACATTTTTAACTTATCTAAGTCTACCTCCAAATGACACTATTCCACTTCACATGGTTATAGCTTCCTTATAACAGAATAAATTCACTTCCTCCCTCCTATCCCTTATGATATTGCTGTCATTCATTTTATTTATCCACATGCTATACTCACCCAATATATTGTTGTTATTATGGTTTTTGAACAGTTTTATTTTAGATCAATTAAGAATAAGAATAATAAATTATTTATTTTACCTTAACTTATTTCATGTCTGGTGCTCTTCTTTTCTTTTTATAAATCATGTTCTTGACATATCATTTCCCTCTGCCCAAAGAACATCTTTGGACATACCTTGCAAAACAGGTGTGCTAGTGATATATTACCTCAGGTTTTGTTTGTCTGAGAAAGTCTTTTTTTCTCCCTCACTTTTGAAGGATAATTTCACTGGGTATAGAATTTTAGATAGGAGGTTGTTTTTCCTTCAATGGAGCCTCTTGTAAAGGCTTTTCTCCTAGAAAGGAAGCTTTTATTATAGAAAAGGCCTTGGTTATTTTTCACCATTACCTTTTCCCTCTCCCTGCCAGAGAGAGAAAGTGATATTTATCAGATCATCATGAAAGAAACCTGGCAAGGTTCCTGGAGATAAAGCTCCAAAAGTGTGGGAGCTCTCCATAACCGTGGCTCCAGCAGTCTACCATTGTATGCTAATCTCCAGTTAGCCTCTAGCAATTAATCAAAATTATTATTTAAAAAAAATTTTAATGTTTATTCATTTTTGAGAAAGAGACAGAGAGCATGAGTGGGTGAGGGGCAGAGAAAGAGGGAGACACAGACTCCAGGCTCTGAGCTGTCAGCCCAGAGCCCAATGCGGGGCTCAAACCCATGAACCACAAGATCATGACCTAAGCTGAAGTTGGACGCTCAACTGATGGAGTCACCCAGGCACTCCTCAAAATTATTTTTTAGTGTTCCTATGAATTTATGACTCTATTGTCTTTAGCTCCAGGTAAGCTGATTTCAGATGGGACTCTGTATTTGCTTATTTCTCCAGATTTAGAGGTGATGGTTTGCTCTGAGAACTCAGTCCTCTCATGGGCTCAAGAAAAACCACTGATTTTCAGTTTGTTCATTGTTTTGTTTTGTTTTTATAAGGACAGGAGTGACAATTTCCAAGCTCTTTACATGTCAGAACTAAAACCTGAGGTCTAAATGTAAAATTTTGATGATAAAAGCTCAAAATTAAATTATAAAAGTAGACTTTGGAGTCAAACAAAAGATTGGGGCATTTGATTTTGCAATCTTGTGATATAAGTGATATGAAATTATATACAGAAAATAATACTATCTTCCCTGAAAATTATTTACAAATCATTTCCAACTATATTCATCTATTCCACTCAAATATCTTCTGAGGGATACAGACAGCTGCAATGCTAAGTATACTATAGACTTCATATTGGTCATTCCCAAAATACAGAAGAGTAGAATTTTTAACTTTTACAAAGTAAGCATAAAGAGAAATTGATGATAATTGAGCGGCAATTCGCTTTCAGTCATTTTCATATTAACACTTTTAAAGAAAATATTTTATAAAAAATATTCCTAAAGCAAGTCTATATCTCTATTGACATTAGTTTATAAAAATATATTTACAACTGTACTCATCACTAGCAGATGTTAATTATCTTATCGAAAGTAGAATAAAAAATGCTAGCTCTATCATATGGATTTTCATGATGCATTGATGATTTTTTGAGTAGGAATTATGATACTAATTGATTAAATGCCATATTTTTTCATGAATGATTATAAAAAGAATCAAAATACCATAATGAGCCATAAATAATGTACACTTGGGACTAATAGTGGGGATAAATTAAGACACATTAGTATGTTACTGACAATTGATAATGGATTGGATGGTGTAGAAAACTCTGGTCCCATTTTCTCATTCCTAGCCCTGTGAGTTATATAAATAACATTTAGAAAACACCAGTACAGATGATTCAGCAAGTTTATGTCTTTTATTTTTCATATACAAGAATATTTCATCCAAAAATATTTATGATTTAGCATATTTCTCCAGACTTAAAAATGCTCAGCTACAAGCATATACTAAATGTGTAAAAGTGTCAAGTGTGATAGGGACTTATAGTGTAGAATGTTCCCTGTTATAAATGACCTACAGTGCTGGGACTCCTATATCTGTTTTTTCTTTTTTTCAAACAAACAAAAGTTCAATTTGGAAAACTTTATTTGAAAATTCACTGGAGGCATTTTTTTTTTTTTTGAAATTTCAGAAAACCAGGCCACACCAAGCCAGAAATTCTACATAGTAACAATCATCTAGAACTGAACATAGGTTCAGATCTATACACACCAGGATGATTAATAAATAAAAGATTGAGTTTGGCTTTAATTTCTGAACAGTCTCTTTTAGAGTGCAAAAACTGTCTCCAAGGGTCTTTAGTAATTTAAGGGTAGCTTACACTCACCTACTTTTTTTCTCATTGGGGAAAGTCTAAATTAATTGACCTAAACTAAATGCAAGTGTTTTAGGTTGATAATTTAAGCCTTTGGCTCTCAGTGTAATTTGAATACATGCTTTACAGAGCCATGCACTAGAAGATTCCAGTTGTTTCTATCTGAGAAATGTTGCTTACTCTAAGCTTGTGTCATTCTCTTACCTTACCTGATTTTCCTCTGAGGCCATTTAAATTCATGATCCCTGATTTATAGTCAGACCAACCTAGGTTAAATCCCAGTTCTGCCACTTACAAGTTCTAAAATTTGGGGCAAATCAATCAATGTCTTTGAGCCTCAGTATTAAAAATAAATAAAATAACTGTGTCTATTACTCAGTATGCAGTCAAGAAAACAGAGCTACTACAAGCTTCTTGGAATAAATCTTGTATATAATATTGGAGCGGGACATCTGGAAAAAGGAGTTGGAGCATCAGAGGAAGTCACTAATTAGTCTGACACACTGGCATTGTGCATAAGTCAGAGTTTTCTGGAAAATCCAAGAGTCCAAGTCTGTTAAACCACTAAAACAAGACTATGAGGAGGCAGTTTCTGGGGAGGTCCATGAGAAACCATGGACTCTGTTTATCTGTGTGCCCATGGTCAAATATTTAATCTGGATCTGTTGTCACTGTTGGCCAGCAGGCCTATCCATCCAGAAAATAAGTTGAATACAGGACAAGGGACCAGAAAGCTGGAATTTCTGTTTCTGACCATCACAGTTATCTGTGAGTAATGACTGTTTCCCTCACTTACATTCTTCAAGTCTCACATAAGTTCCTCCTTCAGCTAACACTAACCAAAACTCCACAAGAAAGATAATTCAGGAACACAAACTCCAACTTAATGTAATAGACACAGAACAGGAATCTATCTCACAAAGTTACTTGTCTCTGACAGGAATGCCATGACAGATTTGAACAAAATCTATATCTCTGAGACTTAGTCTAAAGATTATAATTCTTCTCAAGCAGTGAATGAGCAGTGTAAACTGAACTAAAGATTTCATCAGTGAGAATGTATAATGAAGAATATAAAGCATATCATTTGAAATAAATCCCTACTATATATCCCTTTATCATCACCAACTTTTTCTCCCTTTGATATCTTGCCCTCTTCCACAGAACATTTTGCTTCTTGGACTCCTACCTTGCTCCATTTTTGGATATGTCCTATGATGGTTAATTTTATATGTCAAGTTAATCACAACTGGGCACCTAGATATTTGACTAAACATTACTTATGGGTATGTATCAAGGATTTTTCAGGATAAAAACAGCATTTGGATAAGTAGACTGAATAAAGCAGATTATCCTTCCCAATGTGGTGGAGTGGGCATTATCCAAATTATTGTGGAAGGAAGAACTCACTCTCTTTCTGACTGTTGGGTTGGGACACTCGTCTTCTCATGAACTCAGACCAGGACTCACTATCAAATTCTCTAGACTTCACACTCTGGCTGGGACTGACACCATTGGCCCCACAAACTTAATGACTTAAAACAATACATATTTACTGTGGTTTCCATGGGTCAAGAATTCAGGCATGACTTAGGTGGGTCCTCTGCTCAGGCTCCTACAAGACTGCCTTCAAAATATTCACTGCACGATGCTCTGATTTGGAGGCCTTAGATGGGAAGAATCTGCTACCAAGGTCATTCAGGTTGTTGGTGGAATCATTTCCTTGCAGCAGAAGTCACAGTGACTTCCTTAATCAGTCAACAGGAAAGCATCTCTGAACACCAGAGGGCCTAAGATTCTTTTTTAAGAACTTTCACTGGATTACTTCAGACCCACATAGGAAAACTTTTCTTTAACTCAAAACCTCTCCATGTGAGAATGCAATAAAAGTTGGCAGTCTGCATCTGGAAGAGGGCTCTCACTAGAACTGACCATGATAACACCCTGGTCTTGGACTTCCAGCCTTCAGAACTGTGAGAGATAAATTTCTGTTATTTATAAGACATCCAGTTTATACTATTTTGGTATAGCAATATAAGCTAAGACATCTGTGCATCAACATGTATTAATCTTCCTATGATACCAAAAATTAAAAGCAATATATTCAAAAGTAGAGAATAATTAAGTAAATCATGACTTATTTACAGTAAGATATTTGTGACATCATTATTACATCATGTTTGAGAAGAGTATTTACCCCACTGCGGAAAAAAAAAATGTTTAGATAGATTTTTAAGTAGAGAATAAAAATAGACTGTAAAACAGCATGTATAATATGTAACCATTTTACTTTATCTATATGCTAAAAACAAACCTCTTTGATTCCTCCATTTGTACATGTGGTACAGGGAAGAGTGCAGAGAACAATCTTCAAGCCACACTGTCTCAGTCCATCTCTGGGTCCACAACCTAGGAGCCTGTGATGAGGACAAATTGTTTAACCTCAATTTGCCTCAGTTTCTTCTCTATAAATGGGGAACACTTACAGGCTTATTATTGTTACAAGATAATTTTTTAACTATGAAAATCAAATGAGATAAAGCATGGAAACGTAGCACAAGGTCTAACACAGAGAAAATAATGCTCAATTTTAATTATTAACTTACTAAGTGACCAAAATGTATTGAAGAATTGAATTAGCAACATGGATGATATAATAGTCTAGAATATCTGAGAAGAATTTGTCTCACAGTTTGCTCACATACTAGTTAAACATAAATATAAATCTAATGTAAACAATCCATAATGCAAATTATTGGAAATCATTGGAAATGGAAATTATTGTTCTGACAAAACAGAACAAATTGCCTAAATAATTACCTAACATACCATGTTATAGAGGAAAAAAAATAGTTTTAACAAATGGTATGGAAAATAAAAAATAGGGGCATCTGGGTGGCTTAGTTGTTTGGATGTCCAACTACGGCACAGTTCATGATCACATGGTTCTTGGGTTAGAGCCCCGTGTCAGGCTCTGTGCTGACAGCTCAGAGCCTGGAGCCTGCTTCAGATTCTATGTCTCCCTCTCTCTCTGCCCCTCCCCCTCTCATGCTCTGTCTCTCTGTCTCTCAAAAATGAATAAATATTAATTTTTTTTAAAAACAAAATAAGAAAAATTGATGTTGGGAGTAATTAGTCTTGGTAGGAAATAATCACAAAATAAAACTAGTATTGTCTAAAATTCCCTATAGTGAAATTTGGTACTCATTTAAAAATAGCAGAAGCACCAAAAAAAAAGTGAATCCATAATTATCACCAGTGAACACAGACTGGATAACAATAATGATTTCAAAAGAAAACTCACAATAGGAGGACCTAGGAGTAACTATTTTGAGAAAAAAACTGGCTTTGAATCCAAACTCATTGTTTGATGAGGGCCACCTCCAAAAGAATAAAACAAACTACAAAAGATCATAATGGCTAAATATTAATATTTCTATAACCTAAAATTGTCCCCTTAACATAGGATATTAGCACTGAAAAGCAAGCAAAAGGAATAAAACCAGGCCTGGAAACCTGACTTGAGTAGGGGCCTGATAATGGGGTTACCTAGTCACTTCCCAGCTGGGCATTAAGAACTCCTTATTTGGGCTCTACAAGGTCCATGGAATTAATGAAACGTTGACATTATTTTTCTTTCAACGATAGCATTGCTAATGGCCAAGTTAATTTCTATGAAATGAAAAATCAGTGCACAAAAGGAATCTGTTTGCATTGAACTAAAAAAATCAGTGGAGATATCAGGAAAGAAAGGTAGACAATCTTGGCCGGGGGGGGGGGGGGGTGGGGGTGGTGGAGGGGAGGGCAGGGATCAGAATTGGGATACAAAAAACCAACACCAAAATTTCACACTCAATTTAATGTTTCCTATTTCATAGAGTCCTGTCTCTAAAACCTCAGAAATGTAATTATATTTTCATTCAGACTAGGCATTTGAGACTTCATGTATTGAAATAATTCTGCTCTTGAGCAATCTTTACAAATCCAACAAGACAAATTTCATTTTCACATGTAACCACAGAATTTCTTTCTTTTTTCAGTATTATGCATCCAGTGAATTACTTTGTTAACTATAGTGAATAATGTAAATGTCTCTCTCTCTCTCTCCCTTCCTCCTTCCCTCCATCTGTCCCCCCTCTACCTACCTCCCTATCCTTTCCCTCTCTCTCTCTCTCTCTATTGCTCCCTCTCTTCCTTCTCCGTCACTGTATTTCCCTCTCTCTGAAAATCCTTCATCAACTTGTAGTCGCCAAAAGTAGATTTGAATCTGTATACAAATAATGAATACATAAAATAAAAACATAAATTACATGTGTGTATGACCTTCATATGCTTTCTGAATTTGGATGGAATTAAGAACACAGTTTAAAAATAGATGTGTTAAGGAGAGGTAGTCTCCTGGATTTTAGTCAGAATGCCCATTTCCTGACCCTCTGTCTTCCAAGAACAGTTTTGAGACTGAAGCATCTACTTAACTCTCTGTAAACTGACAATGTGAAAGTAGGGAACTATTGGATAAACAAAACTTCTCTGAGATGATGTAACCAGAGTATTAAGAATTAATAATAAGGATTGAGAGAAATAAAGTATAATATTAAAATCTCTCTCACTGGAAAAAAAGTTGTGAGAACAGAGTTGAAAGCAGAAGGCTTTATGTAAAACTAACCAGCTAATACTAGATCCAAATATCTATCCTATGAGAAGGCTTCCCAACATTCTCAATTATACCTTTTCTTGACGTGTTTGACAGTTTAGATATGTGCCCATTATGGCACACACTGCATTGTTGTAATCATCTCTTACATCTTGGCTTCCCCCACTGTACTGGGAGTACCCAGAAGCAGAACTCTTCTTTCACAAACTTTGCAGAGTGAGCATTAGCAATGAACATATAACATACAGTCAACACATGTCTGCGTTAATAAATGAATTAATTGTTTAGACATGGTTAGCACCAGAATAGCTATCCAGAAACTGAATACATGAATCTCTCTCCCATCTTTTTTTTTTCTTCAGAAAATAGAAAACTAGGGTTTCAGAAGAATTTTATTTTCTACATCCTATTGTAGCATGTATTTTAAACACATATACCATATAAACAAACCAAAGGTTTATTTCCATGTTGATTACACTAATAGGAAATAAATCATCACTCCTGAAATTCTTTCAGAATCAAATCTTCTCCTTTTAACCCAGAGTTTTATTTAACCTGCAGTCTTCTTTGCATATTATGCTCTCTGCTCAATCATTTTCTACACCTGTTTTATGAATATAGAAACCCCTAAAGCAAGTCATATTAAATATTAAATTAAGAAAATAATATATACAATCCATGATAACCTTGGAAAAAATTTGGAGCCATTATAGTCATAAAATATAGCTGCATAGAAATATAGAATGTGAATTTAACAAATTTGAATTGATAAAAAAATAATAGACAATAAGAATAATCTTTGGTGCCTGTAAATCCTTTATATTTTATAAGGCACTTCTGACACATTAACTCTATATCTTTACAAGATTTGGATGCATTAATGCCATTTGCCAAAGTATAAACTGAGCCTCAGTAAATTACATGACTTGTTGGATTTCATGCAAATTATAGGTGGTAGAGTTGAAACCACAGCTGAGAGCTCCTGATGCATAGTTCACTTTTCTTTGCATCAAAAACCATGGTATATCCTTGCTACATAAAAATTTTGTTAACTAAATATATTTTAAGTATATATTCTGTACACATGACTATTAATAATATTCCTATTTCAGTGCTTTGCAGAAATATTAGAATGCACAAATGTTAAGTTCTTTAAGTGTAAACTAATATAAAAATGAAGCAGTATTATTAAAACACAATAATATGGCATTTAAAAATTGATTTGTCTCAATTGATGGAGAATCCAATTTAGGTTAAATAACTATGTTTATGAAATTACTTCAGGATTTATTGGCTGTAGCATGATAACTCATCAACTACAGTTGAGCTCGCAGGAATTTGAGCAGAAAAGTTAATTAACAATAATTTTAAAACTGCCAAAAGCTGCTGTACTTCACTCCACACTCTGCATACATAGCAACATGTGCTGCGCTTCAAAAAGAAAGTCATTTCCTAAAACTGTTTATTTTCATGTCATTGAACTCATTATTAAAAATAAGTGAGCAATATTGATTTGGATGGTTTAATAATTCAAAATGGTTAAAGGCAATAACAGCACTCGAACAGACAAATATTTCCTATTATTGTTTACTACCAATGTTATACTGACTCAATTAATCCAGGCATGGTTTCCCAAAACAAACTGAAATGCAATTATCAGACCAATAATATGCTAAAGTCAGTAACTTAAACCCCAGGGAGAAGATTTTATAAAGTGATATAATCAATATTGTCTTTGAGGTGGTATACGGTGTTCTTAATTTGCCACAGATAATACAGAAATTCTATTACTTTTTGGAAGTCAAAATGAAATACTTCCAAACCTACTGATATGATACTGGCTTCACTTTGAATAACTACTTGCAGAAAACATGATTTAAAAACAGCTTACATTCATATGCTTTGATGAGGACACCTGCCTCTTAGGTAAGAGAAATTATGGCTAATGAATGCTTGGCCTTTAGTAATACTCAGTAAGAACCTAAGTTGCCTTCCCAACATACAAACAGTTTTCATATATTCCTTGCATTAGAGAAATAGCTATGTATGATTATTATTCAAAAGTCCATTCACAGCCATCACATTTATTCTCTTATCAATTTCCCCTTCAAAATAATAACTATTAGCTCTAAAACCAAGTTGTTTCTATATTTGCCTATTATAATTCTTTTTAAATTGAAAAAAACAAGAGAGCAGTAACATACCTTTGATAGAGAAAACCATGCTATCTTATTGGCCTCTGTTTCAGTTGTCCTTCTTGGACCATGACTAGTTTCCTCCATAACTTTTACAATCCTCCAATTCAGTATTATTGACATTTAAAAGAAGTGAAATGCACAAAGCTAGAAATCAAACTCAAGTACGCACTGAGACTACTATGATCAGGAACTATCTAAAGCCAAAGGAAAAATCTTTTACTGGCTAATAGTGCACTTTTTTTTTTTTTTGTTTTGTGTTTCTATATAAAAGCACTCTTATATCCAACCACAGAATAAGAATAACTACTAATTGGTTTTCTGCTCAAAGAGATGTATCATTGGTTGCAACTAAGGTAGCAAGAATAGTATTTTCACCCACTCACAGCTTTAAAAATGAGAAGAAAATCTGATGTACTGAATATAGATAAGGAAGTATTTCAGATTCAATAAACTTGCTAAGGAAATATTCTTATTTTCCTTTAAATTCTGATTTGTATGATGATGACCATCATCTTTAAAAATGATAATGAGCATTGGGGCACATGTGTGGCTAAGTCAGTTAAGTGTCCGACTTCAGCTCAGGTCATGATTTCAGAGTTCATGAGTTTGAGCCCCGCCTCAAGCTCTGACAGCTCAGAGCTTGGAACCCATTTAAGATTCTGTGTCTCCTTCTCTCTCTGCCCCTCCCCTGCTCACACCCTGTCCTCTCTCTCCTTCAAAAATAAACATTGAAAAAAAATTTTTTTAAGGATAATCAGCATCAACTGTAAAAAAATGCTGAAATTAAAATATCATTTTGCGAGTCTTTACAAATTTTAAGAAATATTTTTAAAAGTAACATTTATAAAAGATTCAAAAATGGAAAGATATATAAAGATAACATTAATATTTCCACCTGCATACCCCCAATTCCAGTTTCCTAAAATGACAATATGAAGAGCCAGTTATATCTACTTCCACAGAGTTCTCCAAGCCTATACATACAAACATAGAGGATATTCACCTTCAGGAATGAAGGACTGGCCCTAGATTTTGGAAGCACCTCTGTAAGATGGCTTTCACTGTCAGTTATCTTCAGGATGGCCTCAGCTGAATAAAACTGCCTCTTCAAAGCTCATGTTCACTTGCAGGGGCAGTCAATATCTAATGACTGCTCATCCCAGGGGTGAAAAGGCCTGATCCCTCATCCCAACGCAGAACAAATCTCAGAGCTGTGCCAGCTCTAAAACACACATGAAATAGATGGAGGCTTTTATTGGTTCTTTATCACGAGTCTGCTCCCTCTCCCCAATCCTGTTTCAGCCCCTTCCTCCCACAAGTAGGGATGTGAAGAGCACTCCTAATAAACATCCAGCTAACTGAACACCTCAGAAGAGTTACAAAGACATTTGAAATATTATTATACCATTTCACAAATAGGGTAAGAGCCCTAAAAAGTATAATTTTAATTATGCATCCCCTGCCTTTGTATTTCTTTTGTCTTATATTTTACTGTTATGTAAAATATAAACCCCCAGCTACCTTATTATTATTTTTGCTTTAAGTAGTCAATATTTTATTAAATATAATTACACACATAACACTGAAGGACAGACAGGGTGGAAGACACACAGAGAGAGCTTTACAAAGGTAGTAAAAGTGTCTTTTACACTGGCCTACTCAGATGTTTACTTGATCTGATGATCTTCATTCCTTGGTAAAGATCTCGAATCACATCTGGTATCATTCACCACCCTTTGGCCTAAAGAATTTTTTAGTAGCATTTCTTACAAAGGACTCTCAGCTCTTGTCTCTTTGAGAATGTCATTATTTTCCTCCCTTTTTGAAGAATATTTTTTCCAATACAAAATTTAGATTGACAGCTTTTTCCTTTAGTACTCTAAAGGTATACTTTCATTTGTCATCTGGTCTTCATTATTTATGAAGAAATTTCATCATTTCCTCTCATTTTTCCAAATATATACTATGTCTTTTTTTCCTCTGACTGCTTTTAAAATTTCTTCTTTTTTAATGTTTACTTATTTTTTGAGAGAGAGAGCATGTGCATGCATGAGTGGGGGAGGGCCAGAGAGAGCAGGGGACGGAGGATCCAAACCAAACTCTGTGCTAACAGCAGAGAGCCCAATGTGGGGCTCAAACTCATGAGCCATGAGATCATGACCTGAGCAGAAACTAAGAGTTTGATGCTTAACCAACTGAGCCACCAGGCGCCCCTAAAATTTCTTCTTTACTTAAAAGTTTTCAGCAGATCTGTTGTAATATGCTTAGGTGTTTTTGTTGTTGTCATTGTCTGTATTTACTCTGCTTGGGGTTTGCTGAACTTCTTGGACTATTGAGTTGATATCTTTTACCAAGATTTGAAAGACCTCTCTCAGGGGTGCCTGGGTGGCTCAGTTGGTTAAGCTGCCAATTCTTGATTTTAGCTCAGATCATGATCCTGGATTCGTTAGATCAAGGCCTGTGTTGGGCCCTATGCTAAATGTGGAAAGCCTGCTTGGGTTCTCTCTCTCCCTCCCTCTCTGCCCCTCCCCTGCTCATGTGATCTTGCTGTCTCTCTCTCTTTCTCTCTCTCTCTCTCTCTCTCTCTCTCTCTCAAAATAAATAAATAAACATTAAAAAAGAAAAAAGACTTGGGGTGCCTGGGTGGCTCAGCTGGTTAAGCATGCAACTTCAGCTCAGGTCATGATCTCACAGTTTGTGAGTTCAAGACCCACGTTGGGCTCTGTGCCGACAGCTCAAAGCCTGGATCCTGCTTCAGATTCTGTGTCTCCCTCTCTCTGCCCCTTCCCTACTCACACTCTGTCTCACTCTTTCTCTCAATAAATAAATAAATAAATAAATAAATGTTTAAAAATTAAAAAAAAAAAAAAGAAAAAAGACTTCTCTCATTATCACTTCAGAGATTTATTTTTCCCCATAGACTCTAGCAATACATATGTTAGATTGTTTCTTATTGCCTTATGTATCTTGAATATTTTGTTCCTTTTGACTTTTTTCCTTATTCATGTTTCAATTTCTATAGTTTCTTTTTTTTAATTTTTTTAAACATTTTTATTTATTTTTGAGAGACAGAGATAGACAGAGAGTAAGCAGGGGAGGGGTAGACAGAGAAGGAGACATAGAATCCAAAGCAGGCTCCAGGCTCTGAGCTGTCAGCACAGAGCCTGACACAGGGCTTGAACTCACAAACCGTGAGATCATGACCTGAGCTGAAGTCTGACGCTTAACCCACTGAGCCACCCAGGCGCCCCATCAATTTGTATAGTTTCTACTGGTTTTTCTTCTATTTCACTGATCTTTCATTTGCAGTGTTCAGTATGCTATTAAACACACTTAATAGTCCATTTCTAAAGTCATATTTTTTTATTTCTATCATCTCTATTTGGCTGTTGGAATTTTCCATTTCCATTAGATTGAGTCTCTACTAATGCTTCTCTTTACAAAATTGTCACAGGCACCTCGGTGGCTCAGTCAGTTAAGTGTCCGACTTCAGCTCAGGTCATGATCTCCCAGTTGGTGGGTTTAAGCCCCACATTGGGCTCTGTGCTGACAGGTTGGAGCCTGGAGCCTGCTTTGGATTCTATGTCTCCCTCTCTCTCTCTCTGCCCCTCCCTCACTCATGCTGTGTCTCTCTCAAAAATAAATAAAACATTAAGAGTATAAATAAACGAAATAAAATAAAATTGTCACAATTTTCCTTCTATACTCTACCATTTTTATCATAATTAATTAAAAAATCCCTGTCAGATCATTCCATTTGGGCCATATTTTAATCTGCTTCTATTGACTATTCCCTTTCTTGACCTTGAGTCACATCTATCCACCTTTCCTTCCTTCCTTCCTTCCTTCCTTCCTTCCTTCCTTCCAGTCATTATGATTTAATTTTTATATGCTAGACATTTCTATTAAAGACCAGTAGAAACTGAAGCAGTAAGTCCCAGCCGACTTTCTTTTGTCAATCCAGTCACTGTAGTGGTGAATATAAGTCAATTTGATCTAGAATGGGGCTGTGACTTATCTTTTTAAATTTTAGTTTGATTCACTTCACCACAGATTTCAAATATTTTGAGCAGGGTCAGGAGTTTTCTCTCATCTGGAGAGCACTTGTATGATTCTAAAAATTTACCTGTATTTCAAAACTGTGCCATCTGGCTGTGGTTACTCTCAACTCGTGTTCCAATCTGGCTGCCTGCTTCTTTGATAGCAGAGAAATCAGTGTTACTCTCCAGTCATGCTCCCTGTTTTCTCAGCCTTTCAGTCCTACTGTCTACCCGTGTCTTCCTAGACAGCAGCCTGATACTCCTGGAAAGTCTCAAGTGCCCCAGTAGGGTTTTTCTCAGCTACCCTCCAGTCCTCCAGTGTTGGTAGTTCATTTTCTCAGTGTCTCAGGAGATCTATCTCAACTCCCCTGTACTCCTCCTCTCTGACTTAGGATGGTAGCTGCCTTTTACCTACTTAGCTTTCCTTTTTTGTCTCCATCTTTTGGTTCTCATTAAAAACCTATAGAAACAAAATGTCACAGGTGGACACTTGCTCTGTGACTAGAAAGTCTAATCTTTCAAATAAGCTCACATGTGGTCATTAAAATTTGATTCAAATTTTGCCTGGCTTCTCTTTTCCGAGTCTATGGTGTATTCCTCCTCTTTCAACAGTTCTGCCAAAGATGAGAGGAGCTGTGGTTCTTTCCTTTCCTGTAATGGGCTCCTTACTTCCTGGATTTCAATTCATTTGGGGTTTTGTCTCTCATGGGTTTTAAAACCCATTATTTTGAGGTTTATCTTGCCTGTATGGGCTGCTGATCTGAAAATAAGAGTCTCGTGATTTTATTTTACATCTATAGAGTTCTCTTTCTATTGAGAATTTTAAATCTTGTGAACTGATATTTGAAACTTTCTGAAAGTTTTTAGTCAACTTATGTCAGATTTAATTTTTTAAATAGTAAAATCTTTAACTATTTCATTTGTGTCCTTTGAATTATCAAAGATATAGTTATAAGTATTAATTCTTGTCTTAGAATAAATGATTTCACCACTCAAGGAAATTTAACTCTCAACAATAATTGCTGTCACTAAACCAGGCTTTTAATCAATTGATCAAAATTTACAAATAGGTTGTTTATATGTATGCCAGATGGCAAGACATTATCTTGGTATACATTTTACAAAAATATATCTTGTGATAGAATAAATTTAAAAATTAACAAAACACTTGATATAAGTCTAATATTTCTGAAATATAAAAGTACTATGTGTATCCAATCACTCATAATGATCATTTATCTAGGATATAATTTAGCCCAACATCAGACAACCTAAAATCTCAAAAAGCTGATTCTTTAGTAATGCCTTTTACCTTAAATTCTATTTGGTATTATATACAAATACCCATCAGGCTGTTTAGTTTTTATTTGCCTAGTTGTATTTCTAACTTTTTTTAAACTTTCATTATTCTTACTTTTTTACATTTCTTTATAGTAAACAGCATATAGTTGGATTTTTTTAATTCATTTATTTTTTAACTGAACTGAAGCATTATGTCTAATCATTTACATTATAATTACTAATACAATTTGATTTATTTAGACCCTCTTATTTGAAGTTTTATTTTTATTTCAGAGTTTTACATTTTCCCCTTATTTTTGTCTTTTATGGATATTTTACTTTTATTTTACTCTTCCTCTGTACTTGGTTAGAGATTACCCTAGAAATTTTTGCATGCATACTCGTGGATATCTGTACATTACTCCCACACAGTTTACCACCATACACTTTATAGCCTTGTTTTTGTGTGGCTGGGTTATTCTTTTTTTCTGTCTTGACAGGACATTATGATTATTATTCTATGAATTCAGTGTTCTCATCTTATTCTTTTGACTTCAAAGATAGAATAGATAGACTTAATCCAATCAATCAGCTCCCTTCTGGGATTGGTGAAACTTCTGGAACCAATTTGTGTATCAGTTATCTTTTGCTATATAAGAAATTACTCCAAAATGTAGTGGCTTAAAACAAAGACAAGTCATTTCTCATAATTGGCAGGTTAATTGAGCTTACCTCAGATAGATAAAATTGATGAAAATTTCTCTCCATATGATTTTATTGATTTCTTAACATAGCAGCAGCATTTCAAGAGGACAAGTGCTTATCAAGCCCACTGCTAGCGTCTTATTTGCTGATTTGCCACCAGCCAAAGCAAGTCACATGGCCAAGCACAGTCAATATGTGAAGGAACACATAAAGGCAGTGTGCAGTAAAAGAGTTAAGTCAACAGACCTTTGATTACATAAACCCTTCACATTGGCAAGGAAGGCTTATCTCCAGATCAACCTTTGAGAGAAGTAATTGGGGCCCTTGGAATATTCTGCCTAATATGAATGTTTTTGTATGCCTGAGGCCTTACATCATAGCATACAACTTTGATGAGATAATTTATGCTAATAATGCCTTTTATGGTGAATGATTGTTTTTGTATGCCTGAGGCCATGGGCCAGTTCCATCAGATAGTTTATGCTAACATATGTAATTTATAAAGAAGTCCTGTTTTTGCTCTGGAAGGCAGGAATTTGAGTAGCTGAGATCAGTCACACAAGTACTGTATGCTTATCTGAGTGAACCCCAATAAAAATACTGGGCACCAAAGCTCAAGTTAGCTTCCTTGGCTATCAACACTTCATTTGTGTTGTCATACATTGTTTGGGGAAGAAAAAGGCATATTCTTATGCCACTCCACTGGCAAAAGATACCTGGAAACTTACATGGTTTCTCTAGGACTTTGCCTCAGATATCTGTTTTTCCTTTGCTGATTTTAATCTGTATTCTTTCATAGTAATACATTGCAACCATAAGAATGAGTTTCTGTGAGTCCTTACAGTGAATCACAGAGCCAGAGGGTGGTCTTGGGATCTCCCACCACAGGCATGACTGCCCATAGGCAAGATTATCAGTGGCCATCAATGTAGAAATCTATTACTGAGAGTGAGAAAGACCTAGACCTCAAATAAGTGGATTTCAAATATTTCCCAAAGGTCAAAGATATCCCAATACACGGCTCATGAAGAAACCTGCTACCTTTCATTACTTTCCTCACCGGCCAATTACACACCTTGTGGAGAAGAAAGTTTAATGCCAGTTTTCTCTGTAAGGAGCTCTGTAAGGTTTCATCCATAACTGGTAGCCTGTCTGTTTTAGTGGTACAAGGTGGTTTGAAGATGAAAGTAAATCAGAAAGGAAATAACAGTAGACTGAAGCTGAAAAATCTGCAACATACACTCTCTCTAGGAGAAGTAAGTAGGAAAGCACCAAAATCAAAAATAGGGATAAAAATACAGACATTATAAGAATTTGAGGTCTGGCTCCCACAGTTAAAATCAATGTTAAACATAGCCCAACTGCTAGATCAATTAACATAAATCATCACATTATACACTTTTACCTCAGTACCTATTATCCAACACATCATATCCTGCTTCCACCAAAAATTACAAATCATTCCAAAAGGCAAGAAAAAGTCAGTATGAAGAGAGAACAATTATCATATTGGAGTTATCAGACTGAGAATTTTTTAAACACTGTATCAAATATGCTAATGAGTATAATAAAGAAAGTATACAACACGCAAGAATAAATTGGTGATGTAAGCAGAGATATAGAAACTAAGAATCAAAAGAAAATTCTAGAAGAAAAAGTTCAGTAACAGAAATAAAGAATATTTTTGACAAACTTATCTTTAGATGCAGCAGGGTATCAATGATTTTGAAGATAGTCAACACAAGCTTAACAAACTGAAATGCAAAGACAAAATATAGCCAAGTTTCCAAAAGTATGAAGAACATGAAACTTTAGATCCAAAAAGCTTAATGAACACCGTAGAGACTAAATACCAAAAACAAATCAAAACAAAACTTTCATCAGGAGTGATGTCAACAAGATGGCAGAGTAGAAAGCTCTAGATGCTTGTTCTTCCATAGAAAATACCAAATAAACAACTACAGACTCACTAAAATAACCTAATAGAAGCTCTGGAAATGAGTCATAGATTTATAGCAAGCATGTGAATGCCCAACTTAAAAAATTTTTTAAAAGATAGGAAATTTTTTGTTGTTTTGCTTGACCTTGTCCTAACCCTTCACTGACAAGGTGTCAGGGGGAAGTGGTACAATTCTTGCTTCCTTCCCTCTAGATGGAAGGAGCAAAGTGGAACTTGCTTAAAGCATTCTGGTCTGGGGGCACCTGGGTGGCTCAGTCAGTTAAACCTCCGACTTCGGTTCGGGTCATGATCTCAGGGTTTGTGAGTTCAAGCCCCGCATCAGAGGCTCTGTGCTGACAGAGCCTGGAGCCTGCTTCAGTTCTGTATCTCCCTCTCTCTCTCCGCCCCTCCACTGCTTGCATTCTCTCTCTCTCTCTCTCTCAAAAATAAATAAACGTTAAAAAATTGTTTTAAAACAATAATAATAAATAAATAAGCATTCTGGTCTGTCTGTGGGTTGCCCAGCAGACTGATTTGTGTCCATCTGATTTGGAGCTTAGACAGAAAATGGCAGCATGGATTGGATCTCAGGCTGGAATCCATGGAAGGTAGGGCTGAGCACCCTCACACATGAAGAGATTATGGGCATAGGAATACAATAAACTACTTAAGGACCCAAAGGAAGCTGTGGGGGGAGACCCTTTGGCAAATTAAGACATTTAAAAGCCACTGGGTAAAATTGGAAAAAAAAAAAAAATCAGCACACAGGCCCAGAAGAGATACATGCCCAAAAAGACTTCAAAAGAACTACACTCTGTCTGATCTCAAGGCTCAGACGCTCGGAGGCTTAACAATTAGTAAAAGTCTTACACACCAGTCTGCAAAAACTGGAAGAAGTGGCTATTTTTTCAAATGCCCAATTTTCAACAAAGTTCATAAGGAAGACAAGAAAACAGTTAAACCTGCCCTATTCAAAGGAACAAAATAATTCTCCAGAAACCAGACTTGACAAAACACATACATAAGACTTACTAGAAAAAGACTCTTAAACAAATGTCTTATATATACTCAAAGAGCTAAAGAAAAACAGAGAAAGAATTAAAGGACATCAGAAAAATGACATATGAACAAAATGAGAATATCAAAAAATAAGAATTCTAAAAAAGAACAAGCAGGAATACTGGAGCTGAAAATGATAATAACTGAATTGAAAAATTCATTATAGGGATTCAGCAACAGACTCAAACAGGCATAAGAAAAAAGCCAGCAAACCTGAAGATAAGTCATTTGAAATTGTTGAGTCTGAGGAACAAAAAAGGAAACAAAATGAAGAAAAAGTTTACAATAAATCTTATAAGAAAACACAGGAAAAACCTTTCTGACATTGGATTTAGCAGTCATTTTGGATATGACAAAGCTTAGGCATCAAAAGAAAAAAAAAGTAAGTAATTTGAATTTTAAGAAAATTAAAAACTTTTGTGTACCAAATATACTATTAACAAAATGAAAAGATGACCAACAGAATGGGGAAAGATATTTTCAAATCATATATCTGTTAATGAATGAATACCCAGAATTTATAAATAACTCCCCAAATTCAAGAACAAAAGACATCCAATGAAAAAATAGCCAAAAGACTTAAATAAACATATTCCAAAGAAAGTATACAAAAGCTTGATGGTACATGGGGCGCCTGGGTGGCTTAGTCGGTTAATTGTCCGATTTCAGCTTAGGTCATGATCTCACAGCTTGTGAGTTCGAGCCCGGCATCTGGCTCTGTGCTGACAGCTCAGAGCCTGGAGCCTGCTTCAGATTCTGTGTGTGGGTGTGGGTGTGGGTGTGGGTGTGGGTGTGGGTGTGGGTGTGGGTGTGAGTGTGTGCGCGCAGGCACGTCTCTACCCCTCCCCTATTCACACTCTGCCTCTGTCTCAAAAATAAATAAACATTAAAAAAAAATCTTTTTAAAAAAAGGTTGATGGTACATGAAAAGATGTTTAATGTCACTAATCATTAGGGAAATGCAAATCAAAACCATAATGAGATACCACTTCACATATATTAGGATGGCTATTATAAAAAACACAGAAAACAACAAGTGTTAGGATGTAGAGATACTGGAACTCTTGTTCACTGCTGTTGGAAATATGAAATGATATAGTTGCTATGGAAAAGAGTATGGCAGTTCTGTAAAAAATTAACAGAGAATTATCATATGTACCAGCAAGTTCAATTCTAGGTATATACTCCAAAAAATTGAAAGCATGGACTCAAACAGATATTTATAGCATGTTCATAGCAGCATCAGTCACAACAGCAAAAAGTGGAAACAGCCCAAATCTCTATCTAGAGATGAATGGATAAACAAAATGTGGTATAAACATATAATGGAATATTATTCACCCTTAAGAAGGAATGAAACTCTGATATATGCTATAGGATGAATGAACCTTGAACAAAAAAATTATGCTAAATAAAATCAGCCAAACACAAAAGATTAAATGGTATGATTCCACTTATATGAGGTACATAGAATAGTCAAATTCCTAGGGAGGAAAACAGAATATTGGTTTTTAGAGGATAGAGAAGGGAGGTGGGGGGTGGTTATTGTTTAATAATTACAAAGTTTCCGTTTGGGATGAGGAAACATTCTGACCATAAATAGTAGTGTTGATTACACAGCAATGTAGATGTACTTGATGTACCTGAAATATACACTTAACAGCGATTAAAATGGTTAATTCCACGTTATGCATGTTTTACTATAATAAAATAATTAAAAAAAAAATTTAATGTTTATTTATTTTTGACAGAGCGAGAGAGACAGAGCATGAGTGGGGGAATGGCAGAGAGAGAGGGAGACCCAGAATTCGAAGCAGGCTCTAGGCTCTGAGCTGACAGCACAGAGCCCAACGCAGGGCCGAACTCACAGACTGCGAGATCATGACCTGAGCTGAAGTCAGACGCTCAACCGACTGAGCCACCCAGGCGCCCCAATATAATAAAATAATTTTTAATTGTATGATACATACAGCAAAAGCATTGCTTAGAAAATAAATGCAGTAAATGCATATATTAGAAAATAAATCAGTTTAAAGTTAATAACCTAAGTTTCTATCATAGTACACTAAGAGAAAGAAAAGCAATTCAAGCCTGAAGAAAGCAGAAAAAAAGAGATAACAAAAATTATAACCTGAATCAATAAAAATGAAAATAGGAAAACAATAGAAAAAAAAATCAACAAAACCAAAAGCTGATTTTGTTTTTTATAAAAGATCAATAAAGTTGGTAAGACTTCAGCCAAACAAGCTGTGAAAAATTTTGGGGAAGACATAAATTACAAATATCAGTAAGGAAACGGGGAATATCACTACAGAATATGAAGAAATCAAAAGGATAATAAAAGACTACCATGAACAACTATCCCCACAAATTGGATAATGTAAATGAGATGGACCAACTTCTTTTACGACATTACTAGCCCAATACATGCAATGATAAATAGGTAACAGGAACAATCCTATACTGATTAAATAAATTGCAATAAAAAAATGAAAAAAACCTTCCAAAAAAGAAAGCATCAACCAGGCCCAAATGTTTTCATAGGCAAATTCTACATTTGAAAAAGAAATGATACCATTTTCCTACAGCTAACATCATACTTAATGGGGAGAGAATAACATTTTCCCCCTAATATCAGGAACAAGGTGAAGATATCCCTTTTTATCACTCTTATTTAACATTGTACTGGAAACCTAATACTTGTGCAAGAAGACAAGAATAAGGCATAAATGATATAAAGTTTAGAAAATAAGAAAAAACTCTTTATTCACAGATAACATGACTGCCTATTTAAAAGACCCTAAAAATATGCCAAAGGGGAAAAGCTCTCTAACAAGGCTGCAAGATACAAAATCAAATTGTATATACAAAAGTCAGTTGAAATTTGACATTAATACCATTTACAATGACAACAAAAGTACTAAAATACTTAGACAAAAATCTAATAAAACATATACAGGATATAGCTATGAAAAAAATGAAAAGAAAACACTGATAAAAAAATCAAAAAATGATCTAAGTAGATCAAGAGATATTCTTAATGAAAGACTTCATATTGAGATGTCAATTTTTCTCAACGTAACCCATAGACTGAATGTAGTTCCAATCAAAATCCCAGGAGGCTGTTTTGTAGATATCAACAAACTGATTCTAAAGTTTATATGACAGGGAAAAGCCCAGAATAGTCGACCCTAAAGAAGAACAAAGTTGGAGGAATTATAGCACCTAATTTCAAGCATTACTAGAAGACAGTAATCAAGACAGCTTGGTATTGGTTAAAGAATATATGTAGAGTCCAATAGAACAGAATAAACAGCCCAGAAATAGACCCATGCAAAGAAAGATAGTCAACTGATTATTTCAAAATATGTATAGGCATTCAATAGAAAAATAATAATCTTTTCAACATATAGTACTGAATGTTCAAAGCAAATGGAATGGATCATGGACCTAAATATAAATATAAATATAAATATAAATATAAATGAGACAACATATACAAAAGAGAAAATTTATATGACCTTGCATTTGGTGATGAGTGTTTAGATACAACATCAGAAGCATGATCAATAATAGGAAAACATCGACAAACTGGACATTATTAAAATTTTAAAAACTTTACCATTAAGAGAATGAAAAGAGAAGTCACCAACTGGGAGAAAGTATTTGCAAAACATATATTACATGAAAGACTTGTATTAAAATATACAAACATTTTAACTTTTTTTTGTTTTTATGTGCAACCATTGCTCATTTTTTAACACACACTACTTTTTTTTTTCTATTAGGAGGGTAGAAGAGCAATAATCAACATATGACTGGTATCAATACCTTGGAATGTATCAGAAATTACAGGAGATTAAAAAGCAGAGAGAGGATAATGGAAGAATTTATACTCGTTGGCTGTTTATAGAAATTGTGAAAATGTATTGGTCAATAATCAATTGTACAAAAAAAAAAAAAAAAAAGAAAGCGAAGTACCTGAAAAGGTACCCCATCAAAGAGCACGGCTAGATAGCAAATAACAAGTTAAAACATTCTCAACATAATTCACCATTAGGAAATACAAATTAAAACATTAATGATATAGGGGCACCTGGATGGCTTGGTTTGTTAAACATCTGACTTCAGCTCAGGTCATGATCTCGCAGTCCATGAGTTCGAGCCCTGCATGGGGCTCTGTGCTAACAGCTCAGAGCCTGAAGCCTACTTGGGATTCTGTGTCTTCCTCTCTTTGCCCCTCCCCCACATGCACTGCATCTCTCTCTCTCTCCTCTCTCTCTCTCAAAATAATAAATAAATATTGAGAAATTTTTTGAAAAACAAAAACAATGATATACAACTACAAAACTATGAGAACAGTTAAAATCATTCTGAAAGCATGAAATGCTGACAAATTTACCTTGTAAAGAGGATTTTATTTAGATTATTTCCCAAAGCAAATTGCTCAAGGGAAAAAGTTAAATGCACAAGAATTCCAGGAAATATCACATAATATATTCTCCTCTTGGAGATTTATATAGTAGATGTTCTGAAAAAAATCAAGCAATAAAGAAACCTATGTAATTTTATTTAAATTAATGTTCCCCCCATCTATGAAAACATAGAATTCCTTATTTTTGAGATTTTTTTCTAAATATCTAAGATTTTCTGTTACACATTTTAAGAAGTGTAGGTCTATACCATTGTTAACATCCGAATTTGCTTTCTTTCAAAAATATCTATAGCCTTTGTTTTGCTTTTTAATAACAGGCAAATCTCCAAACCTCTTGGCCAGAATCTTAAAAGTTTGTATAGAGGCCTTAACTGGGTTCAGATATTCAGTACACATGGCCTCAGAAATACTTTATTCTCTCCAGTCTTTGTTCTCCAAACAACTACAAGTGTGAGAATGGTGGGCAGAATGTACATTCCAAGGAAAGGGAGGGGGCGAGGAGCTTTCTACTGACCTCATACAGCTGGCAGGTCAACCAGTGGTCACATCCTCTCACAATGACCTCCTGCAACATACATTTTGTGTCACACCTTATATTGTGTTTACTCACAATAAACTATGACTCCCGCAAGGTCAGAAACTCTTAGAATTTATTCAACTCAATTGCAATTACTCTATAAATTTAGTAGTATTTAAATTTTTTCTGTGAATGATATATCTTTGAGACACATGTTCGCTTTTGGAGGAATCTTGGGCAACCTTCAGAAAAGAAAAGCCACAGTGAATTAAATGTTACCTTAGTGGACAATAAAAAGGAATCTTTGGACTGAAGGATTCTGACAGCAGCATATTCTGGCTGACCAGGCCATTCCAAATGTGTGTCTGGCCATTATTTTAAATTAAAAGATATACCACTGTCAAACCATAACAGCCAAGAATCAAAAGTGACAAAAAAATGTCAAAGGAAAAACCACAATTTTATCGGAATTTCTCATCCTGTGTCAGAATGCAATGTATCCCATAAATAATCTGTCCCTAATAATGCAAAAAGTGCCAAATTTTGTGAGATAATTTACTTTACTATAAAACATTGTTTTAGCATGGCTCAAGGTTAGTCTTATACATCACCCTCCCTTGGTTGCATTCAATTTGCTTTATTTAATGGGAAAAGAGGGACAGAGGATACAGGTTCCACCCTGGAGAATTGCCCTCAACCTCAGTTTATAAATTCATCAGTCAGATATATTCTATGTCATGATGGAGAGCAGGTTAAAAACCTCTGAACTACAGAATGATACATACAGACTAGGGTGCTTTCAGATTCTCATGCAGACAACAATTAATAAAAGAAAACATAACCTTGAAAAATTAAAAAGCCATTTCAATTTATCTTCCTCTTCTACTGAATAGTTCATAAAATAATTACACCTTTATACAATTATTCAACAATAATACAGACTAAGGTGGGTAATGAAAGAAACAATTCCAAACATGATCCACTCAAGGTGTTTGAGGATTTAGTTCACTTTGAAATCAGGTGTATATAACCCCATTAATGAATACACCATAGCTGAAGTTTTGGCAAACAAGATATTAATTGTATGTAATATTTTGATGTTTGGGCAATAACCCAGTTCAGTTTTATGCAAAAGCAGAGTTAAGAGCTAATGGAATTATTTCTACACAATATATACTTCACGCTGAAGAAGCAAGAACTACACAACATTTCAAAGTAGCTATAGGAATACTTAAGAATTGTCATAGAAGTTCTAGATAGCAACTTGGATTATCAGTGGAACCAACGTTTAAATATAGAACAGATAGAGTAGTTTTGATATCCTAATGGAAAGTATGCTTTCTGGTATTTTGCTAAATTGGTTGTGCATTTTTAAAAGAATGCACAGACATAATCCCTAAGAACCTCAAGGTATTCTATTCTTCAAGCTGAATTACCACAATGACCATTAATTTCTACCACTATTCCTAGGTAAAATGTCTCTAAAACTAAAGACTCCCCTGCTTCCTCAGCTTCCCTCCCTCCCAATGAGTTATTTACCCCAGACTAAGATGAGCTTCTGCTCAAATAGAGCACTTGTCAAGGGAATAAACAGTAATTTATACAATGCTACAGTTTCTATTTCCAACTGTGTGTCATCTTTAAAATATAAATCGATGTAATATTCACTAATTGCATATTCAAAGTCAATGTAAACAAAAGTAATTTAAATATTGAGTGCCATTCCTAGTTTTTTGAATAACTATTAAATGAAATTGTAAATATCTCATTTAAACAGCTGTATCTTTAATCATATTAAGATATCCATTTTATACTAACATGTCTTTTTGATAGCTTTTTTGAGCATCCTGGTTTGATTTAACATCCTTTTACTATTTCATACTGCTGCTCACGTCTCTGGCTAGGGTTGCACAAAATATAAATCGCCACTTCAAATGTCCCCAGCTGCTCTTTTATATCTTGATAGGTCCAATCATTCTCAACAGGAATGCTTGATAGCTTTGGAAACCTCAGTAATATAGTGCCATATTCTTGATTTTTTTTTATTATTATCTCATACTATGACATAACAAGTGCTTCATTTTATTGATTAAATCAAAGAATGGCATTTTCAATCTTTCAACTTTTTCTTGTTTAGGCTAATTCCCCAAAATCTTTATAAATTTATAATTTACAAATCTCCTGAGTATATGAGTATGTACCCATATGTGTACTCTACACATAAGCTATTAGATAAAAGAGAATTTTTAGCAGAAATCTATTGAATTGTAAGGTTGAAAAATAAACTGACAGCGGGACATACGGACTTCAAAATTTGAGATTTTTCAGTTGAATAAAATATTGGAACCAAGAATAATAGAATCATTATTATTACTAACTTATTTTATATTCAGGTGTGTTTGTTCTCTATTTTGATTTATTTTTTAAATTTTTTTAATGTTTATTTTTGAGAGAGAAAGAGACAGAGTGTGAATGGGGGAGAGAGAGAGGGAGACACAGAATCTGAAGCAGGCTCCAGACTCTGAACTGTCAGCACAGAGCCCGACATCGGGCTTGAACTCACTAACTGAAAGATCATGACCTGAGATGAAGTCAGACATTTAACCGACTGAGCCACCCATGTGCCCCTCTATTTTTATTTTAAAAGGACAGTACATGGCTGCAAATACATGAGCACTGTTACATAGAATACACTATGTAGAGTCACATGAATAAAATATTTTTCTAATAATTATACAATTTGTATAATCTGTATTTATACAGATTATATATACATATATAAAAAGCCAATCTGGATATGGCTTTTCAATCTAAAAAAATGTTTTCACATACACAAAAGGATAGCACATGGAAGACGCAGAAAGTGCATATTGAGTTGGATTTTCTAAATGCAATGCTGTGGCTCTCTAAGTCAGGCTGTCTCACCGTGTCCTTTCTGCAACCAGCAAAGTTAATGCCAGCAAAACATGAAGACGTGCAATGCAGCCAAGCCTTTTTCATCAGGAAAAAAAAAAAAAAATGAACAGGTGCACTTTATGTAGACTTATTTATACCACTGTTTAAACATATGAACTAATTTACCCACAAAAATATAAGTCATGTTGAAGTGAAATTTGTTGAACTCTTGATTTCCCTCTTATACCTACTATAATATTTCTTTACTGGACTCAGGAACTTGCAATTCCATGATTCTATGGTTCAGAGAAAGATTCTAATACTATTGTATTAGTAAGGTTCACAGATACCCCAAATAATACCAAAGCAGACAGTCTTTAGTGTTGAGTAGGAACAAAAGTGCTCTGTAAAAGACCAGACTCAAAGAATGTATGAGATGTTATTGACAACATAGGATTATCCCTTCAAACCAGTCACCTTTCTTCTCTTCTCTATTGTTTTACCCACTCCCTAGAACATTACCTGTTAAATACTTTTACTTTGTAACTACATCTATCACAGTAATACAGCTCAGTAGGTCACACACACACAACAATGACCTTTCCAGAAAACATATGAATTTGACATAAAAATGTGGTGTAGTATAATTGCCACACATATCCTATTCTTAGTAAAATATCAATGCTCAGCAAACCTTTACATTGAAAAGAACAGATTTGCGATGCTCAGAACAACAGATGTTAGTTTGCTATTACATTAAAAACAGAGCATAAAAGAGAAAGATATTCACTCGTATCATATGCTGTGAATTGATCATCTGCATCTGCCTGGCATGTTTGGGTCTAAATGAAGCAAGTTGAGTTTCCAAAGGGAGCATCCATTTACTGCCGCCTAGTCAAAGCAATTACATCTCTTTCCTGCTGCACTCATCAGTCATCGAACAAGCCAAATATTCACACTGCGGCTGAAACAAGAAGACCAAAAGGAACCAGGTATCACACACCGGGTATTGAGTATGTGAGTGAGATGCTAAAGAGAACAGGCCGGGCAACGCTGAAAACGGAGGGTAAAGGGAAAGGCTTGGAGCACTCAGCTTGCTCTCAGTCATCCTGTCACTTTCCCGCAGAATTAATTTAATTAGCCTCTCCCCAGCACTGGGTATTGCTCCTAACCTTGAATAGTGGCTGATGGAAGTATGTGTCACTGCTGCCCCTACTAGCTGAGCACTCTTCTGTTCTGTAATGGTGATTTGCCTCAGGTGAAAAATAGGATCACTCTCTTTTCCTATTGATTTCTGAAAAAGAAAATGCTTCCTCCCAACCAGCACTGCACTATTATTTTTGTTATCACTTTTCATGGAGCTGCACTCTTCTCTACGTAAAATTGAAAAAAAAAAAAAGTATCAAACCCTTGCCCATGCCTAGAGGTAGAAACTAAAATCCAATTATCTAACTGATAGAAACCCTTATGTTCTATCTTTAAAAGGAAAGGGGCCATTGTTTTAAAAATAGAATGTCATTGCCAATTTTTAATGTGTGATTTAAGTTTACAAAGGAAATACACAATCACTGAAATGCAAAAATGAAGTTAAAATGTAATGTTTATATCTCAACTTAAATTCTTATTGTTAAAAAATATTTTTAAACATTCACCTTTCTGTCCAATTCAGTTTATAAAGTAATAGATAGAATTCTTGATCAGTGAACCTCACATAAGAATCTTTCATGAGAATAATCCAATTCCTCAGCCCTAGACTGCTTGTCCTTCTTTTATTCCCGAGACAAAAACATAATGTATTTTCAAGATAAAAAATACTATTGCTTCAGAAACTTTTGTTAGAAGAATTGGTCATTAAAAGGATTCTGTATCCATAACTACAGTGTTTAACGAAAAATAATTTACAAAGTTCCAAAACAATAAATTATAAAATAAAAGTGGTATGCAATGCACTTAAATTTTCTCCCGAAAACTATATAATCCTAATCATTAATTATATGGGGCGGGGGGGGGGGGAGCTGTATTAAAACAAATTCAGTTGGAATTTGATTTCAAGATGGAAAGCTGGTAACCTCCTTTTATTCTCAACACTAATTGAAATGAGAGAAAATAATAAAATTTTAAAAGTCCTTATATATAAAGATACAGAAAGGTTGAAAGCAAGAGAATAGGGAAATATAAATAATACAATAATAATAAATATGACAGCTCACTTATAGAAGCATTATTCTCAATGAACTCAGTGATCCATTAATTCAAAAATTTTACAAGAGGTTTTGATGAACCTAAAACTTGCAGAATTCTCCTATTTTACTACCATACAGCAAAGACATTGAAAAGGATGTGCTCATTGTTATAGAATCCAATACATAATATGTATCTTAAAGCATTCTAAGTGCAAAATAAATATACCAACCTTAAGTCCCCTACCATCATGTAGTTGAAAGAACTGACAATTGCCATATATTAAAACTCCTTTGAACTTTTTGAAATGTTTTTGCCACATATTAAAACTCCTTTGAACTTGAAATGTTCTAACCATACATAATGATCCATGATCTTATTTTATAACAACTTTGATAAAATAGTACCAAATGTATCATGCCTTTTTTCTAAAATTTACATTTTGACATTATGATGTAAAAACCTAATAGCAGTTCATTTTAAAGAAAAAACATGGAAGACTTGGGGCGCCTGGGTGGCGCAGTCGGTTAAGCGTCCGACTTCAGCCAGGTCACGATCTCGCGGTCCGTGAGTTCGAGCCCCGCGTCGGGCCCTGGGATGATGGCTCAGAGCCTGGAGCCTGTTTCCGCTTCTGTGTCTCCCTCTCTCTCTGCCCCTCCCCCGTTCATGCTCTGTCTCTCTCTCTGTCCCAAAAAATAAATAAACGTTGAAAAAAAAAAAAAAAAGAAAGAAAAAATACACATGGAATACACATGGAATTTTGTAGGGAAAAATATAACGAGGAAAGAAACATATGTCCACCTGGGAAAAAATGAAAAATGTAAACAATAATTCTGAATGTATATGTGCAAAATTACATTGGGTCAATATTAAAAATGACATAATTGAAAATAAAATAGATCTGCAAACATAGTAGAAGACCGTACAGATCCTTCTCAGTAACTGGTTGTAACAAGAAGTGTCCATTGAAAGAAAAAAAAAACTACTTATTTTAACAGAAATAATGTGTTATAAATTGTTGTATAAGTGGGTATTTAGGACTAAAAGAGCAAAAAGTACTGAGATAAGATTGAGATAATATGGGCAGGAAGCAGCTATTGTCCTTAGGGCTGAGAGACAAAGGGAAGAAGTTAAGGTTATCCAAACTTGGAAGCTTGGAGAAGCTTGGAGAAGGGGTCTCATGGAGCTGGATTCAGACTTTTGAGGAGAAGGCATTACCCAGTTTCAGCTGGTACTTCCAGAGCATTGAAGAAGGGCATCCATCCCAGAATTGAGACCTACATCTCTGAGGAACAAATGCTGTCCAATCGCAAGGGTTATCTCAGGTTCTTTAAGGAGGGACCTGGTGAGCAGGGATTCAGCCTGCTAAAGAGAAGGTAGCCTAATTGTGGTTGGAATTTCAAAGGTGGAGGGATGTAGAAGGCTCTGGGAAGTGTGGGAAAAGGCAGAAATTGCAAGCAACTTCTGCTGGAATCAATCTCTGCTGTTCTTTGATAAAAATCAATTGATGGAACATATTGATGGGAACAATTAAATAGGAAGTAGTAATTTCCTTCCCTCTTTTCCTACCTTTCAAATTCCTTTATTCTATCCCATTGGAAAAATCTAAGAGAAAGCCAGCTAGCAATGACAAAATGTAGCTTAAAGAATCTTAGGCCAGCCATCACAGAGCAAAGCTCTGGCAGGAAGAGTTGGGGGCTGAGGAATGATAGCTTAAAAATTGTGTCAGTCAACCCTTTTAGTTAGCATTTATAAACACTTGTATTGATGTTCAATACAATTACGATAAAATAACACTATTGCTGTACATATGCAACTACCTTTCACACAGCAAGGTCAGTCTCACCTTCTCCCTAAAAATGGGAGACAAAAATTCTATCATTATATCCATTTCTATGAGTGAGTCACAGTGTCCATCCTTTGGCAATGTTAATTAGTCCTCAAATTCAGCAATATGTATATTTGAATATTCTGAAAAACAAAACCTATTGTAAAGGTGACCATGAACAGCATCATTAAATAAAAAGAAGGAAAATGAGAAAGGGAAAAATAAGAAGTAAAATATGCAAAACTGCCTCAAGTTACAGCTCCATAATGGGTCACACAGTTGATATTTATGACTTATCTTTCTTGGCTCAAAACCAACACCTCAGCTGATTGGGAATCTGTATTTTGCGAAGTAAGTATTCGTGAAGGATATGAATCTTCGATAGTTTGCTTGCTTTGGAGCTACGATAATGTTTTGTATCTTGTAGAACATGAAAGTTAACACAAGGTACCCCAGAGAATCACTTGTGTTCCAAATAGTATTATTCCTAATATATTATTGGCAACAATTCAATATCCCCTTGATATTCAAAATGAATCACTCAAGCCAATACAATAACCCTAGTTGGTTGGTTGGTTGGTTGGTTGGTTGGTTGGTTGACCACCTGTTTGGTGGCATGAAAATCCCTCATCCTTGATCAAATGCATGGTGATAATCTCATAAGTAAGAGGGAGAGTATCTACACCTATAAGAAACTTTGCAAGCATCTTTCTAGAGAGTAAGGCACAGTGTAAATGTTTCTCACCATTCCAAAAGAATAAATGTGTAAGTAATGTGTATCTTAGGGAGATTTACTGCAGATAGGTTAGATAATTTTATGTTGGCAATCATTTATGTTGAATAGGCTAGGCCTAGTTGATTTCCCCTTAGTAATGTACAGTGGACTGAATATGACATGGTTCACTGTAGGTCTTGAGTCCATACACACACACACACACACACACACACACACACACACAGGCACACACACACTCTGTGTCATTGATCTAGCCTACTTCCTTTCTAGCTCATTTAGCTTGACCCCCAAAGGATCAAAGAAGAGATCAAAAGGAAAATTAAAAAATATTGAGACAAAATTGAAGACACAATATGCCAAATCTTATGGGATACAACAAAAGCAGTACTAGAAAGGAAATTTATATGAGAGGGAAGTTTAAGTAAACACCTACACTAAAAAATAAAACAAAACAAAACAAAACAAAACAAAACAAAAAAACCCAAACTAACCCTAAATTATCTGAAGAAAGAAAATAATACAGATTAGAGTAGAGGGGCACCTGGATGGCTCTGTCAGTTAAGCATCCAACTTTTTGGTTTAGGTCATGATCTCATGGTTCTTGAGTTTGGGCCCTGTGTCAGGCTCTGGGCTGACAGTACAGAGCCTGCTTGGGATTCTCTCCACTGCCCTCTGGGCTTCCCCTGTACGACTGCACTCCCTCTCTCTCTCTCTCAAAATAAATAAACGTTAAAAATAAAAAAAAGATTAGAGTAGAAATAAAAGAAATAGAAGATAGAAAAATATTTTAAAAATCAATAATAAAACTTAATTAGTTTTATAAAAAATTAACAAAATTGACAAACCTTTAGTTAGACAAAGACAAAAGAGAAAAGACTCAAATAAATAAAATCATAAATGAAAAAAATTATGACTGATGCCACAAAATGAAAAAAAAAATCATAAGAAATTACCATGAGCAATTACTCACCATCGAATTGGACAACTGGGAAGAAATAGATAATTTCCTAGAAACATGCACTCTAGGAAGACTGAATCATGAGGAGAAACAAATCTGAACAGACCTATAACTAGCAAGAAGACTGAATCAGTAAACAAATCTTCCAACAGGGAAAAACCTAGGACCAGATGGCTCTACTAGAGAATTCTACCAAACATTTAAAGAAGAATTAATGCCAATCCTCCTTAAACTCTTCTAAAATACTAAGGAAGAGGGAACACTTCCAAATTTGTTTTATAAGGACATTACCCTGATACCAAAGCCAGAAAAAAATACTGCAAGAAAACTACAGGCCAATATCTCTGATAGATAGATGCAAAAATCCTCAACAAAATAATAGCAAAAACCAAATCCAATAGCACATTAGAAACATCATATACTGGGGCACCTGGGTGGCTCAGTCAGGTAAGCATCTGACTTCAGCTCAGATCATGATCTCATGGTTTATGGGTTCAAGCCCCACATTGGGCTCTGTGCTGACAGCTCAGAGCCTGGAGCCTGCTTCAGACTCTGTGTATCCCTCTCTCTCTGCCTCTCCCCCGCTAGTGCTCTATCTCTCTCTGTCTCTCAAAAATAAATAAATGTTAAAAAAAATTTAGGAGGATCATATACCATGACGAAGTAGGACTTATCCCTGGTATACAGGGATGCTTCAACATATGGAAATCAATCAATGTGACATACCACATTATAGAATGAAAGATAAAAATCATATGATCCCTTTGAAGAAATACAGAAAAACTGTTTGGCAAAATTCAACATGCTTCCATGATAAAAATAACAAACTAGAAATAGAAGGTAATTACCTCTATATATGAAAAGCGCACAGCTAAAATCACATCTAATGGTAAACATGTTTCCTCTAAGAGTAAGAACAAGGCAAAGATGCCCACTCACACCACTCTTACTTAACATAGTTCTGGAAATCCTAGATAGAACAATTAGACAAAATAAAGATAAAGCATCCAAATTGAAAAGGAAGAAGCAAAATTACTTCTGTTTACAGACAATTTAATTTTATATGAAGAAAACCCTAAGATTCCACAAAAAACAATATCTAAAAGAAAAAAAAACTGTTAGTACAAATAATTGAGTTCAGAAAGTTACAGGATATAAAATAAAAATGCAAAAATTGATTTTCATTTCTATACACTAGGAACAACCAATCTGAAAAAGGAAATTTAAGAAAACAATCCCATTTACAATAATATCCAAAATAATAAACACTTAGCAATAAACTTAACCAAGAAGACAAAAGACTTGTACACTGAAAACTATCAAACATTGCTGAAAGAAATTAGAGATTACACAACAAATGAAAAGACATTCCATTGTCATGGACTGAAAGATTTAGTATTACCATATGATCCAGCAATCCCAATTCTAGGTATTTACTCAAAAGAATTGAAATTCGGATCTTTAGGAGACATTTGTACTCTCATATTCATTGAAATATTATTCACGATAGCTAAGAGGTAGAAACAACCTAAATGTCTACTGATGGGGGACTAGATAAAGAAATGTAGTTTATACCTACAATAGAATATTTGTCAGCCTTAAAAACGAGGGAAATCTTGTCATATGTGACAACATGGATGAACTATGAGGACATTATGCTACGTTTCATAAGATGATCTCAAAAGTCAGAAATATCCCATGATCCTAATTATATGAGGTATCTAAAGTATCTAATTATGAGGAATCTAAAGAGATATCTAATAGAATGGTGGTTGCCAGGGGCTGAATAGAGGGGAAAATGGGGAGTGCTGTTCAATTGGTATAAAGTTTCAATCATTCAAGATGGAAAAGTTCTCAAGATCTGCTGTACAACAATGTGCACTTGGTCTATAATATTGTACTGTACATTTAAAAATTTAAAAGGATAGACTTCATGTTATGTGTTTTTTACCACAATGAAAAATAATCTAATAATGACTCTTAGAAATTTTTAATCACAGCTCCCTAACTACTGCATTTTGAGAAAGACTGCTTGTTTTAATTATTTATTGGGACTTGATGGTTTATTTGGAGGCAAATTCAATTACTACCCATCACCTTAATTACTATGAGTGAGCTTTGCTCCCTGTTAGTACTAAAAGGAAAGTTAACTTCCTATGGATATTCTGGCACACCTATAACGGGTTTCTATGTATTCTTTGAGACTATAGGTGTTATGTATGTGTAAAAAATCTGAGTTAAAATGTAATGACAGATAATTAATAAGCTTTAAAGACAAACTTCACACTCTCACTGAAAGAGTTTTATTTGTTGAAATACCAAGCTAATTTTTAAATGCATTTCTTTTTCTAGATAATAACTTAATATGATCTAAAAGTTATTTAAAATTCTAGAGAAATAATTTTTTTTAGGAATTGCACAAATGAAACTGCAACTAATTTTGTATTTATGGTCCAACATACTTTCAAATTAAGACTACCAAATCTTAAATCAATTCTTTACCTGAACATAATTCTTAACCCATAAATCACCTTTTTTTTCCTTTAATTATTGAGTTCTTCATTAATATTTAATTATCAACTTTAAAAGACCAAGAATAATGTGCTGACTTCCCAACTTAAAATAGTGGAGTAAGTTTGATGATTTCTCTTGTGCTTTTAGAAATCTCAAACCTATAAGGCGAATTAGAAACAGAAATGCATATTTAACTTCAGTGAAACAAGGAGTTATCTAAAACTCCAAACCACAAAACAGTAGAAAGCCTGCCAAAAGTAGTAAAGATCAAGCAGAAAAATAGTGTCTTACTGTTTCAATTTGTATTTCCTTGATTATTGCATAGAGTATGCTAAAATTCATATATTGCCCTTTGCAATCATCACTTTATGTATTTTGTTATATCTTTTGATAATTTTCTATTGGATTATTCAAATTTCATAATTGATAATTTCCCACAAAAGTATTTTTATATCCTGGATAGTATATAAATACTATTTAGAAATTAGTCTTTCTTCATTCATTTAAAAATCTATCTTCATGGGGAGCCTGAGTGGCTCAGTTGGTTAGGTGTCTGACTTTGGCTCAGGTCAGGATTTCACAGTCCATGAGTTCAAGCTCTGAGTTGGGCTCTGTGCTGACAGCTCAGAGCCTGGAGCCTCCTTTGGATTCCATGTCTCCCTCTCTCTCTTCCCACCCCAGCCCCTCGTCTGTGTCTCAAAAATAAATAAAAACAAACAAAAAAAATCTGTCTTCATTATTTACTCAAACTCCATATTTTAATGAGTTATTTCTAGACTCATATATGTGTAGAGTTGCATCAAAAAAACTACAGTTATAGTTTTACAAAATATTAGGTTTCAGTAGAACATGCTTACCAACCACCAAGTTTATTTGTTCTTCACTTTGGCTATTGTTGCATATTTATTATTGATGTGAATTTTAGAATCAATTTTCAAGTCATGTGATTAATATTGTTCTGACTTTTCCTGGACTTGAATTGATCATACAGATTAATGTAAGGAATCCTTAAAATAGTGAGTGTCATTATAATATAGAATACCTCTATATTTATTTAGGACTTTTTATATCACCCATTAAGAGTTTTCAGTTTTTTCCATAAAATTCTTATACATTTCTTGTTAGGCTTACTCTTAGAATATTTGTTGCTATTGAGAATGCCATGATTTTCACTGTATTTCTTAATTTATTATCATTACTATCGAAGAAAAATTGATTTTGTATGTGTGTTGATTTGTACCTTTTCATCTTGATAAACTCTTTTACTGGGTTAAATAGTTGTGGATTAATTCTTTAATTTTTTTCTTAGCTGACAATAATGACATATGCAAAGAATGACTTTTATCCCACCATTGATAGTGGGATGATTTTTCCCACCATTTATATCGACTGTTACTGTTTTTGTATTATTTCATTGGCTAGGATCTCCACTCTGATCATGGTAACTTTATCAATGATACTCATGTTATTAAATAATTAAAATTAATTCGATAAATCAGTATTTTATGAATGTTTACTATGTACCAGAGTATACTCTGGGAATAAAAATCCTAGTTATTAAGGAATGGAAAGACTTAGGAGGCCCTTGCTTTTGTGACACTATTTGTAGTAGAGAAGACATGAAAAACAAGTAAAGAAACAAATAAATTAAAAAGTTAACATAACTTCAAATAATGTCAAGGGCTGTGAAGAAAACCAAATACCAACTGAATGAAGAAAGATCTGACGATAGGAATAGTATAAAATTGGAAAATACAGCCAAATGAAATTTCTTTATCTAATGATACTTGAGCTTAGACTTGAATTGTGAGGTGGATTCTGCCATGTGAAGATCATGTGATAAATAATTTTTAAATAAAAACAAAAGGTCATGTAGATGAGACTTTCATGTAGGCAGGAATAAGAGCAAGTATCAGAGTTCAAAGACACTGGTACACATTTGACAGGGGGAGAGGTGGAAAGTAATGGTTGGTATTTAATACCTATTTTTGTTTCTTCTACAGTTATTATTCTATTTAGATTCTCAAATTTTATTATTTTATACCTTCCAACAAACTTCACTTTATTATAGATTTTCAAATGTACTGGTGTAAGCTGCTGTGGTATATTCTAATTTTTTAATATCTGCTCTATATCCATATTTATTTCCTCTTTTGTATTCCTAATATTGTCTTTCTTCCCTCTTCTTTTGTGTTAGTCATACTTGCCAAGCTGCTAGTTTTATTTTATTGAGCTTTTCACTATCTTCTCACAAATTCCATGATTTTTTAAATTTAAATATTGTATCTTTTTTCCTTCCAAGATAATATTTAAATTCAAGTTAGTTAACATATAGAGTAGTTTTGGTTTCAGTAGTAGAATTTAGTGATTCATCACTTATGTATAACACCTGGTGCTCATCCCAGCAAGTACCTTTCTTAATGTCCATCACCCATCTAGTCCATTCCCTCACCCAATACCCCTCCAGCACTTTTCAGTTTGTTCTCTATATTTAAGAGTCTCTTGGGGTGCCAGGGTGGCTCAGTTGGTTGAGCATCCAACTTCGGCTCAGGACATGATCTCACAGTTCATGAGTTTGAGCTCCACACTGGGCTCTGTGCTGACAGCTCAGAGCCTGGAACCTGCTTCAGATTCTGTGTCTCCCTCTCTCTCTGCCCCTCCCCACTCATGTTCTCTCTATCTCTCTCTCAAAATTAAACAGTAAAAAAAATTTTAAGAAGTCTCTTACGGTTTGCCTCCTTCTCTCTTTTTATCTTATTTTGTTTTACCTTCCCTTCCTTATGTTCACCTGTTTTGCTTCTTAAACGGTGAATGAAACGTATGAATGAAATCACATATTTTTTTTCTGACTGACTTATTTCACTTAGCATAAAACCCTCCAGTTCCATCCATGTTGTTGCAAATGGCAAGATTCCATTCTTTTGATGGTTGAGTAGTATTGCATTGTACATATATACCGCATCTTCTTTACCCATTAATCACTCGATGGACATTTGTGCTCTTTTCACAATTTTGTTATTGTTGATAATGCTGCTATAAACGTTGGAGTTCATGTGTCCCTTTGAATCAGTATTTTTGTATCCTTTGGACAAATACTTAGTAGTGCAACTGCTGGGTTGTAGGGTAGTTAGTTCTATCCTTAACTTTCTGAGGAAACTTCACTCCATTTTCCAGGGTGGCTGCACCAGTTTGCATTCCCACCAGCAGTGCAGAAGTGTTCCCCTTTCTCTGTATCCTCAACAGAGAATATGCTTCCTGAGTTATTGTTTTTAGCTATTCTGACAGGTGTGAGGTGGTATCTCATTGTGGTTTTGATTTGTATTTCCATGACAATAAATGGTGTTGAGTATCTTTTCATGTGGCTGTTAGCCATTTGTATGTCTTCTTTAGAGAAGTGTCTCTTCATGCCTTTTGCCCATTTCTAAATTGGATTCTTGATTTTTGGGTATTGGGCTTGATAAATTCTTTATAGATTTTGGATACTAGCCCTTTATCTGAGATGCGATTTGCAAATATCTTCTCCCATCTTGTAGGTTGCCTTGCAGTTTTGTTGCTTGTTTCCTTCACTGCAGAAGCTTTTTGTGTTATTGACATACCAATAGTTAATTTTTACTTTTGTTTTCCTTGTCTCTGGAGACATGTCTAATAAAAAGGTGCTATGGCCAAAATCAAAGAGATTGCTGCCTGTTTTCTCCTCTAGGATTTTAATGTTTCTTGTCTTACCCATAGGTCTTTCATCCATTTTGAATTTTTTTTGTTTGTATGGTGTAAGAAAGTGGTCTGGTTTCATTCTTCTTCATGTAACTGTTCAATTTTCCCAACAGCATTTGTTGAAGAGACTTTTTGCCGTTGGACATTTTTTCCTGCTTTGTCAAATACGAGTTGACCATATAGTTGTGGGTCCATTTCTGGGTCTTCTATTCTGTTTCATTGATCTATGTGTCTGTGCCAGTACCATTCTCTCTTGATGATTACAGCTTTGTAATACAGCTTGAGGTCCAGAATTGTGATGTCTCCCACATTGCTTTTCTTTTTCAACATGACTGGCTATTTGGGATCTTTTCTGGTTCCATACAAATTTTAGAATTGTTTTTTCTAGCTCTGTGAAAAATACTGGTGTTATTTTGACAGGGATTCTGTTGAATGTGTAGATTGCTTTGGGTAGTATAGACACTTTTAAAACACTTGTTCTTCCATTCCATGAGCATGGAACATTTTTCCATTTCTTTGCATTTTCTTCTATTTATTTCATGGGTGTTCTATAGTTTACGGAGTATAGGTCTTTTACTTCTTTGGTTAGGTGTATTCCTAGGTATCTTATGGTTTTTGATGCAATTGTAAATGGGATCAATTCCTTGATTTCTCTTTCTGCTGTCTCATTATTGTTATAAAGAAATGCTGCAGGTTTCTGTACATTGATTTTATATCCTGTGACTTTGCTGAATTCATGCATGAGTTCTCGTGAGTTTTTGGTGGAGTGTTTTGGGTTTTCCATGTACTCTTTGTCTGGGAAGGGTGAAAGACTGACTTCTCCCTTGACAATCTAGATACCTTTTATTTCTTTTTTTTTCCTGATTGCTGAGGCAAGAACTTCCAGCAGTATGTTGAACAATGGTGGTGAGAGTGGACATCCCTGTAATGTTCCTGACCTTGGGGAAAAAGCTCTCAATTTTTCCCTATTGAGGATAATATTAGCTGTGGGTCTTCCTATATAGCTTTTATTGTTGAGGTATGTTCCTTCTATCCCTGTTTCTTAAGGGTTTTTATCAAGAAAGGATGCTGTCTTTTGTCAAATACTTTTTCTGCATCCATTGAAAGAATCGTATGGTTCTTATTCTTTCTTTTATTAATGTGATGAATCACATTGATTGATTTGCAGATATTGAGCCATCCCTGCATCCCAAGAATAAATCCCACTTGATCCTGGTGAATAATTTTTTAATGTACTGTTGGATTCATTTTGCTGGTATCTTGTTAACAATGTTTGTACCCATGTTCATCAGGTAGATTGGTATGTAATTCTCCTTTTTAGTGGTATCTTTGTCCGGTTTAGGAATCAAGGTAATGCTGGCCTTATAGAATGAGTTTGGAAGTTTTCCTTCCATTTCTATTTTCTGAAACAGTTTCAAAAAACAGATACTAATTCTTCTTTAAATATTTGGTAGAATTCCCCTGGGAAGCCATCCAACCCTGGACTCTTATTCTTAGGAGATGTTTTGTTACTGATTCAATTTCTTTATTGGTTATGGGCCTGTGCAAATTTTCTGTTTCTTCCGGTTTCCATTTTGGTGGTTTATATGTTTCTAGGAATTTATCCATTTCTTGCAGATTGCCCAATTTGTTGACATATAATTGCTCATAATATTCTCTTATAATTGCTTGTATTTCTGTGGTGTTGGTTGTGATCTCTCCTTGTCTATTTATGATTTTATTTATTTGGGTCCTTTCTCTTTTCTTTTGGTTATATTTGGCTAGGGGGTTATCAATTTTGTTAATTTTATTTCAAACAACCAGCTCCTAGTTTTGTTTATCTGTCTACTGTTATTTTTTTAATTTCTATATCACTTATTTGTGTTATAATCTTTATTATTTACCTTCTTTTTCTGGTTTTGGGCTTTATTTGCTGTTCTTTTTCCAGATTTTTTAGGTGTAAGGTAAAGTTGTGTATTTGAGATATTTCTTCCTTCTTAAGGAAGGCCTGAATTTCTGTATACTTTCTTCCTATGATCATATTTGCTGCATCTCAAAGGTTCTGGCTTGCCATGTTTTCATTTCATTGGCTTCCATGTATTTTATTTATTTTTTTATTTAAAAAATTTTTAACGTTTATTCATTTTTGAGAGATGGAGAGAGACAGAGCATGAGTGGGGGAGGGGCAGGAGAGAGGGAGACACAGAATCCAAAGCAGGCTCCAGGCTCTGAGCTGTCAGCACAGAGCCTGATGCTGGGCTTGAACTCACAGACTGCGAGATCATGACCGGAGCTGAAGTTGAATGCCCAACCAACTGAGCCACCCAGGCGCCCCTCCATGTATTTTTTTTTAACTTACTCTTTAATTTACTGGTTAACCTATTCATTTTTTAATAGGATATTCCATGTATTGGTGGTCTTTCCAAATTTTTTCTTGTGGTTGACTTCAAGTTTCATTGCATTGTCGTCTGAAAATATTCATGGTATGATCTCAATCTTTTTTTACTGGTTGAGGCCTGATTTGTGACCTAGTATGTGATCTATTCTGGAGAATGTTCCATGTGTGCTTGAAAATAATGTGTATTCTCCTTCTTTAGGGTGAAATTTTCTGAATATATCTGTTAAGTCCATCTTGTCCACTGTGTCATTCAAAGCCATTGTTTCCTTGTTGATTTTCTGTTTGGATGATCTGTCCATTGTTGTAAGTGGGGTGTTAAAGTCCCCTACTATTATTTTATTATTATCAATGATACCTTTAAGTTTGTTATTAATTGATATATATATTTGGCTGCTTTCAAGTTGAGGGTACTAATATTTACAATTGTTAGACCTTCTTGTGGATAGACTCCTTTATTATGATATAATACTCTTTTTCATTTCTCATTATAGTCTTTGGTTTAAAATTTAGTTTGTCTGATGTAAGTATGGCTACCCCAACTCTCTTTTGATGTCTATTAGCATGATATATGGTTTTCCACCCCCTTACTTTCAAGCTGAAGGTATCTTTGGGTCTAAAATGAGCCTCTTGTAGTCTGCATATTGATGGGTCTTGAATTTTAATCCATTCTGATACCCTATCTCTTGATTGGAGCATTTAGTCCATATACATTTGGAATAAGTATTATAGGTATGAAGTTAGTACCATTGTATTACCTGTAAAATTGCTGTTCCTGTTGATCGCCTCTGTTTCTTTCTAGTCTTTGTTGCTATTAGTCTGTCCTTACCACTAAAAGGGTCCCCTTTAATAATTCTCCCAGAGATTATTTAGTGTTCATGAACTCCGTTAGTTTTTGCTTGTCTTGGAAACTCTTTATCTCTCCTATTCTGAATGACAGCCTTGCTGGATAAAGTATTCTTGGCTGCATATTTTCCCATTTAGCACATTGAATATATCATAACATTCCTTTCTGGCCTGCCAAGTTTCTGTGGACAGGTCTGCTGCTAACCTTAAATGTGTACTCTTGTAGGTTAAGAACTTTTGTCCCTAGAAGTTTTCAGAATTCTCTTTTTATCTTTGTATTTTACAATTTTCACTATGATATGCCTTGGTGTTGACGTGTTTTTGTTAATTTTGAGGGGAATTCTCTGTGCCTCTTGAACGTGAATGACTGTTCCTTCCCAAGATCAGGGAAGTTCTCTATATTTGTTTAAATAAGCTTTCTTTCCCTTTTCCCTCTCTTCTTCTGGGATTCCTATGATATGGATGTTATTGCACTTTATGGAATTGCTGATTTCTCTAAGTCTATACTTGTGATCTAATGTTTTTTTTCCCTCTCCTTTACAGCTTCATTATTTTTCCATAGTTTTACCTTCTATATCACTCTGTTTCTCTGCTTCTTCCATCCTCATTATTATTACATCCAGTTGGTTTTTCATCTCAGCTATAGTATTTTTTATTTTGGCCTGACTAGTTTTTAAGTCTTTTATCTCTGCAACAAAGCTTTCTCTAGAGTCTTCTATGCTTTTTTTCAAGCCCAGCTAGTAGGCTTATGACTGTTGTTCTAAATTCTTGTTTAGATATATTACATATATATCTTTTGAGCAAATCCCTGGCTATGGTTTCTTCTTGATCTTTCTTTGGGGAAGAGTAACACCGTGTTGTCATTTTGTGTAGGTTTCTGTCTTTTGCATGTTATAGAAGCTTATTATGTTTCCTGCTCCTGAGTGTAATGCTATATTAAGAAGGAGTCATACGTTGTCCAGGGTGTGATACTTCAGGAAGTGTTTCTGGCATATGTTTTTGTGATTTGGCTGCTCTTTCCTCCAGGTCAGTCCTCTACAGTGCTCCACCATGCTTGCAGTGGGGAGTGTTTGGATCTTGAAGTGGGTGTGCTTTTATTTGTTTGTTAAAATACGCCTGATTTTAAAAAGAAAGAAAGAAAGAAAGAAAGAAAGAAAGAAAGAAAGAAAGAAAGAAAGAAAAAAAGAAAGAAAGGAAGAAAGACCTTATCCCCCCCACAAAAAAAAAGAGAGAGAGAGAAAAGGAAAAAGAACAAAACAAACAGACAAATGAAAACTCTAAGCCTGATTCCAAAGAAAACGAAAGCAAAAAAGATGAAGGAAAGAAGCAAGCAAGCAAGCAAGCGAGAGAATCCTGATCCAGAAAATGAGAAGAGAAAATGAAAAAGCAAACAAACAAATGAACAACAACAACAACAACAAAAACTGTAAGCTTGATTTAAAAAAAGAAAGAAAGAAAGAAAGAAAGAAAGAAAGAAAGAAAGAAAGAAAGAAAGAAAGAAAGAAAGAAAGAAAGAAAGAAAGAAAGAAAGAAAGAAAGAAAGAAAGAAAGAAAGAAAGAAAGAAAGAAACCTGATCTTATTTCCACTAGAACTGAAGCTGATGCTGTGGAGCACTCTATGATCAGTAGACTTAGTGCATGTGGGAGCCTTTGGTGGTCCTCTGAGGGAGAAGCCCCCTGCACTGGCTCACAATCAGACCTGCCCTTGTAAAGATGTCCCTGCAAGGTGCAGGGGGACAGGGTTTGGTGTAAGCGTTTCCAGCCACAGCTAGGAGTGTTGTATTGTTAGCTGGAGTCCCATAGTGCTGGTGGGTGGGAAAAGATGACATCACTCTGCTCTCTCATCCCTGGGTATGGGAGCTGGCACCCATCTCTATTCAGTTAGCCCTCATAGAAAAGCAAACACTCTCCCCTCCTGTGTCCCAGGCTTTTGTCAGATCCTCGCTCTCAACTCTTCTGTGCCTGGACCATCCACACACTTGGCACCACCATTCTCCTATGTTTTATCTCTGGCATATGACAGGGATTCGAAACTTCAAATCTTAAAGGACCCAGCAAGGCACAGACCCTCCCTTCCTCCAGAGGACAGCTGTACAGAGTTGCACCTGTGCCATTTCTTTTTCCCAGAAAAGCAGTCACACAGTCGCAGAGTGTCTAGAATTTATGGTGATGCACAGAGAAAAGCTGCAAACACTTTATCTGCCCTCTGTGCGCGCCTCTCTCCCCTGCTGTTGAATGTCCACTCAAAAGCACCAACCAGGTCTTTTGTTCTTGGAGAGGCAAAATACTCTCATTTCTAAATGCACTCCAGGAAAAAGAATATTCTCTCCCAGTGGGACCCAGAGGATCCTCACATCAAGCTGCCATTTCTGTTCTGGGTCTCCCCTCCTTCTCTTCAGGAGCACTTCCACCCTTCTGGCTCTACTCCAGCAAATGGCACAGACTTCCAAAAACTCAGAATTTCAGTTCACTGTTTTCAAACACTTGAGATAGGCAGTTCCTCATGATTTCCCCATCAATTGTTTTGGGGGAGTGCTTCCCTCCCCCCCCCCAAACCCAATGCATTGCTCTCTCTCCTCCTCTCTCCTCTCTGTGAAAAGATCTCCTACCCCTTGCCGCCCCACGGCCTTTCTCTCTCCCAATTCCCCTCTCTGCCCCTCTCTTAATCCTCAGATTGATTTGATCAAATCAAATGATTTGATGTTGATCTAGCTGTGTTCCAGGGATGAGACAAGCCCAGGGTCCCCTTCCTAATCTTCCATCTTAACAACCCCTCCTAAGTAATGTGTGAAAACTTCAGTGATTTTTTTTTTTCAACGTTTATTTATTATTTATTTTTTGGGACAGAGAGAGACAGAGCATGAACGGGGGAGGGGCAGAGAGAGAGGGAGACACAGAATCGGAAACAGGCTCCAGGCTCTGAGCCATCAGCCCAGAGCCCGACGCGGGGCTCGAACTCCCGGACCGCGAGATCGTGACCTGGCTGAAGTCGGACGCTTAACCGACTGCGCCACCCAGGCGCCCCTTTTTTTTAATTTTTTTTTTTCAACGTTTATTTATTAAAAACTTCAGTGATTTTAAGATATCTTACCAATTTTTTCAGAATCTTTATTCTTACTGGAAGAATTGATCCAAATTACTCATTTCACTACTGTTGAAAGCAAAAATCCTAAATCATTTTTTGAAAGGCTGCAGCCTTCTAATCTCTTTCAGAGATTTCTGATATAATTTGAGGAATATGATCATAAAATAATATTATGTAATAAATCAAGTAGTTAGTAATAAATAGATAAGATTAAAATTGTGATTTTTTTAAGGATTACAGTCAATCAATAAATCTTTATTCATGAAAAGCCTGACTGCTGCATTTTAGGAATTGCATCTTTAGGAATATTCAAAGATAAGTAGTCCATAGTCTCTCTCTTCAAGGTATTCAGAAGTGAAAAAGCTAATATTAACTCTTTAATGTGATATAAATCATGCACAGTCCTAGGATTTAAACAGAATGGAAGGAAAATGGAAGGAAAACCTTTTGAATCTTACCTCTACCTAAAAGAACTTTGTGTTTGCATAATAGCTTTATTTCTTTTTTAAAGATCTTTTATTTTATTATCTCAACTGTAGTCTTTATTTTAAACTTCCATAGTGTTTTGTCTCCTCTAATGTAAAACAGGAGGTAACTTCCCATGAGTCATATGCAAAATAGGTATTTCAATGTCTTCAAATTATTATATGTCAATCTGCCTGAAAGTTAAGGGAATGGCAAGTACGATGATAATATTGAGGGTCTTCAGATACATTCACCTTAAGTCTCCCTGGCAATTAATTCAATCAGTTTCAATGAGGAGGAAGTGTGAAATTGGGAGGCGAATGGAGCCTATCCTGTAACATTGGAACAAATGAAATTTTTGTGACATCAAGTTCTTCAAACTAGACTTAGACCATGATACTGTATAATCATAAAGCATAGTGGACATGATTAAGTCAAGTCTATACAATTCTTGTCTTTAATTTGTATTTTACCTAAGACCTAGAAATAATTCTACTACAGGTATGCTCATTTCTGGTTCACATAGTATATATAAACTATTAACCACAATATAATGTGATGACTTAAAAATCTATGTACTTTCAAAATATTATATGGAGGTAAGGAGAAAGTTCTTTCTGGTTGGATCAGAAGGCACTTTTAAGGTTTATGAGTGCCATGCTATAAAGGCTGGATCTTTTACTGAGCAAAAGGGATCAGTTCTCTCTCCAACACTCCCTAGGAAGACACTTTGTGATCAACTATAATAAATAATTAAATACTGGAGGCAAGGGGTTTCTTAGGGATTGTTAGAATTATCTAGGAAATAGTGGGGCCAGAGAATAGGAAAGGGAAGGGATTATTAATATTTCCAACGGGAAGTGATGATATCTTTTTAAATACAGAAGCTATTATTTGCTTGTAAATAATTTCAAGCACCTAAATTAACCTGGTTGATTTCAAAGCATTCCAGAAACAACAGGGTATATTCTATCAAGCATGAGGGGAATATCACTGAATATGTAAAAACAAAAACTAAAATATTAACACCAGTTTTTGAAGTCACCAACTAAGATTAGGTAGTATATTAAAATATACTCCATAAATGTCAAGGCAGAAAACAAAATCTTAGGTATATAAATTTCTCCTGAACCACTTCTTACAATAAGGCTAGAATGTAAAGCATTTCCAGAACTGATTTCCCAGCATGCATTGAGGACTGCTTTTAACTGACTATATCAGCTTTACTTGGGGACCATTTTAAAATACTAGAGGGAGGGCGACTGGGTGGCTCAGTCGGTTGGGCGTCCGACTTCAGCTCAGGTCACGATCTCGCGGTCCGTGAGTTCGAGCCCCGCGTCAGGCTCTGGGCTGATGGCTCAGAGCCTGGAGCCTGCTTCCGATTCTGTGTCTCCCTCTCTCTCTGCCCCTCCCCCGTTCATGCTCTGTCTCTCTCTGTCTCAAAGATAAATAAAACGGTTAAAAAAATTAAAAATAAAATAAAATAAAATAAAATAGAATAAAATAAAATAAAATAAAATAAAAATACTAGAGGGCTGTTCCTTGAGCTGCTGCCACCAGTACTTTGTGCTATAATAGTGAGAAGTTAAGTTTGTTTGTTTTTAACTATAAAGGATTAATATTGAATCTCTTCCTTCTGAATAGAATTTTTAGATCCAATCTATAATTGCCTCTTCTTCAATCTATGTACACATAAACAGGAGTCACGTCTTTGTCAACCACTTCCAAAGGATTGTCAACCTGAGATATAAAATTGTTTAAGTGAAGATTGGAAATAAATATAAAACCTAATAAATCATCTATCTTGAGGAAACATCAATCACTATTTCTCTCAAACAAGTATTTTATCTCATTTTAAAGACTTTTCTGAGAGAAGGCTTAATTACATCATAAATTATAATTTTTTCACTATTTAAAGAGCCTCAAGAGAAGGTACCACTTTAAGACATTTAGGTTAATCAAGGACATATAAAACAACCAGGATATTTATTTGGTAAGTAATAGGATGTTCAAGATGGTATATAATAATCATAGACCTCTCAATCTCAGATGTCTGTAAAACTCAGAGATTGCCATAAGCTTTTTGTCTTCCTGATTTTTGTGGCCCTTGTACAGATAATAAGAGGCCATGTAATTTCACCTTATGTATTTTTTTTCTGTATTTTAGTCTCTGATTCTATACCACAATATTTTATCTTGTTTATCCAAATTAAAACAAATGCTCAAGCCTAAGGCCTTTTGCCTTATGAAAAATTATGGACTATTTTTCAGAATTGATCAAAATCTAATTTTTGTTTTGAAAAAATGTTCACATATATAGTTATTTGTATATAAATGTGATATACACATATGTGTGTGTGCATTATGGCGAACAAAGTCTATATACTTACTTTTTAAATTACTATGTACTTACTTTTCAAACATATATTTTAAAGTAAATTTAGCTTTCTTAGAAACATTCAATTCAAATAGAAATGACAAAGTTAAACAGTGTGTGTTGTGGTCAGCAGTTAGCAGTTCAAAATAGCAGGTGAAAAGGAGTGACAGATCTTCCTTAATCATGTGCTTTATTCTTTCAAAGAATCTCCCATTAGAGTATAAATCCTTCAAGACAGAAACAAAAAGCAAAACCTAAATCTTTTCTTATTTCTCATGCTTCCTATCTGAAATCCAGCTGAAATTTAAAAACATAAGAGCTTTCCAGTTGTGTAAGATAGATAACATAGATTAGATCAATAATATTAACATTTTAAACTTCTCTATTTTGGTTTTGAAAGGCATCTTTACATTTCTTGTTTAGATTGTCATTTATGATTATTAATTATTTCTATTTTTATTATTTCATGGTTAAATGTCCTTCTCAGAAACCCTGGTGTATATTTTTTCTAAGACCTACAATTACAACTCTCATCTTTTACAACTTTCTCTGCATATATCATAAGCACTTTAAGTATGATAATGTAAAACTATGATAATGACAGTATTGAAACAAAAATGGGTATGATGAGGAATCTGAGTGCAATCAGAATACCAATTATGACATACTCTCATATACACTCAATTAGATAGAGAAGGAGAATATTTTTAGACATTTCTTTCACCAAGAAGATATGACATCTAGGCAGAAGGAAAAGGACAACTTCATTTTAAGTAAGTGTTTAAATATTTCATAATGACTATAATAAGGGAATAGAGGTTACCTTGATAGAGTTTGCTGTTCTTATAACAATTCTCTATGGCTTTCTAAAAAGATAAATTCATATAATTCTGTAATGATGACCTATATTTATAAATAATTAGAATGTTTTCATTTTAACTTTAGAAAAAAGAAAACATGTTCATTTCATTTAGTAATATAACCTGTCACCTCGTTCACAAAAATAGATTTAAATAATGTTTTTTGTGCAGTAAGTTGTGCTTAACTTGAAGTCAAATTGAATTGCAGGATAGGATGTATTTTTAGATTACTTTAGAGAAATAATTGCAATATTTTAGCAATACTAACAAACATGATGGAAACAATTTGTACCCGTTCATCAAAATTTACCACAAAACTTCTTAATAATGTAATATTTCTAGCCTTAACATTGGTTGATTTTCATTATGGTACGATTTCATTAATTTCCTTTTCACTTCAATGTTCATTGGGATTCCAATTAAATACCTCCTTGGCTTTCACCTAATACTATAACCTAGGTGGTATAAACAGATGGCCCAATACACAGATCAAATCAATTTTTGACCCATATTTTCAGGACTAATAATAAAAACAGAGGAAAACTTTTCAATAGATTTTAAAAAGAATAATTTCTGTGCTACTGTTGGTGGGATTATTCCTGTGGTCTCTAATTTGCAAGTGAAGATCAAAAGCTAAAAACAAAAGGCACTATGTATCCACATTCTAAATTATCATAATATATCCAAATTATCATAGTAGTTTCCTGTAGAGTTTAATTGACATTTCCTGTCCCCTATATCAGCATTATCCAATGCAAATATAATGCAAGGGGTGCCTGGGTGGCTCAGTCAGTTAAGCATCCAACTTTGGCTCAGGTCATGATCTCATGGCTCATAGGTTCAAGTACTTCGTTGGGCTCTGCAGACAGTGTGGAGTCTGCTTGGGATTCTCTGTCTCTTCTCTCTCTCTGCCCCTCCCCCACTTGAGCTTTCTCTCTTTCTCAATAATAAAAAATATATAATGCAAGCCACATATGTAATTTAAAACTGTCCTATAGTCACATTAATAGAGGTAAAAATAAACACATGGAATTAATTTTAATATCATAGTATTTAAAATAATATATTCAAAAATTCAATATATAATATCTTGAAACATAGAAAATTTATATATATGTTTTATCCTATCTTTGAAATCTGATGTGTGTGCACACTTACAGTACATATCAATTAAACCAGTCTTGAGTACTTGAGTACTTTCAAGTACTCAATAGCCACACATAGCTAGTGGCTACCATAACAGTGTGGGATTAGGAAAGAAGGTGTCTCCTTTCAGGGGGTTAGTTTTCACAAAAAGAAGCTATTAAAGGGCTAGAGAGAGAAGCCCTAACTCATGAACACTGGGATGCCAGTGTCCTTGCCAATCTTCTCCTGGACAGATAAGAAATGAATACAGGCGTTTTGTTTCCTTATTAGTCATCTAGAGAATATCTGGGCTACATGCCAATCTCCCTCTACTACCAAAGCAGAAGAAGAAATAAATAGAGAGAGGTGGTTCAGGGGAAGATTGCCAAGCAATGAATGGGCCAGGCCACTCTCCTTTGAAATCCTGGTTCCCACAGATGCCCACAAGCCCAAATTTTTGGCCCTGGAAAACAGATCATTTTGAGATCACCAGAGTAGTTAAAGAAAGAGGCTCACATATCAGAAAAATATGTGATGATGCCAACATTTGGAAGTCAATCAGAAAATTTTTCCCAAACTTCAAGAAACTGTGGAGGCATAAAAAGCTCTTCTGAGATCCTACTGATGGAGCAGACTGAAGCCACAATCAGACATCAGCACCCTATGGACACTGGGCCAAACAAAGTGAGGCCAAAAACTTCTCCTAAGCAAGTAAAAGGAGATCTGTCTCTTCCCTCTTGCTCTTCTGCCACACACTGGGGGAGCCAGCAGGGGGAAGAAGCAGAGAGGGAGAGGTGTATGAAAACAGATCATAAACCAAACCTCACCTCTCCCTGCAAGTCACTAGAGCCAAGGCTCTGTCTTGTACTGGAAGGGTGAACAAACAGCACACCAGGATTGAGTCCTAAAATGAAATAAGACTATGTGAAAACTGAAATTACCTCATGTTTTAGGGTCACTAAAAGCAGTGACACTTCTGAAGCAAGATGGTTTGATAGAAAAAACTTGAGATCATGACTAGAGGAAAAAAATAAAGCTATAAAGTTGTTATACATGTATATCCCAGTGAGTTGTGACTTTTCAATAAACTAGCTAGACATATACCACTCAAAACAAAATTTTGTGAGTGACATGTTTAAAAAATAACATGTGTATTACTGCTGGGGTTGAGAGATGAAGCCTTGAGAGAAGTGCTGTGAGATAACCCAAGCTAGATGTGTAAAGACAGATTGTGCAGCACCCCAATACCACAAAGAAGGAGCATGTACTTTTTCTTGAAAACGAGTGGCCAAAGTTTTTGATTTGGAAAATGATGTGATTGTATCCTTTAGAAAGATTAAAATGTTGGAGTTATGGTAGACTTTACAGTAGAAAAAATATAAAAGGCAGAAAGACAAACTATCTAGCAGTTGTAACAAGAGGGAATGGGTAATTGCAAAAATAATGGAAAGGAAAAGGGAGAATCGAACAACACTTGAAAAACATTCCTGATAGACACAATGGCTAATTGATTGTTGGTAGTACTGTTATGGGAAAGAGATAAAAAGAGCTTTCTGGCTCCAGGTTGAACGTTGGGGGAAGGGAGTAATGAATGAATGTCTGAAGCAAAAGTGAAGTGTAGTGAAATGGCAAATTAGGCATGACAGCATGTAAACTTTGAGATGCTTGCTGCACATTCAAGAGCCTATGTCCATCAACTAAGCATTGGAACTAAAGATCTGAAATTCAAGAGAGATGTCAGTGATAGAGATAAAAATTCTGAAGTCAACAGAGTGTAGTGAAAGTTGAAACCATGGCAGTGGATGAGATCTCCCTGGAGGAGACCAAAAAGGGCAGTCCCAGTAGGAAACACCAGTGTCAGTGAGGCCAAAGGAGGAGGGAAGGGAAAGAAGAGGTTTTCAATAGCCTCCCAGGGGACAAAGGCACAAGAGGGTAAGAATCAGGAAGAAGTCATTAGTCTCCGCATATAGGAAGTTATTTGTGGCCTTAGTGAAACAATTTCATCAATACTACCACAATCAAAAAACAAAAAACAGATCAGAAAGAGATTGGAACTTGAAATGGAGGCAGTGGTTGTAGAATAACTCAGAGCTGTAACAGTTCTGAACTGTATTCAAGGGAGTACTTGTGAAGTTTCGTAGGAAATTGATCAGGACACTAATAGAGGCTATGAATTCTAGAATAAATGTTGTCTGCAGTCCAGGCTAGCCAGATATAATCTTGTCCATAAACTGGACTGCACAACCTTTGTTACCCTTTCTAAATGAATGATCATTCATCAAATAGTTATGCAGGCTTTATCATTACAAACATACTACATTAAAAAAAAAGTCAGATTGTATTGTAAACTGCACCTATCAGAAATCCTGAGGACAGTTTAAATATGTTTGGAATCAGTAAGTAGATAGAAAAAACTGCTTTACTTCAAGTACATTTCAATAAATTAAATAATTTCCCTTTTACTCTCTCCAGATAATTATTACTTACTACATGTCAGTCTCTATAAGCAAAGTACAAAAATTGATGCCAAATTTTAAACAAAATCATGTTTTTCTTTGTGTGACAAGAAGTTGAGAGAAAGAGGTTAATTATAAACTATTTAGCCCCTTGTATTTTATTTCATTTAAAATACGCCAGCTTGAATATTCACCTCAAAGATCACAGATTTTATTTCTAATAGGTATTATTTTCATTCATATTTAAATTTTAAAATAATATTATTAGAGTTTAATATTCTTATATTCCTTATAACTCCTGTATAAAAGCACACTTTTCAGAAGAGTGCCATGAATATAAGTAAAATCCTAAGTTATATTTTTTAATTTTTTTTTTTACTTCTGAAAAGCTAAAAGAATAACATAGAGGATTTATTCTATTTAGGATATACCTGCATTTTTGATACCCATGAGCATCCTTTTAAAATAATCCCAAGGCAGAAGAGAAATGGAAACAAAGAAAGCAACTCCATTAAAATTTTGAATCCATTTTTAAAAAGTCTTTTACCCCTTATACCATTTAATGTTATAATTTCATAGGCACCCACCTCTATGTTTCTTTGTAAAGAGGTGTTACAGGGTAGGACTGTTTAAAATGAAAAAAAAAAATTAGAGTAAAGTCCAGTTCACCAATAAATGTGATACTTAAAGCTAAAAGATAACAGTGCACAAAAATGGGTAATTGCCATCTGTCTCATAAAAACACAGAAGCCTACGCAAAGCCAACCAATATGTTCTGTCAAAGAAGTGACTTAAAATATGTTCTGCTAACACTAAAATGGCAATAAGCAATTTGAAGGAAAACGTATACTTGACCAAATTGTCCCCTACAGCTCATAAACACCTCTGCTTGTGCCCTTGGAGTTTATCAGGGCTATGGGAGACATTTATTGACTTTTACTTGATCTCCTATTGCCAAAACACACCAAGGTTAACACAGTTACTCAACACCTTTGATGCAGCCAGGAAAATGTTTGACTGAAAAATGTGTGCAATTTAACAAAGTAAGCAGCAACTGCCTGCAGGAAGTTCTACAACCACAATCATTTCAAAATGTCACAGTTAACCCAGTGCCATGACAGCTCCACTCTGTGAGCACCCCTCAAGACTGTCTGTTAAGAAGAGAGAGGTCAGCTTTTAAGTGGAGATTTATTTTTACTCCTGAGTTATCCGTTGAACTTGGATCAAATATTGTGTACAGAAAGTCTTGAAATGAAACATACTTCTAATTCTTTGTATTGGTTATATAAATAATTTAAAAATTTTTGAATGCTCTAGAATAATTCGTGTTCACTGTTCTCTATTTGACCTGAAAGTAATATATATGAACCCAGTTCAAAACATGAATCAGAATACACACTCGAAGGCTAGCTAATATGAAGAATATGCTTATAATATTTGTTCTCTATCAATCCTGGCAAGCAACTCAGTGATTATAACAAATGTACCACCTTCCCCATTGCTAATTAAGAAATCACAAAAATGTTTGGTAAATTAATGTTTTCTTGAAACTTAAAAGTAAAAAAACCAAAACAACAACAAAAAAACAAAAAACAAAACAACAACAAAAAACAACAACCTTATTTTACCAACTAAATGGGTTTACTTGGAAATAACAGAGGAATTGCAATTCAGGACATACAAGCCATGCCAAACCATAGGCATATCCAGGGATTGAAGCAGAGGAAAGTTACTTTATAGAGAAAAGGAGGAAGTTGAGAGAGGCTGCTTTGAATTAAAATCCATTGCAGGCCAGTAAGAGTTCAGGGCTCATTGGCTGAGTTGTGGTATTTTCTTATTGGCTGATCTTGTTGCTGGGCAAGGAGAAATTCTTCCTCCCTTCGGTTAGAATAGTAAAGTACGCTTCTTCCCATTAGGGATGTAAGGTAACTCTCTTCCCATTTGTGTCTATGGTTGATGACTAGTAGAGTAGGAGAGATCCCCCCTTCTGGCCTCCCAACTCCATTGTGAATTTAGTTTCCTTTATTTGGTTTCACACTTTAAGGAGAGCAGAGTTCAGAAAGCAGAAGCAACAAAAAGAAACTCGGAAGCTAAGAATTTAAAACATTTGTTGCCATTGACTTAATAAATGATCTTGGGTAAATCAAATTAAATTGCACTTGTAGGAAATATCCCTGACTGAAGATGATATTGTGCTACAGTATTTTCACAACACTGTTAAATGTGCTATTTGTGTTGCTACAGGCAAATCATTAATGAACAATTCAGCTTGCCAGTAATTAAACTTGATTTAAATACTAAATGACCCTACTATGCCAGCCAACAAGAAGAGGTGGTTTTCCTCTATTCAGGCTTATTTGCTTCCATTACACATTGTAAGCAAGATAACTTGCTACTCGGATCACTTTCATTTGGTTTGATTGCCTACATTCTGCTGAATAAATTTTAAGTTTTTTTTTTTAAAGGTATAAATGCTGTGGGATAATACAAGAGGACTGATAACATTGATATGAATTATAATCACTCTTTCCTCCCTTACTCCCCATTAAAGCTCTCCTTTGCAAAGAAGACCAATTTCTAAAATAAATATTATCATTGCATAATGTATAACCTAATCCACTATACTCTAATTCCTGCAAATATTGATACAGATCCCTTTACCAGTTTTAGATGAAAGGTGTTTCTGCTAAGCCATTTTCTCTATTTGCTGATGCACTAAATATAAAAAATAAGTTTATTCCTAATGGAGTATTTGAAAACTCCTAGGTCATGAACTAGCCTGCTTTATTAATAAATTGGGTCAGGTTTAAATCAAACAAAAATAACATATTCTGTTATAACATCAAAAGTCAGCTAGGATAAGGAAGTATTCATTAGTGGACTCCTATAAAGTGGCATGAGAAAATTTAAACATAATTTTGAGGTCTAGTATAATACGCTGATGACAAATATTAAAGACAGACCTCATTTTATTGACTTCTAACTGACTTCCCATTAGTCAGTATATAAAATATACAGTATGACATTAAAAACACCAAAACTAGGGCGACTGGGTGACTCCATCAGGTAAATGTCTGACTCTTGATTTGGGCATGATTTGTGAGATCAAGCCTCGTATTGGGCTCTGCACTGACAGCACAAAGCCTACCTGGGATTCCCTCTCTCTCTCTCTCTCTCTCTTCCCCCTCAACCCTCCCCCACTTATTTTCTCTCTCAAAATAAATATCTTTAAAATAAATATTATCTCAAAAATATATATTTTTAAAAACCCACCAAAACCATGGCATTTTTTTTCAAGTCTTAATCTGCCAATCTAAGTGCTAATATTTAATCTTTTTACATGTATATAGACCTGAGTTTCTCTAGATGTTTTTTATAGTACTTAAAGCAATATTATCTCAAGTTGACCCCAAATATTATGATCTATACTATAGTAGAGCATATTTTTAGAAAAAAAATTCTACTCGGCCAGATTTTTGTTAAATAGGCAATGTACTTCCTACACAAAAATACAATCTATGTCTTCCATGTGACATATCCATGTGACATTTCTAATATACAAATGAATTCCAGGTTAGGATTATAGAATAAAGCAGAATCAAGAAGTTCCCAACCCCATTGCTTAAAATGAGGAACATATATTAAATAAACAAATGAGTAAACAATAAAAATAAACTGACAAAAATTCTTCTGTAGCAACCAAGCAGGCTTATTTCAGAAGCACAAGGAGAAACATGCCAAAACCAAGCAGGCAAACATATCTAGAAGCAGGTGACATGGTATGGCTTTTAACTCTCTTTCCACAGAGCTAGTGACAGGGAAAGAGGGTGTGTCTCAATAATAGTCTAAGGATTTAGACTGATATCTTCTAATTTGAGAGCAAGAAGATTAAGCCAATGATTGAACAGGACTGGGAAAGGTCAGAGGCCCTAAATACCAAAGGAAGACCACCTCAATGTCATAGGTCAGTAGGAAGGACCACCAAGAATTACCATCTTCCATGGTCCTCTACTACAATGGGGAAGTTGCCCAAGCCATAGAAGTGGAATATTTCCTGGGTACAGGGCGTTTAATGGGACCTCGGAAAAGAGCAGAATATAAGTCTTTTACCTAGCTCTGTCTCAGCCTCAACTAAACTATCCCCTTCCCTACTTACATAGTCTGAGACCTTAGAAAAATACCTTGAAAACAATCAATTTGAGAGGGAAAAGCAAAATATTTCCAAATAAAGTGGGCAGATGTATTAATCAAATTTTGTAGCAGTAATGCTGAATAACAACCTCATAACCTCAAGAAATAATACAATCTGGACTTGTACAAAAAAACCCAAAACATGTATTTTTCTTACAAGTCTGAGAAATATCTGTGATACTCCTGGGCTTAGCTGTGAGAGTCTTGGATTGGCTCAAGAGTGGGGACTGAATTTAATTCTGCTTTACATACCTCTTCATTCTCAGACTAGCAACTGCTCAGAGTATGTTCCTTTCATGGCAGAAGGCAGAAGCCCAAGCATACAAGTCATCATGCAAGCATTGGCCATGGAAGGTAAGGTACAGAATCAATGTGACATAGTGAAGTTCAAAATCAACAAGGCAGGAAATTATTCTCCTCTCATGGAGCCAGGGAGAGAGTGAACACTTGCAGAAAGACAAAGTTATTTATGTTGAGAAAATACCAAATATCAAAGAGAATTAGCTTGTACTACATCAGAACAACAGGATCTGGATGGAACACTTAAATTTATCATTAGCAAGATGAAAAGAAGTGGTGTGAAAACTATACAAATATACCACAGAAACAAATAATTTTAGAACACATAATACAGGGAGCACTGACTGATTTCTTACCAATGTTTTATGCTATAAAAGACCTTAGTAAAGCAATTCATTTATGTTTTGAAAGGTAAGAGGAAATATGATAGTTCAAAGTTGAGATGTTATAACAAAAAAGTACACAGCAAAAGAGTATTGCAAAGCTAAGAACATAAATGGAGAACTAAAGGACACAATTTCTAATATAATAAGCAAACTCTAAATAGCAGGAATCAGAACAGACATGGCTAAAATCAAATACAATTAATGTTGAATAAAGGGCTGGAGGTAATCAAATGAACACAGAGATAGAGGCAATGAGATTAAAACAAGCAGAGCTATGATGATGGATAAGAAGGATGAGTGAGGGAGAAACAGCATAAAGGTAGTGTGTGTTGCTTTAGGAGAGATTCCAGACAAACACACAAAGGAATAGAAAAACATTTGTAGGTATAATATAGGAAAGTTATAATAACATGTAGAAAGACTTAAATATGCAAACTGAAAGAAATAGAGTTTTTTTTGGAAATTTTGACTTAGAGTGACTGAATAGAAATGATTTCATAATTAATTTACAGAGATTCAAAAATAAATAAAAAAGTCCTTCTCCACCCAGCTAACAAGAGTTCACTTCTAAGGGTGGGGGGCAGATACTGAGGTCAACCTTAGAATTCCTCAGAAATATTCCATGCCAGTAAAAATTGAAGATGTGTTTATGAAGTTCCAAGGGAAAGAAATGGTTATCAAAGGAAAGTATATCTAGTTAAAAATAGTACTCAGCAATGACATGACTCCGACCACAAGATGACTCAACAAGGTCTGGGATGCAGAAGCCATGGGAAAAAAGAATGGTGGCAGTAAATCCATTTACATGTAGAACTTAGATGAAAAAAATAGGAATTATGGTGTAGAAAAGAACATAAGTATTATGTGCCTTTTCAAAAATAATGAGTGAAAAAGAAAGTAAATAATGCTAATTGTCTCCTGCTTCAAGTATTACTCTCTAAAATCAGATCATTTAACTAGAAGAAAACATGCTGACCCTAAACTCTCAGTTATTTTCATAATTTTTCTGTTTAAGGGCATTTTTTAATAACTAAAAGTTCTCATGGTAAAAATTTTGCCTGAAATTTAGCTTCCTTTCGAGTTCTTCAATTTATCTTTTCTTTGGATAAGTTGAAAGAAGTAAGATAATGCATATCAGCTTTGATAGCATAAATATCATGGTGCCATTATTACAAAAGTATTTGTCTACACACACAACTCCCTGGTTGTATAATTCTCTAAGCTCTACTGTCTTGTCAGCTTTGTCCTCAGACTGGCTTTCACTCACTGTCATAAGATTGCCACCAGCAGCAGCCAGGGTTTAATCAGAATTTCCAGGTACGATTATGCTCATTGTATACTGCATATTTGTAGGGTGTGCCATTCAAACTGTAGCTTGTTTACACAGGTCCCATGATGGTGGTCCTAGGTGGGGAACATACATTTGCTTCCCATATGTAAAGAACACAGTCCTGAGGCCGATGCTAAAAGGGTCATCCTTGAATGAAGCCCTCTAGCCAGTAGAATACCTTGCACTCTTTGGCTTAAAACTGGGTCACACACACACACACACACACACACACACACACACACATCACTAAACTAATCGCTGTGTCTAGAGACATGGATTACCAATCAAGATTGAATTAATTTCACTCAAATCACATAATGCTACACACTGGGGCTAGACAGTGGCCTTCACACTGGTCCAGGGATAAAATAGATGTTTGCAAGACAATCACATTGTCTACTACAGACAAGTTTCCAGTCAGGCTTAATGTCTAGGAAGTGAGATGTGTGCAGAAAATAAATTACTCTACTGATCGTTTTTTTTTTCTAAATTGAAGTTATACTTTGTAACCCAAATATCTGCAAATCAAATGTACTAGCTACCCAACTGAATGTATCTTCTAAGATTTATAGGTGCCTATTAGAAACAAATAAATGTTCAAAAACAATCTAACAATCAACGAACACAGTAATTTATTGCTAAAGGCATCCTGAACACAAGAGCTCTAAAAGTATTGATTCATTGTAAATAATGCCCCAAGAGGCTGTTTTTAAAGCTGAATTTTAAAGTATAGTTCACAGATATAGTCTTACCTACACTGCAAGTATTTTTATGCGCAGGAGGTATTTTTCTAGCATTAACATAAATACAGAAATGGCAAACTCTATGCATAAAGTGTGGCTGAAAAACTATAGCCAGTCTATATGCAGGCGGGCTGCGAAACAAATAGAATCAAGCACACTTTAGATCTAAAAATAAGAGTAATCAGCCTGACAGCTTTTCAAGAAGCAGCACACACACCCTCACGGGATGACGGCGAGGCTTCTAAAGGACAGTGATAAATGTTGGAAATGTGGCAGAGCAAATGGCCAAGTGCACCATTTCCGTTCAGAATATGAAGTTTTCAGAGTCAGGAAAAGATCGGTTAGGTCACTTTATCATTCTTCCACTAGAAACAAAGTATCAAAACTACACTGTGTGTCTTCTAATGTCTTTGAAAAGGAGAGTGGATAGACTAGATGCAAAAATCTCAAATTATCACAGGACCCAAATCTAATTTAAAATAGAATGGTAAAGGTGAAGAAAGCATTGAACAATTAAAAGAATTAAATTAAAAGAAGCATTATCATACATTAAGAATTACATTTAAAATTTTCTGACAAAAGCTGTACTAGGATTTGATAAATGACTCATCTTACAAGAACAGAAACCCTTTACCAAGCTAAACTTAAAAATGGATACAGCCGCCAAATTAAGGAGCCTGGAAAGAAGATTTTGTATTATGAGTGATGTGCTGAACATATTTCAAGACAGATGGTCAGCATTTCTGGGAACTGATGATCTCCTGACATAATAATGTGTGACATCATCACTTATGGCACGGCTACTATCACCTGCTGAGGCCCCTCCACTCCCATAAAAGACAAGTCACTAAGTACCCATCCCCTTGCTGTTTTGCTTCAGTCCCAGATAAGTGCCATTAATGTAATTATTTATTTCTGATTTGAGGTTTAGGGCAATGGCTAAATTTTGTTTGTTATAATGGTCTATATTTAATTAATTTCTAAGACTTCATTTGTTTTTCCTTATCATTTGCAAGGAAAGAGAAGTGCCAAAAATGATTTAAAGCGAGGATGAAATTACCTCTTTTATAGTTCTGATTGTTAACCTAGATTTATATGCCTTCGGAGCATCTTCTTCTAAATGTTAAAAGGGGTCATATAGAAACAGTTTTCAATTTAAACAGATTGAAAGCCAAGCATCCACTTAAAAGTTGGTTAATACTTAGAATGCATTTTTCCATAGAAACAGTATAATAAAACTGTGCTTTGCTATGCATTAAAAGCCAATGAATAGCAACTTTGAAAAAAAAAGACATGTTTTGCATTTGTGTTTTTGATTTTTGCTATAAAAACTACTTTGGCTGTCATGCACCATGAATTTTTGCTACATGAAAACCCTCATCCTAAAACATGTCTGGCACATAATAAAAGCTCAGTAAATATTGGCTAAATAAAGGTACACTACCAAAAAATTTAGAAATTACTTACACTGAACCACAGCTTCAATTACCTTATATACGACTTTGCCTTTTAATCAAATTATTCAACTGTAAATTGAAAAATACAATAGACAAAGTGGTTTACATACCCCAAAAGAAATCGTGATCTAATGAAAGAAGACACAAAATAATGCGGCCTAACACTCAGCAGGAAATAAAATAATTTAAAGAATGAAAGAGGGAAAGAAAGACGAAAGAAAGAAAGAAAGAAAGAAAGAAAGAAAGAAAGAAAAAGAAAGAAAAAGAAAATATGCTGAATAGATTAAGAATGAACTTAAGAGTTTTCTAAATTCACAATTTTTAACACTGGTTTACAGATATAAGTAATTAGATTTAAAACCTACTTTATCAGCATGGATATTAATGCTAAAATACCATATTTTCTTTAACCAGGGGCTAAAGAAACATCAGGTGTCTTTAGTACGTCTACACTTGAGGTGATTGGACAAGAACTGTTTCATTGTTTACTTTATGAATATGTTTTGTCTTTAACAGGAAAGAGATTTTAAAAATCAAAGTCAAAGGACTGTGGTCCTGCTACTTTGAGTACCATAACTGGAAAGCTCTTAGGCTTGAGTATTACCAGTTGCATTAATATGGCTTATATCAGAACCCTGAGAGGACACAGGCAGCACAGTCAAAACAGTGGCTGAAGAAGCTTTTAGTAAGGAATCTATTAATAAAGGCATGGGCAACATTAAAGAAAACTTACAGGAATAGTTAAAAATCCTGTGCAAGCAATAGTTACTATTTAAGGGATAAAGGGAGGGAGCAGTTGCCAGAAGCCTGTGAGTCTTGTAGCTGTAGGAGAGAACCTTTTGAAAGGAATGCTGGCTTTGTGGGGAGAAACCAGAAGGGAATAAATACCCTGATCTTTCTTTCCTCCAGCCCTCTGATCATCTCAGTGGTGAGACAGTCTATAGAGGTCAGCTTCTCAGGACACAGAGCAAAAAGGGAAGTGGATGAAGAGAAAATTGAGGGGCAAATGAAAAATAGCCAGGATTTGACCGGTAGAGAAGAGGAAGAAGCCTGGGACTACACAGAAGCAGGGCAAAAGAAACAACCTAGGCTTTAAGTTTGGCAGCTAACCCAAGAGCCAGGCAGTGCATGTGATGCACCTTGTCCAAAAGGTTCTAGCTACTGTGAGTTTCCTTTGGGTGGCTCAGAGATTTCATCAAACAAATGCAGCAAAGCAGAGTGAGTTCCTGTAACAGATGTGACCTGAGATTGGTATCTAATTCACCCACAGTGATAAAAGCAAGTGGGAATAAAGCAAATCTCACCTTTGTCCCACTCTGAGGGCAAAATGATGTGTGAGCACACTAGCCTTAAGGGTAGGGGTCCATACTCATAGGAAACTGAACCACTAAGGAGAGAAGCTGCCATCGTAAGAGGTGCTAGAAAAATTATATGAAAAGGGGATTACCAGAGAGTAGGAATTCAACAAGCACAAGGACTCCCAGGGCTCATCCAAGGCAAGTGGATATTGGATGTGCCACAGGTGAAACAATCTGCTTTAACCAACATAATTCCAGATGCTGTATCATCGTCTTAGTTGATAGGGGTTGGAAGAATGAAAGGCTGGAAGTGAAGTAATCCTGAGAGTAATGATTTTATCCTGTGAGATTTTAAACTTTTTTTCATTTCTAAAGTAACGCGTGAATCTTTCTTCTAATAGTCAAAGAATAGAGAACCATGTACAGAAAAAGTGAAAGCCCCCTTTAGCACTGCTTCTAACAGATATGTGTGTTCATATATATAACCATTTTGTAGTTTAGTATATTTTATATCCATATAAAATATATCATTTTTAGGTAGTCAACACTCTCCCTATGTTATTTTAACAAATGTTTTTCTCTCTTTTTAACTTTATTTATTTATTATGGGGGGAGGGCAGAGAGAGAGAGAGAGAGAGAGAGAGAGAGAGAGAGAGGGAGACAGAGAATCGCAAGCAGTCTCTGAACTGTCAGTGCACAGAGCCCAACGTGGGGCTTGAACCCATAAACCATGAGATCATGACCTGAACTGAAATCAGGAGTCAGACACTTAACCAACTGAGCCACCCAGGTGCCCTACAAATGCTTTTTCCATTTGACAAATAACATATTGGAAAACTTTTAATTGTAATAAAAAAAATCCTCTGTCTGGAATATATATAACAAGTGGTAATTCTTCCAGAAACATTTGCCTTTTATATTTTGACATTGTTTATTTAGAGAAATTTAAAAATTTTATATAGAAAAGTTTTTTCAGTATTTTCCTCGATAGTTAATTAGAAAGTTCTTCCTCTCCGCAAGTTTGAAAAAATATTATGTCTCTCTCTATATATATATATATATTTTTTACTTTTAAAATTTTTATACAAATAACTATCTAACCTGCATAGAAACTTTTTAATGTTTGATACAACTTATATCTAGTGCATTTTGCAACAGCGTTCTTTCTAAATTGCCATAATTAATAATAATTAAAACCCACATAGGCATGGATCTGCTTCTCAAGTCATTCTGCTTCAGTTGTCAATTTGGATCTTCTTGGGTCAGTATTACTATCATTTATTTACTGTGTCTTAATAGCCTATTTTTGCACTATATCCGGTGTTAGCATCAGAATTATGCGACTCTCATAAACGAATTGAGAAAATTTCCATACATCTCTGTGTTCCAAAGCAGTTTCAAAAATATGGAAATTATCTGTCCTTTGAATCTAATGTGTAGGACAATGTTGATAGAACATTGTGAAAATTTATGGAACAAATTTCCCATTAGTATTCTTTTCAAAATCTTTTTGGCTAAAATTTTCTTCTGAAGGAATTATAAAATAAAGTTCCAGAAAAGGTTCTGTTGAGGTTTTTAAGAGACTATCCCCTGAATGAGAACCTTAACTTGGGAGAAATTGACTTAAAAGAAAAACTGGTCTTGGGTGCCTGGGTGGCTCAGCTGCTTGAGTGTCAGACTCCAGCTCAGGTCATGATCTCACTATTTGTGAGTTTAAGCCCACATTGGGCTCACTGCTGTCAGCCTGTCAGTGCAGAGCCCACTTTGGATCCTCTGTTCCCTTCACTCTGCCCCTCCCCTGCTTGCACGCTCTCAAAAATAATAAATAAATATTTTTAAAAATTTGGTCTTCACATCCAATAAGTTAGTAATCTCTCCTCAAGTCAGAACTTCACTTTGACAAAGAGCATTGAATATCTTCTCATTAATTCAGGCCTTTTTTATGCCCTTCAGTAGGTTTGATTCTTTTTTTTTAATTGTTATTTATTTTTGGGAGAGAAGTGGGGGAGAGGGGCAGAATAAGAGGGAGACAGAGGATCTGAAGCAGGCTCTGCGATGACAGCAGAGAGCCCCATTTGGGGCTTGAAGTCACAAACTGTGAGATCCTGACCTAAGTGGAACTTGGATGCTTAAGCAACTGAGCCACCCAGGTGCCCCTCAATAGGTTTTATTCTTATAGGTTTTTTGCACTTCTTGTTAAGTTTATTTCTCAAGTCTTTACATTTTTTTTTGTTGCTCTTCTAGATGCAGTATTTTTTTTCTTTTTATATTTCTTGGTTAGGTAATTCCATTAAACAGAAAAGCTATGGATTATTTAAAGTTCATCTTTAGTCTTACCACCTTTCTTTTATTAGGTCGAATATACTTTAGTTGATTGTGTTGGATATTACTTTTCCTTAGGTAGTCATATCAGTCATAAACGTGTCTTATTTTCATTATTTTTAAATCTTATTATTGTTTATTTTCTAAGCATTGGATTGGCTCTTTAGAGCACTGCTGAGGAGAAGCAGTGGTTTTGAATGTTGTTGTCGGCTTTAATGAGTATGTTTCTAATATTTCATTATTAGGCAAGATGTTTGCAATGGATAATTGCGTATATACTTTATCATTAGGTTATGAAGTTTTTTTCTATCCTTAAATTGCCAAGAGGTAGTTCTGTTCTTAGGTTTTGCTTATTTATTTTAATAAGAACATAGTATTTAAAATATATAAATGGTTTTGTATATTTGAAAAAGTCTCAGAATCCTTCCCTGTTAAGCTTTTAATTTAGTAATGAATTACATTAACAATTTTTCTAACCTTTCATTATACATACAATACTGGGTTAAATGCTACTAAATGATAATGATTTTCTAATTAAAATTTTCATTGAGCATATTGTATATTTACATGTAGTTTAAGAAATAACAGAGATCTTGGGAAGATGGCGGCGTAGGAGGACACTGGGCTCACCGCGTGTCCTGCTGATCACTTAGATTCCACCCACACCTGCCTAAATAACCCAGAAAACCACCAGAAGACTAGCAGAATGGAGTCTCCGGAGCCAAGCGCAGACGAGAGGCCCACGGAAGAGGGTAGGAAGGGCGGCGAGGCGGTGTGCGCTGCACGGACTGGCGGGAGTGAGCCAGGGCGGAGGGGCGGCCTGCTGGCCAAGCAGAACCTCGAGTCTGAGTTGCAAAACTGGAGGGGCCTGACGGAGTGTGTTCCGACAGCAGGCAGGACTTGACATCTGGAAGGTCATAAGCTAACAGCTCTGCTCAGAGAACAGGAGGGCTGGAGGACAACGGGAGGGAGAGTTGCTGAGCCCCAGACGACAGAGCTCAGCTTGGCGGGAACAAAGGCGCTCACCAGTGCCATCTCCCTCACCCATCCCCCAGCCAAAATCCCAAAGGGAACCAGTTCCTGCCAGGGAACTTGCTTGAACCACGCAAACACCCAACACTGGGCTTCTGCAGATCCATCCATCCGGCGGGTCTGACTCCCTCCCGGTGCCGCGGGGCCCCTCCTGAAGGGGGTCTCTGAAGGAAAAGCGAGCTGAGCCTGCTCCTCCTGCCCCTGTGCACCTTGCCAATCCACCCCAGCTAGTACACCAGATCCCTAGCACCACAAGCCTGGCAGTGTGCAAGTAGCCCAGACAGGCCATGTCACCCCACAGTGAATCCCACCCCTAGGAGAGGGGAAGAGAAGGCACACACCAGTCTGACTGTGGCCCTAGGGGTGGGCTGGGGGCAGACATCAGGTCTGACTGCAGCCCTGCCCACCAACACAAGATATTCAAGACAGCACAGGGGAAGTGCCCCACAGTCCCGCACCACTCCAGAGACTATCCAAAATGACCAAACGGAAGAATTCCCTTCAAAAGAATCCCCAGGAAATAACAACAGCTAATGAACTGATCAAAAAGGATTTAAACAATATAACAGAGAGTGAATTCAGAATAATAGTCATAAAATTAATCGCTGGGCTTGAAAACAGTATAAAGGACACCAGAGAATCTCTTCTACAGAGATCAAGGGACTAAGGAACAGCCAGGTGGAGCTAAAAAATGCTATCAACGAGTTGCAAAATAAAATGGAGACAACCACGGCTCGGATGGAAGAGGCAGAGGAGAGAATGGGTGAACTAGAAGATAAAATTATGGAAAAAGAAGAAGCTGAGAAAAAGAGAGATAAAAAAACCCAGGAGTATGAGGGGAAAATTAGAGAACTAAGTGATGAACTAAAGAGAAATAATATACGCATAATTGGTATTCCAGAGGAGAAAGAGAGAGGGAAAGGTGCTGAAGGTGTACTTGAAGAAATCATAGCTGAGAACTTCCCAGATCTGGGGAAGGAAAAAGGCATTGAAATCCAAGAGGCACAGAGAACTCCCTTCGGACAGAACTTGAATCGATCTTCTGCACGACATATCATAGTGAAACTGGCAAAATACAGGGATAAAGAGAAAATTCTGAAAGCTGCTAGAGATAAACGTGCTCTAACATATAAAGGGAGACCTACAAGACTCATGACCGATCTCTCTACTGAAACTTGGCAGGCCAGACAGGAATGGCAGGAGATCTTCAATGTGATAAACAGGAAAAATATGCAGCCTAGAATCCTTTATCCAGCAAGTCTGTCATTTAGAATAGAAGGAGAGAGGGGCACCTGCGTGGCACAGTCGGTTAGGCGTCCAACTTCAGCCAGGTCACGATCTCGCGGTCCGTGAGTTTGAGCCCCGCATCAGGCTCTGGGCTGATGGCTCGGAGCCTGGAGCCTGTTTCCGATTCTGTGTCTCCCTCTCTCTCTGCCCCTCCCCCATTCATGCTCTGTCTCTCTCTGTCCCAAAAATAAATAAAAAACGTTGAAAAAAAAAAAAGAAAAAAAGAAGAAGGAGAGATAAAGGTCTTCCCAAACAAACAAAAAATGAAGGAATTCATCCCCACTAAACCAGCCCTACAAGAGATCCTAAGAGGATCCGGTGAGACAAAGTACCAGAGACATCACTACAAGCATGAAACCTATGGACATCACAATGACTCTAAACCCATATCTTTCTATAATAACACTGAATGTAAATGGATTAAATGCGCCAACCAAAAGACATAGGGTATCAGAATGGATAAAAAAAACAAGACCCATCTATTTGCTGCCTACAAGAGACTCATTTTAGACCTGAGGACACCTTCAGATTGAGAGTGAGGGGATGGAGAACTATTTATCACGCCACTGGAAGTCAAAAGAAAGCTGGAGTAGCAGTACTTATATCAGTCAAACTAGACTTTAAATTAAAGGCTGTAACAAGAGATGAAGAAGGGCATTATATAATAGTTACAGGGTCTATCCATCAGGAAGAGCTAACAATTATAAATGTCTATGTGCCGAATACAGGAGCCCCCAAATATATAAAACAATTACTCACAAACCTTATTGATAAGAATGTGGTAATTGCAGGGGACTTTAACACTCCACTTACAGAAATGGATAGATCATCTAGACACATGGTCAATAAAGAAACAAGGGCCCTGAATGATATATTGGATCAGATGGACTTCACAGATATATTGAGAACTCTGCATCCCAAAGCAACAGAATATACTTTCTTCTCGAGTGCACATGGAACATTCTCCAAGATAGATCACATACCGGGTCACAAAACAGCACTTCATAAGTATACAGAATTGAAATCATACCATGCATACTTTCAGACCACAATGCTATGAAGCTTGAAATCAACCACAGGAAGAAGTCTGGAAAACCTCCAAAAGCATGGAGGTTAAAGAACACCCTACTAATGAATGAATGGGTCAACCAGGCAATTAGAGAAGAAATTAAAAAATATATGGAAACAAATGAAAATGAAAATACAACAGTCCAAACGCTTTGGGATGCAGCAAAGGCAGTCCTGAGAGGAAAACACATTGCAATCCAGGCCTATCTCAAGAAACAAGAAAAATCCCAAATACAAAATCTAACAGCACACCTAAAGAAATAAGCAGAACAGCAAAGACAGCCTAAATCCAGCATAAGAAGAGAAATAATAAAGATCAGAGCAGAAATAAACAAGATAGAATCTAAAAAAAACTGTAGAGAAGATCAACGAAACCAAGAGTTGGTTTTTTGAAAAAATAAACAAAATTGATAGACCTCGAGCCAGGCTACTCAAAAAGAAAAGGGAGATGACCCAAATAGATAAAATCATGAATGAAAATGGAATTATTACAACCAACCCCTCAGAGATACAAGCAATTATCAGGGAATACTATGAAAAATTATATGCCAACAAATTGGACAACCTGGAAGAAATGGACAAATTCCTAAACACCCACACGCTTCCAAAACTTAATCAGGAGGAAATAGAAAGCTTGAACAGACCCATAACCAGCAAAGAAATTGAATCAGTCATCAAAAATCTCCCAAGAAATAAGAGTCCAGGACCAGATGGCTTCCCAGGGGAGTTCTACCAGACGTTTAAAGCAGAAATAATACCTATCCTTCTCAAGCTATTCCAAAAAATAGAAAGGGAAGGAAAACATCCAGACTCATTCTATGAAGCCAGTATTACTTTGATTCCTAAACCAGACAGAGACCCAGTAAAAAAAGAGAACTACAGGCCAATATCCCTGATGAATATGGATGCAAAAATTCTCAATAAGATACTAGCAAATCGAATTCAACAGCATATAAAAAGAATTATTCACCATGATCAAGTGGGATTCATTCCTGGGATGCAGGTCTGGTTCAACATTCGCAAATGAATCAATGTGATACATCACATTAATAAAAGAAAAGATAAGAACCATATGATCCTGTCAATCCATGCAGAAAAGACCTTTGACAAAATCCAGCACCCTTTCTTAATAAAAACCCTTGAGAAAGTCAGGATAGAAGGAACATACTTACACATCATATAAGCCATTTATGAAAAGCCCACAGCTAACATCATCCTCAATGGGGAAAAACTGAGAGCTTTTTCCCTGAAATTAGGAACACGACAGGGATGTCCACTCTCACCGCTGTTGTTTAACATAGTGTTGGAAGTGCTAGCATCAGCAATCAGACAACAAAAGGAAATCAAAGGCATCAAAATTGGCAAAGATGAAGTCAAACTTTCGCTTTTTGCAGATGACATAATATTATACATGGAAAATCTGATAGACTCTACCAAAAGTCTGCTAGAACTGATACATGAATTTAGCAAAGTTGCAGGATAAAAAATCAATGTACAGAAATCAGTTGCATTCTTATACACTAATAATGAAGCAACAGAAAGACAAATAAAGAAACTGATCCCATTCACAATTGCACCAAGAGGCATAAAATACGTAGGAATAAATCTAACCAAAGATGTAAAAGATCTGTATGCTGAGAACTATAAAAAGCTTATGAAGGAAATTGAAGAAGATATAAAGAAATGGAAAAACATTCTGTGCTCATGGATTGGAAGAATAAATATTGTCAAAATGTCAATACTACCCAAAGCTATCTACACATTCAATGCAATCCCCATCAAAATTGCACTAGCATTCTTCTCGAAGCTAGAACAAGCAATCCTAAAATTCATATGGAACCACAAAAGGCTCCGAATAGCCAAAGGAATTTTGAAGAAGAAGACCAAAGCAGGAGGCATCACAATCCCAGACTTTAGCCTCCACTACAAAGCTGTAATCATCAAGACAGCATGGTATTGGCACAAAAACAGACACAGAGACCAATGGAATGGAATAGAAACCCCAGAACTAGACCCACAAACGTATGGCCAACTCATCTTTGACAAAGCAGGAAAGAACATCCAATGGAAAAAAGACAGTCTCTTTAACAAATGGTGCTGGGAGAACTGGACAGCAACATGCAGAAGGTTGAAACTAGACCACTTTCTCACACTAGTCACAAAAATAAACTCAAAATGGATAAAGAACCTGAATGTGAGACAGGAAACCATCAAAACCTTAGAGGAGAAAGCAGGAAAAGACCTCTCTGACCTCAGCCGTAGCAATTTCTTACTTGACACATCCCCAAAGGCAAGGGAATTAAAAGCAAAAATGAACTACTGGGACCTCATGAAGATAAAAAGCTTCTGCACATCAAAGGAAACAACCAATAAAACTAAAAGGCAACCAACGGAATGGGAAAAGATATTTGCAAATGACGTATTGGACAAAGGACTAGTATCCAAAATCTATAAAGAGCTCACCAAACTCCACACCCGAAAAACAAATAACCCAGTGAAGAAATGGGCAGAAAACATGAATAGACACTTCTCTAAAGAAGACATCCAGATGGCCAACAGGCACATGAAAAGATGCTCAACGTCACTCCTCATCAGGGAAATACAAATCAAAACCACACTCAGATATCACCTCACGCCAGTCAGAGTGGCCAAAATGAATAAATCAGGAGACTATAGATGCTGGCAAGGATGTGGAGAAACGGGAACCCTCTTGCACTGTTGGTGGGAATGCTAATTGGTGCAGCCACTCTGGAAAACAGTGTGGAGGTACCTCAGAAAATTAAAAATAGACCTACCCTATGACCCAGCAATAGCACTGCTAGGAATTTACCCAAGGGATACAGGAGTACTGATGGGCCAATGTTTATAGCAGCACTCTCAACAATAGCCAAATTATGGAAAGAGCTTAAATGTCCATCAACTGATGAATGGATAAAGAAATTGTGATTTATATACACAATGGAGTACTACGTGGCAATGAGAAAGAATGAAATATGGCTCTTTGTAGCAACATAGATGGAACTGGAGAGTGTTATGCTAAGTGAAATAAGCAATACAGAGAAAGACATACCATATGTTTTCACTCTTCTGTGGATCCTGAGAAACTTAACAGAAACCCATGGGGGAGGGGAAGGAAAAAAAAAAGAGGTTAGAGTGGAAGAGAGCCAAAACATAAGAGACTCTTAAAAACTGACAACAAACTGAGGGTTGATGGGGGGGTGGGAGGGAGGGGAGGGTGGGTGATGGGTACTGAGGAGGGCACCTTTTGGGATGAGCACTGGGTGTTGTATGGAAACCAATTTGACAATAACCTTCATATATTGAAAAAATAAAAATAAATAAAAAATAATAAAATAAAATAAAAACTGCCCTCAAAAAAAAAAAAAAAGAAATAACAGAAAGATCTTAGGTACACTTTACTCAGTTTCTACCAATAGTAATATTTATAAATCCACAGAATATTATCATAACCAGGATTTGACATTGTTATAAGCCACTAATCTTATTCAATTTTCCCATTTTTCTTATACTCATTTGTGTGTGTAATTTTATACAATCTTACCATATGTGCAGGTTAGTGTATCTGTGACTATTGTCAAGATATTGAACATTTCCATCACTGCAAAATATATCCTGTTGACCTTTCATAACCCCATCCATCCCCTTCCTCTCACCTCACTCCATCCCTGGTCCCTAACCCTGGCAAACTACTAATCTCTTCTCCATTTATAAAAGTTTGTCATTTCAAAATGTTAAATAAATTGAATCATACAGCCTCTGACCTTTTAGGTTTGCCTTTTTTTTTTTTCTTTCTCAGCATGGTGTATATGTACTACAGTTTAACTATTTACAGTTGGACATCGAGGCTGATTCTAGTTTCTGGCTATTATGATAAAGCTGCTAAACACATCTGTTTTAAGATTGTTATAAGAACCTAAGTTTTCATTTATCTGGGATAAATTCCTAGGAATAAAACTGATGAGTCATGTAGTAACTGTATGTTTAGCTTTGCAAGAAACTGCCAAATTGCTTTCCAGACTATATATTATTTTACATGTCCATCAGCAATGTATAAGTGATAGAGTTTCTCTGCATGCTCGTCAACATTTGATATTGTCACTTTTTTAGTCTTTTTGATAGGTGTGTGGTCACTGTAGTCTTAATTTGTATTTCCCTTATGGCTAATGATGTTGAATAACTTCTCACATGCTTGTTTGCAATCTGTATATCATCTTCCATAAAATGTCTGACTATGCCTTTTCCCATTGTCTAGTTTGACTTTTTGTATTTTACTGTTGACTTTTGATATATGTATATATATATATGTGTATATATATATGTATATATATATATACACACACACACATACACACACACTTGAGGTTTGTATGTGTGTGTGTGTGTATATATATATATATATATATATATATATATACATATATATATCTCTTGGAAAATATATATATAATATATATTTGATATATGTGTCAATAATATATATAATATATTTTATATATAATTATATATATAAATAATTATATATGTGTGTGTGTATATATATATTCTAGGTATTTGTCCTCTGTTGGACATGTGGTTTGCCAACATTTTCTCTGTCTGTAACTTGTCTTTTCATCCATTAAGGAGCCTTTCACAGAGGAAACATTTTCATTTTGATAAGATCCAATTTATCAATTTTTATATTGTGTTAAATCCTATGTCTCAGGAGTTCGCAGCTGGGTTATGTTGAAACTTAACCCTAGGTATAGGCCTAGTAGCCAATAGAAGTGGAGGAAGATCCTGAGAGAGGTGTAGGTTGACCTGTAGGAAACACCAAGATTACAGAAGACACAAATTCTTAACAGGAAGCATTAAAAGGTATAAAGGAATTTAGCAATTTCAACAAAAAAAAAAGGATTTTTGAGAGCATCATCCCAGATGCCCTCATCCCAATGTCAGGATGTCATTCTTTCCTAAATAGGGCCTAACCTGACATAGCTGACCTGCTTCAGTAGGCATTTAAACTTGGGAGCTCAGATAGATACTCTGCCAATTAAGCCCTTGTCCTAGTCTACATTTTTCTCTGCTCTCCCAATGGAGGAAATGAGGCCCTCATTATCACCTACCAAGGAAACCCTTACACTTTCACACTTGCGTTTCAATTGACAGTTCATCACTCTCAGCCTGTTATCTTTTTCTACAGTTTCAGTATAGTTTAGCAATAACCATTCAATCCCATTAGTCTTATAGATATTGGTTTTTTTCATATTTTTCAAATGCTTGATACATTGTACTGGTAATGCTTTCTCTTTCACAATTATATGAGCCCAAATTCATCATTATTGTTTTACAGATTGAAATTTTTACAATGGGATCACCAGCTGTGCCAGGGGTTACCTGTGTCCTACCCACCATCAGTGCTGCTGGAGGGTGAGTACTCCAACCTTCAAATATTATATTATTGCCTGTTTGTCCAAGCCACTCCTGGCATCAATTGTTGCAGTTTTATTTCTCCAGGAAACAAACCCTCAGACAGTTTTCTGTTCAGGTTGTTTATCATGAAGTGCTCCTGGGATCGACATGTGTGGAAGAAAGGAGGAGGAAGCAGGACTGACAGTGAGAGAATAGTTGAGCTATGAGGCAGGTCAGTAGATTTGATTCACCCAAACTTACAGACTTCACAGAGATCTCTGGAGTTGAAATGGCCCATCAAATTGTTCTGTGTTCTGGCAAAATGTTCAGGCTCTCTTACCTCCATTCAGTCTTTGGATGTGAGACATCCCTGAAAAGGCATAAAATTGGGCAAGAAGCCTCCTGAGAGCCTCTAGCCAATGCATCTCTGCAGGGGATGTCAGGTGAAGTCAGGGAGTCCTTATTTGAAAGGAGATCAGAGTGGCATATCTGCATATCCTGCCCAAATGCTCAAATCCAATGTCTAAATGTAGAAGAGTACACCTACCCACCAGGAACTGTTGGCAAGGGTGATGGTGTATAATACCACAGGGGTATGAAGAATGGAAACAATTATTTAAATCTACTACACCTGTGGATGGTCACTAAGTGGATTATTCTTGCCTTGAATGAAGAAAAGTGTGAATGAAAAAGCACTGCAGAATAAATTAAAGGAAAGACAAGAAAGAAAATACCATCTAAAAGACTGCATGCATGAGTTTGAAAATCACGAACTGAGGAATCTAAACATTTCCTTTAGAAAACTAAAAGAAGTAATTTCTAGATCTTCAACTTCCATGTGTCCTCTTTCCTACAATGAATCTTCTTGGGAGTATAACTGTAGTCAAGGAGTCATGATGTTTCTCTTGGCCCTTCCCCAGTGGTCACTGGGACTGGTTCACACAGGCTCATGAGAGTCAATTGTGAAATTTTCAGAAATTTTGCAAGCCAGTCGTTAAGCACAGCTGTTACTAAAAATTAAGTAATGTAAACATAATAATCAAATAAATTGTGTTAAAAGCCAAAGATAGCAAATACTCAAAGCTCATCACATCCCTTTAATTTTACATTTTTACTATTATCTGTTTTGACATTATTTACATCTACTACATCTATTTGTTGGAAATATTATATTATGGTATTTTGCTATATATTTCTTCCAAACTCCACATGCAGTGACATCCCCGTGGTCATTTGAAATCACTAAGTAAATTGACAAACACTGCAAAGGAGTTTGGTTTATTGTTATTGATTAGCTACACTTTAGAAAGTGAAGGAGAAAATGTCAAGAATTCAGATAAAATTTAAAAGTGTCCATTACTTTGTGCATGGTACAAAAAAAAATGAGGAAATATTCTTCCAGGGATTGAAAACTATGAACTGATTCAGCTAAGAAATCACTCACGTCATTGACAAACAAGTCAAATTCTGACATGTTTTTGTTGTTCCACTTTCATCTTTCTTGTTATTGTAAATAAATTATCAATCAGCATTCATGTCAGAACTGTGTTCATCCATCAGTTGCAATCAAGGATTGACTATGGATACAAGAGTTTGCCAAAAATCAACAAAAGCATCCTATGAGAATCAATTTCCCATATGGAATTTATAATGAAGACTACTGTGCATTTTATTATCACCTGCAAATTGTATGCTGCACATAGTATAAAAAAATTTGTAATAACTTATATATATATATATATGTATATATATGTATATGCACAGTATTTTTCTTAGTCAGTTGTTCAGCTTTTACTAGCACACCACTGCCACCACATCCTCCATTGCCCTTCTTTCACTCTACATCCATTTTATGGTGTTTTGCTCCTGAGTGTTAAGTCCTTGGAAGTACCAAACAGAAGGACAATTAAAGTATTGGTGCCAACTCTTAAGTTCTTTTAATGAACACATCATAAACTTCACTAATGCTTTTTGTCACTCCTTGTCATCTGCAATGCACAGTGTTAGAGTGTTCTGAACTCATCTCTATTAAAGAGTAGTAGTGGAGATAATAAAAAAAAAACTTTCATTTGGTGACCTCAACTTCCTTTCCTTTTAGCATTGTCAAAAACTGCAATGCTTTTGATGTTGAGTTCCATGCTAGCAAAGGAATTATTATCGGTAAGAAATATTGAAGGTGACATGCTTTATTTCATTTAGGAAGCAAACTCATGTAACGAATCCATTCTTTACCTATCTTTGAATTCAGAAGTAAAATGGTTGTCATAATAAAATGTATTAACATATTTATTGAATTGAAAAATAGAGTCAGGCTTTTCTGACAGGAAATAAGACTGATTTGGCTGATTGACTTGACAATGAGAGCTGGCTTTGCCAATTAGGTTTCATGACATCTTCCAAAACTTGAAGAAGCCAAATCTGAAGTTCCAAGGTTTTCACAAGAGTTTGTTCAATAAATATGGTAATAGCATTTCATTCAAAATATTAAATAGGCAAAGGCATATTTGAATTAATAATATTTCTCTTTTCTGAATATATGCCTCTAAGTGGAAAAGTAGCAGGTATAATTAAATCATTTAATAGAGTAAAAAGGTCTTCTGCAAATATTATTTCTAATTCTTTTTTCTGACAAAACAATAAAGACTTCCTCAAGTTGTTAGATAATCATAAACTATTTTTTTTGATGCTAGATCATTAGGTGACATCGGTATGCAACACAAAAAGAATTCAAAGAATTGAGATTATTACTGAAAAATTCTTTTCATTTCTGTTTATACATAACCAAAATTGCTCAGTGATTACTTGTAGAAATTTGAAAATAGCCTGAAAATTGATTCTCTCCTCTTCTTCTAGTAATAAATAATATTTATTAAAAAAATAAGTTTTATCTGTTTCATTAAGAAATATCTTTTTAATAAAGTTGTTTTACATGTTTTAAATTATATGTACCAAAATTTTAATAGTTTATGCTATTTTCAGTGACTCTTTAAAAATAATTATAATGGGGGCACCCAGGTGGCTCAGTTGGTTGACCGTTCAACTTTGGCTCAAGTCATGATCTCACAGTTTGTGAGTTCAAGTCCTACGTCGGGCTCTGTGCTGACAGCTCGACTTTTTTCCTCAGAGAAAAAAAGCCTGCTTCAGATTCTGTGTTTCCCTCTCTCTCTGCCCCTCCCCTGGTCGTACTCTGTCTCTGCCTCTCTCTCTCTCTGAAAAATAAATAAACACTAAACACTTTTTAATAAAAAAAATTATAATGATCAATCAATCCAGAAGAATTTTTAATATGTAAATCGTATAGTCACTAGAAATAAAATTTTATATTCATGTGTTTGCATTTGTATAAGCTATCTACATAGAATTTTTTATTTTTTGTTTTTGTTGCCAAGTTTAGGTGATAAATAGATGTTGTATAAGCATTAAAAGTTTATACATTAGGATAAATTTTAAGTGAAGTGGAAGGAAAATTAGGGTAAAAGAAGAAAGGAATGATGTAAATGATTATATAAAAAGAGCTTGCTCATGTGTTTTTAAATACACAATGTGGTATCAAATCACTGTGATTTTATTCATATGTGGAATTTAAGAAAGAAATAAAACAAACAAACATGGGGGAGATAAAAGAGAGGAAAAACAAGGAAAAGACTCTTAACTATAGAGAACAAACTGACTTATTACCAGTGGGGAGGTGAGAGGGGGCATATGTTAAATGAGTGATGGGCATTAAGGAATACATTTGTGATGAGCACTGAGTGTTGTATGAAAGTATTGAATCACTAAATTCTACACCTGAGACTAATATTATGCTGTATGTTAACTAACTGGAATTTAAATAAAAACTTTAAAAAAACACAGAACAAAAAATTATTATGGTATTTAGATTCCACTGGAGATTTTTAAGTGAGTAATTAAACCATTTTACTTAAAAAATTAAATATGTAAATTGTGCCAGAAACTGTATATTTTGAAACTACTTACAGTCATAAAGAATTTTGGTTGTTAACGTTAAAAAAGTAGGAGGATTTTTTTTTTACAATTCCTTTACGTGATATGTGAGCTACAAATAGTGGAAGACTGCTAAGCTAAAACATCTAGAAGGAAGTGAGTCAAGAGATTATAATTTAATAAATAGTGAAGCTAATGTATTTTTTTTGAAAGATATTATTTGGACAGCCAGAAGTTCTTTGATAAATTAATAGTGCAATTCTGAGGAACTAGATGACAGAAAAACCTGGCAGCTCATTTACTATCCAGGAGGTTCCCTAAAAAGGTGTCCAGAGAAATCTAAATACTCACTAATATTACTGATATGTCGAAGATTTAGAGAAAAGTAACTTCCTGATACAACCAGACTGTTCTGTTTAATTAAATCATGGAAAATTGTGAAAGGTTTGAAATTGATTTAAATGCATTGGGAATTGGGCTGCATGATAGCAGTTGAAAATGGCAGTTGGATGAATATAAGGTAATCGCATATTGTCAGAAAAAAGTCTCTGAATCTGACTGGAAACAAATTTCTATTGAAAATATGCACTAACCCGTGCTCTGATTTAAGTGGTTTCTCACAAATGTTAGAATTCTTAGTAAAGAGCCTATTTCACCAGTTCTGATGAAGGCTTAGCATAATCAGATATACTACATGCAATTCTACTATTTTTAAATGTTTCTTCTCTGTTCCTGTTCTTATCCCTCCTTTTTAGGAATCATTCTGAAATGGAAAAACTAGGTTGAGTCTACATGCATTTTCATGTCCTAGGGAAATTTGTACTCAGACAAGAGTGCTGGAATGTATTGTGTTAAAAAAAAGGAAATAGAGAAGATGAAAGAAGAATCATTGCATCCTCACAACACATGCTTGAATAAGAGTGGATCAGAAGTAACTCTTTATTAAAACCTTTACTATATATTCCACAGTGTCATCAGTCATCATTCGCTGGTCTCTTTGGGATCAGAAATGATACCAATTCATTTTGCACATTACTCAGAAGTGCAACAAAGTAAAACAGAAACCTAATGAATGCTGTTGGTAATTATCATTACCAGACAATTTAAAAATTACCCCCTCCTCTTCAGAACAATTTTGAATCTGAATACACTCGGTTCTTAGATTTTATGTTTTAGCTTGAATCTTGGAGAAAATTATTTGCAATAAGTCAGAAAAAAAAAATTTTTTTTGCTGTTCATTCATTCATTCAACAAAATTTATTGAATTTACTGAATTCTATTTGCCAAGTCATATACAGAGTACTGATTATTTAAAATAAAAGTAAATTGGTGCTTCCCCCAAGGAAATTGCAATTGAGGGGACAATACTACTATTACAAAAGTAAATGTAAATGTAACGCATAATTGCAAATTGTGCAAGTGCTCTGAAGCAAACACAGTGAGAGGACCTACACAGATATGGTGCTCAGGGAAGGCATTGAAAGAGTGCCATGTAAGCCCAGACCTGAATGACCAAAAGGAACCAGAAAGTGCTTGAACAATTAAACTGAGACCACTGTGGCCAGAACTCAATGGTTACAGGGAAAGTGTGAAGGCTGAGTTTCAAGAAACACATACAGAATAGCTTTTACATGGTCCATTAAGGAGTATGGATTTCTTTTAAAGAGTACTAATGTCATTATAGAATTTTTAAAAAGAAGAGTTAAAGACTCAGGATTATGTTTTAAAATGTTTCTTTACTGGAATTGTCAGGAATACATTGGAGAGACTTGTTTGCAGTAGTATAGGTGATAAAATACCATGATGTATTTATGCAGTACAAAATACAGATGAAACATATTTTAATGCATTCTAGGCTCACAGGAAGTAAGAGAAATCATAGGAAGAAAAAACTGGAAAGAAAAAAAGAGATGAAGCTAGAAAATAGAAATGGGAAATAGAAAACTAACCTAGATATGGAGATAGCCACTGAATAAACCAGAAGTTTTTTCAAAAACGGGAGTGTTCTAAATATCACTTGCCTCAAGGAGGAGTTAGAATGCTTGGATGGGCAGAAGAACCTATCACCCAGCAAAGAAAAAGAAATAAAAAGTATATCTGCAGCAAACATTCCAAATCAATTTCTCTTGCCTTAGTGTCTAAAGTTTAATAGAACAGAATATAAAATTCATACTTTCCCAATTTCTTGTTCTTCTCAGTCCTTGACAGAGAAGACTTGATGCCTGTGGGGAGCTGGGCTTCTTTAAGATTTGAGGAAGACCTCAGGAGTCAAATTAGTTTAGAGCCAAGGGGCCCTTAAGACTAGTAATGAAGTTAATGTAATTCCATAGCCACCAAATGGAGAAAACAAGCCAATTTCCAAGTTGTAGGCCAGTTATCCCAGGTGGAATGACATTCCTGGATCTCAGGGTTTACTACTGCCAAAGTTCATCAGAAACTCAGTGCTGAGTAAGAAAGAGAGGGGGAGCAGACGCACACACACACACACACATACACACACACACACACACACACACACACACTCACACACACACACACTGAGACAGAGAGTGAGAGAATATCTTGGTTTCAGCGTCACTAGGATGCAGTTGTCCAGAATCCATGACCTAGGAATTTACACTCAAATTGTCAAGACATTGTCACAAAAGATTAATCTTGACACTATGTGTCTACCAAAATTGGGAGATACGTATCTGTTCAAACTCTTTCTTTCAAAGTATGTGTGGCGGGGGAGAGTGCAATTAAGACATAATTTTTTCATTCTTCCAAAGTTTAGAAATTTGGAACAATGGCAGCCCAAGTCACCAGATCCTGTCTGAAGCAACTCACTTTCTCACTCAATTCCAGGCATCTTAATTTCCGTTTCACCTTAGGACTATTTTAAGAGTCCCCATTATTGAATTGAAGAGGACTTCTCTCTTACGGTATAACCCCCACAATTTCCTATGAGCAAGCATCTTCAATTCAATGTTATTGCATCATTCTTACTGCCATTCACAATATAATTGCTTAGACCTATGGAATCTGCCCCCTTTGGAAGGCTTCTCTCTCGTATATAGTTAACAAATTCAAAGCCAAAGTGAGAATACATGTTTTCTGAAATTTGGAAAAGCCACATAAATTCAAATTCAATCTCTTCACAGATCTATCTCTTAGCTATGAAGGCAGGTCAAAAAGACAGAACAACAAAATATAAAGCAACTCATTTCCAGCATCTACTTAGGCCTGGAACTAACAACTTAAAGGTAAACCTTCACACCCTGGTAGGATTTAGATGCCTTTGAAGTTTAAGGCTCTCTTTCCCTTAGAGGTGAATCTTTGCTTCTTTGGCTTGCTTGCCAAAGCCTCCAGACTCCTCTCTACAGCTTTCGAGGTCCACCTACATCTAAAATAAGCATGTAGGTCAAGCTTCAGCAGCCTGTCCATATGTCAGCAGTCACATCTAATAAAGGGCCACCTCTAGTGCCGTGAACTTGTGCTGAGTCTGTTTGCCAAAGCCAGGGGCTGCCACACTTCTGCCAAGGCTTTCAGCCTCCATGAAATTACCTGTGGCTTGCAGCTTTTTGGAGGTGCATGCTTTCGCTAAAGATGAGCTGTCTGTCTTTGTGGCATTTAGACAAAGCACTTTCTTACCCAGGCCTATTATTGAGCCTTACTCCTTCATGGAGGACCAAACATGTTTTGAGTCCTGAATCTTTGATGAGGACCATGTCTCTTCCTTTATATAAATAACTATCTCTCTGTGCAAACAAAAACAAAAATGAAAAACAAACAAAAATTTGTAAACTGTTATGACCTTCAAACATAACACATGCGATGTACTCTAAGCCTCATCTGATCTCATATCAAGAAGTAAAGCTCTTTGCACATCTGTAAAAATTGGCTACATTAGGGGCACCTGGGTGGCTCAGTCAGTTTAGCGTCTGACTCTTGATTTCGGCTCAGGTCATGTTCTTACAGTTCGTGAGATTGAGCGCCATGATGGGTTCTGTGCTGATAGTGGAGAGCCTGCATGAGATTCTCTTTCTCCCTCTCTCTCTGACCCTTCCCTTCTCGCTCACACACATACTTCCCTCTCTCTCTCAAAATAAATAAATAAACATTAAAAAAAAACCTGGCTACATTAGCCAATAGAAGTTTCTAAAACCTGTCAATATCATAAATCAGAATGTTTTATACTTAATAAAATATCACCAACATTCAAAGTCAACCACCTTAGTTGACTTTAGCAGAAGTCTGAATTTATCCAAATGTATTTTATTGTTTCCAATTTTTATTACCAGTTTAGTTCTCAAGATTCCTGGCTCCATGTTTTAGATTAGGAGTCAGCAAACCTTTTTGTAAAGGATCAGACTATAAATATTATAGGCTTTGCAAGGCACATACAGTCCTTGTTACATATTCATCTACATTTTTTGTACAGTCTTTTTTTTATTATTATTTATTTTGAGAGGGAGAACATGCGAGGAGCAGAGAGAGAGAGAGGGAGAGAGAGAGAGGGAGAGAGAGAGAGGAAGAGAGAGAATCTCAAGCAGGCTCCACACTGTCAGTGCAGAGCCTGACATAAGGCTCAAACTCACAAACCCTGAGATCATGACCTGAGCTGAAATCAAGAGTTGGATGCTTAAGCAACTGAGCCACCCAGGCACTCCTTGCCCAATCCTTAAGAAACAAACACAGGCTATAGCCAAATTTAAGCCATAGACTGTAGTTTGTTAGTCCCTATTCTAGATGGTGATGTCTTTGAGGTCATAGTGAAAAATCTGAAAGCCTTCCTAAACCCCCAAAGGATCAGTTTATCATCTAGAAGAGCAGGAGGGACACCTTTAAAATTAATGGGAAAGAAGTGAGCTATTGAGAGAACATGCTTTCTGTAGACAGGTAGCATCACAATTGGAAGGAGTGGAAGAGGTTAAATAACTGCAGGTTTTTCCCATGGGGGCAGGACTGGATTCTAAACACTTATGGCATGAGCACTTACACCACACAGTCAAGTACACTTCATAGAGGAAGGGGGAGAAAGGAGTTGTTCTATGCATGTTCTGACTGAACTCAACAATCACTCCTATGACAAGTGAGGAAGCGTTAAGAAGAGTCGAGGAGTTACATAATAGAAAAACATTTCTAAATAGTATTCAGTAGAGGTTACCTATTACCTCAATTCTCTAATTTTCTTTCACAGAAACTATTATTAATTGTAGCTACTTTATTTTGCTGTGGTTTGTTTTGTCTATTTCCGCTTTAGAATATGAGTTTTTGAGGGGGAGGATGATGTCCATCTTATTGATTTTTGTTTCCTAAGACTTCGATATTTTTAGTACTATATCAGGCACACAATTAACCCTCAAGATAGGGAAACGTGGGGGATAGAATAGGTGTCAGGATGAAGGTATGGGAGTAGAAATCAAGAACTTAGTTTTGGATATATTAAGTTTTAAAAACCAGGGCGCCTGGGTGGCGCAGTCGGTTAAGCGTCCGACTTCAGCCAGGTCACGATCTCGCGGTCCGTGAGTTCAAGCCCCGCGTTGGGCTCTGGGCTGATGGCTCGGAGCCTGGAGCCTGCTTCACATTCTGTGTCTCCCTCTCTCTCTGCCCCTCCCCCATTCATGCTCTGTCTCTCTCTGTCCCAAAAATAAAAATAAAAAACGTTGAAAAAAAATTAAAAAAAAAAAAGTTTTAAAAACCTAAAATACACCTGGATGTGAAGATGTCAAGTGGACAATCAGATAGTTTTGGAGCCAGGTGAAAGATTTGGGCTGGATTTATAAATTCAAGTCATTAACATAGAGATAGGCTTACATCTGGGGAGAATTTACTAGCAAAATACCCACAGACCTACTACATGAGGAACTGTGCAACATTTAAATTATGTATAAGATAAGAAAAGGAAATGGGAAATGAATAGTCAGAAAGGCAGTAGGAAAATCAGGACGATGCAATGAAGAGGAAACAAAGAGAGGAAGGGCAGTGTTCCAAACTGGATGGTGTGGATAGCTGTGCTGAGTGCTGCTGAGGGGTCAGATAGGATAAGAACATAACACGGATAATTTGATTTAGCAACATACAGGTTATTGGCAATGCATTTATTTGGAATAGGGAGCTTATGTGTGAATGTAATTAGATGATTTGGAAATATGGAGGTCTTTGTTAGATCAGCTTTAGTAGGTAGGCAGAAAAAAAGAAGAAATGAATATGTCTGTTAAATCAGGCAAAAAAAAATCTTTGTCTTGCATTAAGTTTCAGGGGCTTTCTAAATTTCATCTAGAAATGGTTTTTGTTTTTGTTTTTGTTGTTGTTGTTCTAAGCTTAATTTTTGAGAAAGGAACAGTGGCCATCTCTAAATGTCAGTTCATAAAACCTTGAAGTATGTAATGTCATCTTGCAAAGGATAAAGACAGTCTATGAAATTTGCTATAACTAGAAGTTGCTGAGTCCAATGCCGAGCTGCATGTTTACAAAGGCCTGGCTGATTTTGTGAGCACTAACAACTATATCAGGTATGGAAGTTCAGATAATAAGAGTAATCAAATTTCATGCTTCAGGGTATAAACTGATTGCCTGCAGGGCTCAGGAAGGAATTTTTTCTCTGTCCCTTACACTATGTATAGCTCTGTATACTTGAGTAGGCACATCAGAAGGGCTGAGTGAAGAAGCAACAAGGTTCACAGTCTCTGAAATGTGAAGCTTGGTCATTATAGGAGTCAAGATGCTGAACCATCTGTTATAAAAGAGTTGCAGTTTCTAGTATGTGAACTAATGTGTTGAAATATGCAGCACTAAATCTCCAAAGAAAGCAAACATATAGCACTGCACAGTCACTTTAGAAATTTCCACATTAATAAATAAAATGTTTAAAGCAACATGAATATTGAGAATCAATAATCCCTTCCACTATGGTTGTTTCTTAGCTACAAATATTCAGTGAGGTTATCATTGATTAGTTTCAGGTAAACATTAAGATTGTATGTCAACTTAAAAGTCAACTAAGTAAATCACGTTAAAAGAGACGAAAACAAAGAAATGAAAACAAAAATTGAATTTGGCACATGTCCATACAGGCACTAGAAAGGCACATAGGTTTTTATCCTTAAATTTCTCATTTATTCCATGAGCAATTACATTAAAGATGATAAAAGAGGTTGTGAAGACATTAATCACTGCTCTAAATCCAGTTAATATGGCTATTGTTTGAAGGTTATATGAAATATTTACTAGTAACTTTTTATGAGACTGTCAATATTCAACATTTCTAACTACTGCATCATTTTAACCTACCTATTTTCCCACTGTGAAAAACACATTTGCATGTGGGTACATATTCCTGACCTTTCGTGGAATGAAAAGAGAGATTGACCAAATACCTGAGGTATTGGAGCTGCCGTTTCATCCAACCAATTAGTGAAGCTGTGCTTTCCATTTGCAAGGCCAGAAATGAAATCTTATTGACATTGCGTAGGTGGAAAACCAGATTATAGTGGTTTGATGCTTATAAATTAGCAATGCACTTTGACATACAAAAGAGAAACACGAATAACAATTTTTACTTGACTGAAAAATTAATAATCACCACAGCAATCTTGGAATATAAAAGAACAGTAATATAAAATATATAAGAAGAACATATCTCCTCATGCCTCCCTCCTACCTAATCAGCCTTTCCCTTAAGCAAATGACTATCACTTGAAACCAAAAGAATCCAAGGGTTTGTGAGAGAGATGATACCTTAAACAAATGTAATTTAAATCTGTTTCTAATACTATTTTCCATTAACATCCCAGGTCTTTTGCCTCAAAGTAAAATTATTATGACAGTGTGTGTGTGTGTGTGTGTGTGAGAGAGAGAGAGAGAGAGAGAGAGAGAGGGAGAGAGAGAGAGAGAGAGAGAGATTATTATTAATGAAATCAAACAAAATAGGGCCATTAATGTTGGATGTGTTGAAAACACCATATCAGGAGACTAGGAGTTAGGAAAGTTGAGTTCAAACTATATCTTTAGCACAGATCTCTGTGAGCTGTGCCATCTTGGAAAAAAACATCCTCACCTACACAAATGGTAAAAAGAGAACCAATCTCACAGGATTGCCATGAGTGCCCATTGAGATAATTCATAAGCCATCATTTCAAAGTGCCACGTAGGAGGTCAGGTATGTCAATTGAGTTTTTCTTACCAGGAAGCTTCCTCCTTTCCACCTCTTTATTCCTTATTGCTGCCAGACCCTCCTCTTATTACCACCTATATGCCCCCAAATGAACCAAGGCTGAGAATTTGTCCCTCTCTTGACAGGAAATATATTAGCATAAAAGAAACTAATCCAGGTCTAGGTCCTCCGTGATATTGGTGGCTTATACATGTGGTGGAGATTTCCTGCCTGCATTTTTAACCTGTTCCTACTCAATTCCCAGAATCCCTTGGTGGTGACCGTCTCAGTGGATTCCTATATGCTGCTTCTCTAGATCACTGCAAATGACACTCATCTCAGGGTTTGTGCAAGATGGTCTCAAGTATGTAGGAATAAGATATTAGAACTTTGATTTGTATCGATTTTTAGTTTATATTTTAAGAAGTACTATTGTGTATATAAATATGCAGAGCAAAATATAGTAGCAGATGTGTACATAAAATACATATATAAATTCATATTGTTGTAACAGTAAAAGAGAACTCATCATGTGCTAGATACTCATCTGAGTGCTTTATTGATGTTGCCATTTAAGCTTCCTTACAATTCTGTGATCATCCCCATTTTACACAAGTTATAGTGAGAGGTTAAGTAACTTACTAGGTCACACAGCTACCACAGGCAGAGCACAGATTCAAACGCCGGCAGTCAGACTCCAGCCTCCAAAGTTTGTATTCTTTATCAGTAGACTAAATCGTCTTCATGTTAAAAGTTTTTTGGTATTAAAAAATGTATTTTTATTATGTATAAAAAGAGAGTATGTGCATGCTCTGAGAGGAGGACTGGATCATTGTTGTATCTCCCTCTCCTAGGTGGGAAAAATCTAATTAAGAATTCAAGATCAGAAAACAAAGACCTGTAACCTATTCTGGGTAAAGTCATAGGAGGTGGCCTATTCTTTCTCATTCTCTCCCTTCTTCTCTCTTATTTTCATAGCAGCTTGTTCTCCCTTTATGCATATACAGTATCTTCTCAACTGTCTCTATAATCATAAATTAGATTTATTTTTTTAATGTTCTCTTCTTTTTCTTGCACTTTGTTTCCTCTGGAATTATTTTCCCATTTAGCGATGTCTGTTTTATCATGCTATTGTATTTCTTCAATTACCTATTTTTCATTGACTGTTCATTTCTTATGAAATAGTCAATAGGTGAATTTCAGAACATAAAATATAATAGAGATAGTTGGCTTATTTCTTCAGCAGTTGGATACCTTTTCTACAAAAGGCCTTCCCCGAAGAGAAGTTCTTTCTTACAGTCTGTTTTAGTCAGGTTTCTTTTTTGTAAAGAATACAAATTAGCTCTGGTTGATTTAGCAAAAAAGTAATTTTCTAAAAGTATAATAAGTCTCATTCTTTTCCTTTACCTCTTTTCTTTCTTTCCCCTCTTTTTTTTTTCCCTGAACAAATCATACCAAAAGCCATTCCTTGTAGCTGAGGAAGGTCCCAAAACAAATTGTCAAAGTTGGATGAGATGGGCATTGGCTCAGAAGAGGGCCAAATGGGGTCTGTAACCTGAACAGAATGAAGAGAGCATCTATGTGGAGGAGGGGTAAAGTTCTGGCATAAGCAGGGTAAGGAGGGCTGCCCTGCAGGGGGTGACCTGTGTGAGGTATCAGAGTGTCAGTGAGGTGAGAACAGTGCTCATGCAGGAGTGATGAAGAATGTCAGAATTAACCTGATGTATATTTAGAGTCTGAGTAGGAAGAGAAGGGAGTCCATGTGTGACCAGGTATCCTAGTACATGGTTTCAGAAACAAAGTAAAGTGTTGAGGTCATCTGTACAAGGGGACAGCTTAGGATGGGGTGTTGGAATCCGAGCACAGTGAGGAGGTGTCTGTTCTGCACTGTGGTCAGGAATTGGGCTGTGGTGACAGTAGCAAGATGTTGGATAAACAAATGGAGATTGATTTTTAAAATTAACGTATACAGAATAATGAGAGCCAGACTTCTCACCACCTGATAGCTGCCACACGACAATAGCAATGAAGACATCTAGTTCCCACATATTGGTGTTTAAACACCATTTTCACTAAAGGGAATGAGGACTCATTGGAGAAAGGGCTAATTCCAAGTTTGGAGCAGGGAAGGTACCTGATGAGATTGAAATACCTTCTTATGCCAGAAAGGAAAGAAGTGCTTAAAATAAGGAAATCATACTCCATCATTAATGAAAAGGCTTCCACTAGCCAAGTCAGAGATAGCTTGAGTGCCAAAATGAATAAAAGTAAAGGCTTAAAACTCATCAAATAAAATAGAATCCATATGTCCATATTAAATTTAATAAATAAATGAATATAAAGAAAGTCTGAAGGATCAACAAAAGGGATATTCACAAAGTCTCAAAGTACTTCTCTATTAAGTACTTATTTCAAAAGGTAAAAGGGTAACTAACAGGCATCATCTTATTCAAGTGATCAGTTAACCTTACTAGTAATAGTACACATTGAAATTCTATGCAACAAAATAGGGCAGAATGAGAAAAACACAACATCCTGTCGATGCTGAGAAATATATATAACCTGAATCTAAACATAAGGAAACTGACAAAGCAATACTGAGGGACATTTCTACAAAATTACTAGTTAATTGAAAAGTGTCAAAGTCATAAAAGTCAAGAAAAGACTGAGGAACTGTTCCAGATTGAAGGCAATAGAAGAGAAATGGCAAATAAAAGTAGCACATGATTCTGGATGGGATCCTTCTTCTGTAAAGGATCAGGACAACAGGTGAAACTTAAATGGGTTATAAGAGCAGAAACCAGTGATACCTCAATGTTAGTTTCATAGCTTGATGGTTGTGCTGTGTTGTTTTAGAAAATGCCTACTTCTTCAAATTGTGCAGGAAAAATAAATACTGTGCCATTTTTAAAGACTTTGTTAGTTTTTGATTGCTTCAAAAAAAAAAAAGGAAGAAAGTGGGCAGGGTTGGGGGGGTAGAAGATAGAGAAAATGTTAAAGCCTATTATTAGGTGAGAACCAGGCTTAAAGGCAAAGAGAAACAACGCCCTAAAGGATGGCACAGAACTGGCCTAGTGAGGACATCACTGCCACTAGCTCTAAGTACCGTGACTTGTACCTCCATCTCAGGCCTGGAGAATGCTTCTCCTCCCACAACTCTGCCCCTACAGCTACAGACACTGGGCAGGCTGCAATATCCACCGTGATGTGAGAAAGGAGCCTCTGCAGACTCTGGTTTTGTTTTGTTGGTTGGTTAGTTAGTGTTTGGTTTGCATGTTTTTTGGGTTTGTTGTTGTTGTTCTGTATAGTAGCTCCTACTTCAAAATTCAAAATGACTGCATCTGATTTGTTGAGTCTACGTTCCATGTCTATGCTCAGCTGGGAGGAAGGTACAGCAGCATGTTTTTGGGTTCTTTTGTTTTCTTTTGTTAGTTTTTGGTTTTATAGTAAAAGCCCTTCACTGACTCTGACTAAACCCATAAGACATGAAAATTCCCTGAACATAGGTTGAAACTTTAAGCAGACAAAAAAATAAAAATTAACTAACAAAGTCCTTTCCTTTTGGTGCCCTAAAATCAACATCCCTCTTTCAAAATAAAATTGTTTTTAAAAAGTTATCCCACTCAATACAATGGTGCTATCCCTAGGGACTCTTCAAAAGGCTGCTCACAATATACAGATTACTTTTCCTTGAGTGAGGAATCTGAGCGAGAGTGAGAAAGAGTGCCCAAGAAAGAAGGCACTGACTTTTGTTTTTAATAACCTAATAACTTCTGCTGCATTCTATTTACTAGAAGTTATTAAATACATTTCACATTCAAGAGAAGGGTATTTTACATGAGTGTAAATACCAGGAGGTATATTTCCCCTCAAAATCTTTTCTAAGAATTAAAAAAAGATGAAATAATATATCTCAAAACACATATGGAAGATATATGAATACTTGGTATATATCTGAAGTAATATATCCCAAGTGAGGGGACAAGTAAGGATATACAGATTCAAGAAATGTCACTTACACAATTGATTATCCAAAGAAAAAAGAATAGATCCTTTACTCAAAGCCCACAAAAAGTAAAACCTGTGTGTATTAAACACCAAATGGGAAAAAAAAAAACTGTTAGAAATTCAGGAAAAGTTATAGAAGAAAATCTTTAACAAATTTCATTAGTAAGGCATAGAAAAAGAATCTACAAAGGTAAAGTATACTGAATTAAATTGAATACAATAAAATAATAAAGTTGTTATCAGTAAAATAAAATGGCATGCCACAGTGGATGAAAATAATAACAAAAGAGATAGCTGACAAATTACTAATTCCCAGAATATACAAAGAATCCCTGAAAATCATTAAGCAACAACCAATTCAATATAAAAGCGGACAGAAAATGAGACCAGATAATTCATATAACTCCATTTTCCCAAAAGAATACGAAAAGATAAGCAATCTCACTGAATGTAAAGGAAAAGGAAATAATAAACAATGAGATCCTATGTCACACCCATAGGATTGGCAAATTCTGAAAACCTCAGTTCAGAATAATTTTTGCCTGAGATTTAATTTATGCAATGAGCATATCATTTGGAATTAGTGAAATAGATACATATGTTGAAGTTGGGAAACTATACAGACTAAGTTTATGTATTTGAACTGACATAATTTTAATTTTAGGTGAAGTAAAGATCATTGCCGTTTTAATGAAAAACATTAGAAATTACATAAGGTCAATAACTTCTTATGAAAAAGAACTAGTTGCTTTTTATTTAATATGGACAAAACTGGTATTTTATACATTTGTTGATTTTTTTCTATTTTATGAAGAGTTCTATAGTGAAATATATATGAAACTAATGAACTAAATTTGTTTTATCTGATAATGGCATTTACATTTCTAATTATAGATTTTGTATATGATATCTTACTAAGGTATAAATATTTATTAAGGTATAAATATCTATTAAGGTTTAAATATTAGGTCATATAGCTTATAAATTACTTAATAATATTTGTATTATTGTTGGAAACCCAAATACTTATTTAATAACTACTAGGCAATTAAACTTTGGCCTTTATACTTAATTATACTAATAATTTCTAAATTACATCTGCAGTATATCTTAGCTAAATTCTCTGGAGAGTATCTTCTACATAAAGACCATAAGAATGTCTGCAGCAATAAAAATTTATTTTATAACAATTACTATAATCATTTAGATACTATCCTTTCCCTGTTTATCAACTATTTCTTATACTAGAAGCCTAAAGAATTAACAACATATTGCTAATCATAAGATCTAAGATAGGCATAGTATAATTATCTATCTATCTATCTATCTTTGCTGCCAGTCATTTGCTTTTTGATCCTTCCTCCAAGTAGTCAAATTCATCTTTAAAAATTTATTATCTTTTTATACAAATAGAACATGAATATGTCCTATTTGTACAAAATTGAAACTTCATACGTGAGGATTAAAATATCCTTGACCACCCTATTTTATCGTTTGCCAATTTATCTTGAAATAGATTCATCTACCGTTTTGTAGGACATGTCATGAAGTGTATCTCTCGGTTAATAGTTGGGTGCACATCTCCCTTCTCCTTTCCATAATGCTGAGATGTGGTAGTCAGTAGTCTTCAAGACTATTTACAAATAGTCAGAGCCTCTCATCTATGGACATATTGTAGAATTACAATCCTCGCCCTTTTGGAGATATGCATGACCATATGGCTTCATTTAGTCAAAGAAATGTAAATAGAATTCACTTGTGCTACTTTCAAGCAGACTCTCTTCAACAGCCAGAGCAAATTTCTTACTCTGGTATGGTGGAATAAGCTCCTCAAAGACTTAAATATATAACATATATAACAACTATAAACTCTGGACTAAGTCCTAAACAAACAAACAAAAATAACCAATTAACTAAAAGCTATGGAGAATGGAATAAATCAAACTAATTTTAAAATTAGTCAAAACTTAAAAGACAGGACTACAGCCGGGTAGGTCCCCGTTTGAATGGCTGTACACCGAGATTATACCACAGTCATGGCAAAACAAAAGGAAGCTAAAATCCTGAGAGAAGACTCACAATGCTTCCAGTCTGAAAATCTAAAGGATAGACCTAGAGTAACAATTACCAATGAAAAGTAAAAGAAAGAAAAAGTACTTTAGGACATTCTTTATGCTAAAGTGAAATAATACCAGAGAGAAAATTAAATCATCAAGAAGGAATGAAAAATGTCATAAATTATAAATATCTGAGTAAATATAAAGTATATTTGACTCTTGATTTCCTTTAAATACACATGAATGTTTAAAACAAAATTATAATATTTACATAAGAGTAAAGAAAGCACATGTCCTTATGAAGACTTGTACATAAATGTTCATAACAGCTTTATTCAAAATAGGCAAAGGCAGAAAATTACTCAAAGGTAAATAGAAAAATTTGTATTTCATTTATATAAAATTCATCTACTTCATATATATAAAATTTAAGAAAAATAAAATTAACCTATAGTAATAAAAACAAATCTGTTTGTTGCCTGGGACAGGGAGTAGAGGGAAACATAGATTGCAAAGGGTCAAGAAGGTCTGATGGAAATGTTTTGTATCTTGATCATGGCAGTAATGTTATTGATGTAGACACTTACCAAAACTCATTTCATTCAATATTTTAAAAGGATACATTTTATTTCATGTAGTTTATGTCTGAATAAGTTTTATTTAAAATAACATAAGCCAAAGTAGTTCACTATAGACTCTTCCAGATGCTCCTTTGGCTCGACTCTCAGTGAAGACACCATGATGATTTGGAGATAGCATACGTTTGTTGCTTTAAGTTCCTGAGATTTTAGAACTGTCTGTTATCACAATAGAATCTAACTGTTCCAAATTACTACAATCTTGTTTATTTATTGTCGCTCACATGTAAGACCAGGGAATTCAGCTCTAGGGTAGATTTGATTGATTTTGTATGAATCCTATCCTGCACCCATTTTGGATGCTTATGTGAGACAATGGTATCCAATGAGATCTGAAAGGAAGTTTTTGTTTTTGTTTTTGTTTTTTTCTAGAGGCTTCTTAGATACCATGCCTTGATCTCAGGAGGTAATAGTTTTTCTTTCTGTGGGCTGTGCTATGCATGAATACAAAGTCGGATTAACTAATCCATCTTGCTTCTCTCTTAAAGATTAAAGAACATCTAGAGTGCCTGAGTGGCTCAGTCGGTTAAGTGTCCAGTTTCAGCTCAGGTCATGATCTCACAGTTCATGAGTTCAAGCCCCGCATCAGGTTCTATGCTGACAACTCAGAGCCTGGAGCCTGCTTTAGATTCTGTGTCTCCCTCACTCTCTGCCCCTCCCCCTCCCACACTCACTCTCTCTCTCTCAAAAATAAATAAACATTAAAAAAATTAATATTAAAGAACATCTAAGAGGTGAAACAGAGTTATGTCACAAAGACAATTAGGAAGACCTAACACTGGACTGCCAATTTTGTGAGGCAATGAAGTCTGATTTTACAAGTCAGGTTAAATTGGCTTTTATATTACTGGTAGCTAAAGGCATGTCAACCAACTCACACATACAAACAATGCTGTACTAACACTATTAGATCCTCAATGAACTGTCCTATGCATCCAGATTTCTCTTACAGACTGGTTTTGCCTTTAGCATTTCCCTTCCTCCATCAAAATATCCCAATTTTGGTTGGTTCTCTTTTCTCCCTCAAAATATAGAACTCTGGTTGAAATTGTTTTACTTCCCTTGCTTCTAAAATGATAGGTAGCTATCTAGTCACTTTTAGCCAAAAATCTTTTTTTTTAACTTTTTTTAATGTTTGTTTATTTTTGAGGCAGAGAGAGAATGGGTAAGGGGCAGAGAGAGGGGGAGACACAGAATCCGAAGCAGGCTCCAGGCTCGGAGCTGTCAGCACAGATGAAGGGCTCAAACCCACAAACCATGAGATCATGACCTGAGCTGAAGTCATATGCTTAACCAACTGAGCCACCCAGGCATCCAAGCGAACAATACTTTTCAGACTTGTAAGCTTTAATTCTGAACGTTTATTCTGTTTGTTCGTTGAAATTTTGCAGCACAAGATGGAAGTATAGTTATCCCCTCTAAAGTTTACTCAGGCCAGCCTTCGCCTTCTTTGTTCCTTCACTTGCTGTTATTTTCTCTTGGTTTTCTCCATTTAATTCAGAATATCTTGCCATGATTCCGTGTGTTACCAACTTCTCTATTTCACTGTCACCTCTAATTCAGTTGTAACAAACTTTGTCAGGCTACTATCACATATTAAGATCTATCTCATCTCCCTACTCCAAGCTCTTCATTAACAAGACAAGAAAAATTATAGACATTTTCTGCTCAGTACTTATATTACTTGCTTCAATTTGTAGCTAAGCTGGTTTTTACTTCAAGTCTATTTTCCATATCATATTGTGATTCCTCTGTCACCACTGCCTGTGTAGTTGTGATTCTAGGGCAACTTAAATGAAAGCAAAGATCGATCTGGATTGGAGTAACCTTGGAGATTTTATTGTCCTCTTTCAGCCTATGAGCCATCTGCAAAACAGACAATGCTACACCTCAGCCAGTCTCAAAAGTCAACATTTTTTATGAAGACATATGGGTTCCAAGAAACCCTTTTATCCTCAACTCAGCTTTTCAGAGTATTATCCAATTTCAGCCCTTTCCCAAAACAACACATTAATCTATATGATAGGACAGGAAGGTGAAGAAAATGTTACCAGGAGAGGAGGTATTCATCTTCTTCTTGTTTGCTCTTGGCATCCTATGACATTTTAACCATTAATAAATGGCCTTAACTGGACATTTAGGAATGTACAAGCCTCTCTCATGTCCAAATAAATTTTAATTGCAATTCAAAGCAATTAGTCCAAATTGATAAAGCAGAACCTTATGAATAGTATTATCCTAAGTCTGCCCAGAACCAAAATAGTAAAAAGCATCTGAACCAGTTATCAAGAGAAAGTTCACAATCACTGACAGCCCAAGGTTATAGAACTTAATAATAACAGGTTATATAATAGCCCTATCAAAACCAATAGTGGCGGATAAAGTGCCATTCAAAAGGCAGCAGGGACCTACCAAAAATCAACTCCATTTCTTCTGAATTTAGCTTCAGGACATTTTAGAAATCCAGGCCTAAGTGTCAGCTAGGCACCTCATCAAACCAAAAATTGCTTCTCTTCCCCCTTCTTCTGGGTCCGTTAGTATGAAAAAGTAGACCTGCATGTCATCAAGCCAACAATGTTAGTCGAAATTATGGCTCAGCATGATTGTCTCTAATGGAGGCCCAAGCACACAGGACAGCATGGGTCTGGGGTTTTACCCTGTATGACTCCAAAGAGTAGTTCAACCATTCTGGAGAAAACTCCACCGATAAAATAAAGTCAGGTATATGAAGCATGAAATAAAATTGATACTATTTTAACAGTGGATTAGAGTGAAACACATCTAGTGAAGTCTTATCAGAACAGATGAATGCAGCAGGAAAGTCAGAGATTTTCCTAAAATGTACTATTTCTGTCTTTATATTCAGTCTAAGGAAAACTAAGGAGAAAGTTGAAAAAATTCCAAGTAGTTAATATTTTGGAGTCGAGACCCTAGTAATTCTAACACTGGAGTAAAAACAGATCTTTATGCAGATGTTTAGAGTTGGGAAAGCCATAGCACCACAAAAGGACAAGAACTCCTTCACACTGGGGAAGCGAGCCTGACAGCTAGTCCACCCTTGAGTAAATCCCAAACTTGGTCATCTCAAAATGCTTGAAAAGAACAACGGATGCATATACCTACTTAAGAAATACAAAAAATTAACTTTTATGAATATATGCAACACGCATAAGCTGTGTGCAGGAGAGAGAGAGAGAGAGGGAGAGAGAGAGAGAGAGAGAGAGAGAGAGAGAGAGAGAGAGAGAGAGTGTGTGTGTGTGTGTGTGTGTATGACAGAAAAGCTTTAGTGGTATTAAGGCAATTTCTTTAAAACCCCAGTAGCACATATACTTTTCTTCTCTGTCTCATGCTCTTTCCAACAGATACAGCTTGTAGTTCACCCAAGTCCTGTTTTCTCTTCCTAACAGAAATCCAGTCTTTTGCACTTGACCATGTGTTTCAGGGGAGAAAGGCACCAGCCTAAGCCTGGAATGAATTATGCTTGATATAATTCAAGTATGGTTGTCCCATTTATCCTCCCAGGGATTAAGCCTTTAATCTCATCACAGTGAAGCAAGGGTTTTAGACCATTTTAAATATAATTTAAATGCAACTTCAGGATTTTAACTTAGATTATAACTACATATATACTAAAATGAATGCCCAGTGTTCTACACATTATAATATCGGTCCTTGGCTTAAATAAGTTGAGATCAGCTATATTTTATCTGAATGATCATTTATATTCATTAAGTAACCCTCAAACAATTTCCCAATAGAATAAATATAACATATGGAGATTGTTTAAAGGATCACAAATCTGCAGCGATTATAGCATATTTTTGCTTTTGCTTTTAACAATAATATTAAAGCACAACATATTAACAAATAATAATATATCTGTGATAATAATATTTTATCATGTCTTTTTTATTCTAAAATTATTGATTTTTCAGAAAAAAATGCCAGCACTTAGGCCAGTGCCATCACTGAATGAGGTCTTTTATGACTTTGCTGTATAGCATACTTTCAAAATACTTTAAAATTATAATTGTTTTGTTTTAAAAACTGGAAATAGTTAGCAAAGACACTCACAGGTATCTTTATATATGTAAACAGTTTGAAAATATTTCTGCCATGTGGCAAAAGCATAAACACAGTTTATAATTTACTCAGAATGCCAACTTTCAAATTACAGATTTTTAAATTTGTTTAAATTGAGAGATTTGCAAATTTCACTTTTCTGCTTAAGTAAAACTTTATTCATATTTCATATTTCTCTATTTCATATTTCATATATCTCTATTAAATTTTTATAATTTGTGGCTACATGCAAGTCAATTAGATGTATTGAAGAATTATATAATTTTTCTGGCGACTTTGCAATAGGTGGAGAACTATGATATAGCAGAATTACTGGAACTATAGCACTTAGAGTTGAAAAAAGATCAACTTTCTACAAAGATTAACTGTAAAAAAAATACTATTTTTTAAATATCTTGGTGGACATTTAAGTCTATTTCTTCTGAATGCTCATAACAATTTCATGACTGATTTCATAAAATAGTTACTTATCTACTTCCTGGCTTTATGTGACACAAGACCCCAGGACATATCCAACAGGGGAGTCCATCTCACTGAAACTCTCTGTCACTAATTCCATCTATCTAAGCAATGAGAAGTCACTACACAGGCTAAGATAATCCATAGCTCCCTTTCCTTCTGGTAAAATTCTCATAGTTATTTCTTCATCATTCTTTTCCTTGGAAAACTCCATTATTCCTTTATAAGCCTGATATCTGTTGTAAACCATCTAATTAAGCAATAAAATAATGTGTTTTTCAACTGTGAGTTTTGTTTTTTGGGTTTTTTTTTTTAATGTGTATTCATTTTTGACAGAGAGAGAGAGACAGAGCATGAGTAGGGGAAGGGCAGAGAGAGAGGGAGACACAGAATCTGAATCAGGCTCTGGGCTCCAAGCTGTCAGCACAGAGCCCTACATGGGGCTCCAACTCACAGACCCTGAGAGATCATGACCTGAGCTGAAGTCAGATGCTCAACCAACTGAGCCACCCAGGGGCCCCTTTTGGTTTTTTTTTTTTTTAACTAATTCATATGTATATATAATTCCACTTCTATAGTTCCCATAGTAAATATGAGTACTCCAGCATTTTACTGCTTATATTGGTAAAGAAACCTTTAGCTCCTGTAAGGAAATCCATATACAAATGTAAGAAATAGATTAAATATTTAAAAACTTAGTCCATTCAAAAAACTAAAACAACATGTCAGTATTTTCAAATGGAAGTTATCAAAGGCCTGATCAATATACTGCCAGAGAATGTTTCCTAAAAAATTACCAAGTCTACTTTTACAACAAAAATCTCCAATCAGGACAGAACTTTGATTCATCTATTGTGTTCTATATCCATATCCTCAGTTCATCCTGTCCTAATTTGTTTTTATGGCCCATTCTTCCTAATCTGAAAAGTGAAATATATTCTGGCATGCAAAATCTCCTTAAGAATACAGATTATGTTTGGCTTTGATTAAACCAGTTCAAAATACATTACTTCTAAGGTTATAGGAAATCTACACTAGTTGGAGTCATCTCATTTCCTAACAAAAGGACTTCTAGGGTAGGGTTTTTAGGATCTAGAAATGAGTGATGAGTGGTTTTGAAATATTTAGATACCAGCATTCACAGATAATACCTACTGATTTGTATCACCCCCTCCGGAATATAGGCATTGTGACAATTATCTGGCTAGGTTTTAAATGCTGTGGCCATTAAAATTCATGCAGTTTATTATTTTACCTAGTTTTTCTCCTCATTTTTCTTTCTACATCAGCTTTGTGTCTTCTCTAGTCTGCCACTGGACCACATAAATCCACCGCATGGATACATGGCTCCACCCTTCCCCACCTCTGCCTCTCTATACCAACTAATGAACAAAGGTCTCAGAAGGTGAGGAGTAAAATTAAATGTTCTATTTATTTCAGTACAGCTGTTTTTTGTTTGTTTGTTTCACTATCAATTTGCCTCTATGTTTTTGTGTTAGGAAACAATCACAATGATTAAAAGACTGTGCTCTACTATAATTCCACTCCTTATTGGCTATGCAGGGTTATTCAATCTTCTCAAGCCCCAATATTTTCATCTACAAAAAGGAGATAATATTACTGTCACATAAGGTTATTGTGAAGATTAAATAAGACAATACTAATAAAGAGCTTGGAAGAATAACTGACACATTGTAAGCACCTAATAAATTATTTGGAGAAGTCATGTAAGGAATTCAAAATGTAGCCAATCTTCTCCTTTTAAGAGAAATGTCAAGATGCTTTTCAAAAAGGCAACAGCTTCTGGAGTTCCTCATGTTCTTTGGAGTGCAATATTAGATAGAAAGAGGCTCTCTCAGGAAACAATATCTAGGCTTTTTACACTTTTATTATTCTTAGAATTCCTGACTTATCAAAAAATGGAAGAACAGAATAGCATGTCACAGGTTAACACATCATCTGTAATTCTGGCATTGGGAATGATACTTACAGAACTTTCTCTATCATTCTTTTACTATATGATTCCACTTTCAGTTTCCCTTTCTGACTAGAAATAAAGCTGTCTGAATGAAAATGCTGAACTATAGGAAATAAAAATGAAATTATAATTTGAAAGGCAAACAGGAGCTATCAGTCAAATTTCTTTTTAAAATAGAGTATTTATTTCAGGCTACTTGTTGGTGACAATGGGGAAGAAAATCTTGACTCCAGCACATTTTTTGTCTGATACAAAGAATCTGCCCTACTTTGACATCTCATTGAAAAGGAGTGGGGAGTGCTGCTTCCTTAATTTAAATTGCACTCTTCCTCAATGGAAAGAGATTAGCAACATTTCCTTTCATGTTGATTTCTGAGTTCAGTCTTCTTTTAGGCTACAAATCATCTTTGCTCCCCTGACAGATTTGACAGCACTCAATTCTTAAATGAATCTTACAAGAAAAGGGGTAAATATACTCTGAAACAAGAGGCCTCTCTTTTCCACGTTAAGGCTGTTCTTTATTCTCATCCTTCTTTGGGAACTAAAAGCTCTACTACAATTGATGGAGTCTCCAACTTTAAATGTAGCTAAATCAGAGACTTCCTCACAGGAAGTTCATCTGGGAAAGGAGCAGCCTAGGGAACTTCAGTGCCATAGCCAATGCTTTCACAGGCTTTAAGTGCCTATTGTAATTTAACAGAAACAAGTTTGGAAAAATAGGAAAGCAATAACTAGAATTCTCCTTCCCAGGGAAGTTCAATTAATTCAATTGGGCATTCAGTTGCTAAATTCTTACCAGAGCTGGAGTCTCTAACCTTATTTCAATGAAAATAAGTAGAATACCATTAATTCCTTTTTGGCAGTACATTTGATTGTGTGAAGAGGTTTGCATGCTTCAGCTTGTAACCTATTTCCCTTGATATATGAACATTATTTCCCTTTTATTTTAATGCAGAAGCTTAAGGCTAAGGTGTCAAAATTGTCTTTTATTTCTTAATTTTTTCCTTATCCTTCACCAAGTGAATACCATAATCAAAACGTGAAAATAGCAAGTTTTCTCCTGACAACACTTCCAGTTTCTACATTTAACCAGATTATCTCCTGTCCCTTCTTTTTCTCATGAAATACAAGTGAACATGGTCTGGGTTTTTTATCATGAGTGGCAAACAGTGAACACTAAATAATATTAAGATATTCCAGGTCATTAACTGAATTTCCTTAAGGGAAAGAATTCAGTAATGGAATACTCTGAAGTCTCAGAAATTGTATTGTAGAAGAATAATCAGTAACATAAAAAGATCCATCACACATTAAGTGGGCGGGCAGGTTACAAAATATCATCTACTTTCTAATCACATGTGTCTTATCTCTTCATCTGTATCATTTTACCATTATTTGCTTAATCCCTATGTTCAGTCAGAGTCCTCTGCAGTTCTCAAACACTGGGGCCCCTGAATGGCCTACCCACCCCACGACTTACAGCCCCTTCTCCCTAACACCATCCAGCTAGAAGTAGCCCCGTGCACTTTCGCTTTTGCTTTTCTAATTCAGGAACCACCTTCCCCTCATCCCCCCACCACATCTCCCCTGTCTCATTCTCATCCCAACCCTGCCTCAATCCTTCACCTTTTCTTTGGTCTTTTGGAAGTCAGAACTGGAGCTGCAGCAGACATTTTGCTACCATAAAGAAAAAGTCTTAAGAGCAATCATGCACTATGAAATACTTAAGCTGTTTTTCCACCGGGCAAGGGGAATTGGGGGGAAGGGAGCCTTATGTGTCGCATTTACTGATTTCCTTGGTCTACCCCCACCTTATTCTATTTAAAGCCAACATTGTGACATCACTTAACATCAAATTGAGAAAATATGTGCAATAAGTACACCATTATACAGTATTTCCACCATAGTTACAGTAGTTATAAATAGCCTTAAGTGCGTAGATAATAGTGTAATACGGCTAGATTCTCATACATGATTTTGCTTTCAAACTGCTCCTATATGTTACTTAAGCATGTGATGAAAATCCAGCTTCACACAGATAATGTAGTTATAAGTGGGAGAAGTATTTTGATGGCTAAAAATACTTTTAATTTATACTTTTAAAGGAAAGTATAGATGTTCTTCTTTGATACTAAACCAAAACTCAACAAATGATAATTCTTGAAGATTAGTTGCAATGTAGAAACTTAACCTCTACCGCTGAGTTTTTGTATTTTGTTACATTGGAATCTACTGGTCTAATTTACATTTTACATGGGTCTTATTCATCATGTATGATTTTGTAACACCATTTAAATGATGGTCATTTGGAAAATATGCTTTACTGAGTTAGGGAGATCTTCCAAGTGTTGACACATTTTATCATACAATATCAAAAAAACACCATACATTTGTTAATATCACTTCTAATCTCATCAGAAAAGTCAAGCTGGAAAGCTGTCACATTCACAGATAACAGATATTCAAATTTCCCGAAAGCTCTTATTTTCGTGTCAGATGTTTAATTTTATCACTGACAAAAATTGTTGCCACAATTTTCTACAGTCAAGTGGCAATATAACTTCATTTGTTTTAGAAAATATCTCTGCCAATACCTTAGTCTGAAAAATGAAAATCTTCCGGACAGTCATTTTTTCAAATAAAAATCATATTCCACAAACAAGTAATTAGGTTTAACTTGCAACTCAGACAATCACACAGGTATGAAGACAACCACCATATTTCAAAATACAGTCAAAATGCTTTCTATGTACTTTCCATTTTATTTACTAGGTATTAAAAAGATGTGTACTCAAGGCCACATGCAAAAGAATGAAGTTGAACCTTTACTTTATACCATACACAAAAATTAGCTAAAAATGCATCAAAAACCTAAATCTAGGAGCTAAACTATAAAACTCTTAGAAGAAAACATAAGGGGAAACTTTATAATATTAGATTTGAAAATGGCTTCTCAGATATGATGTCAAAAGCACAGAGAGCAGGGGTGTCCAGGTAGATCTTGGTTAAGCATCTGACACTTGATTTCAGTTCAGGTCATGATCCCGTAGTTCCTGAGTTCGAGCCCCACAGTGGCCTCTGCACTGACAGTGTGGAGTTTGCTTGGGATTCTCTCTCTTTTTCTCTCTCTGCCCCTTCCCAACTTGCATACATGTTCTCTCTCTCAAAATAAATAAATAAACTTAAAAAAAAAGTATAGACACCAAAAGAATAAAACAAAAAATTGGACTATATCAAAGTTAAAAATTTCTGGGCATCAAAGGACACAATCAACAGAACCAAAGGCAACACACAGAATTAGAGAAAATATTTGCTAATCGTGTATCTGATAATTGGTTAATATTAAGAAATATCAAGAATTATTACCACCCAAATACAAAAAATATTTAAAAATGGACAAAAGACTTGAAAATATACACATAAAAGATATCTTCAAAGGAAATATATAAATGTCTAATAAACACATGAAAAGATATTTAACATTGCTAATCATAAACAACTTGAAAATCAAGACCACAATGAGATGTCTCCTCATACCTCCTGGGATGGTAACAATTAAAAAAAGTAAGGAGGCTTCATGCCCAGCACCAAGTCCAATGCACGGCTTGAACTCACAATCTTGAGATCAAAACCTGAGCTGAGATGAGGAGTCAGATGCTTAACCTACTGAGACAGCCAGGTGACCCCAAAATATATATTTTTAAAAAAACAACAGTAACTAAGATGTTATTGAGGATGTAGAGAAATTGGAACCCTTGTGCACTCTTAGTGGGAAGGTACAATGGTACAGCCGCTATGGAAAACAGTCTAGCAGGTCCTCAAAAAATTGAAGATAGAATATTTTCCCTGAACTTGTTCAGACCATTTTAAATGATAAGTTATTCAATATTTGTTTCTCTAGTAAATCCTTACCAGATATAAGGGAAAAAAGTAGAAGATAGAATTACCATATAATCCAACAATTTTATTTCTGGGTATATAGTCAAAAGAATTGAAAGCAGAGACTCAGAGGTAAATTCGTACACTCACATTCACTGCAGCAGTATTCATAATAGCCAACAGCTGGGAGCAACCCAAGTGTCCCAACACAAATTAACAGATAAACAAAATGTCATATATATGCAAAATAGAATATTAAGATCTCAATTCAAATGCAAACAGTGACTCCATTTGATATAAAGTACATTCTAAATATATTTCATGTTAGAAATGAGTAGAAAATGCTAAAGTTTTCTACTCAAGGGTCAGTCCCTCAAAATGCCCATCTATATGTTAACACTGACCCATTTGTTCTTCAAAATTTTACCAAAAATATATACATATTTTCTTTTAGTCCTGAATAATTGCTACTACTTCAATCTATGAAATGACAAAATCCTTAGCAAGTAAAGAATCCTTCATTATTTCTTCCCTGTTTCCTTCTCATCAGAACCCCAATTTTGATCAATAGGAGACAGAAAGACTTTCTCTCAGGGAAGCTAGTCCTCTCCAGGAATTGAATCCTTATTTGTTTAAGCCTGCCAAGATAAATTCTATTTTGTTTATATCTTCCTCTCTTTTTCAGGTTTTGCAACTAATGTGGTGATGTGACTCAGCCCAGTCAATGGAATATAAGTGAAAATCTTTTGTAAAGTCTTGGGGAAAGTCCATTTATCCTCACTATCTGAAAAACACATGTAAGGGGAAACTGCTGGTGTCATCTCTTTCCTCTTGCCTTAAACATAGATTTGGTTCCAGAACTGTGACAGCTATCTTGTGGCCAAATGGTGACAAGCACAAAAGTAAAAAGCCAACACATTAAAATAGGTGACACAGAAAAACAGAAAGGATTTGCTTATGATTATGCTGTTGCACCCTGAGGCCAAAACCTTGAAATCTCATGCTTCTGTTGTTATGTAAACAATAAAGCATTTCATGACTTAAGATACTATTTCTTAATTATTTATTTTCTGTTACTGGAAACTGAACACATTTCGATGAATAAAGATCCTTTAGTTAGCAAGTTTGAAATATAAAATCAAGAATCAAGATAGATAACCATATCCCACTACCGAATTTCCAGTAGACTATCTCTTATTACAAAGTTAAGTAACTTAGGCAGGTGCCCTAATTATCTTTAGTTGCAAACTAAATTTTACTAATACTAATGCTAATGTACTTGTATACTTAAAAGGTAAGGCTAAACTATAGGTAAATGGATAAAGATGGTGTGTATACACACACACACACACACACACACACACACACACACACACACGATGGAATACTACACAACCATAAAAAAGGATGATCCTGCTCTTTGTGACAACATGGATGGACCTGGAGGGTGTTTTACTAAGTAAAATAAGTCAAACTAAGAAAGATAAATACCATAAGATTTCAGTCATATGTGGAATTTAAAAAAAATAAATGAATAAGGGGCACCTGAGTGACTAGTTGGTTAAGTATGTGACTTCAGCTCAGGTTATGATCTCGCAGTCCCTGAGTTTGAGCCCCATGTTGGACTCTGTGCTAAAAGCTCAGAGCCTGGAGCCTGCTTTGGATTCTGTGTCTCCCTCTCTCTTTGCCCCTCTCCCCCCGCTTACTCTCTCTCTCTCTCTCTCTCTCTCTCTCTCTCTCTCTCTCAAAAATGAATAAACAGTAAAAAAAAAAATTAAGTGAATAAACCAACAAAAAGCAGAATCAGAACTATAAATAAAGAGAAAAAAACTGATGGATGTCAGAGTGGAAGGGTAGGGGATGGGCAAAATGAGTGAAGGGAAGTGGGATATATAGGCTTCCAGTTATAGAATGGATAAATCACAGGAATAAAGGCACAGCACAGGGAATATAGGCAATGATATTGTAATACATTATGTATGATGATAGAGAGCAGCTACACTTGTGGTAAGCATAACATAATGGATAGAGAAGTTCAATCACTATGTTGTTCACCCAAAACTAATGTAACATTGTGTGTCAATTATATCCAAAATAAAAATTTTATTTAAAAAAATAAAGTAAAACCTTCTCTGACAACTTAAAAGAAAGAAAAGATAAGGCTAGATACACATAGGCACTCTCCACAGTGATAAGGCTAACCCAGATCTGAGGGAATCTAGGCTCTCTTACAGTCTCTGGCACCTATCATATTTTCACTTACTTCTAAAGGTGACTCATCCTAACAGAAAGACTATTAACACCTGGGAGGGAACACATACTCCAACAGGCTCTATTAAAAGATTACTCTAACATGATTGCAAGGTGAAATATATACTCGTTTTTTTAATCATTCATTAATAACTTTAAGAAAAATTTATTGAAGCCAATTATGTGCCAAGCATTATGCCAAGCATAATAATGGTGAATGAAGTTTCTTCCATCATAATAGGGGAAAGAGAAAACTAAAACTGAAGCAAACAGGAAACAAATCCTAATTATGATGAGTGCTCTGAAGAAAGCACACAGTGAATTCACAGAGAATGACTAATGGGTAGCAAGTAAGTTTCCTTAGACTGAAGGGGGCAAGGATAAATTTTCAGAAGAGGAAAAGAGACACATAAACTCTGAACAATGAGGAGTCAGCTGTGCAAAGCACAGGGAAACTAGTGTTCTAAGCAGAATAAAAGGAGTAGTGCTGAAATCCCAACATGAGGAATTTACAGAGCTTTGCTATGGACTGAAGTGTGTCTTCCCAAAATTCTTGTGTTGAACCCCTCACTCCCAGTGTGGCTATATCTGGAAATATGGCCTTTAGAAGGTAAATAAGATTAAATGAGATCATAAGGGTGGGACTTAATTTAATAAGATTTGTAACTAGAGGAAGAGAAGGAGATCTCTGTCTGCTATGTGAGGACACAAGGAGGAGGAGGCTGTTTGTAAGCCAGGAAGAGGGGCTTTCACCAGATCCTAACCACGCTAGCTCCCTGACCTCAGGCTTCCAGCCTCCAGAACTGTGAAAAAGTAAGTTTCAGTCATTTAAGCCATCTAGCCTGCTGTGTTTTATTTGGGCAGCCCCAGTTGACTAACACAGACTTCGATAACAAGAAGTAGGATACTGCTTTAATATACATCTAAATGTTGAAATAGCTTTGGAACTGGGTAATGAGTAAAGGATGGGAGAGTTTTGTGGTACATGCTAGATATATAGACGTTTAAGGTAATTCTGGTAAGATCTCACATGGTAATGAGAAACATGCTACTGGAAACTGGAGAAAGTTGATCTTTGTTACAAACTGGAAAAGAACTGGACTGAATTGTCCTAGTGTTTTGTGAGAGGTAGAACATGTGAGCAATGGAATTGGATATTAAGCTGAGCATATTTCTAAGCAAAGTTTTGAAGGGGTGGCTTGGTTCCTCCTGACTGCTTAAAGTGAAATGCAAAAGGAGAGAGATGAATGAAGAAGGAATTGTTAAGCAAGAAGAAACAAGAACTTGAAAACTTGAAAAATTCTCAGACTATCCATATTACAAGAAAGAAAGAAAGAAAGAAAGAAAGAAAGAAAGAAAGAAAGAAGAAAGAAAAACAGAGAAAGCTTGTTCCGGAGAAAACACTAAAGGCGTGGCTGAACAACAACTTGATAAAGAGATCATGGGTGCAACTTATTGACTTAATCAACCATTACAGCAGAAACAAGAAATAGAGATGGGATTAAATAAGGAAAGACACTGCCAGGGGGAAGAACTGAAGCAACAAGAGAGAGTAGAATAGAATGAAGGAAGGCTATCGGGCTTCTTGGATTCTACAGGACAGACCACAGAACTATTCGACTATGAACATATGCTATTCTTGAAGGAAAGTGAAAATGATTTCAAAGGCAATTCAGAGATCATCAGGGCTGCCACTCCCACCACAGATGCAGAGAGCAAAGTTGTTTTTTCCTCTTAAGTTACAAAGGATTGGGCCCTATCTCAGGTTTCCAGAAGGCCAGGATGACCCTGCCTAGTGTTTTAGGAGTGGGTGAGCTTGCAGACAGCTAAAGGAGCAGGGACCTCTCAAAGAGCAAAGGTGCAGGGGCCCTTGCAAACAGCTAGAGTGGTAAGGCTACCCTGCAGAGCCAGGAAGGTGATGCTACCATCCCAGTGGACCTGAAGGCAGAACTTCAAAGAGTATTAATCTCAAGCTTTAAGACCTAATGGAGCTGAACAGCTGTACATATAAAAACAAAAAAACAAAAACAAAAACAAAAAACAAAAACAAAAACAAAAAACAAACTAGACTACATCCTAACACCATACACACACACAAAAAATTCAAAATGGTTTAAAGACCTAAATGTGAAACCTAAAACCATAAAAATACTAGAAGACAACATTGGCAGTAATTTCTCTGACATTAGCCATAGGGACATTCTTCTAGATACGTCTCCTGAGGCAAGAGAAACAAAAGCAAAAATAAACTATTGGGACTACATCAAAGTAAAAAGCTTTTACACAGCAAAGGAAACCATCAACAAAACAAAAAGACAACCTACTGAATGGGAGAAGATATCTTTCCAATGAGGGGTTAAAATGCAAAGTATATAAAGAACTCATACAACCCCACACCAAAAAACAAAAAAACATACAATCATTTAAAAATGGGCAGAAGACTTGAACAGACATTTTTCCAAAGAAGATATACAGATGGCTAACAGACACACGAAAAGATGCCCAACATCGTGAATCATCAGAGAAATGCAATCAAAACTGCAATGAGATATCACCTCAGACCAGTCAGAATGGCTAACGTCAAGAATATAAGAAACAACAAATATTGGCAAGGATGTGGAAAAAAAGGAATCCTCATGTACTGTTTATAGGAATGTAAATTGGTATAGCCACCATGGAAAACAGTATGGAGATTCCTCAAAAATTAAACATAGAAATACCATATGATCCAATAATTCCACTATTGGGTATTTATCCAAGGAAAATGAAAACACTAACTTGAAAAGATATATGCACCCCTATGTTTACTGCAGCATTATTTACAATAGCCATGACAAAGAAGCAACCTAAGTGTCCTTCAAGAGACAGATAAAGAAAATGTGGTATATATACACAATGGAATATTACATAGCCATACAAAGGATTAGGCTGTGCCATTTGAGACAACATGGATGGTTCTAGAGGATATTATGCTAAGTGAAATAAGTCATACTGAGAAAGACAAATATCATGATTCTACTCATAAATGAAATCTAAAAGTATGACTAAACAAAAAGCAGAATTAGAACTATAAACATAGAGAACAAATTGATGGTTGCTGGAGGGCAGAAGGGCAGGAGGTTGGGCAAAGTAGGTGAATGGAACAGGGAGATACAGGCCTCCAGCAATGGATGAGTAAGTCATGGGAATAAAAAGCAGAGCATGAGTAATACAGTCAATGATACAATAGCATGTAATGGACAGATAATAGCTATACTTTGGTGAACATAGTAAAATGTATAGTGTTAAGTTGCTAAGTTGTACACCTGAAACTAATGTAACACTATGTGTCAACTATACTAAAATATATATATATAGAATATAGAATATAGAATATAATTGAATATAATATATATAGTATATATAATATATAATAAATATAATATATATATTACTCAAATACTCAATATATACTATACACACACACACACACACACACACACACACACACGTATATATATATAAACTTGTCTGGTTTCAGAGGTTCAGAGGTAGAGAGGAATTTCACCTCAGGAAGAATCATATCTCAAGTCTCATCCATTTCTGGATAAGATACTTAGATGAGACTTTAAGCTTTAGACTTTAGAGTTCATACTAGAAAGATCTAAGACTTTAGGGGCTGGTAGGATATAATATAATCACAATATATATACATTTTGCATGTGATAAGGACATGAATTTAGGAGGACCAGGGGTACAGTGCTGTGGACTGAATCACATCCCTCCAAAATTCACATGTTGAAGCCCTAGCCCCCCAAACCATTGTATCTGGAGATAAGGTCTTTAGGAAGTAATTCAGGTTAAATGAGTTCATAAAGGTGGGACCGTAATCCCAAAAGACTGTGGCCTTAACAAAAAAAAAAAAAAGGAAGAAAGAGATTTCTCTATTTCTCTCTACCTTGTGAGAACACAATGAGGAGGTAGCCATCTGTAAGCCAAGAATAGAGCTCTTATTGTTGTATGTAATCAATAAATCATGGCAATCTACCCCCAAAACCAAGAACACACTGTATACACTGTATGTTAGCCAACTTGACAATAAATTATATTTTAAAAAAGAGATCATATAGTAGGAAAAAATTTCCAATTCATAGAACTTTTTAAATATTTTCTATATTGTCACCACTTCATTCTTCATTCATCAGAAGACAGAGGCATTTTGGCCATGTTGCTAAATCTCAGTTGAGTTATAAGAAGAATTCAAGTGAACTCCACAGATTATGGGTCACAGAGGGAATCTCAAACCTTCCATAGCTTTTTTAATAATTTGATAATAAATAGATATACTTGCTGCTCACATCCAGGCTTCTTCCATACTAGAGTCACATTCTTTCATTTATAATCTTCTAAACAATGTCAAGAGCTCCATGAGCTTCTAGGCTAGCAATAATTATGATCTCCTGGATATATCCTTTCTCTACCATTTCCAGCATATATTTTTAAGCTTAGAAGTTATTGCTACTCTGTGTGTATATGTGTCCAGTGAAGAAAGAAAGTGGCATAAAAATAACAAGTAAATAGAAGGAGGATCTTTTCAACTGTCATGCATTTGCTAAATGTGTAAGTGACTTGTTAGGCAAAATTTGTTCTGAAGAATACAAAGCCTATCAAATAATAGGTATATTCCCTATATTCTTTTTTGGAATAATGCATATTATTTGTGATTTAAAAAAACCATGAAATTCCCTAGCAAACTGGTATCTGAGGTTCACTTGGTTTGCATTGCACAGGGACATGGCTGATAGACCCAGATTTCAGAGCTTCATTCCATTTTCTCTAGCTGGGACCAGGGATAGCCTCCTCTACCATATATAAAGCATGGTCACATACTAAACCACAGCAGGCCTCTTCTACATAAATAGCTTTTCCTTGTGGCTCACGTTAAATCAGCTACAAGTCATTTGCTCCATATTCCAGTAATTGTGTTCAATTGCTATGATAGCATTATTTCTTGGGGTAAATACAAGTTTTCATAAGCAATCTCTTCCAGGTCTGGGGACCCCAAATCTGGGGGCCATAGAGTTAGAATGACATCTGAGCTGTACATCCTTTTCCTTTTCCTAATTTCCCCCCGTGATTATAAAACCATACAAGCTGGGGCGCCTGGGTGGCTCAGTCGGTTAAGCGTCCGACTTCAGCTCAGGTCACGATCTCGCGGTCCGTGAGTTCGAGCCCCGCGTCGGGCTCTGGGCTGACGGCTCAGAGCCTGGAGCCTGCTTCCGACTCTGTGTCTCCCTCTCTCTCTGCCCCTCCCCTGTTCATGCTCTGTCTCTCTCTGTCTCAAAGGTAAATAAACGTTAAAAAAAAAAATTAAAAAAAAAAAACCATACAAGCTAAATGCTCCTTATCAAAAAATATTCTTCTTTGCTAAATGGCTTTTATCAGATTTATGACTTCAAAGCCATCAAGGAAAACTGACTTCCATTTTTTCTCATTTTAACATCCCAGCTACAGAGGCAGGTTCATCAGCTCTCACATCTAATGAATATTTGGTCTAACAGAAATTTTTTGAGATATACTTGGAGTCTAAGTTGGTGGTAAAAGTTTTTTTTAAGTTTTTTTTTTTTCTTTTTTGTTAATTTGCTTTGCATGTTTTGGAAATACAATTTTCAATTTAAATAGTCAGTGTAGCAAACACATCATCTTATAATAAATAACCTAGGGAAGAATCAACCCACCATGACCATGTGTGCTATTTCATACAGCCTGAGTAATGGTGAGACTCCTTACAAATAACAATGGGAAAAAATATACAATTAAGAAACATTACACAAACACAGTCTAGATTACACAGAATCGAAAATAAACACACTTGAAATACTTCACTGCTTCCTAAAATATTTTTTCTCACTTTTATCATATAAGAATTTATCATTATGTAGAAATACCTACAAATAATGCAAGCTGCCAAGTTGGAAAGGAAATAGCAATATAGAAACATCTAAGTGGTTTCTTTTTCTCTCCCTTGGAAGATACCTTCAGATGGGAATACTAACCTTTTAAGTATCCATCTATGTCTTCATCTCTATATATTTTTACAGTAGCACTCATTTTAATCCTATGCCTGGAGTTTACTGAAGAGCAAGTTGCCTAAGAATTAAAAATCTAACCAAGGAAAATCAATAGAGAAAAAAATTACAAATCTTTAACTGGTAAACAAAAAGCCTTAAAAAATGTTAATACCTCAAGTATCCAAATTATATGAAAGTTCCATTGTGTTTCTGGCCGTGAATGGGTTACTATTATGGATCCTGCATATCAATTATATTTGACTTCTGCCATTCAAATCCATAAATTCATTGAGAACCTCAAAGTCTTAAGATAAAAATGCAAATATCATTGTTATTATTATCTATCATATTCTGAGCCCCTGATATGCCAAGCTAAGTTCTTACACATACTGACTCTCTTGGCAGTCTTTATATATATATATATATATTTCTTTTTGAGAGAGAGAGAGAGAGAGAGAGAGAGAGAGAGAGAGAGAGAGAGAGAAGAGAGGGCGTGAGTGGGGTGAGGGGTAGAGAGAGAGGGAGACAAAGAATCCGAAGCAGGCTCTCTCCAGGCTCTAAGCTGTCACCACAGAGCCCAACACAGGGCTCGAACTCACAAACTGAGAGATCATGACCTGAGCCAAAGTTGAACGCTTAACATGACTGAGCCACTCAGTGGCCCTCGCTCGATAGTCTTAAGAACACCATGATGTATATATTATTATTTCTATTTTACCATTGAGGCTATTGCAAACGTCTTGGTTCTCAGACTATTAGGAAGTGATAATGAGGTATTTGTCATAGGTTGATGACACTCAGATATTCTGGAAAATTTGTTTCCAAACATTTAAAGTACTTAAAATTTAAAATTAAAATATTTGATAAGTTTAATTTTGTCAAATGATTTTTCAGCATCTAACAAGACAGGTTATATGTTTTTTATCCTTCATTTTGTTAATGTGTTGTATCACATTGGTTGATATCCATATGTTGAGCCATCCCTGCACCACAAAATATCCTCCTTAGTCATGGTGTATGGTCCTTTAAATGTGTGGTTGAATTCAGTCTTCTTGTATTTTGTTGAGAATTTTTCAACCATATTTAGCAAGGGTACTGACCTGTAGTTTTTCTTGTGGTATCTTTTTCAGGCATTGGTATCAGGGTAACAGTGGTCTTGTAAACTGAGTTTAGAAGTATTCCCTCCTCTTCAATATTTTGTAAGAGTTCCAGAAGAATTGGTGTTAAATCTTATATAAACATTCTCCAGTAAAGCCATCTGGCCCCAGTGTTTTCTTCAGGGAAGGGGGAGAGGTTGACTACTGATTCAATCTCTGTACATTATAGGTCTGTTTGGTTTTCTATTTTTTTCATGACTCACTCATGGTTGGTTATATGTTTCTAGGAATTTTTCCATTTCGTCCAAGTTATTCAATTGATTGGTTCACAGCTGTCTCTTAGCAATCACCTCAAAGTCACTAAGATTCCAACTGGGAAAATATTTACTATTATGTATCTTTTAAGATAGTTCTCTCCCTCCCTCTCTCTCTTTCTCTCCCCTCCCCCTCATTCTCTCTCCTCCCTCCCCTCTCTCTTTCTTCCATGGTCTCCTCACTTTCATTGGTATAAACCCAATTTACTCAATCATGGAAATTCAGTCATAAACCCACTGATCCTCTTTCTAGAGTTATAATTCTCTTTCCTGAGATAATTTCTGGTCTCTGAGAATCTTATGTAATTCAATGAGTCTAAGAAACCTTGCAGTATTGTGATTTATAAGAATATTGATTTGGTCACTCATATAAGCAAAATATATTTCTTATATATATTTGGTCTTCTTCCAGATTTCCAAAACCCTTGGAATTGCCTAAATGTTAAGAGTGATACAAGTGTTTTTTGTTGTGTTAATGAGGAGCTGGTTTCCAATGTAGCCAACATCTGATGAGGTTAAAATTTTTCAGCCCCACCCACTTATCTCCAGGGAGGGAAGAGGGGCTGGATGTTGAATCAAACATCAGTCAATGACTTAATCATTTGTGCTTATGTAATGAAGCCCCCATAAAAATCCAAAAGGACAGGATTCAAAGAGCTTCCAGGTTGATAAAAAAAACAAGGAGATTCCAGAAAGGGAGTGTGCCTAGAGAAGACATGGAAGTTCCATGCCACCTTCCCCATACCTTACTTTATGCATCTCTTCCTTCTAGATGTTCCTGAATTATTTCCTTTTATAATAAACTAGTAATCTAGGAAATAAAATGTTTCTCTGAGTTCTATGAGCCATTCTAACAAATTAATCAAACCCAAGGAGGGGACTGTGGGAGCCTCTGATTTATAGTCAGTTGCTCCAAAGAACAACCTGGACTTGTGACTGGCATCTGAAGGGGGAACAGTCTTGTAGGACTGAACCTTTAATGTGTGGACTCTGATGCTATCTCCAGGTATATAATGTCAGAACTGAATTCAATTTTTGGATACCCTGCTGGTACTCCAAGAATTGCTTGTTGGTGTGGCAAACTCCTTACACAATGGAACTGGATTCAAACCCCATTTAGACTTCATGGTGTTTTTAATGGGGAATACTTTAAAGCCAACTTAACAATAATGTTAAAGCAATCTACATTGCTTTCATGTCTAGTAAAAGTGCCTAAATTGTCACTCTGTCATCTACGGTTTCAAATCTTAAAAGAAAGGACTTTTGTTAAGTCAGTAAACTGTAGAATCTCTTCTTTTACAAAAATCATACCTGGTAAGGTCTTAATAAATAATCTAAAAAGGAAGTTAAGAAAACAATCCTATTTATAATAACATAAAAAAATTAAAATACTTAGGAATAAACTTAATAAGGAGGCAAAAGTTCTGTACACTGAAAGCTACAAAATATTTCTGAAAGAAATTTAAAAAGACACAAATGAATGGAAAGACATAACATGTTCATGGACTGTAAGTTCAATATTATTGAAATGTCCACACTACCAAAGTGATTGACAGAGTCAATGCAATCTATCAAAATCTCAGTGGGATTTTTTTGCAGAAACAGAAAAGGACAGTCTTAAAATTCATATAGAACCACAATGGACCTCAAACAGCCAAAATTATCTTGAAAAGGAAGTATGAAGTTGGAGGCCATGCACTTTCTGATTTCAAAAAATACTACAAAGCTACAGTAACCAAACTGTATGGTAATGGCAGAAAGACAGACATATAGACCAATGGAACTGAATAGAAAGCCCAGAAATAAACGGACACTACCAAATGATCTTTGATAAGGGTGCCAAGATTACTCACTGGGGAAAAAATAGTCTTTTTAACAAATGGTGTAGAAAAACTAGGTACACATATGCAAAAGAATAGAATTGGTCCCTTATATTACACTACACAAAAAAAATCAACTGAAAATATATTAAAGACTTAGATGTAAGACTTGAAACTATTAAACTTCTAGAAGAAAACAGGGGTAAATTTTCCTAACATTAATCTTGTCAATAATTTCTTGGATATGACATCAAAACAAAGGCAATGAAAACAAAACCAAAGTAGTACTACATCAAACTAAAAACCTTCTGTACAGGCAACAGGAACAAACAGAAGGCAAGTTATGGAACAGGAGAAAATTTGCAAGCCATATACCTGATAATGGGTTAATTTACAAAATGTATAAAGAACACTTACAACTCAATAGCAAAAAACCAAATAACCCAATTAAAAAGTGGACAAAGGACTTGAATAGACATTTCCACAAAGAAGACATACAAATGGCCAACAGGTATGTGAAAAGATGCTCAATCTCACTAATCATCAGGGAAATGCAAATCAAAACCACAATAAGATATCACCTCATACCTAGGGGCGCCTGGGTGGCGCAGTCGGTTAAGCGTCCGACTTCAACCAGGTCACGATCTCGCGGTCCGTGAGTTCGAGCCCCGCGTCAGGCTCTGGGCTGATGGCTCAGAGCCTGGAGCCTGTTTCCGATTCTGTCTCCCTCTCTCTCTGCCCCTCCCCCGTTCATGCTCTGTCTCTCTCTGTCCCCCAAAAAATAAATAAACGTTGAAAAAAAAATTAAAAAAAAAAGATATCACCTCATACCTGTTAGGATGACCATTACAAAGACAAACCAAACCAAAAACAAACAAATAAAACCCCTGGAAAATAACAAGTATTAGCAAGATATGGAAAAATTGGATTTTTGTGCAATTTTGGTGGAAACATAAAATATTGAAGTCACTACCAAAAACAGTATGAAGGTTTCTCAAAAAATTAAAAATAGAACTACTATGATCCAGCAATCTCACATTTGCATATTTACCCAAAAGAATTGAAAATAGGATGTCAAGGAAATAATTGCACTCCTATTATAATGGCAGCATTATTCATAATAGCCAAGAGGTGGAAACAACCTAAATGTCCATCGACAGACAGAAATGTGGTATGTCCATACAATGGAATATTGGTGTCATCCTTTAAAAAGAAGAAATACTGTCATATGCTACAATATGACATTTGTAGCATAGGTAGCATGTGATATTTGCTACATAAATCCATGTATATAAGGTATATGAAGTACTCAAATCATATAAGCAGAGGCAATTCAAACCCAATAGGCTTGAACTCATCCTCCTCCACCCATTATCCCTACTCCTCTATTCTTCACCCTCTGTGTCCTCTTACTAAATGTCCATCTCAATAAATGGAACTGCCCTTGCACAGCACTGAAGCAGTGGGATCTGTTTCACTTTTGGCATCCAATCAGTCCCTATATCCTGGCGATTCTCTTCTCAAATATATCCATTTAGTTTGTTCATCATTACAGTCATCACTGGAATCCAGATTAATATCAACACTCCCAGTACTACATTGGTTACCCCCCAAAATTATACATACATATTTTTTTTTATTTTAGAGAGAAAGCACATGAGTGGGAGAGAGTGGGGGTGTGGGAGAGAGAAGAGAGAGAGAGACAAAGAGAGAGACACAGAGAGAGAGAGAGAGAGTCTCAAGCAGGCTCCACACTCACACAGAGCCCAACACAGGGTTCAATGTGGGGCTTAATGACCTGAGCCGAAATCAAGAGCCAGACACACTCAACTGACTGAGCCACTCAGGTGCCCCCCAAAATTATAGCTTAATGAGCAAATATGAAAAGGTTTAAGTGAGGGCAAGAAGAGAGAATTCATAGGTAATATTCATCTTCTATGCTTAATCTCTCAGATTCAGGGATCAGCTCAAATAGATTATATGGCATCAGAAGTGGAGATGAAATATTATGTTGAGTAAAATAAAAGCCATTCGAGGAGTAAGAATTTTATTTTGCAAAGTCTAGAAGTCCCAATCATATAGATAGGAGGCAGTGTATTTCTGGTTTTGTTTTATATTTCAAGTCTATATTTAGCAGGTTCTCATGCTGCTCTTGGGATTACAATCCTCATTCAAAAGCCTCTATCAGACATACAAGACCAGTTTATGATTAACTTTTGTAAAGTTTCACTTTGAAAGAAGAGTCTAGTTGTTGGTTCAGTTAGCAACTTGGAAAAGGGAATTTTATGGTACTTAATTACAAGTTTTCAGAGAAGTTATCAATATAAGCAGAGAGGAACCTTGAAATGTGGCTAAAAATAGTTTTTATATTATTGTAAGAATCAGGTGACACAGGACAGCTCTTCTGCTTCTGTACTAGCTTTCCAGCTTGAACTTTAAGAGAAGATTATCTGAATTATAAGTATAGTCAGACAACAAATACTATAGGATAGGATGAACAACTCTCATCTGAGTATAACCCTAGGGCAGTTGCATTCTAGCTATCTGTAAAGGAAGATAAAACTAGCTACGCTAACTTTAATAAATTTTACAATACATTTAAATCTTGTGAAATGGTCAAGACCCTGCACTCTTGTTTCCTGTCCTTTGATATTTGTGAGTCAATTTTCTCTAAAGTTAATTCCTCAAAAACTAGCATCTGATAAGTTTTCAAAATTGCATGGCACTATGCTAAAGAATATGACTATGCTGAACATTTGAATTCAAATATCAAGTTTAAAAATGGAATTGCCTTTTCACTATGATTAATTTGGGCACTTGAAGACTCAGGGCTCCAATTCAAGGAAAAATTCTAATTTAATTATTATAATGCTCTCTGTAAATATGCCTTGAAAACTAACTAAAAATTAGGTTTTCAATTTAATGTAATGTTCAAGAGAGAAAATAAACATAGTTTTCCATTAAGGCTGACCATCATATTGATTTAAATTCAATATTTAACTAATTTAACAATATTTAAGACATTTCTCATTTCCTGTCATGGAGACTGCATTTCCAGAGTATTCATGCAGGCGTTTTCCTTTAAATGATGACAGCTTTAGAAAATTCAAACTGATTAATGACTGATTTTACACAACCAAAACCTGGAATATCTTGGTTCAATTTAACACTATGGCATAATACGTTATAGTTCAGTTGTTAGGCTGGTAGGAACATTAACTCAATGTTTAATATAATGCCAAATTAACTTTAATAAATTTAAATACTGTACTCTTAGAGATATTCACCTCAATATCTTGTTAGCATTTTACTGCTACCATACATTTTGCAGCTGGTTAAAAGGCATAAAACACTCCATCATTTCTCCTTTAGAGATAAGAGTCCAAATTTGTGTTGTGTATCTCTCCAATTCATGACAATTGGATGTCATTATTTCCTTAGAAAAAATAACAATGAGAAATATTAGGGGTCCTGCTATCTTGTGCTTTTGTATGCCTAGCATGTGAAATATCATGAAAGGCTATAAATTATTGTTATCATATCTAATGATACTGCAAAGCTTAATTACTGCGATTGATGTGAGCGCATTATGCCAGATCATTTTCTCTTTGTCTTTGTTCTCTTTCCATTTAAAGTCTAAGCCATACTGGCCTTTACCCTTTGGTCTGAATCTTTTATTTTTCACTGCAAAAACTGGAGACCTATTGTACAATCTAGATCTCTTCAAAATATTTAAGCCCATTCCAAGGTTTTCAAAATGGCTAATAGTCGGTAGAAAACTTTTCCAGATTAAAAAATGGCTTACTATTGATTCTCTCAGCATGTCACTTCATAATGCAAAGAAGAACTTTATCAAATACTTTATGCATTTTATCGTAGATGAATTTTTAAATCATATATTGATCGACTGAAATCCTAGTGGTCTTTTCTATGTACATAATTGCATGTCTACTTTCATATTGTTATAACTTCTTGAGTCTTTCCTCTAAGAACCATGCAATATAATTCTAAATGAATCCATTCACTGTGATTCACAAAGACAAACTAACTTGATGTTCCAAAAACACAAAAGACACAGGGACAATATTCTCCAACATTAAGTATTAAGGATTAGAAATCCCCACTGTATTCTATTTCATGTACAAATGCATGTATCCCTTAAAAATAAAATTCTATTATCAGTATTAACTTGTTATTTTTATTATAATATTTCCAAAATGAATATAAACATAAAGCTAACAATACATTTCTGGTGTTTATTGCTCATAGATAAAAACATGAAGGTAAATACAAACACAATAATGTATCTAATAAATTTTAAATTAATAGTATTTTAGATAATACTGTTTTTCTGAAACTAAATAATAAAAAGGTTCTTTTATAAACTAATATGGTATCATGATGAATTCATCTGAGAATATACAACAGTATGTACACCATGAAAATTCAGAGAACAAAATACCATCTCAAAATTTTAGATACCATCTAAAAAATTCTTCAGTGGGAATGTACTATTACACTTAGCACTAATGAACCACTACACAAGTTAGTACTCACAAAGACAGAATTCATGCGATGCAAATATGGTTTTAAACACTAAGGCACAGGTGTTTTGAATTCTGAGAAGCATAACTTCTCTAGTTATTGTTCCACTGCTCTTTGCGATTCAAACTACATGAAACCTTCTCTCATAAAATTCTTCATGGAGACCTTTGGATTTCCTCTGGCTCAAATACATCATTCCTAGGTCAGATGTGCCCCTCTTCTCAATAGCCAGTTACAGTTACTCTGTTACACAATGCATGTTTATGGTATTAAATCAAAGTCTGAATTGACTGAATATTTTTTTTAATTTTTCTTAATGTTTATTTATTTTTGAGAGAGAGAGAGTGAGAGTGAGCAGAAGAGGGGCAGAGAGAGTCAGAGACACAGAATTGGAGGCAGGCTCCAGTCTCTCAGCTGTCAGCACAGAGCCCAACGCAGGGCCTGAACTCGTGAACCATGAGATCATGACCTGAGCCAAAGTCAGACCCTCAACCAACTGAGCCACACAGGCACCTCTGAATTGACTGAATAATTTAAAAATAAAGGTACAGCCTATGAAAAAGTCTGCCAATTATAAATTATTGCAAAAAATGAAGTTTCCAAATAACTCTTAATTATAATTATATAGAAATACAATCATAGATGTAGAATATTAGCATTTTAATTTGAGAGTATATCAACTTAGTGGCAGCCAATACATCCCCTAATATATGAAAGTAAAAATGCTATCACTCCAGGTAACTCTGGGTCCCAGTGTAATCATAAACATAAAAGCAAATGCTGGGACTGAAATAAAAGTGTAGTACTTGTTTACAAAGTGGCCATTCACATACCAAAATATCTTTCATAAACATTTAATTATCATTGAAATGAAACCCAAATACAAAATTACATCAGCCAAAATATTTTTCCTATAAGTGGGAGTCTTTATAATACAAATGGAGCCTCACAAAATAGATTAATTCTGAATGGAATTTGCTTTACAGAGACCACTATTAGTCAATATAAGATCATTGAGAATGTTCATGAACCAAATAGGAGACAAGTCTGGCTTAGTCACACACAACCACTTTCAAAGGCTGACCTATCAAATTGTAAACTCCTGGTTTTTGCCGACCTTTGGCAAGTGGACTGTGCCATAATAGTAATAACAATGCATATATGTAATGGTGTGTTTAGGCTTGTGCTAGCGGTAATTGCAAAATTGTAATTTTGAAAACTTTTTAATTGTTGTAAATATACAACATAAAACTTACCATCTTAACCATTTTTAAATGTACAATTCAGTAGTGTTAATTACATTTCCATTATTGTACAACCAAACTCCAGAACTCTTTTCATCTTGTAAAACTGAAACTCTATACCCATTAAACAATGCTTTATTCCCCTCCCCACCCCCTACCCTTGGAAACCACCATTCGACTTTCTATCTCTAATGAATTTGACTACTCTAGGTACCTTACATAAGTGGAATTGTATGTTATTTGTTCTTTTGTGACTAGCTTGTTTCGCTTAGCCTAATGTCCTCAAGGTTTATCCGTATTGTGGCATGTGTTAGAATTTCCTTCTTTTTTAAGGCTGAATAATATTTAATCGTATGTATATGCCACATTTGTTTTTCTAATTTATCCGACAACGAACACTTGGGTTGCTTCTACCTTCTGGCTGTTGTGAATGATGATGCTATGAACATAGTTATACAAATACCTCTTTAAGTCTTTGCTTTCAATTCTTTTGGGACATACCCAAAAGTAGAATTGCTACATCATATGGTAATTCTACTTTTTCAAAAAATTTTTAATTTTTTTTCAAAGAGAGAGAGAACACAAGCAAGGGAGGGGGGGAGAGAGAGAGAGAGAGAGAGAGAGAGAGAGAGAGAGAGAGGATCTTAAGCAGGCTCCATGCTTAACAGAGAGCTCAACACAGGACTTGATCCCACAAACCTGGGATCAGGACCTGATCTGAAATCAAGAGTCACACATTGAACCAGCTGAGCCACCCAGGTGTCCCCGATAATTCTACTTTTAATTTTTTTTTGAGGAATTGCCATACTGTTTTCCATAGTGGTTGCATCATTTTTCATTCCCACCAACAGTGCACAATTTACTTATAATAACAAAATACACTCAGAAGCACAGAATATACTTTGTTAATTCTTGAAGTCTAAACAGTTGTATTTCAAATCTGAAACTCTTTAACTCCATACTTTTTTCCCATTAAAAATTTTATGACACAACTTTGATAACATGTACTTTCTTAGGAATGAAACTATAGAGTCATGGAAGAATACACAATTTTTCATTATCTTTGTTCTGCTTATATACAGAGCATATGGATCAAATCAATGGCTTATTTCTAATTCTTCTTCTGCTATTGACATCACATGTTTGTGATGGTGAAAAATTTGTCAAACAGTATGCCTCAGAGATATTGCAAGTTCAGTTCCAGACCACCACAATAAAGTGAATAGAGCAATAAATCGGGTCAAATAAATTTTTTGGTTTCCCAGTGCATATGAAAGTTATGTTTATACTATACTAGAGTCTATTAAGTATGCAATAGCATTATGTCTAAAAAAACAATATATATACCTTAATTTAAAAATAATTTATTGCTAAAAAATGTTAACCATCATCTCAGCATTTAGTGAATCATTATCTTTTTGCTGGTGGAAGGTCTTGCCTCCATGCTGATGGCTGCTGACTGATCAGTGTGGTAGCTGCTGAAGGCTGAGGTGGCTATGGCAATTTTTAAAAATAAGACAATGAAGTTAGCCTCATTGGGTTGACTTCTTTTCACAAACAATTTCTCTGCAGCATGTGATGCTGTTTCACAGCATTTTACTCACAGAACTTTCGAAATTGGAGTTCATCCTCTTAAACCCTGCTCTTGCTTTACCAACTAATTTGATGTAATAGTCAAAACTCTGTTGTCATTTCAACAATCTTCACAGCATCTTCACCAGGAGCAGACTCCATCTCAAGAAAGTGCTTTCTTGAATGGCTCAGTCGGTTACACATCTGACTTCAACTCAGGTCATGATCTCCCGGTTTGTGAGTTCGAGCCCTGTGTCGGGCTCTGTGCTGACAGCTCAGAGCCTGGAGCCTGCTTCAGATTCTCTTTCTCCCTCTCTCTCTGTTCCTCACCCACTTGCACTCTGTCTCTCTCTCTCTCAAAAATAAATAAACATTTTAATTTTTTTTAAAAAAGAAAGTACTTTCTTTGCTCATTCATAAGAAGCAAATCCTCATCCATTAAAGGCTTATCATAAGACTATAGCAATTCACATCTTCAGGTTGCACTTCTAATTTTAGTTCCTTTGCTATTTTACCACATCTGAAGTTACCTCCTCTAGTAAAGTCTTGAACCCTTCAAAGTCATCCATGGGGGTTGAAATCAACTTCTTCCATACTCCTCAGAATGTTGATGTTTTCACCTCTTTCCATGAATCACAAATATTCTTCATGGCATCTAAAATGATGAACTTTCCAGGTTTTCAATTTACTTTGTCCAGATTAGAGGAATCACAATCTTTGACAGCTGTGGACTTACTAAATGTATTTCTTAAATAAGATTAGAAAGTAAAAATTACCCCTTGACCCATGGGCTGCAGAATGGATGTTGTGTTAGCAGCCATGAAAACAATATTAATCTCATTATACATCTCCATCAGAGCCCTTGAATAGCCAGGTGCATTGTCAATGAGCAGTCATTTTTGAAAGGTATCTTTTTCTGAGCAGCAAGTCTGAATAGTGGGCTTGAAATATTCAGTAAATCTTGTTGAAAACAGATGTGCTTTTACCCAGGCCTTGTTGTTCTGTTGATAGAGGACAGGCATAGCAGATTTAGCATAATTCTTGAGAACCCTAGGATTCTTGGAATGTAAATGAGCATTAGCTTCACTTAAGTCACCAGCTGCATTATCCCCTAACAAGAGAGTCTGCCTTTATGTAAAGCTTTGAAGCCAGGTATTGACTTCTCCTCTCTAGCTATGAAAGTCCTAGATGGTATATTAGAAGGCTGTTTAATCTACTTGGAAAATCTGTTCTTTAGCCACCTTCATTAGTTATCTTAGCTAGATCTGGGTAATTTTCTGCAGCTTCTACCTCAGCATTTGCTTTACCTTGTACTTTTATGTTGTGGGCACAGTTTCTTATCTTAAACCTCATCAACCAATCTCTGCAGGCCTCAGATGTTTCTTCTGCTGCTTTCTCACTCTCTCAGACCTCATAGAATTGAAGAGAGGTAGGCCTTGCTCTGGATTAGGTTTTGGTTTAAGGGAATCCTGTTGCTGGTTTGATCTATCCATATTACCAAAGCTTTCTCCATGTCAGCAATAAGGATGTTTTGTTTTCTTATCATTTGTGTATTCACTGGCATAGCACTTTTAATTTTCTTCAAGAACTTTATCATTGCATTCACAGCTTGGCTCATCGTTTGGCACAAGAGACCCAGATTTTGGTCTATCTTGGCTTTTGACACACACTCCTCACTAACCTTAATCATTTCTAGCTTTTCATTTAAAGCTCAGTTGGTTAAGTGTCTGACTTCAGCTCAGGTCATGATCTCACTGCTCGTGAGTTCGAGTCCCACATAGGGCTCTGTGCTGACAGATTCTTCTGGAGCCTAGAGCCTGCTTTAGATTCTGTCTCCATCTCTCTGCCTCTTCCCTGCTTGTTCTCTGTCTCTGTCTCTCTCTCTCTCAAATTAGAAAGAAAGAAAGAAAGAAAGAAAGAAAGAAAGAAAGAAAGAGAAAGAAAGAAAGAAAGAAAGAAAGAAAGAAAGAAAGAAAGGGAGAGAGACCTGTGATTCTTCCTTTCACTTGAACACTTAGAGGTCATTGTGGGTTTATTAATTGACCTAATTTCAATATTATTGTGAGAGACTCAAGGAGAAGGAGAGAGAAGGGGAAGCAGCCAGTTAATGGAGCATTCAGAACACATGACATTTATCAGTTAAGTTCACCATCTTGAATGGGCTCAGTTCATGATGCCCCAAAATAATTACAAAGTAATATCAAAATACTGGTCACAGATCACCATAACAAATACAATAATAACCAAAAAGTTTAATATATTATGAGAATTACCAAAATGTGACACAGAGTCATAAACTGAGCAAATTATGTTGGGAAAAATGGCACCAATAGACTTGGTGGGGGCAGGGTTGTTACAAATCTTCAATTTGCAAAAAAAACTCAGTATCAGTTTAGTGCAATAAAGTGAAACATGATAAATCAAAGTATGTCTTTACATATTCATTATGGTGAAATCAGCTGAGAGAGACACTTCATAATATATTTAATATCCTGAAATTTCCATACTTCATGGCTGTGGTCCATTTCTAGAAACAGAAAATACTCCTTCATTCCTTCACTGGTTACTGGTAGTAGCTAAGTGATCAGCAGAAAACATGCAATCCTTCTGTCCTGGGCTTTTGGAAGATGTTTTATATACATATATATATATATGTATATGTATTTATATATGTATATATGTGTGTATATATATATATATATGGTATATATGTATATATATGTTTTACATATATGTATATATGTATATGTTTTACATATATATGTATATGCTATATACATATGTATATAACATATACATGTTATATACAATATATATACATATATATAATGGAATATTATGCGTCCATTAAAAAGAATGAAACCTTGCCACTTGCAACAACATGGATGGATCTAAAGGGTATCGTACTAAGTGAAATCAGTCAGAGAAAGAGAAATACCTTATTATTTCACTCATGTGTAATTTAAGAAACAAATGAACAAAGAAAAAAAGAGACAAACAAAAAAACAGATTCTTCAATACAGAGAACAAACTGGTGGTTACCAGAGGGGAGATGCATGAGGGGTGGGGGATGGGTGATATAGGTGATGGGGGATTAAAGAGTACACTTATCATGATGAGCACTGAGTAATGTAGAGAATTATTGATTCACTATATTCTATGTATGAAATGAATATAGCACTGTATGTTAATTATATTGAAATTAAAATGAAATCCTGGGCTTTTGTCCCACAAAATTTATCTCAATCTTTACCAAAAAAGCATCCTTCTCAGTACTGATAAAGCTTCAAGAAAAGTAAAAACTTAAAGAAAAAGTCATTTTTGCACCAATAATGATCAAGCTACTATGATTCTATAATGTTTCTGACAAGGAAGACCCCTGTCCCTGTAAACCTGTACCCTGTACCTGTCCCTGTAGACCTGTACCCTGTACCATCTTCCCTGTAGACAAATTCTTGGAGAAGTAAATTCTAATGCATGACCAATTATGTATATGTCACTTTGTCAAAAGTGGAAACAGTTATTTCCCAGTACATAAGAGTTCTGGCAATTACTATGTTGTATAAAAGCCACTTATTCATAGGTGTTGATCATTTTAATTCTGTCTTTTGGAAAGAAATTTAAATGTTGCTACAACTGCTAAACTTGCAAATTGTTCATTAATTTTGGCCTTGGCTCTAACCTTAAAGCACTAAGTATTTTAATGCTTCCTGATAGATGAGTGAAATCCTCTCTACACTCAAGTGTATGGACTACAGATTTTCTTGAGTAAGCCAAAGAAAACACGTATTAAGTGTCAACATTAGAACTTTATTTATTTGTTACAATTGACCCTAATATTTTTTTACTGGCAATAATTACATACTAATTTATATTATATACTTGATGTACAAATAAAACGTTTTCCCCAAAGCTTTAAAATAATGGATGAATCATAATTTTTCATGGCTGTGTTTATCATACTAGATTTAATGATAATGAATTTGTGTTCAACGTGTGAATGTCATAAACTTTTCCACAGAATTTCATTCTCATTAAAATATATTTGCAATTTTATCATTCTACAATATCAATAGTTTTCAGTCACTTTCCTTTTTTTTACTAACATTTCACTTACAACTCATCTTTCCAATAAAATAAAACATGAAGTTTTATCTGTGTATGTTCATTTTTCTCTACTATTTTCTATTTCAGATCATTTTCCATTATAGCCATATTCTTGTTAATACTGAATACAAACACTTTTATTATTCTCACTCTATTTATTACAGACTAGTAAACCATCTGCTCTATACAATAGTTTTTCATTGATTGTCCTCTATTCTTCTATTCCTGCTTTTAATTTTTTATGCAGCTGGATTTACCCAATACATTTCTTATTCTGTCAAGGGTGACTGAAATTATTCTCTGGTTTCATATTTAATGGGGCTGATATCACTTTACCCAGTCTCTGACCATACTGCCATGTCAGAAAATATACTTATTATTTCACAATTTTATACTAATTTATGTTAGTTTAATTTGTATGACTGATACTGTTTCGTTCCTCTCATTTTGTATGTGTAGGAACTTTTTCTTCCTGTGACCAATTAATATGGCCTAACCTATCTCTATGCTTGCAACAAACAGAAGTAGGGGATAATAACTATAAAAAATATCTTCTAAATTATATTATTAATATATAGTAATAAAATACTATAAATATCTTCTTAGGCTACTGTATACTCATAGGCTTTTGAGTTAACATTGAGACTTGGGGCTTGATAGACATCACCTGTTATAATGGAAACAGGCAGCTGATCAGTAGTTCTTTTACTTCACTTCTCAAAAAGAAAAAAAATACATATCTTTTTTTGGGGAGGAAGGTCAAGAATTATTTCAATTTACTCAAAATGAGTAAATTATTTCATCTACTCAAAATGATAATTAACAGTGTTGAGAAGTTAATTTAAGGGATTTCTACTTTACTTACTATTAGCAGTCACTTATTATATCTAAGGCTTAGCCACTCAACTGAAATCTCGGGTAGGCTCTCTGTGCAAACTCTTCACAGTTTTGGAAAAAGAAACACCAAAACTTTTATGCAGTTTTCTTATAACCCCGAGGATGACTAGGGGAAAAGGATATCCCACAAAATCTCACAAGGGTAGCAAGCATTCTGAAAACTTCAGTTGGACCTTTATGTCACTCATCCCTTATAAGTTTCTATTGTCATGATTGCAGCCACCTCAGTTCCTAGCTCCTACATTCCAATTCCTGATCACCTCATACCTGTCTTTCACACTAAACATTTTGTCACAGAATAAAGTAATTTCAGCATTTCCAAGTTTTGACTTGAATTTTCTGTTCCTTGATTTTGACCCTTGCTTAAGTGTCTTGGGACCAGATTCTGGTCACTCTCTGACTACTGGCTCTTCTCCAGTTTGGCTTTCTGGTTTGGGATTCCTATACTGATATACTAGCTCTGGTTTTCAATCTCCTAGAAAATAAGATTTGTCTCCATATGGGCTCAAAACTTGTTTGGTTCATATTTGGAAATAAAAAAAAAAAACATTAATGAGGACAATGGCCGATTAAATGTGTGTGTGTGTGTGTATCCCCTATGTGTAAAAATATAAAATAAGAATTTTAATTACTTACAGATGATATAATTATATTACTAGAAAATCTATTTGCACAAAAATATATAATAAAACTAATAAGAGAGTTTCATAAGATGGCCTAAAACAACGTCAACTTACAACCTCAATAGCTCTTGTATACCACATCTCCTATGCACTTCCCAATGACTAGAAAAGGAGATCCCATTAAAAAAGTATATAAAAAGAAACAGAAAGTATAAAATGCACATAAATGTTAAGAAACATAAGTAGGTAAAGTGAGAAAATAAGCAAATGACTACCACCATACTAAGAGCCAAAAATAAACCCTGAAAAGATTAATTCCTGAATGAGAAAGTTCAGTAAAGATGTTATATATCCACAAATCAGTATATAAATTCAAAATGATCTGAGTGATCTCAATAAAAAACCCCAAAGGGATTTTTTAATGGAATTTGAAATGTTGATTGTAAGGTTTATATTGAATAGAATGCATACAAAAATAGTCAAAGCAATTGTGAAAAAAAAATAAAGCACTGAAAGCAGAACTTGTCCAATCAGATATCAAAATATACTATAAATAATTAAAACATTTTGATATGAGCACAGCGACATAAATATGGACGAGTATTTTTATGTAAGAATTGTGCATATAAGTGACATTCAAAATCAATTTGTAAGAAAGATGAACTATGCAAAAAAATGGATAGAATAGGTGGTTGACTATATTTACTAAACAGTAATACTACATTTATATCTCATAAAATAGAAGTAAATGATCAATGGTTGGACAATGCACTATGAAAGTATTAAAAGGAAATACAGGCAAATACTATCATAGTTTTAAAGTAGGTTAGGACTTTGTAAGCAAAGCCAACACACAGAAATCATAAAGAAAAATAATAACAGTTTTGAGCAAACAAAAATTCTTTAATCTTCAATATTTCACATGATACTATCTTATTTTAATTACTGAGAAGCATAACCTGAGTCAAGAATTTCAGGGCTAGTAACTTACTTTGGAAGTGATCACAGAGAATAGGAATGAAGAAGAGGGAAATTAGGAAATGAGGAAAAGTGAATAGGACGGTATGGAATTTTTTGAGGCTGATGTGGTAGGCAATAGAGTCTCAATTTCCCATAATTCTTCACTGAACATTTTATGAAAAAGGAGAGTGGCATTTATATACTGTTTCCTGCCATATTTTGGATGAGGATCACCCTCAGAGCACTAAATTCCCCACACTTGTGGGCTTCATTTGCACCCTCACTAAGTTCCAAAGACTTCACAAAGAAGCAGAGAAAAGCACAACTTGCATTTAAGACAGTACTATGGTGATGTGAGTCTGAATTTGCACAGAACTCTCTAGCATGATGTGGCTGAAATAAGATGAGGACAACTGGATGTGACAGCACACTGAAGAACGGCCTATAGTCTATCCTTATCTATTAGTGTCCCACATTAAAACTACTCTGTCACTAATTTTTCAAATTGGTGACTAGTCAGTCTTCAAAAAAGGCTCAATACAGAAGAGTTAGTGGAGTAAGTTACAGTATCCAGAGCTATAGCTGAGTATAAGTCATAATTTTCTCCTTTCTCTGCAAGCCAATTCTGGAGTTCTCAGTCTTAAATCCTAGGGTCTTGTCAGGCCCTGACAAGGGAAATTATCAATTGCCCATTGATATCCATAATTTCAGTTAAAATAGAATCCTTACTATATCCCTGGTAGAAGCATGGGAACCAGAAGCTCTAATCCACAGAGCCCAGAGCTGTGGGGAAAAATTCCTAGAGTGGGTCACTGAAGTAATATTGAGAAGGATCAATCCTACTTCCTCCCCTTGGTCCTTGAATCCATGTATTCTGGCTATTGAAGGATATGGCCTCAAATAGTGGGCATTTGGTCAAACCATGTAATGCATCCTGAAGGACAGGAGTTAAACTTTATAGAACATCAAGCCCAAGCAGCCAAAGCTGAGATTTTAAAAGACTACTTCCATGAATAGCATATACTCATCACATTGGCTGTTTGATGAGTAAATACTATGGTCATGTCTGAGGATTTGTTTTGATGAACCCCACAACAGTAAATCTGACATTATCCAAACTCTCAGGTAGTAAGAGTGCTACCTAAGAGTAGTGCTCTACACTGCAGACATAACAGTGGGGGTGGGTGCCAGTTTTAGTGAGGGTGAATCATTGCCCCCACCATGCTGAAAGAATCCTGTATAACAATCTGACACTAATGGAGAACTGGTCGGCTAGATGGTATATCAAGAGCCCGGTATTGGTCTCTGCTGCTGATAGATCAGCATTTAGTCGTGACAGTAGCTACATCATCTTGAGTAAAAGAAAGCCCGTGCTATTGGCCCCATGCACAGCCCTATCAATACTACCATGGCTATTCAATGCATGATATCTTAGGGCAGACAATAGGGGGCCAGTGGACAGAGGCTGGCTTACATCTGCCAGATAAATCATCTTCCCCATTGATTGTTCAACATCTCATCTGCAGTGGATATATATTTTTTTACTGGCATTAATATAAGACACACAAAGTCTGCATTCACATCATTCTTTTGGAGTTCATTCACTTCATTCTTTGAAAAATATCCTTGCCTAAAATGTTCTAATCATTCTTCCCCCATGTTATTGATTAGGGAGCCCACAAACTTTTTCTGCAATGTGACACATAGTAAATATTTTAGATTTGGTGGGCCATACAATCTCTGTTGCAACTATTCAATTCTGCCTTTCTGGTACAAAAATAACCATAAATATTACATAAATAAATTTATGGTTAATTTCAATAAAATATTTATGGGCACTGAATTTTGAGTTTTATGTGATTTTCACACATCATGAAATATTATTAAAAATTTTTTTTCTAACTACTTAAAAAGTTAGAGACAATTTTTAATTAACTATCTATACAAAAACAGATATTGGAACATATTTGGCCCTCAGGACATAGTTTGCCAACCCCCACCTTGGACAAACAAACCAAACCACACACTGCTGCCTGGGAAAACATATGCACTCTTACTTCAAGCCACTTTCCCTCCATATAAAGTGGAAAACTAAGTACAGTGAAACCTTGAATGGTGAATAACTTCCGTGAGTGTTCTGCAAGATGAGAAAACATTTCTAATAAATTTTAACTTGATAAATGAGCAATGTCCTGCAATACAAGTAGTCTGCAACACCGAATGTCACATGATCACGACTGAGCCAATGATTCTTCTCTCTCTCTGTCTCTCTCTCTCTCACTGCAAGATTGTGGGTAACCGTCTCCCATGCTCAGATGCTTGTTCTCAGGCCACGGTGTTTGGCACAAATTGTTGACTTTTCAGAACATTGGAAGGTGCCCACAAGCGGCACTAGTGGGTTTGTTGTTGTTGTTGTCAAGGCACCTATAGACAGTCCTTTGCTTTTCCATACAAGAGTAAGCTTAGGAATGCTTTCCTTCATTCCAGCCCAGGCTGCCTGCAGATATAGACCTTCTCCTCTGCTGCCTTATTGCCAGTACATGACAAGAGTACATACAGTACATGACAAGAGTTTATCAATACTGTACTGTAGTCAACAGCTGTGTGAGAATGTACAATGGCTTCCATGCAGAAAAAGATTCCATTGAGCCTAGATAGCAATGACTGTGTTAGTGATAGTGACAGTTGTCATACACAATAACCTTCCTCTCTCGTCTCCCTCACACCAGCCATGAAGGTCTCCAAAAGTAAGAGTAGGTTAATTTGTTTATTTTTCTTTATATTTTGTATTTTCTTTATACTTTGTATCATATTACAGTATTGCAATCATTCTTCTATGAATATTTTTGTGTTGTGGAATGAATCATCTGAGTTTTCATTTCTTATGGGGAAATTCACTTTGATATACAAGTATTTTGGATTACAGGCATGTTTCTGGAATGAATTATGCTTGCAAACCAAGGTTTAACTGTACATTGTTCACAATTCTGCCCAATAAATTTCCTTCTGTCAGTCTTTTAGAACTACCCTTGAGTGCAGCCGTAATGCATCAGTATTGAAATACTTGCTCACACTCACATATAAGGCAGCCTACATATAAACTGGGCCCAATTTTTCCCCTACTCCTAGCTGAAAGGAATGCTCCAAGAGGTGTAAGCTGGGGAAGAGACATCAGAATGTCTGTTCTTTGAAACTTTTGGGGCCCAATCCCTACTATACAATTTCTATCAAACAATAAATTGCTAATGTACCTACCAGACCTTACGACTTGGTGGATCTGACAAACCCTTCTTCTACAGGGCCTCTCTGGTCTCATGCTTGTCTGATGCATTAAGATAAGGCATTCAGTCATTATAAGGGCTCAATAGCCTCCCAGGGACTGATTTTCAAATGGTGAATAGTTTTCTGCTATTGAAGGTATCACTTTCCTCTAGGTGCTTAAGGAAATGTGTACCACTGGGGCTTCCTATATCTAGTACCATTGAATCTGCTGGGTCATACAACTTGAGTAGCAAGACAGTTTATAATAGCCTCAACCTGGTTTAAAAAAAAAAGCCTCTTTTCCTCTGGACCTCACACAACACTGGCATTCTTCCAAATAATCAAATAGCCATTAGAGGGAATGTTTCTCAAGTATGGTATGCATTGTCTTCAAATTTAAATAAGCCTTAGTGGAAAAAAAAATAATAAATAAACAAATAAGCAAGCAAGCAAGCAAGCCCTTGTGTACTAGGCCAAGCACTATGAATTTTCCTAAGAGTTGAAAGGCACAATGATTTGTCTTGTACCTTTAGGGAATATTTCATAAGCCCCAAACCATCCCATAAAATTTCAATTTCATCAAGTTGACAAGTCCCTGAACCTTTTTTAAATATTTATTTATTTATTTATTTATTTAGGACAAGTCCCTGAATCTTAATAGTGTTTACCTCCCATCTTCTCTTACCCATGTGTTGTTGTAGAGCATCCAGGGTACTGGCCATTTCGTTTCTATCAAGTCTGATTAACATGATATAATTAATATAGTGGCCATAATAATCTTATAGAATGTCAAAATTATCAAGGACCCTTTAGACTGGATTGTGGCAAAGAACCATAGATATAATGCAGCCCTGGAGAAAGAAAGTGAATGTGTACTGCTATCCTTCCCATAAAACAACTGCCTCTGATCCTCTTAAGTGATACAGATTAAAAAGAACACATTTACCAGATCAATAGTTACATACCAAGTACCACAGGCTATGTTTCTGTTCCAATAAAATACAACTGGTGCAGCAGCAGCAGCAACTGTTAATACAGTTTGGTAAAGCTTACAGTAGTGTACCCATATAAGCTATGATTCAGCTGATTTTGTTTTAAACCAAAGAGGTTAATTAAACAGGACTTTGTTAAAACCATCACTCTTGTACCTTTTAAGTTTGAAGGAAATACTAATCTCTGAAATTCCATCTGGGGTCTGGGGATAGGATGGCTTATAGACTCATTTGCTTTTACTATCAACTATTACCTCTAACCAGTGAGGCATGGTAGCATTCTGGATCTTTTAGTGTCAGTGTCAATTGAAACTCTATATACCATGTCCCTCACAAATCTAGGAATCTCCCCTTCCCCCTGAATACAGTTAACCGGGCTATTTGCTTCAGGTCTCATTGGAGATTAATAGGGGAATGTCTCTTATATATTTTGTTAACGATGTTACAAAATACTCCACAAGTGGACCTGGCCTTTCCTCCAACTGATTACAAATTACAAATCTATTTCTTCTATCCAGATATTTTGCCAGAAATCCCTGTAGGGTTAAGGTAACCTGACTGCCACTCTAACTCTGCTATCCATTATTGTAACTACATCCCATTTACCTCTGATGCCTAAGAATGTCCTCCTGGCCTTGGATTTCCTACTAATATCACTGCCAACCCAGTTCCATTGGCAGTCTACTCCACTGTCAACACCGGCCTTTAGAGGATAACAACTGCTGAGCTTCTCAACCATGTTAGTGTTCCCCTCACAAGTTCATTCTTCATTACTTCCTTGAAGGAAGTATCCCTCTGGACTTTCTCAGGAAGCTAATGGATTTTCTATCTCATATAAAAAATCTATTTCTAATATTCCCTCCTTCCTCTTCTCTGACCCCTTCATCAATACCCTAACAACACAGTTATTTCATCTACAACTCATTTACTAAAGACCATCAACCTGTCTAAACTTCGAGGTGTCATACTACAAGCCCCTCCTCCACTCATGCTCTCTCTCCATCTCTCAAAAATGAATAAACATTTAAATTTTTTAATAAATAAAATATATCATTAAATGAAAAACTCAAGTTAAAAATATGCCTATATTATTTTGCCATTTATGTAAGGGGAGGAGGAAGGAAAGGGGAGAGGGAGGAGGGAGGTGTTTATATGTACAGCTAGATATAGACCAATGTACAGAAAGGAAACTAAAAGCATCTGCAGAGGTAAAATCAGAAAAACAGTTGTACATTTGGGAAGGAAGAGGAGAAAGATAACTTTCACATTCTACCATGTGAGTTTTTATATTGTCTGTATCTTTTGAAAATAAAGATGTATGCATATATTATTTTTATAACCAAAATATTGAAAATATCAGTGATATCTGGCTTCTGATAATAAGTATGCTGAGAATGAGCCCAGAGAGGGAGACTGTAAAGATATAAATTGAAAACCAACAAGGATGGACCTCATGGGTATTATGTTAAATGAAATAAGTCAGTCAGAGAAAGAAAAATACCCTTTGATTTCACTCAGATGTGCAATATAAGCAACAAAACAAAGAAAAAAGAGACAAACAAAAACAAAACACACTCAACTATAGAGAACAAACTGGTGATTACCACAGGGAGGTGGGTGAGGGATGAGTGAAATAGATGGAGGGGATTAAGAGTACCCTTACCATGGTAAGAACTGACTAATGTACAGAATTATTGGGAAAAACATTTTTTAATTAAATTAAATTAAAGTCACGTCCTGTTCTACCTTAATTTTTCTTCTCCTTATAAAAGAAACTCATATTGTCTCTTTTTCAGAAAAGCTATTCTTACAAATAAAATCTCAGACCTGATTTTTGTTGTTGTTGTTGTTGTTTGTTTATTTTTTGTTTTTTGGGTTTTTTTTTTTTTTGAGAGAGAAAGACAGTGATGACAAGCAGGAGAGAGGGGCAGAGGGAGAGGGAGAAAGAGAGAGAGAGAATCTTAAGCAGTTTCCATGCTCAGCGTGGTGTCTGACACAGGGCAAGATTCTACAAACCATGAGATCATGAGCTGAAATCAAGAGTCGGGTGCTCAACCAACTGACCCACCCAGGTGCACCTTTTTACTTTTGTTTCAGCAGCTTTGAGATATAGATACATGTACATAACCATACGTATATCTGTATATGTGTATAGGTAGATATATATTAGGTTAACAAATAGAAATTGCCATTTTTATAGCTTTAAGGCAGTTGAATATAAGGTCTAACCCTATGAAATACCAAACTGGCATCATCATGAACTCAAGTGGTGTCACTTCTAGTTCTTCTAGGAAAAAAACAGTCCAGATATCCAATATCTTTCCCTAAAGATGCTAACAGAAATTTCTAGCCTTTACCTCTTTAATTCATATGTCATATTTAAAAAAAATCCAATTCTATTTTTTTATCAAAAGTTTATGAAATTGTAAAAAAAAAATCAAGCTTCAAGGTGTGTTTGATTCTTTTCTCAGTTCCTTGAACTCTTCTAATTGTCCTGTTCTTCCACCCAAATTTAACCACTCACTCCTGTGGTTATACTGGAGGCAATCATCCCCTAACCTTCCAATTCATTCCATTTAGTATCCTGACTTCTGCAGTCTTTCTATCCAACTGGGATTTCCAATCCATTGATTCTTTTTATTTCATTCACTGGATATGCCTCCTTCTTTCTCTGTTTAAATTCTATAGACATTCACTATATTCATTTTCTTGAATTCTTACAAAATTGTCTTGGTCATTTCTCTTTTCCTCATACTCCTTTAGCTAAACCACAATCCAGTCTAAATCCAATTTTCAGCCTATTTCATGCCTGCACCCAAGCAGCTAAAAGTGACTGGAGAAAAACACATAACCATGCCAGCTGGCTCCACTCTAAACTCAGGACCACAAATCATTAAGGTGGACCCTTAATGCTGCTTGTCATTCACATGTGTGCCTGATCCATTCACTCTCCATTATCACAAGCTAATATTTCACACCAATCTTGTTTCCTCAAACTTCAGTCACCTTCTTATTCATCCTCACTCCCTGCTTCCCAGTTCAAAAAAAAAAAAAAAAAAAAAGGAAAACTGAAGCAATTAGTCAAGAACTTCCATTAACAAGCACCCTGATATCTACACACCTACCAGGATCTGTACCCATTTAATCTGCCTTTCTTCCTGTCCTATTCGTGAACTACTCTCAATTAAGGTGCCAATGTCAAATATATCCAGCATTCTCTGTTCTCATTTTATGTGTTGTAACATCAACATTTGATATAGTTTATCATAACTTCCTTCTTAATGCAAATCCTTCATATAACCTCCAAGAGACTACTGCCTCTTAATTTTTCTCTTGCCTCATTTTTTCTCATCTCTTTGTATGTTCACTGACATAATGATCTCATCCACCTCATGACAATAAATATTTTGTAAGCAGATGAATCCCACATTTATATCTTTGGCTCAAACTTCTCTCCTAAATTCCAGATTCATATATTTAATTGCCCATGCAACATTTCCACTTGGATTTCTCACAGATACCTCATTTTTAATACACTCAAGATAAACTTGTAGATATCCCTCCAAAGTTTAGTTTGGAGAATACTTCCTACCCTTAGTCTTTTCCATTAGGGCAGAGTTTATATTTCCAGTTGCTTAGGCCAAAGACCTTGGAATCATCCTTGACTTCTCTGTTTCTTTCATACATTTGATTTAGATTAATTGTTTAGATTAGTAATTTTTATAGGGCAAAACATTTTTCAATCAAAACAAAAGTGAAGTACTATGTGCCTAATATAGACTCAAATTTTTAACATTTCAGATAATATTCTGCATTTTGTTATGAAGCAAAGAAATAAGCATTCTTTTTACATTGGTCACTTCAGGGAAAATTAGATTAAAACAGCCATTGTAGACATAGATTTGCGAAAATGTATAAAAATCTTTTAACACTGCCCTTCTAAATCAACTACTTTTTTATAAAGAAATGAACGACAATGTACATAAATTCTATGTGCAAAGAAGTTCTTCAAAGTGTTTTTATACATATTCATTTTAGAAAAAAATTAAAATACAGAAGAGTATAAAGAAAAAAGTAAAAATGATAAAAGCTGTCAGCAGCAGGTTTATTTGTTAGCTAACAAGTTAATTTATTTTATTTAACATATCACTGACATTTTCCCATGCCACTAAATATTCTTTTAAAACATGATTTAAATAATATATTGTAGTGGCGTCTGGGTGGCTCAGTGGGTTAAACATCTGGCTCTTGCATTCAGCTCAGGTCATGATCTCACAGCCCGTGGGGCTGTGGGCTGACAGTGCAGAGCCTGCTTGGAATTCTCTCTCTCTCCTTCCCTCTCTGCTCCTCCCCTGCTCTTTTGCATGCTCTCTCTCTCTCTTTCCCTCAAAATAAATAAACAACAACAAAATAATAATATATGGCATACCTTTGGGATGAGGTTGGGCCATATTAAAAAATAATAACAATGGGTCAAACAAAAATATGTTTATTTCTCTAACAAAAAAAATTCCTGGGGCGCCTGGGTGGCTCAGTCGGTTGAGCTTCCGACTTCAGCTCAGGTCACGATCTCGCGGTCTGCGAGTTTGAGCCCCGCGTCAGGCTTTGGGCTGATGGCTCAGAGCCTGGAGCCTGTTTCCGATTCTGTGTCTCCCTCTCTCTCTGCCCCTCCTCCGTTCATGCTGTGTCTCTCTCTGTCTCAAAAATAAATAAATGTTAAAAAAAAAATTAAAAAAAAAATTCCAAAGGTTGATAGTTTAAGGTTGTAGAGTAGTTACATAAAGTCAACAGACCCTCTGAGCCCCTTCAAGCTCTCTTTACCATTTCTGGGATATGGCCAGCAGCATTATCAACCATGATGGCTCCTAGAACAGGAATCACCACATTTATATGCTAGAGAATGAGTTGGCCAAAGGGCAAAAGAGAGGCATGAACCCTCCTTTTTTGCAAGCACTTTCCACAAGTACCACGTAACACTTTTACATCTCATGGGCAAGAACTTAATCATAACCACCTTGAGGAGACTTTGAGAGATATAGTCTGTTCAACTATATGTTTGTGTCCACTTAGAATCTGGGATTCTGTTACAAAGAGAAAGGAACTAACAGTCTGTGCCTCAAGAAGTTTTATGTGTAAGAAGTAATTTATTTAACAAAAGCCCTTATTTTGTAATATGTTGCTTTCTTCTAGTTTTTTATAATAAAAATCTTTTGTAACAAATCCAATTTCTAAAAATGTGTTTTCATATCTAAACCACCTGATAATCCTAATTATATTGAAACCCTCAAAATTCAGTATAGATATTAAATTTGTAGAGGGTTATATTCAGTTTTGTTTTGTTTTTGTTTTTTTTTAGGGACAATATATATCAAAATGCAGAACCAAATGCAAATTCTACATTTGGTACCACTATATGATGTTTTAATTCTCTGAAGAATTGTGAAACCATCAGTAAATACAGAAATAATTTCTGTCCATAAGTTGTTATATATGTATATATATACATATATACTTTCCTCACAATTTGTTTAGAATTGTTTTTCAATTCTAAACTGTTTTCTTTTTCCACCTAAGGTGACTGATTGACACTCCTACAAGCAACTATTCTCATCACATTCAATTTTCAGATCCATTTGTCACTCAGATATATATGCACAGTATAATAATAAAACTGACTCTTGCACTAGTACAAGATATTTCCAAAAGTTTACATGTTAATATATTTGAAGATAGAGAAAAATAACTGCTAACTAAAATATCAGAGCAAAATAACATATCAACTAAAAATGAAAATCCATCTTCTCCAAGTTTTTGAACAGAAAACAGATAAACACAAACAACCTCACTTCCCTTGCATAGTAAGGGACATAAATCCATTAGGGAAAAACTCAAATCAAAAACTACTGGTTTTACCCTGTTAATAATGTACAAAAATATAATATTAAAAAAGACTATAATTCTGGTTTAGTAGCTGAAATATTAATTTAGATCTCAGGAAAATTCCATTATTCAAACTTTATACAAATACCTAAATTTGTCTTTTCCTCAATTTATTATCTAGTGGTACAGCCTGTCACAATATAAACTGTCCATTTCCATGATGCATTGCTTCTCTGAAGCAGGGTTTGATGTTTAAGGGTATATGGCATGAGTCACTGCCCTTGATTTTGACCTAGTTTGAAGAAATATTTAGTTCTCATTAAGCTTTTTTCATAGGTGAAATTATATTACTAACCCTTAACTTCACTTCTCTCAAGAACTGTGATTTTATATATATATATTTAAAGATTGGAATTTCTGATGATAAACATGAAGTCAACGTATCACTGTATTTCTTTAGTGTTGGCCACTTGGGAAAGTTCTCATTACAGAGTGACAGCCACAGGCCATTTTCCCTGTTATACTCAGATGAAAACTAAGCTACTTTGATCCAATCCTTTTGAAAAGATAAGACTGGTATTATGGCTAAAACTTCAGCTGACAGATTTCAAATAGGACCATAGTTTGAAGCTATGGGGTTTAAGAGAAAGAACAAAAAGCTTCTGAATCTTCTTACAATGGAGCAGCTTGTTTAACTGCATGGAACCTACACTTTTCTTATCAAACGAGGCATCCTTTACTTTTACTGGACAGTCTTAATTGCTCAAGCCACTTTGTTAGAATATTTTTCAAGCTAATTACCTGTCAGCCATCATTAGAAACATTAATGACACTTTAAAAATCACCTATTCCTCAAAGCTTCCTTTGTGGACTACCTCACAAAATGACATACAAATGCCGACCCACAATAAAATGCTTTGTGTAATTGTTGAAGGGTAGGGTTAGTATAACCCAGTCAAAAGAAATTGTAAATACTCAATGTTATACAAAAACATGTAGTTTGAATTGTTAGTGATGTCTCAGGGTCCACTCTTTCTTGCCTGGCCCACCCCCCTTACTATATGCTAGACAAGATGTAAACCCTCTAGGAAAACACTAATTCTTTTTCTCCAGCTGGGGTCTCCAATGCTGATGATCTGACTCCAGAAATAGACTAATCATGAAGCTAATACAGCTTAAGCTTTAGGGCTTCTGATCTAATTGTCATTCATAACTTTACTATATTTTTAATAGTGTCTCACCCCTATCATATAATCTTAGAGCCACACAAAACCTGGCTTTACCTGGGGATTCATATGCATGATATGAAAATCAAACCAAACTGAAAATTTTGCTCCTTTAACTTAAGTAGATTAAAGAAAGTCATGAGAAGTCTCATCCATATCCACACATCTACATAATACATTTATTTTTCTTCTTCCCCATTTCAAATGTTTTCCCAAATGGGAAAGAGTAGATTTTGTATATTGTCACCACTGAATTCCCAGCATCTAGTATAGCAGTCGCTACATAGGCTAAGGTGACCATATAGTTTATTGCCTAAATAGGGACACTTGAGAATAAAAAAGAGCATTATTAACAATTACACCAGGATACCAACTGTAGACTGTGCCAGTTTCAGGAAACTGGAACTAAAGTCACCCTACCCTAGGCCTACATTGAATTTATTGACCCTAAGCAGGAGGAACTGAGAGAAAATGACTTAATATCCAAACCCCTCTTCTTACATATTTTACCCTGAGGTCTGGCCTAAATTGCCTTGTTCTTCTAAGGCTGAGAGGAAACTCTTAAATTGGGAAACTCCCCTTAGTCCATCCTATTCTTCCACTAAATCAGTGCTCTCACCTGGGGGTTATTCACCATTGCCACCACCCCATTCCCACATAAGAATATTGTCCATGGCAATATCTAAGGATATTTTTGGTTGTCACAATTGAAGGTGCCATGGGCATCTAATGGATAGAGGCCAACGATGTTGCTAAACATCCTACAGCATGAAAGACAACCCACACCTCTACCAAAGAATTATTTAGCCCCAAATGTCAGTAGTGCTGAAGTCAAGAAACTGTGAAGTTCCAAAGAAGAAAATGGCCCAAGAAAATAATCATTCTTATTCGGTACCATTTTTAATCTCACTTTATAAATATTCTACTCTTTAATATTGTTACATAATTAAGTTTTCTTGAGAGCTCTTTTTTGACCTTGACCCAGGTCAGAGCTGCTCTTTCTTTGACAGAGATTGTTGAGGGAATGGAAGAAGACAATAAGGAAAGAGTGGTTTGCAAAAATGAGAAAAGGTTGGGATTATGCCAAATTAAGTTGATTTCCTCAAGGAACCTAGGTGCATATTGAAGAGAGTGTGACCAGCACATTCATATCATACCATACCATACCATACTGCTATTTATGAAATAATGGAAATATAGCAATTTTACCACAATAATAATAATGTACCATATAAGTTCCAGAATATTTACTAGGCTTAAGGATGTTTTGCTGTGCAGTTTCATTTGACCCTCAAAGAAACATTGAGGTATTATGATCCCTTGTAACAAAGGAAGAAATTGAGTGACACAGGAGTGTGATTACTTACCTAGAAAGAGTCAAATCAGTGTAATGACCCAAAAAAGAAGAAAGGGGTAGGGAGTAATGAAGTTTTGGGGTGATAGGGGGGTTGTGGGGTCTGGAATCGATGGCCAAGAAAGAATTCTTGAAGATGTCTTTGGTGCAAAACTGTGATTTTATTAAAGCATGGGGACAGGACCCATGGGAAGGAAGAGCTGCACTGGGGTTATAGGGGATGACCCTTTTATGGAGTCCATCTGGGGAGATAAAATCAAGAGGGAATTTCCAAAGAGATTTTCACATGCTAAAGACTTATTGGAGGCCTAGCTATTGTCAAGTTAAGGTTGTTTTTCCCTCTAGCAAAACATTAACATTGAGACAGTAGTGAGTTCCCAGACTTTAGGCTATGGTGGGATTGCCTTTTTCTGGTAAACTGGTGGAATCTTTTATCAGTTTGACCATGTGTTTTTTTGTCCTTTCTGGTTTTTGGGTAGCTGGGAGTGTCCAAGGAATATCATACATTTCCCACTGTGGGGGGAGGGGGGTTGCTGTTAGCTTATACTTTGCCCTCAGCTTGCCCCATGCTTCCTCATCAGGGGGTATAAAGGTTGACCAAAAACTTAGCTATTGGGGCCCTGGGTGGCTCAGTTGGTTAAGCTTGCAACTCTTGATTTCGGCTCAGGTCATGATCTCATGGTTTCATGAGTTCAAGCCCCGCGTTGTACTCTGTACTGGCAGCACAGAGCCTGCTTGGGAGTCTCTCTCTCCCTCTTTCTCTGCCCCTCCTCCAATCACGCTGTCTCTGTCTCTCTCAAAATAAATAAACTTAGAAAAAAAAAGGCTTAACTGTTATCTGTTATCCAGTAGGTGCCACATAGTTCATGTTATTTCACTTAATCCTTAAAACAGTCATATGAGGTATCACCATCCCTATTTTATGAATGACCGAACAGAGGCTGAGGCTTGTTTATCCTGAGCAAGGTTTAAAAGCCTTATCTTACATATTGTATCTAAGGCTTATTCTACAAAACTATTTATGTGAACTCCTTGCCTCTCTGTTTATGTAAACTCCTTTTGCTTATTTTCATTCACTTATTCACTTATTTAATTCAACATGTATTTATTTTTAGCATATCCACAAAAGGTAAGACACAATCCTAGGCCCAGGGAAAAAAGCCTTGAACAAAACAAAGTGTCTGACTTAAGGGAATTTAATTGCACTGAAAAACAAAACAAAAAACATGCTTAGATATTCATTTCCTTCTCCCTGGGAACTGAGCCATTACCCAGCCATTCACCCTGAGAGCACCAGCTGGCACATGGCATTGAGAGGTGTTGGGAAATTACTGTGTAACTCTTTACAAATTATTTTTGCTATGTTATGTTGTTTTGAAATGTTATGATGTGAAAAAAGCGAGGTAAACCCTTTTAGAACTTTTCTATAAGAATCAGACTGGCTTAGAAAACAAAGTTACTGACAGGGCTGCTTCTCTTTCTTGATGGGAAGTAAACTTTAAGGAAGCCCTGATCTGGAAGAATAAGAGGAAAGAGCAAATCTGGCTAAATAAGTATGAATGATCAGGGTAACCTAGAGAAAAATCATGGTAAGAGACATGGAAAAGCAGTCTAAATTTTCAGCAAAAAATAGGAACCACATACTTCTATCAGGTAATTATCTGTTCTTGGGAGTCAACATACCATCTGAAGAACAGGATAAGTATGATGGAAAAGCTTTCAGGCTTTTGCCTTTTTTGAGTCATGTAGAAAGAAACAGAATAAGTCTTCTGAATTTGGAGCATAAATCTAAATTCTAAATTAGAATTCTGAATGAATTTATTTATGTGCCTACTATGTGTCTACTATCTAAAGTAAAGAAAGAAATATATTACATGTCAAATGATGATAAGTGCTATGAATTTAAGCTCAGTAGGACAGAGAGTGTTGGAAGATTCTATTTTCAATGAAATATTAATGGATGGACTCTCAGATAAAGTAATATTTGAACATAGACTTAAAAGAGGAATTAGCCATATTAAACATCTGGAAAAGGAGTGTTCCCAGAAAAAAAAAAAAAAAAAAAGCAGACCATGCAAAAGGTTTGAAGTAGGAGCTGTCATGGAGTACTTACCAAAAGCAAAGAGTTCAATGTGGTTGGAGTATATTTTGCCAAGAAGGAAAACATAACAAGTCAGGGGGTGCCTGAGTGGCTCAGTCAGTTAAACATCCAGCTTCAGCTCAGGTCATGATCTCATAGCCCGTGAGTTTGAGCCCCATGTCAGGCTCTGTGCTGATAGCTCAGAGCCTGGAGTCTGCTTCAGATTCTGTCTCTCTCTCTCTCTCTCTCTCTCTCTCTCTGACCCTTCCCTGCTCACACTCCATCTCTCTCTCTCTCTCTCAAAAATAAACAACATTAAAAACATTTTTAAAAATATTTAAAAAAAAAGTCAGAAAGGAAGACTGGGGAAAGATCATGCAGAACTTTGAAGGCCATGGTAAGGACAGAATGAGGTAAGAAACCATCAGAGGATTTTGAAAAGAGAGGTAATATGATCTGGCAAACCATTGTGAAAGAAAAATTACTCCGGATGCTGTGCAGAAACTGGCTTTGTGGGATATGGATACAATCAGGGAACTAGTTAGCCTACTTTGCCAGGGTGGAGATGGTTTGGAGTGGTTAAGTTTGGACATACCTCAAATCAGGTCATTTAAGATTGGGATAGATAGAATGTGGATGTGTGTATTAAGCAACTGGCTGAATTGCATTTACTGAGATGGAACAGACTTCTGGAGGAGCAGATTGAAGAGGAAGTTCAAAAGTCCAGTCTTTGATGTATTACATTTGAGATGACTACTTAGCATTTAAGTATAGATGCCAAGTTGAAAATTGAATAGATGGGACTTTGGTTCTGGACTGGGATAAGGGCTACACATATCAAATGAAGACTCACCAGGCAATAGATGCTTTGTAAAGCCCTGAGATTAGATAAGAACATATAGATATGTAAGAGGTGAAGACTGAGCCCTAGGGTCCCCCAATATTTGATGTTTGAGAAGTGGAGGTAAGTCCAGCAAAATAGTGAAGAGCTGTGAGGTGAAGAGAACTAAAAGGCCAAAGAAGAAAGAAGGAAGGATGAATAGAGTCAGCACTCCCAAATAAGATGTACAAGCCACTGGGTTTGGGACAAACAGCTATTAGAGACATTAATAAGAGCAGGTCCTATTGAATGGTGGCAACAAAAGCCTCATTGAAATGGGTTAATGGAACACACAAAAGTAGAAAAAACTATAGACACTGTTTTGAGGTGTTTTCTGAAAGAACAGCAGTAGAAATGATATGAGAGCTGAGGGAGAATATCAGAGGCAAAGGAGTTTGTTTGTTTTTTATGAGAATATTACAGATAGAGATCGTGACTCCTGAAGTTAAAACCAAAGTTTCTCAAACTGATTCCAATCTCTTTGCCACATAAACCTGTCTCTCAACATGGGTAGCATGTGTGGTGGTCACTGAAGGATTGGAAAACTGGCTATGAACCCTGATGTCTGCATCTTTTTCAATATCCAATTCATTTTAATCATTCACTCATGCAACAAGGTTTTACTGGGCACTTATAATATGACAGGAATAGTACTAGGCACTGAGGATAAAGAATCTTTAAAAAATACAGACAGGATCCCTGTCCTCATCGAGTCTGTAGTCTAGAATGGAAGACTGTCACTAACCAAGAGCAAATCTAGCTAAGAAAGAGGAACACAGGTGCTCATGCGGTACCATCCCACACCAGGAGATGGGAGTGGGGCTGCCAGTCATGCAAGGTTCCTCTGAGAAAGCCTGAAGAATGAGTCCGAACTAGGCACATAAAAGAGAGAGTGCAATGAGATCATTCTCAGCACCAAAGGAAAGAACTTGTGGGAGGAAAAGAGTTAGGGAGAGCTGCACATATGGCGGGGGGGGGGGGGGGGGGGGACCAAAGGAAGCATCCTATACCATGAATAAAATGATGGAAGAGCCAGAGAAAGATGGGGGCTAGGACAGGTCAGGGGCACAATTCTTCAGTTAAATGCTCTGCCACTGAGCTATACCCCCTAAGGGGCACAATTCTGAAAAGGATTATTAGCCACATTAAGCATTTAGAGGCATAAGTAAGAGGCTTAAGTAGAGAGAAATGCAAGCGTAGCTTTTATATTGGCCTTCTGGCAAACTCTTCCCCACTTCAATGCCTTTACATGTTTTCCTTTCTACCTGAAACACTCTTTCCCCACTTTTCACATAACTGATTTATTACCATCCTTGAGATCTCTGTTTAAATATCACTTCCGGGAACACCTTGCTTAATGCTAGACCCTCAATACTTTTATTCACAGCATACCTTTTGAAATATCTATCACAACTTGCTATCTATGACTTATTATCATATTTGTCATCTGCTTCTCCAACTCGACTGTAAGCTCTCAGAAGTCAGGGAGCTGCATGTTTTACTTACTACCAAATCTCAAGCACTTGGCACAAAGTAGGCACTCAATACATACACTGAACTGAACTGTGTGTGAATTTATTGGATCTAGTCATAGAAGAAGAAGGAAAAAAAATCAATGATGTTGCCAAACTTTCTTGTTGGAACAACACAAAAGTAAGAATATGTTGGTGAAGAAATAAGTTTTGAGAGAAAAATGATGTAAATGTTTAAGACATTGGACTTGAAGATGCTGTGTGAAAAATGAGGGGGAACTTGGCTGGAAGCAAAGACTTCACAGAGCCTTTGACATACAAATAAAAATAGCTAGTCATGAAATTAGATAAGCGTTACCCATCGAAAGTACCGAGAGTGGGAACAGAGAAGGACCTAGACCAAATAAATATCTAAGAAGAGAAGGTAGTCTGACAAATAGTGGTAATAATTAGACAAACTAGGAAAATATAGCATTGTGAGAAGATGATGTTTCAAATTGTAGGAAATGTTCAAAAGTGGCAGATGCTCTAAAATTGTCAAACAAAGGATGAAAGTGCCCATTGGACATGGGGACACAGAGGTCTTTGGTAACCACTGTTGGGAGCAGTTTGTGTGGACAAGAGGCAGATTGCTCTACCATTTGAGCAGTGAGTGAGTGGCAAATGTGACCAATTCCTTTAAGGTGGCAATTGTAGGAGTTTCGTGGGAACAGTGGAAGTTCACTGGTTGGTGGATTGGTGGGTCAATCATCTCTCTTTTAAGACTGACAGTAATAGGAGCGCCTGGGTGACTCAGTTAAGCGCTGAACTTTGGCTCAGGTCATGATCTCAGGTTCATGGGTTCAAGCCCTGCGTAGGGCTCTGTGCTGACAGCTCAGAGCTTGGAGCCTGCTTTGGATTCTGTGCCTCTTTCTTTCTCCCCCTCCCCTGTTCACACTCCGTCTCTCTCAGTCTCTCAAAAGTAAGTAAATGTTTATTAAAAAAATTTAAAAAAAAAGACTGACAGTAATAGAGGGGCACCTGGGTGGCTCAGTCAGTTGAGTATACAACTTCAGCTCAGGTCTTATCTCATGGTTCATGTGTTCAAGCCCCTCATCGGGCTCTGTGCTGACAGCTTGGGGCCTGGAGCCTGCTTCAGATTCTATGTCTCCTTCTCTGCCCTCCCCTGCTTGTGCTCTGTCTCTCTCTCTTTCAAAAATAAATAAACATTAAAAAAAAAAAAAAGACTGACAGTAACAGAGCATATACAAAATCTCTTGGGAAGGAACTTAAGAAAGAGGAAGAAGATGAACATTCAGAATACTCAGTGCTGGGGCACCTGGATGGCTCAGTGGGTTAAGTGTCCAACTCTTGATTTCAGCTCAGGTCATGATCTCACAGTTGTGAGATCAAGCCCCAAGTTGGGCTCCATTTGGGTGTGGAACCTGCATGGGATTCTCTCTCATGCTGTCTCTGCCCCTCTCATGTTCACATTCTCTCTCTCTCTCAGAATACTCATTGCTACAAGGCCCATGACAATATGGAGGGTATGGGGGCTAGAGTACAGGTAGACACATTAGCCTTACATAGAAAAAGAGGTATACCTATGCCAGAGAAAAAAAGAAAAAGAAAAAATTAGTCAATACTCAGGTAGTTTTACACATTGAATGGTAGAAATTGAAGGTGTTGCTATTTGGTTGTTTCTAATTTCTATGTGTAGTCAGTATAAATATTTGCCAACCTCTTTACCTCTTACCTGAACTATTGCAAGTCTCCTAAGCTTTCATGCCCCAAACATGATGCCCTGCAAATCAGTCCTCCCTGCTGCTGCTGAACTGTCTGTAGAACTGGCTGTCACTCTTCCTCCTCCAACCTCTTCCTTGTACTTTGTGTGTGTGTCTCTAAAAATATACTGACCTTATCACATTGTATTGTTCACTACCCTCATTTTGAGGGAGATTAGCTTATTAATTGTACCCTTGTTACCTAGTCAAGTACCTGACATATAATAGTTGCTCAGTTGAGGTGTCTTGAATATATTAACTAACATTGAAGAAATATCACAAAATGAAACATTTACTTGATTAATGGGTATTAGCCTACATGCTTATGTTTCTTTAAATCTTGTTCCAAATAATATTTATATTTGTCTTTATCATCTAGGAACTGCTTATGGAAGTTATACAGTTATATTTTAATAAATTTTAAGAAAGATATTTTAAAATATCTACTTATGCAGTAAATTATCTAGGTCAACCAAGACTGATAAAGGGATTTTAGATCATCTTAGTTACCCAGTGATAACACCGACATCTAGTGGCTATTCATCTGATATCTGGCTTCATATTTGTTCCCTTGAAAGACGAAGCTAGTTAAAAATATTTTAAAGTACTGTATAAACATTAGCTCACATATCACAGGGTTTTATTAGTCAAGTTCATAAAAATACATGTGGGATATAGGGCACTTAAAAAATTATTTTCTATAAAGAAACATAAAACGTGAATTTAGATTGTGAGCTGCCCAAGGTTCCTGATGGTAGGTCCAACTCAATAATGGTTCCCAAAGTGTTTTCCACAGAAAACACCAGGTCTAGAAGCCTTAATAAGTATTACTTATGTACAATACAGACTCTGTGGTCAAATAAATATTCAACTTTTCCATCTCTACACACATTCCTTCACCTTCTTTCTCTCTATTTTAATGTCCATAGCACTTTGCACTATTTGACTTAACTACTTATTTATTTGTTTGTTTGTTTATTATCTGTGGCCTCCACTGGAATGTGACCTCCATAAGGGCAAGGATTTTTACATGCTGTTCGTTTTTTTTCCTTAAAGAACCACTGATGAAGTATTTGTGATTGAATGAAATAAATTTGATAGATATTGGATAAAACAAAGTTAAATAAAATTACCTACTATAGGAATTCTCAAGGTCACTAATATGCTCCCATACATTACAAATTCCAGTGAGAGGCACATAGCATTTCTCAAATATCCTTCCTTCTGCCCACCCCCCACCCACCTGCTTCACACTCCAGGATTAATGTTCTACTAAACTCATGTTGGCAAAAGCTGATCTGATTCATGGGCTTAAGACTTAAATTCATTCACATTAAATTCTCTGGTTCCTCCCATATCCTGTGGTACTCATATTTCAAATTAACATACCATATAATAGTGAGACTACACTAAATTGAAGAAAAAACACAGAGAACAAATTTCATCTTTGCTGGTGAGTCAAATAATGCAGAGAGGAAATAAAACCTATTCCAGGGAATGGCCCATGACTGACTCTATTTAAATGATACTTATTTGAAGCCCATCTCCTTCTGACCTCAAGGATTATCAAAATGGAAGTCTGAATTACATGGGAAATAAAAGAAAGAGCTTGTAAAGTGGAGAAATAAAGGTTGGATGGAAAAGCATGGCAAAATAATTGCTCACCTTCATCAGAGAAAACCCGGGCATGATACCCAAGAAAGGCAAGTCATTTCAACTGCTACCTATTTAAAGCAGCAAAAACCCTGTATGTTAACCTTTAGGGATAAACTTGCAAAAATATATAATGGAAGACCATGACCTCTTAGCATCTGAGTCTCATTTTACTTTAACAAAGCCCTTTCTGTTTTATTCCATTCTTATTTTAGTAGCTGCATTGGGAATAGAGAAGATCCATCCTGAAAACTGACTGCATGGTACTGTCATCACAGCATGCTTGCCATCTTTCATGAGGAGAACAGGTCGTTCACATAGCCATGCACAGTTTGCTAAATCCTTAGGAACATTGGGAAATGCAGCATAAAACTAAGGTGGTACTATCCATTACAACACAGGACCAGAGTCTACACAGCCAAGTTAAATTGCCTGTCATCTTTTCACATATTGAGCTAGTCATATAGACCTTGCATTACTATTAACAGCACTGTATATTTAACAGGTAATTTCTTTAAAAGAGAAAGTATTTTTTAAAAAGCAAACTACAAAAAAAAGTTGCAGGAACTTCTGAAATATGTCTGCTCGATTGGCAAGAATTAATCACCATCAGTCTGGGCTTGGTTTCAAAATCTTCCTAGGAATCCTAGAAAACAGATTGACCAAAAACAGTTCTTCTCTTCCTTAGGACTCTCTTCTTCTATAATTGGGTGTGTGGCAATATGTTCTCATGGAGAGGACACGCTTTCAAGATCAGATTTCTGGATACCTGTGTTGAAGTCCAAGGTCAGCCACTAACTAGCTGCATGGCCTGCCCAATTCCTGTAGCCTCCTTGACCTGTATCCTCATCTATAAAATGGGGATTGTAATTCTGGCCCTATCTTTTTCACAGAGTTGTGAAATAATGGAGATAAAAGTCTCTTTTGAAACTGCAGATACTGTCCAAAGCTCTATAATGATGAGAGGAAAGGAGAGAAAGCCTGTTGTGAAGGAGAACATTAGATTGGCTGCACTGAAATTAGGTAAGGCATCCTAAACAATAATACCACCATATGCCATTTCAAATTAATCTGTAAGCAGTCTCAACAGCTGTTAGAACTTTCTAATAGGAAGCTCCTCTCCTACCTGGAAAATTCCTCAGTTGGCAACCAATGCTAATAAATGCTCCTTAAATTGTTCTCACGTCTCCAAATTGTTAACACACGGACCAACAATATTAGGAAACTAGTTTAAAGACTATCAAGCATGAAGCCATTCAATAATCTGGTTTATAACTGACTGACAAAGCTAATTAGGTACCTTGGAAAAATGTTTAAAAACAGAATGGTTACAATGTGACCACATTTCGAGAATAAGGAAAATGTTCTCTTCTGACCTACTCTTCCTTTATTCACCTTGTTCTTTTGGGAAGACCCAGCCTCTTCCCCACTGAACACCAACACTTTCCCTTTCACACTAATCTTGAGTAAAAGAGACATCACATCTTTCATATATTGCTCTGCACATAGATCTGGTTTCCTCCTACTTTGCCCCTACAATCTCTGTCAGATGGTGTCCCTCATACTCAGCTTTCTGCAGCATTTGTGACTATATGGAATTACATTTGTTAGCTCCCAAAGCTTCCTATAGCCGTTTTTACATCTGGCTCACTGTCACAGAAGACTTTTCTGAGAAGCTCTAAGTTATCTTGAACTTCATGGCAATCTGCTCCTCTGCTACTGGCAAATGTGCAATGTTGCTGCTACACACTGTCTCCTCTTCACAAAAGCAAACAACTAGTCAAAAGGAAAACCATTTGTTTGGCATTTCCTCAATTTTTATAAGGCCTATAGATATCTGGATGAGTGTGACCAGGAATGGGCATCAGGGCTGTGGGTGACACTAAGCCACGGATGTCCATGGAGATCTCCGACAAGATTGCTCCTAGTGACTGCTTGCTGTGAGAAAGGGCCACATTTGATGGATGTGTGGCAGCTCTCAGCTATGGTTTAGGATGCTCAAGCCGCCCTCGTTCACCTTCCCCATGCCCATAATCCCACTCAAATTAATAGCAATATTAATATTTGATATGGATACCTTATCTTTCATACAGTATAAATAGAGGCATTTCTTTAAGATCTTTGCTACTTTTATTGATAATCTAAGAAAAAAAAAAAAAAACAGTGGGCTTGCTCTGTAAAAACAGCTCCAAAACTTCAAACCAATTCTAATACCCCCTATTCCCCAAATACATCCTGCCAAGTCCATTCTATCTATATATTCATTCTGGAGGTCCCTGTTGATACAGAACTAGCTGTATCCATGACCCTTATGCTTTGACGAAGAATTGAGATAACCTTTCACTTTGTATGGTGTGAGAAAGGTGTCAGGGGCGTGAGGCGTGGAGGGAAGATGTGACTTTACTGGCACTTGAAGCCAAGGTAACGAGTAGAAAAGCCATCGGGACGCCTTTCTCAGGTGTGACCATGCCGGTTCTCTGAATTCCCATCAAGAGAGGTGCAGATCAATCTCTGGGGCCCCCAGGTACCTTTCATATAAAAGAATAGAGTTTTTTTTCCTAAAATATAACAGTTGATGTATTAAAAGCTCAGTGAGTTTAGTCACTTTTTATCTTTCCCTTTAAATCTGAATGATTGTACTGAGCTTTTAAGGTCTGTGCCAGCTAACTAGGGCATTTTAGTAATCTATTTTTAATATGTACCAACTTCTGTTCTTTTTAGTTCTGCCTTAAGACATACTTTTATCTTTACTGGTATGCAGAGATCATCAAAAAATATAAGTTCTCTATTACATGACAACTCATAATGAGTCTTAATGAAGCTTGGGAACAGCTGTTTAAAAACTCCCGTTGAATAGCTTCCTAAGCAGCATTCACTTGCGATAGCCTTTCTGCTGCAACATTGCCTGAATCTCAGAACTCACCATACACATGAGAAGGGTGAGAATAAAATCTTTCTCTAGTTTCATTAGGTATTTTATTTTAATCAGAATGCTAATACACTGTTATGAATTAGTGCATTATGAACCATCAGCTCAATGCCTTTCACCCTGTTAATTATATTCCTTCATGGAGCAGAAAAGAAAGTAAATGTTACTATGCAAATTGTTAAAGAATTCATGCCCTCGATGAAAATGAGGGTGGGAGAGAGAACACAGAACAAACTTACTTTTTAATTATATCGGAAACATGTTGCAACTGCAAAATGTTGAAAATTAAGCTAAGCCCAGATGATTTCAAATGAGGTCCACAGTCTGAAATTTAAAAAAATTTTAACTTCACTGTGTAGGTTAATATGTGTGAAGAACAAGTAAAACAAACTTCCAGTAGGAACTTAATCTCGTTCTTTTTTTCATTTACACTTTCAAATGAACTCATCTAGTTATCCTATTTTTTCCTCCCTACATGTCAAGAACCTTAGAAGAAAAATTAATGGTCATGATAGCTGCACTATCTTATTTACTCCCCTGGTCTTTATTACTTCAAAGATCCAGTTTTCCCTTATATGTGTGTGTTGTTGTTTTTTTCTTTATCTTTTTTTTTTAATTCTCATTTTAACTGATTCATTTTACATCAATTACATCTCTAGTTGAAACCATTTCCTCTTGCCTTTGGTAGAGTAGAATGTAATGATCTGCTTAATGCTAAGTACTAGAATAAACTGGGACCTAGCACAGCGCCTTATATATATTTTTTTTACTGATTTACTGAACACGCATCTCTGACCTTTAGAATATTCAAGTCATTCACATATTTCTTAAATTATCCTTCTGGTTGCTTAAATAAGATGGGGAGTTTAATTAACCAACCACACAGGGCTTTGAGGAATTTTCCATGGTGTACAATCACAATAGCACTGTGTGCTTGTTAGACATTTATGAGGCAGTCTGGTGAGAATTTACTGTTCATTCACAGTAGTGACAACTTGCATTTGCATTTCTATCATCTTAACTATTTTACTTAACTATCTTTATTCTTAAAAGTTTTCTGGAAACATACTGCAAAGTAAGAATACAGGATTTTTATTAAAAAATAAATGTTTCATTTTCAAATTTGGGACTAGAATAGGTGTTTTCCTCTTCTCCTTTGAGCAATTTGATAAATACAACTAAGAGAACAAGAAATAGGAACCCAATGTCCACCTTTGATGGAACTAAATGATATTTGTAAGTCAAATGATAATATATGAGTAAAATCTGCAAAATGGGAAAAATCAAAACAAAGGTTAGGGACAATCCATAGAATATACCCATGGATGCCGGTCTCAAAGAAAGGCATTTGGGCACTATCCTCCAAAGCAAATGACATATACTTGTGAGCAAAATCAACAATCCTTCACATGTATAAATGAAAATGGTATGTGTGCTGATAGCAGAATACTTCTTTGACCAATTTTAGCATTCTCTCTAGAAGCAAGAAATAGAGGGCTAAATGATGAATCTCACACACACACACGATATTACTTAAAGAAAGCAGACGGTTTCTGAGGCAAGTTAAATAAGAGACATTGTCCATTGACTGATGAATGGATAAAAAAGATGTGGTAAATATGTACAATGGAATATTATTCGACCACGAAAAGAATAAAATCTTGCCATTTGCAATGACGTGGATGGAATTAGAGTGTATTATGCTAAGTGAAATAAGTCCGTCAGAGAAAGAAAAATACCATATGATTTCACTCATGTGGAATTTAAGAAATAAAACAGATGAACACTGGGGAAGGGAAGGAAAAATAAAATGAGATAAAAACAGAGAGGGAGGCAAACCATAAGAGACTCTTAACTATAGAGAACAAACTGAGGGTTCCTGTAAGGGAAGTAGGTAGGGGGATGGACCATATGGGTGATGGACATTAAGGAGGACACTTGTTGTCATGAGCACTGGGTGTTATATGTAAGTAATGATTCACTGAATTCTACTTCTCAAACTAATACTACACTATATGTTAACAAACTTGATTTAAATAAATCTTGGAAATAAATAGATAAATAAATAAATAAGAGGTTGGTGAGGACTTCTTTGCAGTGCTATCTCAATATTCTGAACTAAATAAAAGCTAAGAAATTCATTAACAATATTTTGTTTCATTAAAAAGAACTGCTGTTAGCATAAAATGGGGATTGCCAAACTTTTTCTATAAAGGACCAGATAATATTTTTTGCTTTGTGGGCCAAATATAGTCTCTGTGACATCCTCCTCCTCTTCTCCTCCTTCTTCTTCTTCCAATCCCTTAAAAATGTAAAATACTTTCTTAGTTACAGGCTGTTCAAAAAAAGAGTATGGGCCATATTAAATATACAAGTTGGTTTATGGACCCTGGACTAGAATATCCGATATATTTCCCACTACCCCTGCCCCCCAAAAAATGTACAAATAATTGATCCAGAAGGAATTAATGTTATTCAAAGATGAGTAATAAAAGGGCCTATAATATACACTTGCAAAAGATTATACCACCAAAAAGTAAAAAATGAAAGAAGAAAACAGCAGAAAAATTATACTCAAAAGAATAATTTTGCATGGGTCAGATAAAAATACTGTACTGAATTTTGTAAAATTCAATGAAATGATCACTTATATAAAACAGAATCACAGGGGTGATTCTGGGTGGCTCAGTCAGTTGAGCGTCCAACTCTTGATTTCAGCTCAAGTCATGATCCCAGGGTTGTGGGATTGAGCCCTGTGTTGGGCTCCATGCTGAGCATGGAGCTTGCTCAAGATTCTCTCTCTCTCTTTCTTTCTCTGCTCCTCTCTCTTGCTCTCCCTCTCTCTCTGTCTCTAAAATAGAAAATTAAAAATATATATATAACAGAATCACAGCAGAGGTACAAAACCCAACTCTAATAAATTCTACTAGAGAAGAAATTTTTGTTGTCTTTTATATTTCTCTATCATTAACCCTAAGAATTGTATCTGGAACACATTAGGTTTCATATATATTTTGATTGACAACTAAAGAGAAAAAATAGAAGCTGGCACAATTTAGAAAAATGGTTGAAAAGAAACTAAGCTTATCACAGAAATGAAAGCCACTTTGATAGTAGCAGGAAGGATGTTAGCTGTAAAAACACAGTAAAAGACATGGAAGAGGCAAAAAATTAGGAAAATAATAAAAAGGAAACTGAATGATATATGTGGAGAAAAAGCAAAAGGTATACAATATTTGAATAGTTGGAGTTCCTAAATAAAATATTTTATAAGATAAAATGAATAATTATACCAAAATAAAATTCAAGTAATTTTCCTGAAAGAAAAGATTTAAATGTATAGGTTCAAAGAGTGCACCCTGTAGGAGTAAAAATAAACAAACAAGTAAATAAATAAATAAATGATAAAGAATGATACTAAGACTCATAGATTTATTGGATATCAAAGATAAAGAAATAATTCTTTGGGCATTCAAAATAAAAGATCAAGTCATTTAAGGTCAGAAAACAGTACGACTGGTATCAGACTATCTTCTATATGACATCATTCAATGCTAAGTGTTTGAGGAGATAGGCAAAGTGTGATCCAAGAAATTAATTACCATTCACATTGTTACTCAAGTATAAAGGTAATAGTTGAATAAAGCAAATGCACAATACCTCAGAGAACAGTTCTCATGATGACTTCTTGAAGGAACTTTTAGAATAGCAACTTCAGCCCATTACAGTTTGAGTGAAGAAACAATGGCAAAAGGACTGATGATGAGCACAAAATATGTTTACATATAAGACTAAAACTAGAGCACATGAGAAATTTTTTAAATTTTTTTTAATGTTCATTTATTTTTGAGAGAGAGAGAGAACATGCTCAAGTGGGGAGGGGCAGAGATAGGGGAACAGATCACCTGAAGTGGGATCTGCACTGACAGCAGCAAACCTGATGTGGGGCTCGAACTAATGAACTGTGAGATCATGACCTGAGCCAAAGTCAGGCACTTAACTGACGGAGCCATGCAGGTGCCCTGAGAGATTACTATTACAGAAAACAATTAAGTACTAGAAATTCAGTATTGGGCAATGTTATAAATAACAAAAGCTGGAAGAAGAGAAAAGAAGGCAGAAGCTAGTATAAATATACTGACTATACAACTGGAGGTACAAAAGCTATGAGACAACGTACAAAAATATTCAGTGCTGTATTATTTGTAATGCAAAATATTGGCAGCAACATAAATGAGCATCAGTTGAAAACTGGCTGAAGGCATATCGCTAAAAGAAAATACTATGCCCACTTAAAGAATGAGGTCGCTTTATACACTGATAAACAATTTTTAAGACATATGCTAAGTTAAACAAAAGCAAGTTGCAGACTAGCATGTAGAGAATGCTACCATAAATTAATAATAGACAGACTCTCTAGAAAATTACACATGAAACTCATGTCAATTACATATTAGTTATAACAGAAACTGCCCTAGTAGAGGAGATATGGGACATTGGAATGTTTTTCAGTGTACACATTTTGATGCTTTTTGAAATTTGCATTAAATATGCATGAATTATCTTGTAAAAAATGCATTAAATAATTAATGTTACATGTATGGCCTGTCTCAGATTAGGTGGACTGGGAAGGTGACAAAGGCAATCCAGAAGTCTCTCCTGAACATAATAAGATTCAAGGAGTCCTGTCTGGATAAAATTGTGTGTTGGGGAGGAGGGGAATATGCAAGTGTCTACACTAGGGCAACATGAAAAAGGTCAAGTAGATTCATCAGACAAACATAAAGCAAAAACAAAATTCAAAGGGACAGTCAGAGGATTTCATACAATTTAAGTGGATGAACTGGCCAATTTAACACTTCATTTCATTCTACACGCAGAGCCCAGGGGAGGAACTGAGCAGCTTGAGAGTAACCACAGAAAACTAAAGGAGGCGGGCATCCCTTGATACTAAAATGAGAACCTTTTCTACTCTCACATATTTTCTCCTGCAAAATAACAATGGAAACCCATGCTGACCAGGCAACCACAGCTAGTCAAAGACTAATCCATTCCAATTTATTTGCTGTTTCCTCTAATTAAATCTAAAAATATTTCTCTGCTCCAAGAGGTAGCTGGGTACTTCTGGATCCCTGAATAGCTATCTCCCCTTTTTTGTTTTGATTGCTGCCATACAGTAAATGGTTTTTGCTTTAAGGGCTTCTGCGTCAAATATTTAATTTGATTGGTTCCATAAAGGTTAGAAGAAAATGATAAATGAGATTCAGGGCTAACTGCTGTAAGTTATCTCAGTAACTCAGACCCAACTGGCCATCTGTTGGAAATTGCTGTAGTCATTTGGGCCCACTCCATCTCTAGAGAGCTATTTAATTCAGGATTTTATGAAGATACGGTAGTGATTGAAATCCTTTTATGAAATGAAAACTATGTATAGTTTACACTTAGCCACTTCACTTTAGCATAATTGCATACAACTAAATATAATGAATATTGAGTAATAAAACAAATACCCTATCTCCATTCATACAGACCTAATGAAATTCCTTAACTGATCTAAGGAATAGTCTTTCCTTTAGTTTGGCCTTGATTCTTCCACATATACTTATTAATATTTTATTTCTCAACATATTTTTGTCCCATCTTTATCTGCACTAGTATGTTATTTCACTAGTATATCACTGACTTTTTAAAAAAAATATCCCTTTTTCCGGGGCACCTGGGTGGCTCAGTCAGTTAAGCACCCGACTTTGGGTTAGGTCATGATCTCGTGGTTCATGATCTCGAGCCCCACATCAGGCTCTGTGCTGACAGCTCAGAGCCTGGAGCCTGCTTCGGACTCTGTGTCTCCCTCTCGCTCTTCCTGCTCGCACTGTGTCTCTGTCTCTCTCTTTCTCTCTTTCCAAAGGCAATTGCTCATATTCCACTTTAGGTTCTCAGTTTTTGTCTACTGTATTTCTAAGGAGACTTGATTTCCTTCTTTCTGTTCTCAAAAATGACTTCTACTGATTCCTTGTGAGCAGTAAGTGACCTTGTAGTTTCCCAAGTCTAGGCTGCACATTCCACATTTCCTGCCTACTTTCCTCAGGGAGATGCTTAGTACTCATTTTGCCCTGGATGTGAAGAAGGGAAACGTTCTATTATGAGTTCAGAACAGAGCTGCTGAATTGAAGTCTGAACTGAAACATATTCCCCACAGGGATGAATCACAGACTCCATGAGGCTTGATGTGTAAAAATATGAAATGTCCTCACTGAGTAGTCAACATAACTGTAATCTGTAAGCAGATACTATGACTATTCTTATTTAGCTATGTATTATTTTGTGCTAGTAAAAAACTTATTAAAATATCCATTTTACTGTCTTAGTTGCCCATTTTACGCTATATAAATAGACACAACCCTAGCTAAGAATTTAATTTATATATATATATATACATATATATACACATATATATATGTGTGTGTGTGTATATATATATATATATGCTATGTAGTATTTCATCTCAAAGGAAACACTCAAAAACATATATAACATAAATAACAGATATATGCATATATTTACACGTGTGTGTGTGTGTGTGTGCGCGCGTGCACGTGTGTGTGGGTGTGTGTGTATTGGAAGCCAAATTGGAAAACTCATTTTAAGTTTTGGTTATTGGTAACTCTACCATTATGTTTTTTTATTTAACAAGGGTAAAACGGAAATTCAGGATGGGAAATGGAAAACTCCACTCCACATTTAAGCGTGGTTACTAAGTTGACTCAATGCAACATCACTTAAACATAAAGGCATCATAAAAGGTACTCTCCCCATCTTCAATCTTTTAGGTGCAAGAAATAGTGGTGGTTTAAAAAAGGAAAAAGGGGCGCCTGGGTAGCTCAGTCGTTAAGCATCCAACTTGAGCTCAGGTCATGATCTCGCAGTACATGGGTCGAGCCCCACATCAAGCTCTGTGTTGACACTTCAGCTTCAGATTCTGTGTCTCCCTGTCTCTCTGCCCTTCCCCACTCACGCTTCTCTCTCTCTCTCAAAAGTAAATCAACTTAAAAAAAAGAACAAACATGTTCAGTCCTGGTTGCAAATTAAAATGTCTTCATGTCTTCTCATACTTAAAACGAGCATATTATTTCTGGGATGAAAGCACTAAATGATTCCTGAATAACATGTTCAATCTTTGTGATAACTTCTTAATATAAATCATACATTTTAAAGTGTTACCTTAAATTTCCATGCTTTTGTTATTTATTCTTGCTTGTTTTGTACAGGATAAGGCAAAGATTTGGTTACAGGTTTATCTTACTATAAATTATCAGAATGATCAGCATTCTTTGCCAACTGAAAGTTCTAAAGTGGGGCAGGGGATCATGTATGTATGTGTATGAAAGAAACTTTAAGTATTAATGTACACGAAACAAAAGATATCTTTAAAGTCAAAATGCTATTGCAATGCAAATGTACTTTGGATTCCAAGAGGATTGCTTGAATATCTTCAAAAAGGAATTCAAACACAAGACTTATAGTTCCTTGCCTTTGCAAGGAAAATACAGATTACATTAATTTCCATCATAAACCTGTAGTTTTTGATAGCATCATTCACATTGATTTCTTTCCATGAGCAGTGCCTTATATATAGTAGTCACCTAATATATCTGGTAAATACAACTAAATATAAATTCTCTGATTCGAGGAGCAATCATTAAGGCAAATTCAGGAGAGTATTTGCCTTTCTTTTTCTAAGTCTAGTGACAGTGACAACAAATACACTGACTCCTAAGAGAAAGAAAGGAAAAAAAGGCAGGGGGGAGGGAAATTAAGAAGCCAGAAAGAAAACTAAATCAGAAAAGGACAGTCCTATGAGAAAATATTCATAGTCAGAATCCTAAGGATTAAAACTTTAAAAGTTCACAAATAGATAAATGGAACAATAATAGTCATTATCGGTCATTTCAATGATTTGAGAAAATTATAAGATTATTGTGTATATTAAAGGAAAACAAGAAATTCACAATGAAGCAATATAAAAACAATCTCTATGACAGAGAAAGTGTTCTTTGGTTCAGACAAAAAAATGAGTCAACTAAGTGAATATTGCTAACAAAATTCAGAATTCAAAACTTGGTTGGGTTCTGCAATTTCATAATGGGCACTGAAAAAAACCTGACGTTATTACATCTATGTGAAACACTTTGGTTCCCATACTTCTTGCAAAGGAGACATGAGCTAATGGGAAGAACAATGAATAGACATTACACTTACAAATTAAAATTTTGTAATTTTCAGGAATGTTTCAGAAACATTCCATAACAATACCAAAATATTGTTGGCCAAAGAGAAAAATAAGAATGAACAATAAATTAATCTTTCTAACATGATGTGGTCCTTGGAGCAGTGGAGATTATTAGAAGACATTTGAAATTTTATTCCTGCCAGATTCTACTGAGGAATAATTTAAGGACTAGAACACTTCAGTTTTAATCTAGGTTTCCATTAAGTCAACTGTGTAACATTGAACCTCACCTCTTTAGACTTTATCTTTTCTAAAATGAACATGTTACACCAGATAATTCTCCAAATATACTTTTATTATACAACTTTCACTACATAAATTCAAAGATGTGGAAATTACAGTAATCATCCAAGTGATCTGATTAGTGTAGTCTGCCTGTCCAGGTGACCTGGGTGAACATAACTCTTTTATCCTGAATAGAATTTTTAAATGCCTGTGTTAGCCATGTAATTCGTGAAATTATCCTTTCAACTAACCCTGGATAGATAGCATCAGACACAAAGCAGTTCACCCCTTCAAGAGATTAAGCTTCTGCCTTGCCTGGAATGGTTGTAGATATATATATATATATATATATATATATATATATATATATATATATATATATATGTCTGGATTATGTGTCCTGTGTTACCTATAGTCTTATCTTTACATTCTACCCCAATTTGTTTACTGTTGCCATTGAAACCCACGTGTAAGTAAATATCTTCTACATGAATCATAATGTGCCCAACACATGTATGATTCTCTCTAAAATAGAAGTTTCATCCATAAAAAAGTGCCCAAGGGATAAACAAGCAGCTGTCTTTGGTGAGCTCATTACTAATTTTGTGTTTAATACAGTGACAGAGAATGCATATGTCTATGAGAGTGATAATCAGTGACTTAAAAAATAAATAACCATATATAATCCCCAGGTATAAAATGGAGTTCCAATCATTCAATTGTTTTTATTTGAACTGTGATTTACAAATAGCAGACTCCTGAAGTAATTTGAGTTTATATGGAATAATTAAATGATATATCCACATAGGCTCTTTATTCCCCAGCACAGGAAAATGTCAAAGTGGAGGAAGGCAGTTATTGGAGCAACTATGGCAGACCATGTAACAGGTATATATCCTTGTCCAAAACACAGAGATGAGACGAGTGAAGGTGTCTGAGCAAAATGGTCTAGACTCATACTCTTTTTTTTTCATTTTTTTAAGTTTATTTATTTATTGTTGAGAGAGACAGAAAGAGACCATGAGTGGGGGAGGAGCAGAGAGAGAGAGAGAGAGAGAGAAAATCTCAAGTAGGCTCCTTGCTTAGTGCAGAGCCTGATGTGGGGCTCAATCCCATGAACCATGAGATCATGATCTGAGCCAAAATCAAGAGTTGGATGCTCAATTGACTGAGCCACCTACTCTTCAATACCCAATAGAAATAGAATGCAAGCCATACACACAGCTTTAAATTATCTAGTAGTCAAAACTGGAACAAACAGATGAAATTAATTCTAACAATATATTTCATTTAAACCAATATATCTAATATATTATCATTTCTACATGCAATCAATATTCTAAAAATTGAGATATTTTACACTTTTGTACTGTCTTTGAAACTCATGTGTATTTTATACATAGAGTATATTTCCATTTGGATTATATACCTGTAAAATGCTTAATAGCTACATGAGCTATTAGATACCTGTTCATTAGATACCTGTAAAGTGCTCAGTAGCAGTGTTTATAATGGACAGCAAAGGTCTAGATACCAAAGTCAAGACCACACCTATTAATTATGTTCCCTCCTCATGGAACTATTACATACACACACATTCTTCCTACCTCTACCACCAAAAGTATAAATTCAAAGATTTTTGAAGGTATAAGAAAAATACAGAGTCAACTTTGGAAAGATAGATGTATTGTTGTTGTTATAGCTTCATGAAGTAAATGTATCACATCGGTCCCCAACACAAGGTGGACATAGATACAGAAAAGTTTTCTGCCTTCATTCACTCGCCCTGCCTTACTTCTAATACATAAAGGCAGTGTTATGACTCAATGGTATTATTTCACTCTACAGGAGATAGGAATTCTCCAGCCATCAACTCAGATGTGGAAAAAAAAAAAAGAAAAAGAGGTGTTTTTTTTCTATAATTCATGTCTCTTTTGTATAATCTCATTATTCTTGAGTCATTTGCTTCATTAAGTATTTATTGGGCAACTGCTATGTGCTAGATTTTGTTATAAGTAATAGGAATGGTTAAAAATTCCCACTCTCCTAGAGTACATGTTCTAGTGGAAGGGACACATATAATATGAAATAAATATGTGTAATATATAGTATGCTGTATGACAGAAAGTTAATTCTTTCTCTCTGGGATGGATGGCATCAGAAGGCTTATGTACATCTAGGCACTTTTTGACAGTGCCTAGAACAGTACCAAGAACATAGTAGGCACTAAATAAATATTTTTCAAATGAATAAATAACAATTGGGGGAGGCTCATCCCCTATCATTGCCTATCTGCAGAGCAGCCAATGAAACATAAACATTATCCCATATGGATGTCTTCTGTTGTCATCCCCCTCCCCCAAATTGGCATCTACTGAGACACCTTCATCCCCATCTATTCCCCCTGGCCGGCCATAAGGTCCATGTGACCATTCACCACCAAAACACCATGACAGCCCTGAATTCACATCAGGTCTACTGCCTCTCACTCTGTGGCACCTTTCCATGAGCGCATGCATATTTATGTATTCTTTCATGACTGTTTGAGGTCACAGGATATAACAGGGTGTCTGAGTTGCCTTTAGACAACTCTACCCCCTTGTTCACATATCATGATGGCTCTAGGTTTCTAAATGGAAACTGGAATACAAATCATTATTATTTGTGTATCCACAGATGTAGCTAGGGTCATCTTTTTCTTCCTTCTCATGAGTTTACCAAGAAGGGAGGGAGTACCAGGGCACAGATCTTCTTAGAACCCTCAACCATATCTAATCTCTTGCCTCCCCATCTTACCCAGTGAGGATTTGTATCTCACCTTCTGTACCAATTGAATGGGGGAACTGTTGATAAATTAATTATCAAATGAAATATTTCAAACTTCTTTAAATAATACATGAACTTCTTACACAACCAGTCACCTTTAGCTTGGAGAATCTTATGCTTTAGAATATGGTACTGTTTTTCTTTCTTATTCTGATTTAATGCTTATTTGTGATGGTTGAGTTTGTTAATATGCTGAGGATAAATAAGAGATTAAAATCATCAAAACGGAAAACCATGTTAGTTCATACTGATTTTTCACAAGGTGGAAATCCTTTCTATTTCAAGTAACTCTGAAGGAAAGAGAAAAACACTACCCAGTTGAATATAGTGACCTGTATAAAAGGAATACACAAACATCCATCCAAACATCCTCTTTCTTAATCTATTTACCTATATGCATTGGCCTATGAGGGTATAATATGCTGTAACTTCGAGTTTACACACTTCTCCAGTTAACAATATTAAATAAAGCAATCCAAACATGATAAATAAACATTGGAAACCCTTAGATAATGAGGAGAAATTAAGTTAATAAAACCTTCTGAAAGAAATGAGAGAATATGTGAAAGCTCCAAAGGAACAGGCCTAAGGGAATCCATGGTGTACACTATCGAAGACAAGAGTAGAAACATAACAGAAATGAGAGATGGATGTACTACAGTTATCATTTTTTTCAAGGAGGATTGAATTGTGCTTGAAAAAGATTCAGGGTATGGACCATAATCCATAGGAAGGTACTACCCAGCATCTAGTCTCATTGCGGGCTCGAACAATAGCCATCTGTGTCAACTTTAGGGTCACGATCTTTGCCTTAATAATTATGTCCCTCCTTCCATTTCTTCAGGATACCTCAAATACTACATTTCACCACATTCACTCATACCAAGCAAGCTTAATGTTTTTATTTCAAAATCAATTGTAATGCTTAACTATATCTACTGTAATATTACTGTATTTATTTGGAATCTAAGATGCTTCAAGTAAGTAAGATATGGTAGAATTTTATATTTTTTCAAATATATTTCTTATTAAAAAAATAGGATTTGAGTTCCACCCCAATGTTATGTTTATAGCATGAAATTCTAAAATACAGTTAAATAACACACATCTATATTATGGGTTTAAAATTTCTATATATTTTTAATGATTTCCATTTTATCTACACTTTCCCATTAGTTCTGTCCTGTTGTATTATTAAGTTATTTGTCAGTCTAAGGTACTACTACACAGGAAAGCTGTGTTGTTTAAATAATAATTACCTCAGAAAATTCACTGTGTGTCAGTAAGACACATGGAATATAGGCCTCAAATGCTGGATATAGAGCATCGAGAATCTATTACCAATCTTTGTCCCTTTATCTTTATATTTACTCTGAAATCAGTCCCTAACTTCTTGATGATAAAGAGATACATAAGCATTTCCTAAAAGTCTTGAGGTTGTTGAGATGATGGAAGTGTTAATCATGCAATGTCTGGGGTACAGAGAGGGGATGTAAATAGGAAAGAAGAATGTATAAGGAAAAGCAATAGTCATGGAGAGAGAAAAATAAGAAAAAAATATTTGCAACAGTAAGAAAAGAGATTGCCACTGATATCTAACCAGAGTTGTTATCTACTTGAAGTATCAGCAAACTGGGAGAAAGAGGAAACAATGGTGACTCACATCATCTAAGTAATCTGTAAACTAGCATGCGAATATCATGTTAGAGTTTTGTCAAAAGAGTTTGTCAAACATGTTGACATATTTGTCAAAAGAGTTCATTTGACATTATTTCTTATAATCCTTCCTTAGTTAAATAATATTATCATCATCCCCAGTTAACTGATGAGGATACTTGGTGAAGTTCACACAGGTCACACTGTCAAACAGGACTTACTAACCCACATCCATGGACTCCAATCCATGTGCCTTCCGTCACTCTACTGTTAAATGGAAATCAGGTGACCAAGTAGAAATCCTCTTCTATTCAGAGTTACAGAGAACACTCCAGGAAAGCAAACGATATCTGAAGTCTAGGAACTTTAGTGGTGACTAGCTAGATCATTTTTCCCCAAAATCCCATCTCTGCTGAGAAACTCTTTGCTATTTCCTTCATTCTAAACAAAACAGTATTCTTTCAACTGAGAGGCACGTACTCAGAATTTGTTTTAAAAATATCAAATTATAATTTAAGATCTCCATCAGTGGAAAATAAAATATATATTCTTAAAATCTTAGCAATCCTTTCTACTTAATGAAGATCTACAAATAGGTGTGCTAATTCAGTTTGTGCAGTTAATTCAGCTTTTTACTTTTCATACATATATTTGGTATTGGCAAGGTCTACACATAACAAAACAGTTGATTCAGCCAATCCAGTAGCAAAAATAAGAAGTCAAATCGGTCATGAGTCATGCACACCAAATCATAACTAATGAGAATTTTACTAATCAACCAATTGTCAAGGAGCCTTGAAAATACAGCCTAATCAGCACAAGCAAAGTTCCTATATCATAGATGCACTTGCCTATTTCAAAGAATTCTATAGCAATTGTAGGAAAGAGAAGTCTATTTTTGAACTCTAGCATGTATTGGAAAAAAATCCAGAATGATTAAGTCTTCTGGCATGTATTTTAGCTATTACAGCTGTTTGCAATATATATGTGCTACATCTATATTTGAAATCTCTGCTGTTGCCATTCACCATCTGCCTAAAGATGGGTGAAAATGCCTATGTTTTTTGTTCATTGCTTATGAAACTGCACATAGCAATTTGCCAAACCTGTATTATTTTTCCTAGTCTTTTTCAAGCATCTAATCAATATCCTAGAAACGTTGAAGCAAAAACTAAAGTCTCATAAAGCCACAAATGTAACTTGCCTTTTAAATTTGAAGAGGGGTAGAACAGTTCTTACAGTAAATTTAGCTATCTAATTATTATTAACTATTTAATAATATCCTAATTATCCCTCATTATCAGAAAACTGATTCAAAACCTCTGGAAGATAGTGGAGAAAGGAATGTAGAAACACTAAATGTAACAAATCCTAGAGTGACAAAAGTCCCATATTCATTGGCATTTTTCTCCTAAGGCAAAATTCTCACACTATTGGTTCTCTGATATCTAGACTTCAGGGGGAAATTAAGATCAAAAGGGAATAGTGATGGCAGAAAAACAGACACTCAGATCCATAGAACAGAATAGAGAACCCAGAAATGGACTCACAAACATATGGCCAACTAATGTTTGACAAAGCAGGAAAGAATATCCAATGGAATAAAGACAGTCTCTTCAGCAAGTGGTGCTGGGAAAACTGGACAGCAACTTGCAGAAAAATGAACCTGGACCACTTTCTTACACCATACACAAAAATAAACTCAAAATGGATGAAAGACCTAAATGTAAAACAGAAAACCATCAAAATCCTAGAGGAGAAAGCAGGCAGAAACCTCTTTGACTTTGGCTGCAGCAACTTCTTACTCAACACGTCTCCAGAGTCAGGGGAAACAAAATCAAAAATGAACTATTAGGACCTCATCAAAATAAAAAGCTTCTGCACGGCGAAGGAAACAATCAGCAAAACTAAAAGACAACCAACGAAATGGAAAAAGATATTTGCAAATGACATATCAGACAAAGGGTTAGTATCCAAAATCTATAAAGAACTTATTAAACTCAACACCCAAAAAAGAAGCCAGTGAAGAAATGGGCAAAAGGCATGAATAGACACTTCTCCAAAGAAAACGTCCAGATTGCCAACTGACACATGAAAAAATACTCAACATCACTCACCATCAGGAAAATATAAATCAAAACCACAATGAGATACCACCTCACACCTGTCAGAATGGCTAATATTAACATCTAAGGCAACAACATGTTGGCAAGGATGCAGAGAGAGAGGATCTCTTTTGCACTGCTGGTGGGAATGCAAACTGGTGCAGCCACTCTGGAAAACAGTATGGAGGTTCCTCAAAAAATTAAAAATAGAACTACCCTACAACCCAACAATTGCACTACTAGGTATTTATCCAAGGGATAAAGGTGTGCTGTTTCAAAGGGGCACATGCACCCCAATGTTTATAGCAATGCTATCAACAATAGCCAAAGTATGGAAAGAGCCCAAATGTCCATCAATGGATGAATGCATAAAGAAGATGTAGCATACACACACACACACACACACACACACACATATATATATACACACATACACAATGAAGCATTACTCAGGAATCAAAAAGAATGAAATCTTGCCATTTGCAACTATGTGGATGGAACTGGAGGGTATTATGCTAAGCAAAATTAGTCAGAGAAAGACAAATATATGACTTCACTCATACGTGTAATTTAAGATAAAAAACAGATGAACATAAGGGAAGGGAAGCAAAAATAATATTAAAAAAAGGAGGGGAACAAAACATAAGGGACTCTTAAATACAGAGAACAAACTGAGGGTTTGCTGGAGGGTTTGTGGGAGGGGGGATGGGCTAAATGGGTGAGGGGCATTGGGGAGGACGCTTGTTGGGATGAGGATTGGGTATTATATATAGGGGATGAATCACTGGTATCTACTCCTGAAATACTTATTGTACTATATGCTAACTAATTGGGATATAAATTTTAAAAAATAATAATAAAAATAAAGTCAGATAAGTCATAGTAAGTACCTAAAGACAAAAAATATTTATAGATAATTGTGTCAAAACACTGCAATAAACAGTAATGATTACTAAGAACTTAACTTTTCTTTCAGGTATAAGTAATTTTTTCAAAAATTATTTGAGAGAATATAAAAAGCATTTTGGGGTCAAAATTAAGTGTTAATCAAGCCATTAAATAACGTGGTAATTTTATAGATAGAGATTAAAATTATAATTTTAGCCTTTCTGTACATTATTCTTGAAACTATATGTAGTAAAGGATTTATTAACACACGAAAGAAAGAAAGAAAGAAAGAAAGAAAGAAAGAAAGAAAGAAAGAAAGAAAGAAAGAAAGAAAGAAAGGGAAGGGCAAACAAACTGAGAGTTGCTGGAGGGGAGGTGGGTGGGTGATGGGCTAAATGGATGATGAGCATTAAGGGCACTTGTGAGGAACACTGAGTATACCTGTAAGTGATTAATCACTACATTCTACTCCTGAAACCAATACTACACTATATATTAACTAACTTGAATTTAAATAAAATCTTGGAAGAAAAAAAAAAAAGAAAGGGAATGGTATTGTCCTAGAGGAAAATATAATGATATAATGCAATATGAACATCCTATGTTATTTCAGCAAAAAGGGAGACTGAAAAGTTCAAAAAGATGTTATGAATCTGTGAAATATTATAACCCAATATAATAGTAAATGCTCATAACAATGTTCCTAAATCATTTCTAAAGCCATTATATTCAAGGCCTCTATTTAAAAATGAAAAAACAAATATTTTTTTTAAACGTTTATTTATTTTTGAGTCCAAGAGAGACCGAGCATGAATGGGGGAGGGTCAGAGAGAGAGAGACACAGAATATGAAGCAGGCTCCAGGCTCTGAGCTGTCAGCACAGAGCCCAACGTGGGGCTTGAACTCACGGACCGTGAGATCATGACCTGAGAGGAAGTCGGACGCTTAACCAACTGAGCCACCCAGGCATTCTGAAAAAACAAATTATTTTAATGTAAGTTTATTTCCACAAGTATTGTTCAAAATTTATAAACTTGGGGATTTTAAAGGTTAAGCTCCAGTTACCAGTAAAATTTATTCATTTATGTAAAAATGGGGATTAAAGGTATAATTTTGAAGTCACTTTTATAATATAACAATTATGTAAAATAACCTGTTATGTGATTAATATTTATAATTTAAATCCGTGTACACTAAATAAGAGTCCAAAATTCTAATATCAAGAATTCTGCCTAAAATAAAAAATAAAAAATAAAAACTCCCCTATCCATGATCTAAAACAAAGTTCTACTCTAAAAAAGATGGTTCATATGTACTTTACACACAAATCATAGCTTTATGAGACAACTGAATATGACTGATATTTAAAAATTAGAATTTTGACCACTTAGCTTCTTATATCTCTGTAAAATTGGCTTTTTTAACACCTAACCTTTAATCAAAGAAGAGTGTTTGTCACTACATTAAAAAACAGAAAACAAAAAGCAAAAAGCAATACAATTACATATTTGAAGAAAAATGAAATTTTTGTGATAAATGTTGTCTCTGTACAATTTTTTCTGAATAAATGCAGCAATGACATAATTGCTCTGAAACATCTTAAGTTGATTCTGTGTCTTCAGGATTACTTTTTTTCACATCAGATGAATCATTCTTGAGAATCACTGGCAGACTGGTCAGTAATCCATTCTTCCATTATTCTGTAATTATTCTGTAATAATTCCAATTATTCTGTAATTATTATCCTCTTATTTTTTTAATTTTTTAAGTTTATTTATTTATTTTGAGAGGGTGAGAAAGCGAGCAGGGGAAGAGTAGAGCGAGAGGGAGAGAGAGAGAGAATCCCAAGCAGGTTCTGCACTGTCAGTACAGAGCCCAATGAAGGGCTCAAACTCACAGACCATGAGATCATGACCTGAGCCAAAACCAAGAGTCAGACACTCTCAATCTACTGAGCCACCCAGGCACCCCTATTATCCCTTTATTTAGATATTACCATCCTCTGGTTACTTATAACCACAAACATTTTCTAGGCCTCCATTTGAAAAGAAATGCCAAGACTTGTAACTAAGGACTCAACATGTCTCAATTTAATTTTGTAAGTAGACAAGCCCCTTCTTACCCAAGAATTATAATCATAGTCCTAATTTCCACCTAGCCAACATTCAGAAATATAGTTACCCCTTCCAGTAGAAGACAATCAACACTACAGACACATTTTTCTTCCCTGCCAATTTTGTAATGGTAGAAGGGCTTACTTGGCAATGAGTTTACTGAGAGCTGTATCTATCTGATAAAATATGTTAAAAACTTGTCCTCCTTTTGAAAATTCAAGGATTTGTTCTTTCAAAGGTCAAGATATATTTGCCCTTTTAAATATGCATTTTTTATAACCATATTGTCTTGATGAACCTTGGGTCTGGAATTATTCAAGATTTGACCAATAAATAAGAGGAAGTTAAAATATGATATTATATATATATATATATATATATTACAACTACATAAAATACTACATATATAAACTACTATATATATTAAAGTATGCATCAAGGGAAGTTAATAAAGAGTTTAGTTTCCTCATATATATTCTTGTTGGGTCTTGCTAGATAACAAACTTAAAAGATTTGAGTCTCCCCTTTATAATAACTCAATGTTTATTATAGGCCTCTATGTCACTTAACATATGATGAGGGGATGCTTGTCACAGTGAAATGGCGACATAAATCTTCACTGAACCAAACTGAAACAAATTGTGATATACACGTAAACAGATCAATGATAATATAGGATAATAACTGGTTAAATAGAGGTCAAATAGATTGTTATGGTAAAATAGAGGATGTAGCAGCTAGTGCTGCATGGGGAGTTAAGAAGCTTTCACCAAAGAAGTTGCATTTGAACACATTCATAAAACATTTATTTAGAACCCTGTAGGAATTTTTTTTAACTTTGTAAAATAGGACTTCAGCTGACTGTGTGGGGATTTCTTTTACTTTTCTCCCTTCAAGTTCCTGATTATCTTTACAAACTGCTTTTGAGTTTGTAGCTTTACTTGGTATGGCTAGAATCATAATTATCATATTAACCAAGACAGTGTGCTGTGAGAGAATCTAAGAAACAAGATGAAGGTAAGAAAAGCCTCTACATCTGTAATAGTTGTTACAAAGCCTATGCCCATTATACTTCCACAGAGCCTGCTCATTTTTTATGCTCTATGCCAACTACAAATTAAACACAAATCCCATCACTGACTACACAGAATTCATCAAGGCACTGCCATTGCTTGGATTAAAATCCAAACTCCTGAACAGGGCTTAAAGAGCCAATGATGAAATGGTACTTGTCTCTCCCTACAGCCTCTTTGCTTACATCTCCCAGCTTATAAAACTCCAGAAATAACAACTTTCTTTCTGTTTCCTTTTCCCTCTGCCTGTCACATTTTCCTTTTCAGAAATATTCCAGAGCAGAGTCAATAGCCCTAGAGCCAAACTGTTGGGTTGTAAACTTCATTTTACCATTTCCTAGAAGTAGAACCTCTAAACATTTTTATAAGCATTCCAGGCCTCAGTTTGCCCTCTCATACTATGGAATCTCATATGATTGTTGTGAGGATTAAATGAGATAATACATGGAAAGCACTTAAAACAATACCTGCCTACATAAGTAAGCACTTTATAGAAGTCAGCTGTCATGATTGTTTTATTTTAGAAGGTAATCAAAAATATTTATTGAATGAATGAATCTAATTACTAGTTAGAAAAATGGACTAGTTAGGAAAAGAGCCTGGGTTTTGAAGGCTGACAAATCTGGATTTGAATCCGAGTTTACATTCCTTTCCCATCTCTCTCAAATACACACACGTGTGTATACACATGTACACACACACAGCAAATCGAAAGTATAGATATCTGAGGCCATTTAGAATAGAGTTAGTGTCCTTCATGAACTCTTAAGAACCCAAACATGTCAATGAAAAAAAAAGTAGTCATTGTGAGCAAAAGTTGCAGGAGGAGCCAAGATGGCAGAACAGCATGGAAGTTTTATTTACATCTTGCATCCGTTAAATACAGCCAGATCAACACTAACCATCCTGCACATCTAGAAAACTGATTTGAGAATTAACAGAATAAACCACACAACGTGAACCACAGAACTCAGCAGGTAGATGGCACAAAGAGGTAAACTGGGGGAGAGAGAAGCCACTGAGGGCACGGAGCTGTTTTTGCTTGTGGAGAGAGGATGGAGATGGGCGGAGAGTATGGGAAAAGTAACCCCCAAAAGCAGCTGGAGAGAAAGTAGAAAAGTGGCAACAATCACAGGGACTGAACTAAAAAGGGAGAAAAGAAAAAGGAGACGATTTAAATTCCATTAAGACTATAAACAGGGGGAGTACAGAGTCCGAAACTCTGCAGCTCAATACCTGGTGGTGCTCTAGTGAGAAGGGCGAATTCCCAGGAGCAGAAAATGAGGTCTGGGGGGGTTCTCAGGCAAAATAGGGAGAAGCGGTTCCCCTGCTGGAAGGACATTTGGTACAGGCTGTGTGACCACCCCACAGGCAAAGATCCCAGCAGATTCCAGAGAGCAACCACATTAACTGGTGCTGGAACAAGGTCATTAAGGGTGAAGCCTGGTGCCAGGTGTGTGTTGTGATTTTCCATAATCCTTGAAATGCTGCTGCTACATGATCATGTGAACTTTATCTGGGACAGGCTGGCACCCAGCCACAGTCTCTGGGCATCAGCAGCAGCACAGTGCCTCGAACGTCCCTGGGTGTGGCCAACACCAGGTCATTGCTTGGTGAGACCCTCCCCCAAGGTCTGAATGGGTCAAAGCCACAGTCACTCAGAAGTGAAGGATTGGGAAACACAACCACATCTGAGATAAAACTCAGGAGGGATAGGCTGCCTAGCAACCTGACTGCTTGGTCACAGACAGTGTAAAAGCCAGGACTGGATGGAGCCAAAGACAAAAGATGGGTGCATGGTTGCTGATCGGGGAGGCACAGAGTTCTGATACTAGAGACTGGGTAGCTGGGGGGATGCCATTTTCACCCCTCCCATGCATGCAGATATGCACCTGCAACCACCACAACTATCCACCCCAATAAGCTAAGCAATACTAGTGGAGAATGGAGCCATTAGACTAATCCCCACTGTGCAAACTGTGCAAACCTCACTCTTCAGGAACACCACGAGTCTCTCTGCCTGCTTAGTTTCCGGAGTATAAAGTGCTTCATAGTTTGGCTTTTAGGGGAAAATGATGTAGTTTCAATTGTATTTCAGTCTATTCATTGGTCTATCTATTCCATTTCTTTTTTTTCATTTTTTTCTTTTATTTTTTCTTGAATACAGAAAGAAAAAGTTATTTTTATTTTCAATTATTATTAAAAATATTTTTCTTTAATTTTTTTCTTCTATTATGTTTTTTACTTTTTTGTAAATTTTTCAAATTCTACTTCCATCATTTCACTTTATTCTATTTCATTGTATTCATTTTTACAAATTTTCAAACGTTTTCCTTTTTGTCCCCCCTTTTTCCTCTATCAAGCTTCATTCAACAACCATACCAAAACACACCTAGGTTCTAGCATCATTTATTTGATTTGTGTGTGTGTGTGTTGTTTTTAATTTTTTGATGTTAATTTTTTTTACCTAATTTATTCTTTTTCTTCTTCAAAATGACAAAATGAAGGAATTCACCCCAAAGAAAGAGTAAGAAAAATGACAGCTAGAGACTTCATCAACACATATACAAGCAAGATGTCTGAACCAGAATTTAGAATCATGATAATAAGAATACTAGCTGGGGTTGAAAATAGATTAGAATCCCTTTCTGCAGAGATAAAAGATGTAACAGCTGACTAGTCAGGATGAAATTTAAAAATGCTATAACTGAGCTGCAGTCTCGAATGGTTGCCACAGCAGCAAGGATGGATAAGGCAAAACAGCAAATAAGTGATATATTAGACAAACTTATGGAGAATAATGAAACAGAAAAGAAGAGGGAGACTAAGGCAAAAGAGCATGATTTGAGAATTAGAGAAATCAGTGACTCATTAAAAAGGAATGACATCAGAATCATAGGGGTCCCAGAAGATGAAGAGAAATAAAAAGGGGTAGAAGAGTTATGTGAGAAAATCATAGCAGAAAACTTTCCTAACCTGGGAAAAGACACAGACATCAAAATCCAGGAAGCACAGAGGACTCCCATTAGATTCAAGAAAAACTGACCACTAAAAAGGCATATCATCATCAAATTCACAAAATACTCATGCAAGGAAAGAATAATGAAAGCAGCAAGGGAAAAAAAGTCCTTAACCTACAAGGGAAGACAGATCAGGTTTGCAGCAGACCTATCTACAGAAACTTGGCAGGCCAGAGAGAAGGTTATATTCAATGTGCTGAATCAGAAAAATATGCAGACTAGAATTCTTTATCCAGCAAGGCTGTCATTCAAAATAGGAGAGACTAAAATTTCGCAGACAAACAAAAATTAAAGGAGTTCATGACCACTAAACCAACCCTGCAAGAAATTTTAAGGGGGACTCTCTGGGGGGAGAAAAGACAAAAAACAAAAAACAAAAAAACAAAAACAAAAAACAACAACAAAAAAAAACCAGACCAAAAGCAACAAAGATTAGACAGGAACAGAGAACACCACCAGAAATTCCAACTCTATAAACAACATAATGGCAATAAATTCATATCTTTCAGTACTCACTCTAAATGTCTATGGACTAAATGCTCCAATCAAAAGACATAGGGTAACAGAATGGATAAGAAAACAAGATTCATCTATATACTGTTTACAAGAGACCCACTTTAGACCTAAAGACACCTTCACATTGAAAGTAAGGATATGGAGAACCATCTATCATGCTAATGGTTGACAAAAGAAAGCCAGAGTAGCCACACTTATATCAGACAATCTAGACTTTAAAATAAAGACTGTATCAAGAGATACAGAAGGGCATTATATCATAATCAAGGGGTCTATACACCAAGAAGACCTAACAATTATAAACATTTATGCTCCAAATGTGAAAACACCCAAATATATAAATCAATTAATCACAAACATGAAGAAACTCATGGATAATAATAACATAATAGGAGGGGACTTCAACACCCCATTTATAGCAATGGACAGATCATCTGAACAACAAATCAAAAAAGAAACAATGGCATTGAATGACACACTGGACCAGATGGATTTACACATATATTCAGAACATTTCATCCTAAAGCAGCAGAATATACATTCTTCTCCAGTGCACATGGAACGTTCTCCAGAATAGATCACATACTGGATCACAATCATTGTGATCAATAGATCACAAATCAGCCCTCAAGAAGTACAAAAAGATTGAGATCATACCTTGCATATTTTCAGACTACAATGCTATGAAACTTGAAATCAGCCACAAGAAAAAATTCAGAAACATAACAAATACTTGGAGACTGATGAACATCCTACTAAAGAATGAATGGGCTAACCAAGAAGTTAAAGAGGAAATTAAAAAATGCATCGAAATCAATGAAAATGATAACACCACAGCCCAAACCCTCTGGGGCAGAGCAAGGGTGGTGCTAAGAGGGTACTATACAGCAATCCAGGCCTTCCTAAAGAAGGAAGAAAGGTGTCAGATACACAACCTAACCTTAGACCTTAAAGAGCTGAAAAAACAACAGCAAATAAACCCAAAAACAGCAGAAGACAGGAAATAGTAAAGATTAGAGCAGAAATCAATGCTATCAAAAAAAAAAAAATCCAGTAGAACAGATCAATGAAACCAGAAGCTGGCTCTTTGAAAGAATTAAAAAATTATTAAAACCCTAGCCAGTTTGATCAAAAAGAAAAAGGAAAGGACCCAAATAAATAAAATCAGGAATGAAAAAGGAGAGATCACCAACAACACAGCAGAAAAATAAACAATAATAAGAGCATATTATGAGCAATTATATGCCAGTAAAATGGGCAATCTGGAAGAAATAGACAAATTCCTAGAAACATATACACTACCAAAACTGAAACAGGAAGAAGTAGAAAATTTGAACAGACCCACAACCCATAAGGAAATCGAATTAGTACTCAAAAATCTTACAAAAACCAAGAGTCTAGAGCCAGATGTCTTTCCAGGGGAATTCCACCAAACATTTAAGGAAGAGTGAACACCTATTCTCTTTTTTTTTTTTTAATTTTTTTTAACGTTTATTTATTTTGGAGACAGAGAGAGACAGAGCATGAACGGGGGAGGGGCAGAGAGAGAGGGAGACACAGAATCGGAAACAGGCTCCAGGCTCTGAGCTGTCAGCCCAGAGCCCAACGCGGGGCTCAAACTCACGGACCACGAGATCGTGACCTGGCTGAAGTCGGACGCTTAACCAACTGCGCCACCCAGGCGCCCCACACACCTATTCTCTTGAAGCTGTTCCAAAAAATAGAAATGGAAGGAAAACTTCCAAACTCTTTCTATGAAGCAAGCATTACCTTGATTCCAAAACCAGACAAAGACCCCACTAAAAAGGAGAACTATAGACCGATTTCCCTGATGAACATGGATACAAAAATCCTCAACAAGGTATCAGCCAACTGGATTCAACAATACATTAAAAAAACATATTCACTACAGCCAAGTGGGATTTATACATGGTATGCAGGGTTGGTTCAATATCTGCAAAACAATCAATGTGATGTATCACATCAATAAAAGAAAGGACAAGAACCATATGATCCTCTCAATAGATGCAGGGAAAGCATTTGACAAAATACAGTATCCTTTCTTGATAAAAACCCTCAAGAAAGTAGGGATAGAAGTATCATACCTCGAGATCATAAAAGCCATACATGAAAGACCCAACACTAACATCATCCTCAATGGGGAAAAAGAGAGAGCTTTCCCCCTAAGGTCAGGAACAAGACAGGGATGTCCACTCTCACCGCTTTTATTCGACATAGTATTGGGAGTCTTAGCCTCTGCAATCAGAAAGCACAAAGAAATAAAAGGCATCCAATTCGGCCAGGAGGAGGTCAAACTTTCACTCTTCGCAGATGACATGATACTCTTTATGGAAAAACCCAAAAGATTCCACCAAAAAACTGCTAGAACCGATTCATGATTCAGCAAAGTCGCAGGATATAAAATCAATGCACAGAAATCGGTTGCATTCCTATACACCAATAATGAAGCGACAGAAAGAGAAATCAAGGAATTGATCCCATTTACAGTTGTACCAAAACCCATAAAATACCTAGGAATAAATCCAACCAAAGAGGTGAAAAATCTATGCACTGAAAACTATAGAAAGCTTATGAAAAAATTGAAGACACACAGACAAAAAAATGGAAAAACATTCCATGCTCATGGATTGGAAGAACAAATATTGTTAAAATGTTGATACTACCTAAAGCAATGTACATATTCAATGCAATCCCTATCAAAATAACACCAGCATTCTTCACAGAGCTATAACAAACAATCCTAAAAGCTGTATGGAACCAGAAAGGACCCTGAATAACCAAAATAATCTTGAAAAAGAAAACCAAAGCAGGAGGCATCACAATTCCAGACTTCAAACTGTATTGCAAAACTATAATCATCAAGACAGTATGGTACTGGCACAAGAACTGACACTCAGATCAATGGAACAGAATAGAGTACCCAGAAATGGACCCACAAACATATGGCCAACTAATCTTTGACAAAGCAGGAAAGATTATCCAATGGAATAAAGAGAGTCTCTTCAGCAAGAAGTGCTTGAAAACTGGACAGCAACATGCAGAAAAAGGAACCTGGACCACTTTCTTACACCATACACCAAAATAAACTCAAAATGGATGAAAGATCTAATGCAAGACAGGACGTCATCAAAATCCTCAAGGAGAAAGGAGGCAAAAATGTCTTTGACCTTGGCCACAGCAACTCTTACTCAACATGTCTGGAGGCAAGGGAAACAAAAGCAAAAATGAACTATTGGGACCGCATATAAATAAAAAGCTTCTGCACAGCAAAGGAAACAGTCAGCAAAACTAAAAGGCAACCAATGGAATGGGAGAAGATATTTGCAAATGACATATCAGATAAAGGGTTAGTATCCAAAATCTATAAAGAACTTATCAAACTCGCCAGCCAAAAAAACAAATAATCCAGTGAAGAAATGGGGAAAAGACATGAATAGACACTTCTCCAAAGAAGACATTCAGATGACGAACTGATACATGAAAAAATGTTCAACATCACTCATCATCAGGGAAATACAAGTCAAAACCACAATGAGATACCACCTTACACCTGTCAGAATGGCTAACATTAACAACTCAGGCAGCAACAGATGGTGGTGAGGATGCAGAGAGAAACGATCTCTTTTGCACTGCTGGTGGTGCGGCCACTCTGGAAAACAGTATGGAGGTTCCTCAAAAAAATAAAAATAGAACTACCCTACAACCCAGCAATTGGACTATTAGGTATTTATCCAAGGGATAAAGGTGTGCTGTTTCAAAGGGGCACATGCACCCCAATGTTTATAGCAATGCTATCAACAATAGCCAAAGTATGGAAAGAGCCCAAATGACCATCGATGGATGAATGCCTAAGGAAGATGTGGTATACACACACACACACACACACACACACACACACACACACACACACACATATACATACAATGGAGTATTACTTGGCATTCAAAAAGAATGAAATCTTATCATTTGCAACTACATGGATGGAACTAAAGGGTATTATGCTAAATGAAATTAGTCAGAGAAAGACAAACATCATATGACTTCATTCATATGAGGAATTTAAGATACAAAACAGATGAACATAAGGGAAGGGAAGCAAAAACAATATAAAAACAAAAACGGAGACAAAACATAAGAGACTCTTAGATATGGAGAACAGAGGGTTCCTGGAGGGGTTATGGGAGGGTGGATGTGCTAAAGGCATAAGAGGCATTAAGGAATCTACTCTTGAAATCATTGTTGCACTATATGCTAACTAACTTGGATGTAAATTTAAAAAACAAAATGAATTTTTAAAAAGTTGCATTATTGGGGCCACCTGGGTGGCTCAGTCAGTTAAGCAACCAACTCTTGGTTTTAGCCCAGGTCATGATCTCATTGTTCCTGAGTTCAAGCTCTGTGTGGTTATCTGCGCTGGCAGTGCAGAGCCTGCTTGGGATTCTCTCTCTTCCTCTCTCTCTATCCTTCCCTTGCTCACATGGTCTCTCTCTCTCAAAATAAATAAACTTAAAAAAAAAAGTTGTATTATGTTATATACCCTAAATGCAAGAAGGCATAGGAATGTGTAACACATTTTGGAACTCTGTAAAAATGTGTTTTAAATGAATACACTTCAGAACATAAAGCAGTAAGTGTTTTATTCACACAGAACATTTTTGTCACCTTCTCTGCTGTGCAGCCTTCCATGAATTGTCAGACCTTCTCTACACTTCTGCTGCACGGTCGCGACATCACTTACCATGTTTTATACATGCACAGTGCCTTTCTCCTCTCCTCAAATCCATCCTCCAGCCCCTCCAATCTGGCTTCTAACCAAACCTGTCCACAGATATGGTATTGGTAATACAAATTGCTGAATCCAATGGATTCACATATCTCATCCTTACTTTACAAGACCTTCCAGAAGGATTTCTAGTTTTTGAAATCCTCCAACCTCTTGGCTTCTTTTTTCTCACCACACTCCCTAGGATTTCCCCAAGCCACCCTGACTTTTTTTCTCTTTTGTCCAGCTCTCTGTTCCTAACAACATGTAAATTACTGCTTTCCTCAGAATTCTGCTTTGGCTGTCTTCTTTCCTCTCTTTGTGTGCTCTCCTGAGGTGATCTCATTAATTTCTATGATGTAAAATACCACAAATATGCTAATCGTTCCCAAATTTGTATCTTCAGGCCAACCAATAAGTCTGTTGACTGCATCAAAAACATGGCAAAATCTACCATGTCCAAAAGCAAATTCTTGATTCCTTCCTCCAGAAATGTGCTCTTCGTCTAGGCTTCCCTTCTATAACAAATGGTATCAGCATTCTTTTGTTGCTTATTACAGAAACCTAGAAGGCATTCTTGGTTCTTTAGCATTCCCTACATTTTCCCACCTTATACCACACTCAACAACTCCTATAAATTCTACCTCTAAGATATCTCTCTAATCCAATCATTCTCTGTCTTCATTTCCACAATCATTCTGGTTCAAGACAAAATCATGTCTCACTAGAATTACTACGATAATAGTATTAAATAAAATAAATAGTATTAGTAAATAGTAATTAGTAAATAAAAAATTAGTAAATTAGTAAATAAATAAATAAATAGTATTAAATATTTTGAAGCAGTTTTATCAAGCATAACTGGTGCACTAAAATACTGGACAAATTGAATATTTATAATTGGATCTATATGCCCTTACCTTTGAATCCTTCCTATCCATTCTTCACACTATGGTCAGGATGATATTAATGTGTATTTTATGTTTACCTAGAATTTTCTTACTGATGTCTTCTCCCCACTAGTGAAATAACTATGAATTACACTTTCTCTTGTTATTTCCATTTTTCTTCTTGAAATATCTATATTATTTCTAAATATTCCTAATACATTCACAGTTTTCCTCAGAGATCATTAAAACACTGATTGAATTAATAGTGATATTTCAAATTAAGCTTCCCAAAAGAAACTTTGATTTATATTTAATAAGACAGCTATTATTTTACTATCCAAAAATAGAATCCAATCATGTTTACTAAGATATAATAATGCATTTTGTTTATTTATATTGGATGAGTTAACATAAAGGAAATATAATGACATATTTATTTTCTCCTACTAAGTTCTAAATAACTTTTTAATGCCTAAGTGAAAGACACATTTAGAAATAAATATTCTTATAATATGAACTCTTACTGAGGGATGGTCTTTTCCTTTTTGTTTTGAACACCACATATTTTGGCTCATATGAAACCAATATATGTAAAAAAAATCACATTAACTAATAGCAACATTTGTGGTGCATTATTTTATTAAAAAGATAAAGGCAGTTATTTTGGTTTCTGACAGGCCCTGACTCTATTTATATGACGCTTATGAAAGATGAGGATGATCCTGACTCAGCAGCACATTGTTATGGGTGTGCATAAAAGTCTATAAGACTCTTTTCAAACTTACGTACACCTGAATACAAAATATAAATGGATAAATCAAGGGAGAAAATAAATCATTCAAGTTATTTGACATTTCACAGGAATAAAATTGCAACTTTATTCTCTATTTTATTGCTTGATACAAGAATTGTGTTTAGTAGATACAGTGAAATGGAAATAGTGACCTGAGGCAATATAAAGAAAATTATTTTACTTCTGCACACTCTAAAAATGCTTAATCAATGGTTGCTATAAATCATATATAAACATCATCTTCATCATGTATTTACAAAGCAACTTGTAAATTACCTAAATAATTTCAAACAAATGGCACTTGCATATTCTTCACCTGACTTATCTGTGTTAATCAGTCACATTTACCAAATTCATCAAATATTTGCTCCGTTTTCCCATTCTCTGTACACATGGCAACAAGTATAGAAGGTAACTGCAATAATGGTTGTTCAGAAGTCACTTATTTGTCTCTGTTAGCTTAAGCAACATGGTGTGACCTGGTGGAAGTAAAGTAAGGGTTAATCAAAATGGTGGCAACTTCCAGAGATTAGAGTGAGGAAAAAAAGGCTCAAATTTTACTTACTAAAATGGTCAGCAGGAAATCAAGGGCAGAATGAGTTGTTGGTGACCATATAATTTATCATTCAAACCAAAAACACTGCTAAAAATGAAAGAGGATTGTTAGCAATTATGTCAAGACAACAGAAATAAAGTGAGAGCTTCCCACAAAACACAAGATGTAAGGTCACCCTAGGATAGTTTACCCTAAGGAGATAGAAAGTCAAGATCAAGATAAGAATGTTAAAGAACAAATGAGTATTTCTAAACTGTTGTCAGGCAACAGAGATCTAAATGATGGTCTCTAGTGATAAATGTGACAGGAGATGCCACTCTGTAGTAAGGTTGCTAGATAATATACAGGACTCCCGTTAAATCTGAATTTTAGATAATCGGCAAATAATTTCTTATAAGTATGTCTCAAAAAGTATCGTATATCTTAAGCAATATTTGAGATATTTTATACTTAAAAATATCTCATTTACCTGAAATTCAAGTTTAATTGTGAGTCTTGTATTTTTATTTGCTAAATTTGACAAGCCTATTGAAGGTCCAAGGTCTGTGTTCCTAGATAACTTTCTGTGCATACAGAGATCACCCAGCAGGGCTAGTGTAGCTCTAAACTCAAGATTCCTTGCAAGAACTCCATTTTTTTCCTAAAATTGATTTAATTCCTTTGCAAAATAAGTGGGGCCCTCTGAAGTGCTCAGCACAACTTTTAGAGCCTAGAAGCTGCTGGTCAAAATGTAGTTGTATAGCACATGCCTGGGGACTGACTGAGGGATCCTTTCCGAGCCAGTATGAGAATTGCAAATGAAAATAATAATTTGTAAGTGCACCGAATGCATATGAGCAAACCTCAAGAGAATAAGGCCAAGGCAAGAGCCAATACAAACTGGGATTATGTTTTGATGGGATAAATGGGTCAGCATTGAGTCTCCAAGTTCATTCAAGCAATATAAGCCCAGGAAGAGGCAAGTCCTAAGATGGGAACAGAGACAAAGTTCAAGACCAGAAGGCAGGACTGTATGAAACAGAGTCAAGAAGATTCAGAACCCAGGAAAAAAATAGAGGCAGGTTGGGAATGACCAGGGAGGGAACAGGCATGTCAAGGTTATGTCCTCTATTAGGATTAGAATATCTATAATTTACTTATATCCATCACTGAGTGACAGAAGCATCAATCTTTCTGAATAGTCTCTACTTATCTTCCATTCAATATACTGTGCTTAGAATTTATATAAAAGGAATGGTCAACTTGAATGACATTATTATAGGAATAATAATGTCAATAATAATAACAGTTGTAACATCTAACTGGTATTAAGCTCTTACTATGTACCAGAAATAAACAAAGATTTCTCTTGGATTAATTCATTTAATTTTCACAATCGTATGATGTTATTACATTGTTATCTTAACTTTACCTTACTATAAATTATTTTTAGGCATTCCAGGTAGGTTCGTACAACAAGACAAAGACGAAAACTGCAAAAGGTGAAGAACATCTGTAAGACCACAATGCACTGCTCACTTCTCTGCCACTGAGACTACCTGGAGGCCCACTAATTAGGTTTGAGTTTCTCTTTGTTCCATTGCTTCCCAGCAGTATAACTCTGGGCAAGTGCCTTCATCTCTCTAAATCTTCATTTCATTCTATCTATAAAGGAGGCAAAAATGTTACAGTGTTCTAAAGGCTAAATGAGATAATATGTGTAAAAGGTTTAGCACAACACCTTGCATACAGTAAGTATGCAATAAATAACAAATGCTATAATTTAGGAAAGACTTGGTATTAAAAGAGTTGGAAAAGAAACAAAATTTCTTGTTACTGTAGTTTTTACATTGGTTTTCACCATTGTTTTCTATTTCAATATTGTATGAGATTTAATTTATGTGTGCCCAGAGATTTCCTCCTTTGCTCCTGCAATCTGTAGCTTCTGATATTTGTTCAGTGGAAAGTCCTCACTACCACCACATCAGAAGACTGACTAGAGTACCTAAAACTGGGTTTTGACCTGGCCTGCATTATCCCCCCACTTCCTAGCAGAGCAACTATAATGCTCAAGTCCAATCTGAATGAATCCAAGGAGGGTTTACTTACTTGCCCCATTTCTAGGCTCAATTGAAGAGCCATAACACATGGCATTAAATCTCTCTGACTTCCCAAAGAGGATGTAAAACTAATTTGGAAGTGTAAGGAGGGGTGCCTGAGTGGCTTAGGCGGTTAAGCATCTGACTTTAGCTCAGGTAATGATCTCGTGGTTTATGAGTTCAAGCCCCACGTTGGGCTCTGTGCTGACAGCTCAGAGCCTGGAGCTGCTTCATATTCTGTGTCTCCCTCTCTCTCTCTGCCCCTCCCCCACCTAGTGCTCTGTCTCTCAAAAATGAATAAATGTTAACAAAAAATTTAAAAAGGGAGTGTAAGGAAATTAACAATCAAAAAATAAACTAATATCATTGAGAGACAATGGATAAGAAACAGAAGCCCAAAGATCCAACAACCTCAGTGAACTCAAAACAGAATGAATATAAATACTCCACCCTCAAGAGGCAGAGATAACTCTCTACTCTTTAAGTAGATACAGAACATGGTGAATTTCTTCCAAAAAGTACAACATGGAAATGCAGGTGGGTATCTTCACACTGGAGAAATTGACAAGCACTGACTCAGCCAGGCGTTCAAGGTCAATAGTGACTAGTTATGCTGATAACGTATACCCCTTATATGATATGATAAAAATAGCACTTTAGCTCTTTGGTCTTCCTCCAAAAAGTACATATCCCATGTTAATCCTGAGAAAACATCACACAAATCTCAACTGAGGGATATTCTACAAAATAAATTAATCATACTCTTCAGAATTGTCAAAGTCAAAAAAAAAAAAAAAGAGGGAAAGAAAGTCAGAAACAAGAGCCTACAGAGACATGATGATTAAATGCATGTGGTATCCTGGAGCCCCCCAAAATGACATTAGGTAAAAATCAAGCAAATCTGAATAAAGTATGGACTTTAATTATTACTAATATATAAATATTGGTTCATTAATTGTGACAATGTACCATATCGATCTAGGATCTTAATAATAAAGGAAATTAGGTGGAAGGTATATAAGAACTCTCTGTACAATCTTTACAACTTTTCTATACATTTAAAACTATTCTAAAATAAAAAGTTCACTTAACAGAAAAGGCATTACTCATAGTCATAAAATATCTCCTTTGTTCAAACTTTATAGTCATCATATATGTCGGTATTAAAACTAATGGAGATCTTTATACACTTTTAGAATGTATTTCTCATGCCACACCTACAAATATACTGGTTTATAGCCATTCTGAAAGAACCCATCTTTTTTTTTTAGGTTTATTTATTCAGTTTGGGAGAGAGAGAGAGAGAGAGAGAGAGAGAGCGAGAGAGCACAAGCAGGGGAGGGGCAGAGAAAGATGGAGAGAGAATCCTGAGTAGGCTCTATGGTGTCAGCATAGAGACAAAGGTAGGGCTTGAACTCATAAACCATGAGGTCATGACCTAAGCTGAAATCAAGAGTTGTATACTTAACTGATTGAGCCACCCAGGAGCCCCCAAGAATCCTTCTTTTCAAGTTTTCAGGACATGAATCCCATGTTATTAACTGCTTGGCTCTGATCATAAATTATTTTAAACAAAAGGAAGAAACAAAGTCTGCATTTGAAACTTACAAGCAATTGTTCTCTCTCTCCAGTAACTCCTAAGTATTTTTGCTACTTCTGGAAGGTTAATGAGGTAATAATTGGAATACTTGAGCCTTCTTTCTCTTTTTTCTAGACTGAAGTTGATGACTTTATCACTGAGGCTCTGACCATTTACAACTCTATCATGATCACCACGAGTACATGTAACATATCAGAATAGCACTGTAATGGTGGTCTAGTGTATTGTGATCAATGTTCATTCATTCATTAGCCAAATATTTCTTTAGAGCCTATACTAATAATCTCTGTGCTGGGTTATGGGGACAAGAAATATAGCACGTCCATTTTCACGGAGCTCACTTAAAGTTGAGAAGACAAACATGCATAACTGGATCGTTAAGTGTAAATTTGATAGATGTAAAAACTGCTTTCAAAGGATGCCTTCATTTAAACATGTTCTATATGCATGTCCCATTCAGTGACCAGAAATTCTGAATCAAAATTCACATCTGTGAAGCCAAGAATATAACCTTGCCAAAGAGAGGTCTGGCCTTTTCCTCATTTGAGAAGTAATCTCCAGGGAGAGTATCTTTGTTTACTTGGGGGACTTGGCCACAAGACCATGTAACAATGTGATTTATTATGAGGGATTTGGACCACAAAATAACCATTCTACTTCCAGAGGGGATGGATACTAAAGGTCAGCCATGTGGGCAGTGAACCATGGGACCCCAATTAACATTGTGAACAAGGTTCAGGTGATAACTCCACATGTAGTGTCACACATTGATGCCAAATAGATAACACCATCTATGATTCCATAGGGAGAGGACAACAGAAGCTCTACTTTTGGTTCTGTTCCTCTTTCCTACGCACATTTCCTCTTGGCTGATTCTAATCTGTATTCTTTAGGTGGCATGAAATATAACTGTGACTATAACATCTTTCAGTGATATTTCTGTGAGTCCCTCCAACAAATTACTGAACATGAGGGTGGTTTGGGGAAACCCTCAAATCTGCAATTGGTACCAAAAGTTAAGGTATTCTTATGTAGACTGTATCCCCTAACTTCACAGTTGGGTAACCTCACAGCATTCAGTATAAAGCAATTTCCTCCCATCCTACAACTGGGACCAACGTGACCTTGGCATAGGGGACCTACCTACCATGGGAGTGGAAAGCATTTTTCTTTCCTCTCTCTTCATGATGCTTCTTGCTCATTCAGTTTGGGAGAGTAAAAAGTGGAAAGGAAACACATGTTTTATGTGACACTGTTGTGATTTACTCCTGTGTGGCAGGCATCCTGTGTGATAAGCATTCTGAGTTGCACAAGTGTATGTTAAATCACCACAGGAGGATCTGTGCCCTGGCAGTATGTCACATCATCTCTTACTGTTTGGGTCCCCTTATGCAGTCAGTTCACCCTCAAGACAGCTCTCAAGTCTTGCTCTTCACAGTGCACACATGGCCATAGGAACCTCATGCATCCTTGCCACACCAAATGGAAGTACTTCACACTGCAACACTGCTTCCTTGCCTCCTTCCCCTGCCTTAGTGGGTTGTTACAACCAACATCCTGCCTTCAGAATGCTCCAGGCAAGCAGTAGGCATTGGTCCTTTGTTCATCAATGACCCAAATCTCCAAGAACTATATGATATCCTCACCTAAGCACTCTCTCACTGTGCTCTACTTTGTTGCTTTGGGGTGAGTTTACATGTAAAATTAGGCAACTATTTAGACAATGAATGAAATGTCAATCTTCCATAGTCACAAACCACTCAAACTCCTGATAGGAGTATTAATATTAGCCAGGTTTCTCCAGAATCAACAGGAGATATAGATGGATGGATGGATGGATGGATGGATGGATGGATGGATGGATGGATATCTTAATTAACTGCCTTATGTGATTATAGAGGTTGGCAAGTCCAAAATCTGCCCAGTAGACCAGCAGACTACAGACCCAGCAATGCTGCAGTTCTAGCCCAAAGGCCTACAGGCCAGAGACCCAGGAGAGCTGATGGTGCAGTTCAAGTCTAAGGGCTGTCTGATGGCACAATTTCCTCTTGTTTGGGGAGGTCAGTCTTTTCTTCTATTCACGCCTTCAACTGATTGAGTGAGGCCCACTGCATATAGGGGACAATCTGCTTTATTTAAAGTCCACTGATTTAAAGTTAATCACATCAAAAAGCCAACAACTCACAAAAACAGGCAGAATAATGTTTGAACACATATCTGGCACTGTAGCCAGCCAAATGGACACATAAAATCAACAAGCACACCCTCCTAATTGGCTTAGAGAGAGCCAAACTTCCCTTTCTACTTTTTCCCAAATAAGAGATAAAAATCCATAGCACTTCCTCTGGGCCTATGTCACACTATCTCTCATTGACTTTTCTGTTTCAGCAAATACCTCTGAACTATTTAGACTCTTCTTTATATAGATTGCTTGAATGGTTACTGGGGGATGAGAGTGAGGATGACAGGAAAGTCTGGAAGGCATGATAAAGTTGGAAATAGATTTCTGACACCATTACAAAGCAGGTATGCCTATTTTCTTCAAGTTTGGAAATTTAGCTGATATCCCTGCATAAAGAAGTCCTACTGAACATGCTGTGATGTGAATAACCCAGCAATTGCAAAACACAATGTTAGATACTTATGATAAAGTTAGGGAAGGATGCACTGCGAGTATTTAGAAAGGCTTCTCAGTCAGCCTAGAAGACTTGGGAAAATATGAAGAAAAAACAATAATTAAAAAGCTGATGACTAAAACATACAAAGGTAAAAGACATTGGAAAATAAGGATGAAACAACAGAAGAGAGAGTTCAGAATGAAGAGGTCATCTACATGCCGCACCCAGAAGTGAGGCACAATGTGGGACTTGGGCAGGACTGCAAGTTGTTAAGTCCAGGGGAAACAGAAAGGTTGGAAAATCTGATCAAGAGGCAAGAGATGAAGTTGGAAAGGTAAACAATGATCAAACTTAAAGATCCAAGTGAGCCACATTAAAGAACTTGGATTGTATCCTAAGGGCAATGAGGAGACACTGAATAATGTTTAGTAAAGAAGAGGTTTACTTCTTTATATACAAGAAATGATCATAGTCCGAGAACGGATTAAAAGAGATAAGAGTACCACTGTACCACTAAATTAATTTCTGGGAATACAAAAATAAGTAAAGTACAGTTCCCAATACTCCAAAGCTCACAACCCAATGACAAAAGTTGGGTATGATCATTGGGAGAACCAAGAAATACTACAATTGCATTTGGACTTCACTTTCAAATAGGTATTACTCAAAGCATGTTTGGGGATCTATTCTCAAAAACAAACACAAATTTTCCATGCTTATACATACATCTTGTACACATTTATACACATTGATAAGTTGGTAATTTTCTGTTCAATAAATAGAAATCTAAAAGGACAGCATCTGCTCAAGAAAACATAATTCTCTCTAGGTATCTTAAACCGAAGGAAGATAATAGAATCAGTTAAGTTGGAAGGGTTGGAAGCACAAAAGGAAAAGGAGGGGCGAACTGAGGACCTGCTAATACTTCTAGGCTGGCACCCACTAGCCTGAACCTGTTAGTCCACTTCAGAGATACTTTTGCAGTCAGGTCCACATCTGTCAAACATGTGCCACCCGGACCTGAGGAAAGAAGTGCTGAAAAGGTGCTTTCTCTATCTAAGCTACTGCAGTCCAGAGCCACCTCATCTCTTTTGCTGCATCAGAAATTGCCAGAGAATTCCAGGGACTGCCAATATCTGCAAGGTTATTGAAGTCCAAAGCAGGAAGCTTTCCCAATTTCTAGCTTCTTTATTTTCAAACAATATCCCTTCTTGATAGAACATAGCAAACCGGCTAGCAAAGGAACATGGAAATGTAGATTCAAAATCTGAGCCATGCTAGTACAAACAGAAAAGTGTGACAGGAGTGGTGTTGAGAAACCACAGATAAATAATCAGCTCATAGAATGTCACATTTCAATCCCCTGATTTTTGGTCATTTTTATTAAAAGTTTTAATGATAGAAATCCTCCTAGACCTACTTCTTCACGAATATTGTTTTTTCTCAGAAAGAAATGCATGAGGTCCAAGTTGTCCTTTACCAAAAACTGAGTACAGTATCTACTAAAAAAAATCAGGTGATAGATAGCAGAGATATAATTTCATGGATTGTTGGTGGCTATTTTATAAGCATTGAGCTAAGTACAGTACTTATAAAATTTACTTCCACGAAAACAAGTAGACTTGAAACTATGATCTATGGGCTAGAATTTACTATAATATTAAGATGAAAGAAGAGTAGTACATGCAAGGTTACTTGGCAAAACCCCTTAAACTGAATTACATTTCCATGGAAGTAACCAAGAATCATTGGTCAATAATCAGTGGTTTGAACTAGCCCAGGCTAAGAGCTCCTTAATTTTTTTGGACCTCACCTTAAAAAGACCTGAAGAGACCTAAATTCTATCAGACAGTGCAACATCCATCATTGCCAGCCCTGCATACCAATTAGCACCAATAACCCGATAATCAATGGTAACTGTGGTAGACAAAAGTTAAGTTTAATTTTCAGCAATTTGCCAATAGGAACTATATCCCTGTCCTATCTTACCTCCTTTTACTCAATCAGGCACTGTTTGGGGCACTGTGCTAAGTACTAGCTAGCGATGCCCAGATAAAGTGGCCCCTGCCTTCAAAGAGGTCATTGCTTGGTGGTGGAGAAAGATACCTATCAAAAGTAGATACAATTACAAACCAAGTTTTAAGGATGGCACATATTACTGAAGATGCCATGAAATTGTTGGAGAATTGTCAAGATTTATTAGGTTTCCCATTAATCATCATGTCATTCCTTGTTCCTCAAGAGCAGTCAGTCCTGTTGAATTTTTAATACTGGCAAAGACTGTCTTTATAAAAAAAACTAAATAAAAATTTATAAAATAAACGGAATGTCTTCTGCACACAGGGGAACAAGATCATGAAAAAAAAAAGCGGACTTGATGTAGTAGCACCATTTCTTCTGTCCTCAGTCTCGCGTCTTTCACAGAGCTTCTGGCGCTGCTTGTATTGGGGCAGAGTACGCAGAGGCTCACAACCTCTGTGTCTGTAGCAGCCACCAAGAGGAGGGCCCCGGGAAGAATTTGCCACTTCCAGTGGAAAACAAGTGGCATTCTTAATTACGACGACTATGTACTTGGGATCTAGATTTACTGCACGTTTCTTCAATTATTTTTTATTTTTTTTAATGTTCATTTATTTTTGAGAGAGAGAGAGAAAGAAAGTGAGGGGCGGGGAGGGACAGAGGGAAAGGGACACATAGAATCCGAAGCAGGCTCCAGGCTCTGAGCTGTCAGCACAGAGGCTGACATGGGGCTTGAACTCACTAACTGTGACATCATGACCTGAGATGAAGTCAGACACTTAACCAACTGAGCCACCCAGGTGCCCCACTGCACTTTCATTATAGTAAGACACCCACTGTTTAAGAAATAAGGATATTTTTTGTTCATCCACGAAATAGATATGAAGAGGAACATTTTAAAAGGTGCAGTTTTTCTGAAAAATAAGTCCAACTCTTGAATTCAGCATACTAGATATGTTTGCAAATAAATTTATGGCGTGAATCTTTAAAACCTCTTCTCTGAAAGAAAAAAAATTTGAGTACATTAAGAAACTGTCTCAATGGCTCCTTCTCTTTGTAACAAATGACTTACTGCTAGGAAGTATAAAGTTCATCCAAAATGACTAAGTTAGACTTAGTTCAATTAGACTAAGTTATTCTACATCAAAGACATAGAAATTCCAAGATGTAGATGTTAGTGAAGTATCAGTCCCTCAACTAACTCAGGATGCCTTTTTTTCCTGAGCATCTATAGTACAACAGAACCACTGGAACTACATCTTTAGAGTTAACTGGTATTGATTTCTTACCTGTACTACCCAAGGATACAATAGGTCCTCAAAGACAGATTTTTCTCTAACTGATAAAAATACTCAAAAGTCATTAAAAAAAAAAAAGAAACTAAACCAAGTCTTCACTAGTGTGTGTGTGTGTGTGTGTGTGTGTGTGTGTGTGTGTGTGTGTAATCAGGTATTCATTTTCTGATTTCATAGAAAATTACAAACTAAATAGATGTTGTCTCCAGCCAAATCTATACTACAGCTTTATTATTATATTACATTTATATATTTTATAGTATACATTTTACAATACTATCATTCTTTTTAATGTCATGCATTGACACAATACACACACAGAGACTGTGAAGGTATTTTGCTCTTCCCACCTTGGTGTGGTAACTGTTGTTTCCTAGAAAAATGTGACTTACTAATTGGAGTAGCCAAAAATTCATCCATTTATTCATTCATTCATTCATTCATTCATCCAAAACACATTGAGTGAGTACATTGTGTTGTCCTAGGTTCTGTGCTTAGAACAGTAGATACTCCCATACATAAACACAGGCCTGTCTTCAGAAACTCCCAGTGTAATGGAGGAATAGACATGGAGATGGGCAATGTGAGAAGTACGAATAGTGCCAACATTAAAGTTAAGCACAAGATACTAAAGAAGCACTTCAATTTTTTTATTTCTACTGTGGATCAAGAGTTTTACTCTTCACAGCTTAAGTAATACCATCGTTACTTCATCCATAACTGTCCCAAAGTAAACTTGATTTTCGTGTATATAAAGGCAGCTGTCTAAATATAGTTCAGTAGTTCCCCCTTATCCACAGGTTTATTTTCCACTGTTTCAGTTACCCACAGTCAACTGCAGTGAGGAAGCAGATGATCCTCTGATCTATTGTCAGAAAGTCAAGAGCAGCCCAACACTATATTACAATGCCTACATCATTCACCTCACTTCGTCTCATCACATAGGCATTGTATCATCTTACATCATCACAAGAAGTAGGGTGAGAACAGTACAAAAAGATATTTTGAAAAAAAGAGAGAGCACATTTACATAACTTTTATTACAGTATATTGTTTCTATTTTATTGTTGCTCTAACCTCCCAGTGTGCCTAATTTATAAATAAAACTTTATTATAGGTATGTATGTATAGGAAAAATATAGTATGTAATATAGGGCTGAGTATTACCCACAGTTACAGGCATCCTCTGGGGTTCCACATAACCCCTGCAGATAAGTGGGGGACTACTGTGTAACAAATAGCTTTCTAGTGGTATTCTTCCTAGTGGCAATAGAGAGAACAACCTGACCTTTTTTACCTTTCAGATTTCTAAAGCATCTGCTATAATCCTCAGGAGAAATAAAGAGCAAAGAAACAGAAAATAGTGTGGGTGGTATAATCACACATAAATAAGTTGTTTATACATGATCTCAAAAGTAGGCTTGTTCAAATAGTTCAAAATTATCTCTGAAGGATTATCTAGCCACAAATGAGACAAAACAAAAATGGTGTAAGTCAAACACTTTTGCAAGATTTTAAAAAATTAATACTGTATTTTAATGAGCTTTCAAGGCTCAAAAACTAAAAGTGTGTCAAAATTTGAAAAAAAAAAATATAACCCCTCTTAGGTCAGTTCAGTAAAATCACTTTAATAAAAATCTCTTTCTTGGCTTTTTACAAAGACATTGTCACTTCAAATTAAAATATCTTAAGTCTTTAGCTTTACTTCATTATGACTCTAAGAAATGAGTCTTTTAAATCATACTGTTTTGTTTTCAAGGGACTTATTAATGCAGCACCAAAAATCCAGATGAAATTTAAAACACTCCAGAAAACCTTAGTGTATTTTAAAAGAGGTAGACATTTGGTATCCATTTCTGATTTTTCTGGACAGCAGAAAAGGACATGAATTTTTTTTTAATTCACTGACATGTGTCTAAAGCACTCAGAAGTGGGTCAGTTGTGTGCTTAATTACATAGGGTAGGAAGTAAGATGGTACTTCACAATTTTTCCAGGGCTGAGTCCAACTAGAACTACCAAAAAAAGGAACCTGATACAGACATTAAGCAAGTGAACTCAGAAGCTGGATTCCTGCATTCAAATCTCAGCTCTGCCACTACCAAGTTGTGCAGCCTATGGATAATTCCTTAATATTTTGTGCCTCACTTTCCTCACTTATGAAATGGAAAATTTCAGTATCCATCACATAGTTTTTACAAAGACTAATGGTTTTACCAGGTAAAGTACTTAGAAGTGTCTGGCCCCAATAAAATTCAGTAAGTATTAGCTATACTAGTATTACCAGAATCTTAGAAAATCGACATATTGCTATTGGAATTTAGGTTGGGTCAGAGATATTTGGGTTTCACCTCATCACCTTGGAGACTTAAAAACTAAGGCTTAGCAGCAGTAAAGGACTTGTTCAAAGTCACACAGGTGGTTTAAGTGGAAACAGGTAAGACAGGGCTGAAATCAGTGTTCTGTCTAATCAGGACTACAGATCCCACAAAACACAAAAGACTTCCATATATACTGAGGGGGAAAAAAGAGAATATTTTACACTAGAGCATGTATTTAGTAAACAAAAATACCCAATTTAAACAGCAACTCAAATGAACTACGATCCTAACTTAAGGAAACTGCAAAAACAGAAATAAATATTTGGAGCTGCAGAAATTGTTCGTGTTCACAGATTTTATGCTAAAGACAGAGGAAAAGAGGTCTTACAAAAGCAGATATACTATTCTAATACAATAGTCTAAAAATATATATAATTTGCAGACATTTTAATGAGCTCTCTGGCATGACAGAGAAAGGCACTATAATATTCCTTCTATATTGAAGAAAGAGGAAAGAAAGAAAGAAAGAAAGAAAGAAAGAAAGAAAGAAAGAAAGAAAGAAAGAAAGAAAAAAAGAAAGAAAGAAAGAAAGAAAGAAAGAAAGAAAGAAAGAAAGAAAGAAAGAAAGAAAACTGAAGGTTAGGTGAATTTTTCCAGACCACAGCATGTTCTGTCTCTTCCCAAATCACTAGAGACCTTTAATCTACTGGCATATAACACACAGTTCCATTTGGTCCATAGGATACATATCTCTATTTGGGGCACTATGGCCAAGTGTCTACAAACTAGAGATATTCCAAATATTTCAAATTATAACTAAATGGCATTAGTCTCTTTTTCATACTGAGACTTAACGTGAAAATATAGTCCAATTTTTGCTTCTATCTTCTTCGCACTCCCCATGCAGTCATATCATTTGCACGATTATAGATGCAGTTAAGTTGTGTCAGCAATTTCCTTTATGCAGCCAGCTTTGCAAATGTTTATAAAACTAGTTTTTGCAGGGGAAAAGTATGTTTTAAGCTGAAACACAGCAAGTAAAAATCCCATCACTTGAGAGCAATTTCTTTTATCTACCTTGCAAAAATGTGATGTGAATATATAAAAAGATACTAGCTAATTTAAGGTATATGACAAGGTAGTATAGAAAAAGAGAATAGAGGGAAGGGTAAAATGTAAATGGACTCCAGAGAAAAATTTCTTTGAAATATGGAATTTCATGATGTATATTTTAAAAAACAATAATGTACTTTTATATTAGGGGACATTGAATTTGATAGCATATACACAAAAAGGGTGAACATAACATTTTGGGTCCACAGAGACAAAGAAGCCTACAACATAACTTCCTTCAATAAGCAGACAACTAATTGAGGTCCTATAAGAACTGTTAGAAGTCTAACTACATGGCCTAATGTCTGTTCACAAGCCTTCACCACATGCAAAAAGAAAGATCCAAGCAGTATCTCTATACTACACACATTTCCTACCACTGCATATATTACCATTCCACATATCTGTTCAGAAAAGCACATTTAAATGCAATGGTGCATCCCCAATTAATTTAAGCACAATATGAGTGAAGCTATGAGAATTTGTTTTCCAAGGTTGATGGTATTTAGGTATAGCAAAGGGGGAAAATACTATTGCTACAAATTTCTGAGAATTCTTCAAGTGAGACTACAAATAGTTCAAAATTTCTAGGACAATAGCCTAAGATTCTAATGGAAAAGATATTTCAAAAAAGTTGAAGAGAATCAAAACCAAGATTACGATTAAGTCAGAACATGTTAGATTAATTATTAAGAAAATTTGAAGGCGCCTTAATAAACCACTAAATATTCACAATTGGTCTTCTTCAATACGATCAGATATTTTTAATATATATATAAAGAAGTAAGGTATAGCCAAGACAAGGATGAAGACTTGCTAGTTAGACTATGTGATTGGCAAAATAATGGCCTCCAAAAATGTCCATAACTAATCCCTGGAACCTGTGATAATGTTAACCTTATACTGCAAAAGGAACTTTGCAGGTGTCATCAAATCGAGATGGGGATATTATCCTGGATTATCAAGGTGAATGAATCTAATCACATGAAGACACAGAGAACCTTTTTCTGCCATGATCACAATAATCTGTGACTACAGAGAAAGGTCAAAGAGATGTGATATGAATAGCACCCAATCTGTCATTGTTGACTGTGAAGATGGAGTAAGGGAGCCAAAGAATATGAGTTGCTTCAAGAAGCTGGAGTAGACAAAGATTCTCCCCTAGGACTTTCAAAAAGGAATGTAGGTCTGTCTACATCTTGATCTAAGTCCAGTGAGTTCGCTATTCCAAGCCACCAAGTTCTGTGGTAATTTGTTGCAACAACAATAAAAACTAATATAGACTATAATTAAATGAGCTTAGGTGTAAGGAAAATCCTAAGAAGGGGGAGAGGGGAAGAGAACAACTTAAGCTGTGTCTGATTATGAAAAGATAAAAGGAGGAAGTGATGCCAAAATAAATAAATGACAGAAGAATAAGCAAGAGAAGGAGGAAGAAGAGGAGAAATGATATGGGAAACAGAATTAATTGAAAAAATGTAGGCTAAAATGCTTGGTACAATGTAAAGCACTAGACACATATTAGGCAATGATTTCACAGATTGGGAACTCCTAGAGATCCAGAACTAAGTCTTATTTGTCTAAATAGGGACAACCCTGGACAAATTAGACACTTTTATTTTTAATTTTTTTAATGTTTATTTATTTTTGAGACAGAAAGACAGACTGTGAGTGGGGGAGGGGCAGAGAGAGAGGGAGACACAGAATCCAAAGCAGTCTCCAGGCTCTGAGCTGTCAGCACAGAGCCTGACGCGGAGCTCGAACCCATGAACTGTGAGATCCTGACCTGAGCCAAAGTCAGACCCTTAACCGACTGAGCCACCCAGGAACCCTGACACTTTCTTATTAAAGAAATGTTTGTGCTGTGTTATACTCCTGACTCCTCTAGCAGACAAAACAATCTCAAAGCAGAAATCACTTTCACAGACTGTTGTCAGTCACAGACTGTTAGATCTTTAAGTCAAAGATCTAAGTAAGTCTACAATTTCTGGCCTGGCTGATTTCCCGGCAGGATATTTAGGGGATAACCCCGAAAGATTTGAACAGAGTAGGAGGAAAGAGCTAGATGGCTAGAGATGGACAAAAATGAGTATAGGTCATAAAAAAAGAAAGTGAAGAAGGTGATTTACACATTATAAACTGATGAGATTAAGGTTAATACCAGAAATGATTCTTGAGGTTACCATTAAAAATGTTTTTGAGGGCTAAAATTTGTAACTTTTAATTATAAGAATCACAAAGTCTAGGGATTAATGGGGATATGCCCCTTTGGAAGGAGATATTTAAAAGGATGTCCACTAGAAAATCCTCATTGACCCTGTCCTAATTAATTCAACATTTAATAATATGCAAAATCAGGACACTGATGGCAAGTTGATGAGATAAAGCCAGAAGGGATAGCAAATCTAGCCAAAGGCCATATCTAATCGTATGAATCATAATAATCACTATTTATAGAAAGATAATAAGTTATATGGTAAAGAGATAAGATTATTTTTGTTAATAGTGACAGTTCTGTCATTTCTTAGTTATGTTACCCTGGGAAATTTACCTGACCTTTCTCTATCCCAGTTCTCTCAAAAATTTCTACCATACAAGTTTGTTTTGATATTTAAAAAATAACCTGGGTGAAAAATAAATTAAATTTCAAGCACTAAGTATATATATAATTCTTATTAAAGAATTTGGGCTCCATCTGCCAAAATTGGTAACGTAATCCCAAAATTTTGTGATGGACCAAAAATGCTTGGCTCAAAGGAGGGAATAGCCCCATTCTAGGCTGTTTAGACATTTCCTTGGGTTCAGTAATTAGTGCCTGACTGGATTTGGAGAAGAAGTTAAATTATGGTCAAGCATTCAGCCTCAGGTGACTACAATGATGAGGAGAAAGAAAATATTTTGAGGAACACTGAAACAATGAGGATATTCAGCTTAAGGGAGAGAAAAAACAGCCAACTTCATGTAGTTGGATGGATGTTACGTGGGAGATACTGGTTTTGAGTCTCTAGAAATAGAATGGGAATAATGGGTAGAAGTACTAGGTGGTCAAGATTTCAGGTCAATAGAATGATAGTAACAAACGATGAAAATGATGAATAGAACCAAGTGTTTATACTGCCTAAGGGCCAGAAACTGTTGTAAGCCCTATATAATGAGTCCTTTAATCCTTACAACAATCTTATAAGGAGGTGCTAATATTATCTACAATTTAAAGTTGAGGAGCCTGCAGCATATAAAGGTTACATAGTTTACCTAAAGTCAGACTAGTGAGGGGCATAGACAAGATTTAAGCCCAGCAGCCTGGCTCCAGAACTCCGGACCTAGGTAACCTAAATTTTCATTTAATTGAAGTATAGTTGACATACAATGTTATATTAGTTTCAGGTATACAACATAGTGGTTCCACATTTATATACATTATGAAATGTTCAACCCGATTAAGTCTATTACCATCTGTCACCACACAAATTTGTTACAATATTATTAACGATATTCCCTATGCTGCACTTTGCATCTCTGTGACTTATTTATAACTGTAAGTTTGTACCTTTTAATTCCCTTTACCCACTTCACCTATCCACCCCCCACCTCCACTGACAACCACCAGTTTTTTCCCTAAATTTAGGAATCTGTTTCTGTTTTATTTGTTCATTTGTTTTGTTTTGTGGATTCCATATATAAGTGAAATCATACCATATTTTTCTTTCCCTGTCTGACTTACTTCACTTAGCACTACACCCTTTAGATCCATCCATGTTGTCACAAATGGTAAGATTTTTATTATTATAAACAATATATAATATATTTTATTATATTTTATATTTTTAAGTATGTTATATTACTTATTATTTTTATTATGGCTGAGTAATATCCCATTGTGTGTATATGTGTACTCCATTGTGTGTATACACACACACAAATCTTCTTACTTGTTCATCTATCTATGGACACTTAGGTTGCTTGCATATCTTGGCCATTATAAATTATGCTGCAATTGACATAGGGGTACACATATCTTTCAAGTCAGTGTTTTCTTTTCTTTAGATAAATACCCAGAAGTTAAATTCCTGGATTATATGGTAGTTTTATTTTTTAATTTTTTGAGGAACCTCCATACTATTTTCCACAGTGGCTGCATCGATTTTCATTCCACGGTGCCCAAGGGTTCTCTTTTCTCCATATCCTCGCCAATACTTATTTCTTGTCTTTTTGATACTACCCATTCTGACTTTATAATAGTCTGAGCTCTATGAAATGCAAAAGATTATCTTTAAAAAGAATTAATTTCCTTTTACTGAAGGTAAGAAGCGTATTCTGGACCATATGAACGCCTATTCAGGAAAGTAGACAAAATGGCCTTCAGGTTTTTTTTCATTCACTAACATTCACTAAACTTTCATTCACTAGTTCTTCCTGGGCAATTTGTATGATCCAGGTCCTGCACTGGGTAAATACCAGCATGAACCCATGATTAACTTCCTACTTTCATGTAGTTACAAACAGGTGAAGTATGTAAGCATTAGCCAAATAATTTACTTTAGTTGTGGTTAGTGCTGTTAAGGATGAACTCTTATATCATCTCATGATGATATAAAAACATATCATGGAGGATCTTTTTGTTTTTGTTTTTGGTCTGGAATGTCTAAGGCAACATTCTTTAGGAAATGAATTTTAACCCTTATTTTGCCATTTATTGAAACATGTATCTCTTGACCCCTTATCTTCACTTCCTAATCCCTTAGTATATCATCAGTGTCCACTGAACCCAATTTTAGTTTTTGAAATTCTCTGAGAAGAAGTTCTAACTATTTCTAAAGATTGGTATTCCATGATATGTATTACTATGTTCTTTATGAAAGCTCTTTGAAAGAGAAAATTTACTTAAAAAATCCATTCTTGGGGTACCTGGGTGGCTCAGTCAGTTAAGCATCCGACTCTTAATTTTGGCTCAGGTCATGATCTCACAGTTTGTGAGATTGAACCCTGCGTCAGACTCTGCACTGATAGTGTGGAGCCTGCTTGGGATTCTCTCTTCTCTCCCTCTCTCTCTGCCTCTTCCCAGCTCATTCTCTCTCTCAAAAAAAATAAATAAATAAACATTTTTTTTAAATACATTCTATCTCACAATTACAATATGGGTCGATTCAACTTTTTTATAAATTTAAGATACTTCTTATCTGGAAACAATTTGCTATTTCTCATTCTAAGAATTGTTTCATTGACTTTTATCGACTATTCTCAACAATGCTAAGAAAGATTAAAATAATAACAAAACAAAAATGATGGGATTGTCTAGAAAGTTGATGCAACAGTAAAACAAATCCTCAGTATTGCGTCATCCTTCAATTTTCATATTCAGTTGACCAAAGTATTACATCATTATCTTTTAAGAGAAGATAAAGGAAGATGGGAGACATAGATTTGTGGGCTGCTTTTAGCTTTCACTGAACTCAATTGAGAATACAGAAATTTTATTTGCTATTCACACTGACAAGAGAACAAAATTGACAGAAGACGATGACTCACAATTATTGGATGAATCAGAAGATGAATGTCAGTGACAAACAGCAGCTCTATATCAGCACGATGATGACACTGATGGTATAAGTAAAATCTCCAACCGTGAGCCTTTAGATGACGGTACCTTATATAAATTTTCCCAAATTCAAGATCAACGAGTGAACAATATTTTTCAAAAACAAAAGAGAAATATAATGTTCTTACCTGCTTAATCACCTACCAGAAACGACTTCATTGTGTAATATTTTGGGACAAGAACCAAAAATATGTGGTTTGCTGAAAGAACAAGTGAATTGTCACCATCTTTTCATCTTAGAGTTCATAGGTGGACAAATACTGAAGGCATATGCATATACAAATTAACTGGAGGAAATACATTATATAAATGGGAAAAAATGGGGTTGATCATTATACTTTGTGTTTATAAATCTAAAAATAAAAATGCTTTTCAAGTAGGAAACAAAGAAGATGACCATCTCAGCAAAATTACACAGTCTCAAATTTCAAAATGTTCTTCAAGTAATACATTTTGGTTAATTAATGTTTTTTATTTATTTTTGAGAGAGAGAGAGTGTGTGAGTGGGGGAAGGGCAGAGAGAGGGAGACAGAATCTGAAGCAGGCTCCAGCCTCCGAGCTGACAGCACAGAGCCCGATGCAGGGCTCAAACTCACGAACCGTGAGATCATGACCTGAGCCAAAGTCGATGCTTAACTGACTGAGCCACCCAGGTACCCCAAGTAATACATTTTGGCAATGAAACTGTAAGAACAGCCAGATCTAATGATAAACTGGGACCTACTAGGTATGTATTTGAAATGTGAAATCAGTACTTACAAGATAGATATGTTCCTAGTACATGTGTGACAATTGATAAGCATTAGTTTCATTCAGAGGATAGTATCCATTTCAGGCTTACCTACGCTTAAAAGAAAAAAACAGAAAATATGGAATAAAAATTTGAATTTTCTCTGTTTACATTGTTATTAAAATTTCATATAAGGTGGTTTTCAGTATTCCTTTATTCTCACTTCTATATTTGCCACATGAACTAAAAAGGTAAAAAGTAAAAAGGATCCATTGGTCTCAGAAAGTAAAATGATGGGAACTCTTAAGTTTAATGTTGAAGACTGAGGGACAGAGGGAGGTCCCAGGCAGCAAGAATAGGGCATGTGATGGCTTCATAAAAGCATCTCTTCCCTTTAAAGCCTGATTCCAAGATTGTGGTGTTCACAGTTCTCTTTGTATATTTCTTTCCAACCTCAGTTAAGATGTGTGTTTTACTCTCTACTCTTACAGTGTTCCTTGAGGAAGTGGCATTGATTTCTCTTCTGATTTTCAGAGTAGGAATTATAGTGGAAATCCAGCTCAAAGAAACAAAGCAGAACATATCAGCAGTCATAATTTAGACTGAATTTTTTCAATAAGAAGAAAAAGAGAAAAAGCACAAACTTCCCCAAACTATGATTATGTATTAGCTTCCTAGGGCTGTCATAACAAAGAACCTCAATCTAGGTGGCTTAAAACAACAGAATTTTATTCCCTTACAGTTCTGGAGGCCAGAAGTCTGAAATCAAGTGTTGGTAGCATGGATCCTTTTGGAAGGTTATGAGAGAAAATCTATTCCGTGCCTCTCTCCTAGTTTCTAGGGGTTGCTAGCAATCCTTGGTGTGCCTTGACTTATATATGCATCACTCTAATCTGCCTCAGTCTTCATATGGCATTCTCCTTTCCATGTTTGTGTCTCTGTGCACAAATTTTCCTCTTCTTATAAGGACACCAGTCCTTTGGATTTAGGACCCATCCTAATCCAGAATGACCTCATCTTAACATAATTACAACGTCAAAGACACTATTTCCAAATACAGTAACATTCACAGATTCCAGGTGAAAATGAATGGGGGGGACGGGAGGAGGACAGTATTCAACACAATATAGATTATTTTTATCAAAATACCCATTAATTCAGGAGATATATGGGTCCTTACATAGAAATGTAAGGATTGTATAGAGAATATTTGGTAATTTACATAGAGGAATAGTCCAATACTTGAATAAAAGCACTTGAAAGTAAATATTGAAAGTAAATAATATCATTTTTTTGAAAATTTATTTTTAAGTCTTGGTTAAAGCTTCAAGGGTCTTATGAGAAATCTAAAACAACCTAAAATTGAAATTTCGAGGTTTTTTTCCTTTGCTATCTTTTTTAGTTGTTTTGTTGTTGTTTTTCTGTTTTGTTTTTGTTTTTAATGAATTTTGACTTCATCTTAAATCTCAAAAACAGCATGCTAAATACTACTCCTTGCTTATTTGTTTTCCTCTACAGGGCCTAAATCACACTCTGGTGGGCAATATTAAATATATCAGATAATGCTCAAGCCTGAGACACTTAAAAGATCAAGGATCCATTTGGTTATCTACCTGTCTGCAGCCTAGAATATATTATTTTGCCCCCAAGTTGCTTCCCTATCAAAATACGGATTGCTTCATGTTAACTTTCATTTCTAATTCTGTTTTACCAATGACCTCCTATTTCTACAATGTGCAAGACCCTGTGGAATAAATTGTCAAAATGCTTTGAATGGAATAACACTCACGATTCCTGTTAACAGTAATGAGACCTATGTGAGGACCCCCAGTCACCAGTGTGAGGCCACACTGCCCTGAAGTGCTCCAAGTCACTACTGAAAGCTTTAAAGTTAATGTCATTATCAGAAATGTACTAATGATAATTTTATTTTATATTTTTCTCCTAGTTATTACTCATTTTTTATTGATACTGTATAAATTGGAGAAGAAAACAGAAATATTTCTTTTAGAGAAGCAAGAATTTATTTGTTTGGACTCATATATTGAATGGACAGGCAGGAGGTGATGCAGTCAATGGTGAGTGACACATTATGTTTCCTGGAGCTACCTGTGTGGCATCTTACAATCTTTTGTTACGTTTCCTATGGTTTTTGCAAAATTCCACTTCAGAATTATCCCCCGCCTGGATGCATTAAGGGCATGAGGCTTTTCATTTACAAAACCCTCGGTGATCACCCTTTGCAGTCTGCTGGTAAGTAGAAAAGCTGGCTAGATTGAAGTATTTGCTGTTATGTGATTTTCAAGGGAAGCTCTTAGGACTGAGACATGCATTGATTGACATCTCCATTGTATTAGGTTTCTTGTGCCAAAGAAAAGATTACAGAAGTGGTACTTAGCCATTGAGTAATTATGACTCTTTCCCTCTGAATCTTCTAGTCAGAAGAAACCCAAAGCTCCTCTCTTTAAACAGAATTGGTGACTCATATTCTGGTGGACAAGTAGGTTCTTGTCTTCTTCAGGGAAACAACTGCCCAGATAATGAGTTGAATGAGGCTGTTTTTGGACTTCACCTATTTCTGTTTCAACCAGCATTACATTTAATCAGAAAATAATTATATCAATATATTAGAAAATACAGAGATAATTCTTCATAACTTAGGTGTACACTATAACAATTAAAAAAAGATATAGAAGGGGCGCCTGGGTGGCTCAGTAGGTTGAGCATCCGACTTCAGCTCAGGTCACGATCTCGCGGTCCGTGAGTTTGAGCCCTGCGTCAGGCTCTGGGCCGATGGCTTGGAGCCTGGTGGCTGCTTCCGATTCTGTGTCTCCTTCTCACTCTGCCCCTCCCCCATTCACGCTCTGTCTCTCTCTGTCTCAAAAATAAATAAAAACGTTTAAAAAAAAAGATATAGAAGAAAAAAAGAATTTCTATGCCCTTCAGTCAAAAATCTTATTTCATAATTTGGTCATTAGGATGAGCACAGTCATTGAGCACTTGCTTTAGCTAACAATTTTAGGTCCTGAGATACAAATAGCTTTATTAATTAAATAGTAGATAGCTCTGTAAACACCCTCCTGCCACACACATGTATGCACAACACACACCCACACCCACACCCACACACACACAAATATACACACACAAAGTAAAGGACTACTTTAGACAAGTTACATATTTGAAGGAAAAAGAGGAAAATCTTTTCAAAAGTCACATGTATTTATGATCTTGACCAATAAATTCAAACATGGAAAATCTTAAATATTCAGCTAAAATTGAACATGTACTATGTACTGAAACCTGTGTGAAGTACTTTGCATGTATTAATTCATTTAATCCTCAGAATACCTATAAAATGGACACTATTCTTATTCCCAATGATCTATGCAGAATTTTTCTTAAGAATATTGCACATATTTCCATCTGATTTATTCAAAATGCAGTTGGCAAATACTATAATTTTCACACTGATCTCTTCATATTCTCTGAATACCTTAGCCTTCAAAAGTTATTCAAACAGATTTGAATGTTTGGTAATCAGTACACTGAAATGCAAACTTTATAGATAGGAAATATATGGAACCTGGTTTCATGGGAGAAGATAAATATGAAGTGTATACCTTTGTAAATCTCTTGAAATGCTGTGATAAGAATTACCTTCTATGTCCTTTGTTTCATTCCACTTTTCCAACACTTCTGGTCCCACAGCCAAGTAGATTGTTTTATATTCTAATAATCATCTTGTTCAGTGAAATCTCCATAAGTGATTGTACTTTCCCCACTAATCATGGTGAGTTGTTAAGGCTTGATAAGAGAGTATAAATTATTTTATATGGCTAATTGCCCAAGACTATCATAAACAAAGAAGAAAGATGCCCCATATAATAATGTCACTAATGGGAACCATATTAAAAGAGATTACAAGGAAAGGATAAATTTGAGTAATATTTTGTACTTGAAGCCTTCAAGACTTGATGAATAGTTGGTATGGGGGTTAAAGGGGAAGAGAATCCACTGTGATGCCCAGATTTATAGCTAGGCCAGTGCCATAAACAAAAGGAGAGTTGAGACAGAAATTGCCCACCTTTAGGGAAGAGACAACAGAGAGAATATGCAAATATAATGAAATAATTCACATGTATATCTTCATTAGGTTTTTATGTATGCAGCTCAGCAGGTTATGAAGCTATAGTATCAGTTATAACATCTAAACAGCTATATCAGACACCTCTAACCACATCAGCCCATTTACATTCTATTGGCTTTACCTCTTACTCCAGCTCCTACCTCAGAGGTCAGTTCCAAGCAGGTTTCTACCTGCTCCCTACCAGTGCAACCTGACAGCACCCACCTAGCGTACCCTACACCTCTTATGTGCTGTTCCAGGGCTCTTTTGATCCCAAGATTCAGAAAGGCCCAAGAGAACCCATTGACATTCGCACATGTCTAATCCAGAAATTAGGGAGTTAACTTCTGTCCATGACCTCGCCTTTGACTAATGGGGAATGGGAATGAATAGATCAATGTTTTCCCTTTGATTACTTGGACAGAGAGTTCTGACCCTCATGTCATAGGCTCCTCAGAAAGTCCTATGGCATAAAAGCAGTGTCATCCCTCCCTGTGGCCAAGCCCATAATCATCTTTGTGCTGTTCCCCTTTCCCTGTTTCACTCTTCTTGCCCCTCCCTCTTGCTCCCTCAAGTCATTTCATGCATAAACTAGCTACATGCTGGGCTCTGCTTCACGTCTCATGCTCTGTTTTCTGAGAAACCACACTAGGGCAGTGGGCAAGGTGAATTTTAAACTTAAACAGCAAATGAGAAATGTGTAATATAAACTTTTTGCTGCAACCCAATAGCTTATGTTGGTAAGTCAAATAACTGAAAACTTACAATTTAATTTATTTCAGAATTAATTCTTGTTATTAATAACAAAGAGAATTTGAAAAATTAACAGTACTGCATTATAAGGTACTAAATTCTGGACTTTTATACTGCACTAACAGATATTAGTAATTCAAAAGTGGTTGAGCATAGTATTATTTTAAATATTGGCAAGTCAACAATGCAGCATGAGTAAATATATTATTAGCAAAGTTCCTAATGTGTAATATTGTATTTTCTATACTATATAGTACAGAAAATGGAAAGCACTTCCATTAAATAAAGCAGAAGTCTGTATTCATTATATTGAATCCTGAATGATTTCTGTAGATGCAAATATATGTTTTCCCTCCCTCACAAAGGATAATAAAGAATAAAACTGTAGACATTTGGTAATTCATATAGTTGTTGAGCATATTTGCATCTAGGCATTAAGGGTATATGTCAAAATAGTCCAGATTAAAAATGTAACAATAAAACTAAAATTATCACATAAACAATATTTGGATTAATGATGCTATTCTTAATATCTCTAAATAATTATCATTGCTATAATGTTAGAAAAATTTTAGTTATAGATATTAGAGTAGAAAAATAAAAGCCCAGAGACTGCCCGTATTTAGTGAGATTTCCTGACAGTAATCCTGCTTAAAATAGGGCTTTTCTTGCAAGAGCCTATTTATGAAGCCCTTTGATAACCTTTGTATATATTTACAGATTGAATCATGGGTGGAAAGCATGGAATTGTGGTATAAGTCTTTCTAAAAGCAGCTTTCCATTTATATGATAGTTTAGAATGGAAAGCTTAGAAGAAACTAATAAGGATGTAGTGTAAATCAACCAGGCCAGGAGGCATAATGTTACTAACATAAGTGGTTTGCATCAATATGTCACAACCCCTAATACCTTATAGTATGTAACTTCAATTCTGAGTCTTTGAAAAGATTGTCACTTATGCAATTACCATTCCTTCCTCTTAGTAGCAATCAAACCTTTCCTTGAGGATGTTACATAGAACTACCACCTAAATATAAGTGGGTTGCTAAGCATATGCCAACAGACAAGAACAGACACCCAGCAGTGGGACTCCAGAAGCATAATTCTGCACTCTTATTTAAGAGTGCTATACATCAACTTTGTGTTTGGTTTTTATTCAGCACAGAACACAAATGTTCATCCCAAATGCACTTGCTTTGGGGAGAAAATGAGAAAAAGCATTAATTTCCAAAAGCTTGGGGATTTTTAAAAAGTGTCAAAAATGACTAAGTTTGGAGGTAAGAAAGTTTTTCTGTTTGTTTATTTTAGTTTGTTTTGTTTTTTTGTTTTTACTATTTTATAAAGCCTCACATATCCCAAGTTAGTTTAGTGGCTAAATACAGAAATGTCAATCTGGCTGTATTTAATGCCTGCTATTTAACTGGAAAAGTTTAAACAGAATTTTGCCTTTACGCTGAGTAGCTCTGCAAAGTCAGTTATTTTAAAAAGTGTGCCTTGCACAGGTCTGCCTCTCCTGAAATAAGAAAATATGGATTATTAGGTTCATTTCCTTAAGTCAAGCCTCAACAAGGTCTTAAATTAAAAAAATAACAAATCATTATCACCTAACACCTATTAAGATGGCTTTTATCAAAAAGACAAGAAATAACATGTGCCAGCAAGAATATGGAGAAAAGAGACCCTTGTACACAGTTGGTGGGAATGTAAATTGGTGCAGCCACTATAGAAAACAGTATGGGAGTTTCCAAAAATTAAGAATATAACTACCACATGGTCCAGCAATCCCACTTCTGGGTAGATATCCAAAGGAGAGGAAATCAATATCTTGAGATTCCTACACTGCCATATTCACCGCAACGTTATTCACAATAAACAAGATCTGGAAATAACCTAAGTGCCTGTTTTCAGATGAATGGATAAAGAAGACATGCTACACACACACACACACACACACACACACACACACACACATATATTTCCTTCTTTCAGCTGAATAATATTCCATTGTGTGTATATGTATATATGTGTATTATTGTGTGTATGTATATATGTATGCATATATGTATATAATATATATGTATATTATGCATTATATGTATGTATACATATCTATATACATGCATACATACATACATACACACAATGATATACATATATACACATACATACATACACACAATGAAATGTTATTCAGCAATAAGAAAATCCTGCCATTTGCAACACCATGGATGAACCAGAGGACATTATGCTACATGAAATAATCCAGACCAAGAAAGATACTGTATGATCTCTGTATATGTGAAAATTAAGAAAAAAAAGTCAAACTCATAGAAATAGAGAACAGAATTGTGATTAACAGAGACTGAGGAATGGAGGAAATGGGGAGATGCTGGTCAAAGGGTACAAGTCTTTAATTATAAGAAGAATAAATTCTGGGGATTTAATGAATAGAATGGTGACTATACTTAATAATTCTGTATTGTATCCTTGAAATTTGCCAAAAGTATAGATCTTAAGCATTTTCACTACAAAAAAATAAGAAGTGGTAACTGTGAGGTGATGGATGTGTTAATTAACCTGACTGCGGTAATCATTTCACAACAAATAGGTATATCAAATTATCATGTTGTATGCTTTAAATATATACTTTTATTTGTCAGTTATACTTCAATAAAGCTGAAGAAAACTAAAAATATTTTTAAAGAAAACATTAACTTCTGAATAAGTAAAAGTTTCTTTTATAACATGCCTCATGCTTTTCAATAGTTTGGGGGTTTAAATTATTAAATGGAATGAATATTAGGCAGTTATCAAATACTCTATCATCTATTTATCTTTTAAATTTCCAAAAGTTATCTATACTCATATGAAAAAATTAATAAGTAATTCCAAAATATGAACTCTGTGTTGTAATACAGTTTACACTACTAAATTTTTTTAATTCATAAAGTATAGCAGTTAAATATAATCCAGATCTACATAATCATTGAAAATAAATATTTTGAGGAGTTTGTGCAGAGCCACATGCTTCATGAAGAACCAAATAAGATTGTTTAACAGTTCAAGCAGAATCTTCTTCTTCTTAAAACCAAATACAATACAAAAACAAGCAAGCAGAAAACAAAAACAAAAGCAAAAACAAAAACCCAAGAAAACTGTGGCTATGATGCTCTAATAATTTGGTGAGGTCTTTATACATATTGGTTCCATATTTGGAACTTTATGAATATTTGGATCCATCAGTAAAATATTTCCATATATTGTTTTCCTCTTTCCCACACTTCTTATGTGTTTACTGATGCATTACTTAATGAGACATTGACCAACCAAAGTGACTTAATCCTATGTAAAACATGCCCTTTAAAAGACCATCAAAGCCATTGAATAGCTCATATGTACAGGAATGTTTCCCTTCCTGAAAATATCATTCACCCCCACACTCTCCACTTCCAAATCTATATCTCCAACTCTGTTCTCTCTCCCAAGCCCTAGACAAACATTTCCAGCTGCCTGCTTGACATTTCCATCTAAATGTTTTCCTTGGAACTTCAAATACAATGCATTTTAAAGCAAACTCATCTCTCTCTGTCCTTGGATCTTTACACTGTTCTCTTGCCTATTTTTGGAAATAACTCCATCACAATAACATAGGTGGAAAACTTCAGGTTTATATTTAAATTCTCCATCACTAATGCTGGAGACTGTGTGGATATAGGTAAATGGTCAAACTTTTTAAATATGACCTTCTTATTTCCTCTTACACTCATCCCCTACTTTTTATTCCTAGTGTCACCATCCTACCTTAGGCTATTACGATGTCTCACACAATTTACAGAAAACTCTGACACATAGCTTCTTCTCTAGAGCAAGGATAGGCTGGCATCCCTCTTCCATTCAAATCCATTATTCACAGAACTACCAAGTGAATCTTCTTAACATGACATTCAATGGATCCCAACTTACTGAACTAAGTCCAAAATCAAGTCCTTCATGACACTTACCCATCCAGCAAACTATCCCTTTCTCTTTCCAACACTGTCAAGTACATATATATTGTCAAGCCAACATAGATTGCTCACCATTTAACAACATCACCCATACTCATCTCCTATGAAATTTTACTGGAAAGATTTCATGGGTTTATAAATCTTCCTTTAATACTTCAACTTCTTTAAATCCTAATAGTGCTTCAAGAATCTGCTCTTGGACTACCCAACAATGCTTAATATAGTACTCCATGTAACTCACATGCAATAGGAATTAAATTATACACCAAAATCCTGAATTGCAACAAGAAAACCTCTCTTAACTTCAGGTCCTACATGGAGAGGTGGTCTGATGTTTGATTGTGGGAAACAATCAGAGAGGCAAATCTTTTTAGTAATGAAGTAAAGTCTCCCAGGTAGAAACCTAATCAGAAGTTATTCTTATTTTCTCCTAACATCAGGGAGGCTGGAAAAAAAAATTCCTCCCATTGCAGCTGCAGTAAACATTTTTTTTTCTGGAGGCATTTACATGCATTTTGAAGAGCACATAAAGAACTGTCTCTCCAGCATCGTGCAATTATGTATGATAACAAACAGACACAGAAATAGCTAGTGCAGTAGAGGTTGATGTGTCCTGGAGACCGAACATTAACCAATTGCATGCAAATAAACTAAAAATTCTTTTCAATTAGCGTAGCACTCTGTTCTACAAGAAAGAGACCAGCACAACATGAAAAAGCCTGATTCAGCTTGAGATACAGCAAAAAACTAAAGGATGATGCAGAATCAGGACAAAGGTATTATTCTAGCAATTCCTGTCTAAAGATTTTACTCATAACCTAATGACAAGGGGTTGGTTAACCAGATTTACATTATAGAAATGTATGTTATTTCCAATTACTCAATATAAGTATAGAAAGAGCTGTGGACGTATCTACAGATTCTTTAATTTTAGGTCTCAAACTCTAAAGCAGAATCTCATCTTTTATTTTCCTCATCCATGTGGCAAACTATAATATTTCTTTTTTAACAGTCTAACATTTCTATATCAATGATTTGTGAAATTCTAAAGTAAAACAAGTTTTACAATGGTTTTATTTGGTTTTTGCTCTGCAGAGCACCGGGTATTTCCAAGATGGAGATGAAAGCACATTTACAACTGGTTTAAATGATAGTAGCAGCAGGATTTTAAAAATGAATTCCAGGTTCCCAATCCTGTATCATTAATTACAACTTTACAGACAATCACGGTATCAGAGAGCCAGGTGCCATTTTGAATTTGGTTTTCTGGAAGGCACATTTTTTCTGTTCTTGTTTTCTGCCTCAGAAATGACATTAACTTGATAAGATAAAACTACATTTGATAAAAGAAGGCACAAGCAGGCATGACAGTCACATCCTTGGTGTCTTAAACTTGGAGAGTTTCCAGTATTTCTATAGGATTACTGCAGGGCATTCAGGGCCTTGGTACTTAAACACTCAAACAGTCAACAGCTGTCAGGCTGCCAACAAACTGTCTTTTTTGGTAGCAGCTGTGTCTACTGTCACTAGCTTCTTTCACAGAATTGTAGTAAACCAATGGCAAGCTTTTTTTTTTTTTTTTTGGCCTGGGTTATTAACAGATCACTGCAGGGGACAAAAGAATGGGAGGGAATGTTCCTTTATTAGACAACTGAAGAAAGCAGGGAGAGTGAAAAATTAAAAGGTATGTTTTATTAACTGCATTAGAAAATTATAACTGATACCCACTTGAGAATGATTTAGTTCCTAATTCTGTGATTTAGATTTTACTACAGGCTTACAGGTCAAAATGAAGTATGAATAATCAAATACCTAATTTTTTTTTTCACATGGAAGTTGCTTTCTGTCCACAACCAATTCACACTTCACCTCCACTGTCTCCCTTCTCTTCATTTAGAATATGAATCCGGGGCGCCTGGGTGGCGCAGTCGGTTAAGCGTCCGACTTCAGCCAGGTCACGATCTCGCTATCCGTGAGTTGGAGCCCCGCGTCAGGCTCTGGGCTGATGGCTCAGAGCCTGGAGCCTGTTTCTGATTCTGTGTCTCCCTCTCTCTCTGCCCCTCCCCCGTTCATGCTCTGTCTCTCTCTGTCCCAAAAATAAATAAACGTTGAAAAAAAAAATTAAAAAAAAAAAAAAAAGAATATGAATCCAATCTTCTCCAAGGCATTGGCAGCTCCTGGCAATGAAGGTCAATAGGTTTTAAAAGATCTCTGAGATTCTATAATAAAAATGAAAATGAAGATAGCCAACTTACTTTCTTTGTGGCATTCATTAACAGTTTACCCTATTTTTCATTCCCCTATATCTTTCTCTGTGTCCTCTTCTATCCTGAATGGAACATGGAGAACATTTGATTCACGAAACAGATTGAAAAGGGGGAGAGGATTATAATAGTGTGTACTAGGAAGACATCCAAGTAATGAGGAAAATTCTCCATTTTTAAAGTCTCAAAATAGTCTTGACAACCAAATTCATACTTTGGCAACCAGCTATAAACACATATGGAAAAAGCAAAAGGAAACAATCTTCAGTGGCTCACAAACTATCCTCAGGATCCCCTTCCAAACAGAGGCAGACACAATTATTCCTTGGTTTTTCCTACCTCCTTCTTAATTCTAGTTCTTCTCAGTTCCGGACTATGTTTTATTATGCTTGCTTCCAAAATACCCAACCCTGTCTATGAGAAACACATTTAAAACTACCCGTACCCTAATATTAACCCCCTCTCTTCCTGGTCAGTAAGTGAAGTTTAGACACTGAGTTTGATCTCGGCTGACCGAGTAGAAATCTAGCTAACCAACTGATGTTAATGTCCTTCAGAGGGAAAAACCACAGGCTTGGCCTGCAAGATGGAAATAGAAGGAACACATTGACCGGACTCTCTCAGCAAGACCAAATCTGTATCAAAGACCTCTAACAGTTAGAAGAACATCTTGTCATGCTGCTCGAATTCAGGGTTAAACCAAAATACTTTCCTACACTGCATGGGAACAAGTGCCTAAACAGGTGGTATATAAGACATTGTCACTCTATTACGATAGGCAAATGCCAGGAGAGATTATTCTGGTGGAAATAATCATCCAGAGAATACCCAAGGGTGCTTATGGCATTTCTAAATGAAATATTCACACAGAGCTTAGACTTTAGCAGAAAATAAAAACCAGGTAAATCATACCAGAGGGAACATTCAGAACAAAACTTAAAGCAAAATATTTTCTAACATCTGCAGTCAAGTGCTCTGCTGGAAAATGTGAAAGATGGATTCCCTCTGGTAGCAAATGAGAAATTCAGTGGAAGTATTTACAACATTCTGTATATATTCATTGGAACATATGGCTCAATGAATTATTCTACATGATAAATCTCCACTGAGGCAGCCTGCTATCCACTCAGGCCCTGAACCTTCTGAAAGTGGCAAAACCTCCTGCCAAGTGGTGTCATTCAGAAGAGCAGAGGGTAAGAGAAAATAATTGCATGCAGCATTGATTATTTGAGAGTTTTCCTGTGATCTGTATAAAGCAAGGGAAGATGATTCTGTTTGACTTCATCTGAGAGTTTGTTGAGATGGGGTGGGGGACAGTATCTATTTTTTTCCTAATCAGTTACTGAAGGGAAAGCAGGTAGTATTTAGTAGGCAGACTTCTGATTTCCAGACATATTCCAATCTGCTTCCATCTATCTGGATTTGGAGACTTCTGGACCTCTTCCAACACATTCTTGGCTCTGCGGCCTGATTATCCTGAGCTGTGTTAATGAACAAGATGCACTGATTTACATAGGAGGCACAATCTTTCAAGGAGAAGCTCCTTTGTGGAAGATTTTCTATACCTGACTTGGGAAGGCAACGATCTCTACTGAATTACATCAGAGCAAGGGATATGCAGAAACTGGATATGGGCTCTGAAAGAGATACAATACAATTTCCATGGGACTAAAGTGGCAATCAGGTTTGCCCAGAATCCAAGGCCTGATGTTAGATAACTAATGTCTTTATAGTTTTACCATCTGTAAGGAGTTCTCATCTCCTCCTCTACTCCAAACTATGTGAAGTAAATAATATCACTATTCCTATTTCACAGCTCACAGCCAGATGGTCAAGTGTCCCATCCTAAGCAAGAGCTTCCTTTCAGTCCTGTTTCTATGTCTTAAGTCACATTTTATACATACAGTGGATACTTGGACAGAGAGAGATTAAAAGAGCTACTCATGTTTCAGTGCTTGCGAAAGCTACCTCTAGATATAAGGACTTCCCAAAGAGTTACCATCAGTACAATTGTGGAGAAACTGTAAAATTATACATCTACATATACTTATTAACTGCTGAATCTATTTTGAAGAGAAGGAGGTTGGGGCGCCTGGGTGGCTCAGTCTGTTGAGCATCCGACTTGGGCTCAAGTCATGATCTTGTGGTTCATGGACTGGAGCCCCACATGTGCTGTCTAAAAGGAGCCCGCTTCCGATCCTCTGTACCCCCTCTCTCTGCCCTTCCCCGGCTTGTGCTCTCTCTCTCTCTCTCTCTCTCTCTCTCTTTCACCCTCCTTCTCTCAAATATAAACATTAAAAACAAAGAGAGGGAGGTCAAAAACATTACCTTTAGGAACGCCTGGGTGTCTCAGTCGGTTAAGCATCTGAGTTTGGCTCAGGTAATGATATGGTTCATGAATTTAAGCCCTGCGTTAGGCTCTGTGCTGACTGCTTGGAACCTGGATCCTGCTGTGGATTCTGGGTCTCCTTCTGTGTCTGCCCCTCCCCTGCTCATGCTCTGTCTTGCTCTGTCTCTCTCTGTCTCTCAAAAATAAACATGTTTTAAAATTTTAAAAGAAAACTCTACCTTTAAATATAAACAAAGAAATTGCAGTAGCAAATTAGTGTATCTAGTGATTGTATTTGCAAAAAAAAAAAACTGTGTTCTTTTCTCATTAGAAAACTTTAATATAAATGAAAAAATAATTTTAGACTCATGCTATGCTCTAAAGAGTGGGAAAATTCATGCATTTTTTTAAATTTACAAAACAATTTTTTAAATGGTTAAATTTTCAAGGAACCTAAATTTTTCCTAGGGAACATGACCAGAAAAGTCTGAAAATAAGGCCTGAGGAATAATCTGGTAACGACTGATTCAAAACTCTAATCGAAAAAATAAAGTACAATGTGTCACCCCCTGTAAACTATTCTGTCCTAGCTAACACTATCAAGGATCAGAATTAGCCAGATAATTTTCATTTCACTACACTAGCATCACCCCTACAGACGACAGTTTAACCCATACATGTACGTAGGTGATTTTAAGTGACGTGTGTGTGTAAATGTGTGTGCTACACTTTATGTGATTATAGTAAATTGAGTCTACAGTCTTTGTGGTGGTTAGTCACAAGCCCTGAGCTACTTACTTGATGCCTTTAGAATAGCCTCCACTCCCATGCAGCATCCTGTTGATAAAGTATTAGGGTAAACCAGTGGGGACTGGCTCCTGATGGGTATAGATTTGCTTTGATGATCTAAACTCATTTACAAAGGATATCGGTTCTGAAAGCTTAGATATGTAGCTCAAGAGGAATGAGCTGTTTTTAAGAATCATCCTGAAGGGGCGCCTGGGTGGCGCAGTCGGTTAAGCATCCGACTTCAGCCAGGTCACGATCTCACGGTCCGTGAGTTGGAGCCCCGCGTCAGGCTCTGGGCTGATGGCTCACAGCCTGGAGCCTGTTTCCGATTCTGTGTCTCCCTCTCTCTCTGCCCCTCCCCCGTTCATGCTCTGTCTCTTTCTGTCCCAAAAATAAATAAATGTTGAAAAAAAATTAAAAAAAAAAAAAGAATCATCCTGAAAATACAATCTAAATAAAGGAACACAAAGAAACCAGTGTAGCTATAGATAGGCCAATGCAGTGAGTTTGGATTTTTAAAAGATGTGTAAAAAAAAAATGGAAGGAAACTGTCATAGCCAGAAACAAACAAGACACATTATCACAAATGTTGGGTAAGGGGGCAGATTAAGAATACAATTAAGATGGCAAAAGCCCTACACTGACGGTATAAATAAAATGCTAAATATTCTAAAATGACTTCACAGAATATATCGCTTATGAGAACAAGATTTTAAGACAGACAGACTTGAACCTAATCCTAGCTTTGTTGCTTCTTCAGTTGTGTGGTCTTGGCATATTTACTTAATACCTCTTGTTTATGGTTTCTGCCTTTGTAAAATGAGAATAACAATACTTCTACACTTCTTTTTAAGGATTGAATAAAATAATATAAAATACTTAGTTCCATATCTAATACATAGTTAGCACACAATGAACATTTGCTTTAAGTGCTTGGAAAAAGAGAAGGTATAGCCTCAGAGTATGAGATATATGCTATAATGATAACCAGAGGCAGAGAAAGAGCAAAGCTATTCAATTTCCATTTTACTTCCACTTCTTTAATAAAAGGAATGATCCTCAAATTGGAAATGATAGAACAGACTTGGTTACCAGGGGACAGAGTCTAAAGTAGACAAAGAAATGGCAAGAGAAAGCCAGGTTGCTTTAAATTACCTTTAAATCTCAAGCACAAATGAAACATATGCAAGGGCAATGAGAGAACATCCAGGAGCAATTGTGGAATGGCTATTGGCAAATATCTAGACAATGGGATAAGACTCATAAAAATTGAATGTAGGTCAAAAATCTCCCCAATTCTCAAAAGTGAGAGAAAGTGGACTTTGGAAATTATAGCAGGCTATGCCATATCCACCTTTGCCACCATCTCCCTGCTCCCTGCTCTGCCTTTTTGTTATACTCTGCTCCTCCAGGGAGAATTGAGCAATGAATCTATCAGAGTCAGGCTTCCTTCCAGAACCAATCTTACTGAGACAAGATGTTATGGACTGAGTGTTTGTGTCCCCCCCAAATTCATGTATGGAGATCTTAGCCCCCGACGTGAAAGTATTAGGAGACAGGGCCTTTCAGAAGTAATTAGGTTATGAGGGTAGTCCCCTAATGAATGGGGTTAGTACCCTAATAAAAAAAGACCCAAGCACTTTCTCTGTCTCTGCTCTCCACCATGTGAGGATACAAGATGACAGCAATTTATAAACCGAAAAGCAGACTCTCACCAGACCCCAGATCTACCAGCACCTTGAACTTGCACTTCTCAGCCTCTAGAACTGTGAAGAATAAATGTTTGTTGTTTATGCCATAATAAACAGTCTATAATAATTTGTTATAGCAACTTGAGCTAAGATAAAAGATAGATGTTAATCTTTTTTTAATGTTTATTTATTTTTGAAAGAGAGAGTGTGAGCAAGGGAGGGGCAGAGAGAGAGAGGGAGACACAGAATCCGAAGCAGGCTCTATGCTGTCAGTGCAAAGCACGACATGGGGCTCGAACCCACAAACCATGAGATCATGACCTGAGCTGATGTCAGTCATTCAATTGACTGAGCCACTAGCTGATAGATGTTAACCTTATCCCACAAATGAGAATTAGAATCGAGTCCTTTACGTAGCTCCAATTCTCATGGCCCTTTTTGCTAAGTGTCCTTGTCCCTGCCACCCTCCATGCTTCCTTTTTATCCATCTCTGGAAAATTTTTAAAGTAAACCTTTTAAATGGATATGTTGTGGGCATTTTTCAGATAAAACTAATTACTAGCAGCTACATTGGCTCCACAAAGAAAAAAAACATGCCAATTTCATTTCCTTTGAAATAGAGTTCCTACATTTGTAAAGAAGAATAACTACACAGAGTAGATGAATTTCAGGAAGAAATATGACCCATTTTCCTATGATTCTCTAGGAGATTTGAAGGCTTGATTATAGTAGAATTCATGTAATTGATAGCTACATGAACTATATACAAACAGTAAATTAATATATTGATACCAGTCTTGAGATGGAGTGCTAACCAACACATATATTTCACCCCGCCCTTTCCAATTTTTATTAGTGATCTTATTAAGTCACATAGGCATTTTTTACTAAATGGATAGGCATTTTTATTAACTGTATAGGTGATTCTAACCTTAAGGGATGGATCTATTTATTGACAATAATTGACAATAAACTAAAAAACCTTGTTGAGTTAAAAGAGTGAATTGTAACTAACAATATGCAACTTGATGGAAATAAATATAAACACTAATGGCTCAACAAGTCAATTGTACAATTTCAGAGTAAGAGACACCTAATATAAAAGTAGTTCTTGTTTTTAAAAAAATTCCCATTATAAAATAATAAAATGTGTCTGCTAAAACAACTTACATTACCTTGAACTATAGATAAATATCAATATCAATAAAAGGAGAAGTATACTGCCATTATACTGTGAGTTTTTCCATACAAATTCAGAATACTGCATTTTGTCTTGGGCTCTACATTTTTAAAATATTGACATGCTGGAGCTATCCAGAGGATACCAACAAAAATAGTGAAGGTTCTACAAATTATGTCATTGGAATATTTTTAGAATTAACAAAGATTGGAAATGTGAAGGCATAACAGGAACTTAAAAGCTACATTCAAATATTTGAAAGATTTCAGAAGAAGCATTAGAATGAACTGCAGGGTAGCTCCAAATGTCAGAACTAAGACTACAACTCTAAGTAATAGGAAGACAAATTTTAGCCCAGTACAATTTCCAAATAAATAAAATTGTAATGGTCTTGCTAGAAAGTAAGCTCTTCATCACTGGCATGTCCTATCCATAGGTTGAAATGACTATCAGCACTCTTTCAAGCACTATGGAAAAAGCTATACTGTGTAACTTCTAAAGGTCCCTTCTACCCCAAACTCATTGGAACATCAGCATTTCACTTTCAAGAGAGATTTTTTAGTGCAATTTTCCCCAATATTTGCACCAAGCCAGGTCTCTTTTAAATTAATATTTTTTTCTAATAGCCAAAGAGAAGGTGTATGTTTAGAATTAAGAGAGACCTTTTATGGAATTATCAATAGGTTTTCCTAAATACTAGCCCATCTTTGCAGACACCCCAAAGAATGGAGCAGTTGATCATTCATCAGCTGTGACCTCTGGACTAGTTTCTTTACTTGGAGAAAAATTGAAGTTCCACCCCATCACACTTATACTTGCTTGACTTCACAACTGCAATATGCCCCTCTAGAGAGAGGTTCATTGTTGGTGTCATGAGCATCGATCGATTGTACCTAAGCTGCTCTCACAATGATTACACCGTCCCTCACTCCCCTTAAGTTTCACGGCCCAGAGCATGCCCAGGGCTCACTGCAGGCAGAGTCATTCTGATCAATGCAACACTAGCATACAGCATGCATTCATAGAGCCAAAGGCAGTCAGGGTCCCAGGGTACTCCAATTGTAGACAGAATTTCAGCTTTATTAGGTAACTGTCAGATTTGCCTTGGTGTCTCTTAAAATTTTAAATCGGTAGAAAATATAAGTGCAGAAAAGCCATGATAAGTTAACTTAGCAATCTGTTGTAATAAACATATGCACTATGAACATACATTATGGAAATCAGATGGAGAGCCCAGAGAGCGATAATAGAGCAAGAAATGTGAGAGTAGTGAGATCATAAAAATCCTAAATGTTATATATCAGAAAGAGTTTTCTTTTTAAAGATCCTGGTCAAGATTTCTGCTTGACATATCTGAGGAGAAACCCACCCCTCTATTTACCATACCACAATGCACTATTCACTCAAAGGGTACAATAATACAAAGAAAGTTTTAAACACAAGAGACCATATATACAATGAAAGTAAAGAAAGGCTGTATTACAGTGTGGGAGATGATACCCATATATATTTATTGTCTCCACCGAGATCCAGACCTGGACTTTATTGTTTTAATTTCTCTGTCATGAATTCATTCCAAGATATCTTTCTTTAACCATGAGTGCCAAAAGAGAAAAGCCTACACATGTAAGTTTCCTTTTGTAGGAGCCTCAGTTTAGGGGGCGGGAAGGGGGCGGAGAACACTACTTTAAAAGCTAGTGGAAAAATTCTTTAGGTAAAAAAAAATGTGTTACTTAGCAAATAATAGCCTTAAGAGGCTATTTTATATAGGAACAGATAATCTTTTTGGCATGACTAGAATAGACCTCAAATGAAACAAAGAAAACTCTGCAAAATAAAGGGAAAACTTGAGTTTCCTTTAGCTGCCCTATAAAGAAAGAGCAACAGCAGTCTCAGGAACCTGGAAAAGCAGAGGGGATGTGAGAGGTAGGAGAGAAAGCCCAGGAAAATGGTAAGAGACAGACATGAGGAGAAGAAACAGCCAGTGGGAAGTTCCTGGAGGTGGTGTGCCCATATTTAAGGATAGGGATGGTTAATGATCAGAATAAATTGTCTCTCTATTGTGAGACATGCAGCCTCCTTTCGGAACAATCCCTCATCTTCAGCAAAAGTCTATTCACATAATTGTCTTTTGAAAATTTCAAAATGAAAATTGTGGCATAGGAGCTATATTGCCCACTTGGATCAACTTAGAACAGACAGATGGAAATGGAAAAGATTATAAATGAAAAAGATCAGTGCAGAATTCATAAGATTCAACAAAGTGGAAATAATAAGTGATCAGAAGAAGTGGATTCTGTCTGAGATTCTTTGGAAATGTTGATTAGTATTCCATAGATGAAGTTGAGATGGATAAGGGATTGAATCATTTTCATTTAAACATTACACAACAGAATGACCCAGATAGGCTGGAAAACTTGGAGACATAGTGGCAGCTGAAGTTTGGATTTAACACACAAAAATTGACTGTTAACATGTGGCTTTTGGTGATATTAAAGTGGAACAGCTGATCCAGCCCTGCTTCTTAGAGATTCTTTAAGGTCTGGCATGGGGTAGGAAATGTGATTAGGGCAGGGTGAATGAGAGAGACTCTGGGTCTCTACATCTACTTCAACCAAAACGGGTCCAATTTTGCATGGTTTCCAAACTGAGATTCTGTATAATATTTCAATTTTAATAAGGGTCCTTATTGTAATATGTACAAATAAATAGTTTTAATGCTATTGTTGAAAATACCTGAACATTGACTGAATCATGCTAGACAGTACTTACAGCTTGTGACAGAATGTAGAATTCTCCAAAGATGAGCAAAATGGAGGAGGAAAGATGGAGAATGAGGCAAAGAGGAGTGGGCTAGTGACTAATCATTAAATTCATATCTTGTTTAGTCACTTTTTAACTCAAACCAAATTCCACCTTCTTGTCCCAATCCCAGCGCTTTTACTTAAAACCCCCATCTCATGACCTAGTTTTGTGGCTATATATGTAGTGTCTAACTATGTAAAGTTGTTTTTCTCCCTGGGGCCTTATGAATACAGTGCAATATTGTTGCCGAGACTATATGGCAGTTCACCTCTTCTTCCTGGACACACATCTAGACTACAGTTTCCAGCCTCTCTCATTACTGCTGTGACCATGTGACTGAGTGCTCAAAACATGAGTGGAAGTAAACTTCACACTTTCAGCCCATTCAAGCCATCCATATTCTTTTCTCTACTAAATGTTGGTGGTTAATACACAGAACAACCTTGAAGCTTTAAGCTGAAGATGGCAGTATATTAGCCTGAACGAAGTAAAGCACTTCAAGAAACTGCAAATCCCTGTAACTTTTTGAGCCAGGAAAACATTTTAGGGTTCATTTGTGATAGCAGGAGATGTTGCCTTAACTAATACAGACATGTAAACTCTGAACCTACTTTTTTTCCTTCTTTAACCATTTACCAAATCTTCAGAATGCTTCACTAACCACCTCAATTAATGTTTCTCAAGAACTGATAGAGATGACAGTGGAAATGGCATTTATTTATACCAAATATGTAAAATGCTATTCCATTTAGGGCCCACAGAGAAGCTCATGAACACTACCAATTTATCAAAATATATTTGCTGACAAGATTCCTATGTAGCATTAATATGGTACTACGGGGCAGTTGAGAATTATCCACTTTCAAAAGTTTTCCAGCTGTATTTTCTAGCCAATTATTTACTATTGATCCAAACAGTTTAAAGAAGGTTGAATAATGATAAGCCTGTCCAATAATACTTTGGTGCCTTAGCAATTATGAAACACTAAGCAACTTGAAAAGCGGTGGTAAGTCACTGCTCTTATTTTGCTGCTAGAGATACAGCACAGCAAAATCCTATGTTGGATATTTGAAGTGGTTCAGAAGTTCTGTTTTGGAATTTTTTTAGTTGTCACTCTCAATCACTGCAGCATGCTTATTCTCAAATATCTCTTTCATTTGCAATAATTCACACTTCTTTAACATGTGAGAACCCTTGCACATAGTCATATATTCTAATTTATATGCTTTTCACTAGGCACATTCAGAATAAACTATGAAATGGTAGGCGACCTTTTGAATTTTTCTTTGCTAATAAACGGGTCTGACTGAAGGGATTAATTGATACTCTGGGTAACATAACATTCTGCAATTTTTTTTCCTAGAGGACTCAGGAGAGAGGAGTGCAGTAAAAATTTAAATATGGCTTGTCCAAAGGAAGCTGCTACAATATATAGTGTTTACCACAAGTGTAAAATGCAAAATAATGCTTATACATCAGATTGCCTTTGGTGAGATAGTTATTAAAATCCATTTCAATGTCTGAAAAACTTTATTCCAAGTTTTATCTAATTCTTTTCTTGTGTGGTCCCAGTAACGTAGACACAAAATCAATAAAAATGATGTGAAATGATGAAGCAGGTAAATATGGTTTCAAGCTCTAGTTTATACTATAACCTCAACCTATAGCAGCATTCAAATTTTCCTTATGGGGAGGGAGGTTAAAAAGGGAACCAGAAAAGGGCTGGCTATGAAATTTAACCTCTCCACTTGTCTCAAATGCATAGTGATCATTGAGTAACTTGACTTCCCTTTCTCAGCTTAGTGGGAAAATGTATTTTCATTTCTTTTTGTGCAGAAATACAAATAAAATGCCATCTAAATGGCATTGCTTTTATAGGGATAAGCAGGTGATCTCAGTTCGGACTGATTGTTCTATCTCTTTACTAAAGAAATACACTTAAAAGCAAATTTAGCTTAGAGGAGTCCAGCAATAATGCCTGCCTAATAGAAACAATTTCTTAGTGCCGTCAACAGGCCCTGATAACAAAGTGCATAACAGCTGCAGAAGAAGTAGCCCAATGAGTGTCTTCAGCTGATGGTGATTGATCCAGTCTCATAATGAAGTGAAAGCTTTTTTAGAGCCAAAGCAATTTTTGCCCACATCCTTTATCAGGAGAAACCATAATGAATTGTGTTAGTTGCCAGCATTTATTGAAAATTTCATCTTAGAATGTTGGCCAGATGTCATTATACCAGAATTAAGTGCAGCCTGAGAGCCTTACTGTAATGTACAGAATCTCTCACCATCACTGTTCTGGAATTGGTTTGGGTCTGCCTCCAAATATTGCAGAGAAGTAAAAGAGGCTTTAAACTACAATCGATTAAATGCTTTATGCACATCACGTCTTATTTCTTCTCTTATAAGAAATTTAATTACCTAAATCCTGTATGCAATTCCAATGTATAAATGTTAGTCTAAAAAGTAAAATAAAAATATTTTTAAAACATTACCATGACCTCTGATGTTTCTAAAAATTTAAAAACATTGTAACTTGCAAACTATTTTAATAATGCTTTGAGATTATGCTGGGTAAAAAAAAATTGAAAGGTATAAGAATTATTTCTCATCCTAAAGAGTAAATGAACACTAAAGTCATTGATACACAGAAAAGCAGTTTCATTGAAAAGATTATATTTAATGGATTATGAAGCCTAATATGTTGAAATCATGTGATATATCCTACTTTTACATTATTTCATGTCATCAGACATAATCACTTTCCTTGACTTGATGAATCTTCTAGAATTACTGTCAAGCTATATTTGGCTGAGAGATCTGTTTATATGAAACTGATTTGTAGTTTTGCAGCTAAGTAAAAAGATAAATCCGTCTGCTGTCTGTCATATCACCTTCTTATGAAAAGCTGCAGCATGAAGCCCAGAACATATAAAAAATCTTTCTTGGGTTGCTTTATTTTCATGTATTAGACCAGAGTTTTCAGCATTTTAGATGGAATGTTCTCTCTACTGTGCTGATAAAAGCCATTAATTCTCGTTTCTAAGATCAGTATATATAAATTGACTACAAATATTCAGATGCAAAGTAGGTCACTAGCTTTAGGTAAGAGTCATAGCATGAGAAACATTAGGAGTCAGCCCATAGCATGCAGACTCATTTAGCCTGATGATTTAGAACTCTACTTTCTATAGAGCAGAAAAGAAAGAATGGAGTGAGTCTTCATTTGAGGCACACTAATATGTTAAGTATGTTTCATCCTCAGGGGTAACAATCCAGGTTATCACAAACAGTTATATTGCAACTAAGAAAGCTCTCAGGTTTGAGTATCAGTAGGAATAGGTTTATCCAAATCAAAATTGTCATTTGTTTTTAAAGCATTCTGTTCCACTTTAACTAACACTGGCCATGTGGATTAAGTTAAATGCTTGCAAAACCATAAAGCTTTGCTTTTGCATATCCTAGTCAATAACAATTGCTTTTTGGATTAGATTAATAAGCACAAAACCTGAAAATTACAGAAATGTAAGACATTATGTGCAAGTGTAGTATTTGTATTGAGGGTGGTAGTTATAAAGTTTGAAGTGACCTGTATATCCATGCCAGATTATGTCTACACAAGGAAATTCTAAATTGCCACTGATTCAACCAGTTCATCAGCTCTATTCTGCTGGTCCAAATAATGTTTGTGGGATTATTACATTGGAATAGGGGGAGATATGGTTTATTATGCAGTATCAATACCTAGATCCATGAATAGGCATGCATCCTGAACTACGCAAAACAAAAACCCTTTCTAAAGTGTAACATTTTAAAACAATTTTGATGTACAACTTTCTACTTAGTGCTTCTATGCAATATCAACAAACCCCCTTAGTACCCCTGAGCACTAGGAGAGTTAAGATTTACAGTTGAATCTTATAGCTCAGAGCATGTTTTGGAAAAAAAATGCCTCTCTGCTGAGAATAAGATACTTTCTGATACTATGACTTAAGGGAATTGCTAGTTGGAAATCTCTACAGGATGTTTCTGCCAGGAAAAGGACAGAATGGACTAAAGTACATACTGGTCTTGCTATGAAATGTGAGTCTGTCCCCAAAATAATAAACACCTGGATTTAATACTGTATAAAATACTCTTTCATACAACAAACAACTCTCCTTCTATGGCTTTCCCTAGGGAATGAAACACTATGAAAGAAATGAATTTCCCACCAACACACACACACACACACACACACACACACACACAAGCAGTGCATGTTCTGATGAGTGAACCCACAGACCTATAGACATATGCACAAAAAAGGAATATTTTTAACAACTCCTCATTATAAGTTAAAAGCATCACCCTAGAGCACTATAGCATCCTTGTACAATTTGGGAGAATGTTTCTCTGTCTGTGGATATGTATTTTTAATAGCAACCAGTGCAGTCTACTTGTCTATTCTGAAAGTTCATTACCATTCTTTTCCCTTCCCTATTTAGAGTATCATATTTCTTGTACTTTTAATTTTGGTATTTCTTAGCACCTATAAAGGGTAGCAGGTGGTCTCTTTTGGAACCCAAATTCTTCTATTCATATGCCAAGTAAATTCAGAGAGCTGTCTTCTCTCTTCTGCAGCCCCTTCTAGAGGGACCTGCTTTCAGTGGTGGTTTAGTGGTGCTTTCAGAGGTTATTTAGTGTCTCTTCTTATTCAGGCATCAGTGACTCCACTGAACATGCCTTTGAGACTGTGAACCCAGAAACAAAGATCCTGTTCATGGGAAATTTTCAAGATGGCCAGCTCATTGCCTGTAAGCAATTTGCAGTTCATGAGGACTTCATTTATTTGTGAACCCCGTATGTAAAGCAAAGTATAAAATTGAGGCTATCTATTGAAGTTTTACATTATTTTGTATATGAAGACTAAAGATAAGAGATTAAATATTGTTGGTATAAAGCCACTTAAAAGAATGCACTATTACCCTAACTTTAATCTATCTATTCACACGACAGGGAAAAATCCCCATTCTAATCTACCTCACTCCTACATATTTGTATTTCAAAATATCTTTCTAAAATATCAAATCTGAATAAAAACATTTCTATAATTATTTCTCATTTATTTATATAATTGCCAGTATCCTGATGGAATTCGTAATGTAAGATTAGCTACATTATATTTTAAATTTAGATTTTTTGGACACTCTATTTCTCCTTGGTAATGTCTGAATTCTGCCTCCTACTGGCTTGGCTACATCTTACAAAGTTTCAGATCTTAGCAGTATTTTCTCACTTGAAAATAATCCACTTTTTCTGACTCTATCACCCACAAACTATCAGTTTTTATGAATTATAAATTTTATGAATCTACATGACAAATACTAGTATCTAATTCATCAGCTAACCTCATTGGTCATGTTGCAAGCAAGGTCACTGCTAACCCACAGAACATTGTGCAAATCAGAAAAAGATTGCCCCTTTTATGAAAACACATCTCTGCCATGGTTTAGATAGCAGGAAGCATACTCATATAGGTTAAAAAAGCTCAGCTCAGAGGTCATATTGCTGATAAGAATCAGCTACTTTAGGGCACCTGAGTGGCTCAGTCAGTTAAACGTCCAACTCTTGATTTCGGCTCCGGTCATGATCTCATGGTTTATGAGCTCAAGCCCCACGTTGGGCTCTAAGACAACAGTGCTGAGCCTGCTTGGGATTCTGTCCCCCTCTCTGCCCTTCTACCCCTCACAATCTCAATCTCTCTCTCTTTCCCTCAAAGAAATAAATAAACATTTTTAAAATTCAGCTACTTTGGAAATCTTTACCATTAGTTATGTGAAGACCAAGTGATGAGAGACTATAAATCAGTATAAATGTGTGTGTGTGTGTGTGTGTGTGTGTGCGTGTGTGTGATATGGCATAGAGATATAGAGATATAGATACAGATGTAATGAGGAAATTCAATTCAGGTCAGTCATGGAGAAGACCAGGGATGTGTGGTTCAGTGAGAATCAGTGTGTTTGTGTGTGTATGTGTGTGTGAGTGTGTGTGTGTGTGTATACACACGTGTAACAAATATATATATGAATAAACACATACACACATGAAAGCTCATTGCTACTTCTAGAAAAATGTCTTAAATCATACTTTCTGGTTTATATCACCTCCATGACATTATTTTTATATATCAGTCATGGTTTCCATTGGAGATTCAGGAAAGAAATTTCTTTTCTTCCTTGGTCCTTAAAGATTGTAGAGCCAATTAATGATAGAGGCATTTGTCACATTGGTAGTGTTATAGAATTTGGTATTATTTGGTCATGGAGAGTGGTATGTGGAAAAGACATTTGCACCCTGTGACCAATAGCTTTTATATTCAATGTAATATTTCTCTTTGTTTAGAAATATTACATTGAATATAAAAGCTATTGGTTACAGGCAGAAAATATACTTACCAATTACTGCCTTAAAGAAGAAGAATACAAAGTGCTCTCTAGCTGAAGTGGTTACAGCTGGTTGCATACAATAAACCACCACACCGGTGTTCCTCAGCTCACATAGTGTATCAGAGAGGTTCCAAATTCTTCTTAAACAAATGCTTGCATGTTTATTTTTTTCTTTTAGCTTAAAATCCATGGTAGAGTTTCAGCAAAAATAAATAGGAAAGCATGTGGCAGGGATGCCTGCCGAGAGATTGGCTGTCTAAAGAGCCTGCTATGTAATCAGCTAAAGCAGTTAGTGGCTTTTTACAGCTTCAAAGCTGCACTTTTTCAGAGGTTGAATTTTTCAGTCCATGTATCCTTCCCATAATTTATAAGAATGCCAGGGACACTGGAATGCTGCTTTGATAAACAATAACTTTAAATACTGCAGTTGCTCTAAGCCACCTTTTGGCTTTACATTCAAATGAGCACACACAAATATGCTAGATTAATAGATTTTGTGGTCTATTTACACACCTTCAATCATCTCACCATCTTTGCATTTGGTAATCAGCCTACAATGAGCCACTTCACCCCTTCCTGCCCTTCTCTTTGGGGGAGAAGAAAAATCTCCTCCCAAACTCCATACCCATCTTATTGATTGCCTTTCCAAGAGGCAGAGAATCCTTTTCTCACTTGGTGTTCCATTTAAATGTTGTATACCGTTGGCAGTGCCATCAACAACTCCCCAGAGGGCATGCCATGCCTGAGAGAAGAGTGAGGCTGCCCAAAGAAATGTGAGAATGAATAGTCTAAAGTTACTACTCACCCACCCTGGGGCCAACCAGTGACTAATTTCTAACCAACAAGCAGCTCTTTCAGATTCCACTGTGTCTGTCACACACGGCATTTCAGCCCAGAGATTTCTCTCACTATTCATTTTCTCTCTGGCACAAACTGCTGTATGCAGCAGCCAGACTCTGGCAACTTGCAGGGCACGGAGCTATAGAAAACTAACAGATAATAATAAAGAAGTATTTTTAAAGAAACCATCTTTTCACAGGAACTCTTACCATCACCACACTCCCGTACACATTTGGGACGGCAGTGTTCTACTCCACTCACACTTCCTCAGAAGTAAGGAAATCCTGTTCTGCCTTGCCGTGGCTAAATAGTAATATATCAGACATGCCCTTATTTGCCATCTGGCTATCTGACAGGCTTTGGGTTTTAAATCAAGCATGAAGCATGAAAAGTTGTAAATATCAAAAATCTGACAAAGCACTCCTTTAATATTTTCAAGTTTCATTTATTTTGAACAATGTGTTGGGTAAATGAAATTAGGACTTCAACACGTCTCCTCTGACATATATTGATGTTTACACCTTTCTCAAGAGTTTCTTTGCTCTTAATTTCTACATTATAAGACCAAAGAAATTTCTCAGGAATTATTGTTCAACTCCAACCACTATGTAAAAACACTCTAGTTCATTAAAAGGCTTATATTTGACATATAAAAAAGAGAAAGGAAAGAAAGAAATAAACTATTACATTTGAACTGGAAAGATAGACTAGTAACAGGAAGTAGATTTATCCAGGTGTGGGGAAAAAACTAATACACCACAGCAACTAAGCAATATTTATTTTTATGGCATGGTATACAAAATATATAAACCATTTTCTTTGAGATAGAGATTGACCAAAGAAAATATTATCCTCCTGGTTTTTCTCTACACAGGCAATAATTTTTAAAGTGAAAAGAACAGATCTATAAACCAGTGGAAATACCAAACTATTTCTCTGAAAACTGCTTTTTAAAAAGGCATCTAAAACCTTATACTGAACCTATCTGAAATACAAACAAGTAACAGGAATTACTTTGTAATCTTTCTCTCTCTCCACACACACACACACACACACACACACACACACACACACACACACTTTAAGACACTGCAATTTCATTAAGGAACAATGATACATATATACCAAATATATACAGATATACCAAAGCAATTTTTTTAATGTTTCTATGGCTTTAATGAGTCTCCTAAAGTAGGAGTCTTAGATCTCCAAAGAGATTAAGGTTTCAAAATACTTTTATCAACTCTTAAGATTAGAGATGCTATACACATAGACTAGCTTTGGGGTACTGTTCTGAATTTAACTGATTTGAAGAAGGCTCAACTGCAGACGGAGAGTGGCTGTTTCCAGAGTTGCAATTGCCTTTTCAGCAATGATTTCTAACCGTTACCTACCATGCACCACTTACTAAATACAAAACCCATTGCCCTGAAGAATCTGTTCACAATCTCTGCAACAGTGGCATCTGCAGAGGGGAGCTCCAGCCACTTGAAACTCATTAAAACATACTTGAGATTGACAATGAGTAGAGAACATCTGTCAGACTTGGCCAAGATTTCAATCAAGTGTGATGTTGCTGTGTTACTTGACTACATTGACTTAATAAATGAGCTGGTTGCTGTCAGCACAAGGAAAGTTTAGTTGTAATTACTATCCTGTCCCTTTTTTTTCTGAAATGTTCTTTCACTTAAATGTTCATGTTCTTACGTGAAATGTATGAAAATGAATCTGATGAAATAATATACCATTTAGAAAAGGAATACATGGTTCGTTTTCAGCTGACTAAAATTAACAAGAAGACCACTTCCCTGGTGAGCTTCCAAGTATATACCCTTGAAGAAGCAGATAAAATCATACTCCTCCCCAACCTATAGAAGTGTCTCCAACTACGTGTCCAGAAGAATGTAGTCTTCACTTTGATCTATAGATTGAATGTTTAAAATAAAGAGGTTCGTGTGTGTAAGATTTGGGGGAAAGTAAAAGTTTTTCTCAGTACCAAAGAGCCATAGATTTTCAATAAATAATGCTTACCTTATACAGCGTTTCAAGCCTTACGTTTATATTTCACATTTAATCTCAAACAATCCATTTTGCAGATGATTAAACAGAGGCTCAAAGAGATTCACTCATCTGCCCTAGTGACATAATACTAGGCAACCAAACTGGGGTTCCACTCATAATGGAAGCTTTCCACTACCACTATGTTGCACTTGCTACATTTGCCTTTTATAAACATTTATTGAGGGCTCAGACTTAAGTCCCAGATGTTGGCTTTGACTGCTATTGTCTCTAGGAGATTAAAAGTAATAATTTTTCTGTTTACACATAGCACCATTGCTTAATGATGGAAGAATGTGAAATCCAGTCTCAGAGGCCAAACAAGTTCAGCAGAATTTAGAAGAAATAACAATTAGTGAGCACCAAGCCAGATCAGAGCAAAAGAACAAATTCACTCTCTTCATCTGATACACTGGAACATCCATTTACCAGACCTTGCAAATTTGAGCTCCCCAACTAGTGTAGTTGAGCCTGCACATGCCAGGGAGAGTGGAAGAGAATATCAGCTATGTGCATCAGTCTGCTGATGGGGTATAGTCCCCCTAGTTTGGTGGCACTAGTTCAAAGGGTGTGTATAGAAGGTATCTTACATTAAAGGGAAGGGTGTCTCTTCACATATTGTTTCCTTCACAGGCTGAGCATTAGCAACTGTACCCAGGAAAAAACCCTACTATTTGCGCATTAATAATACTTTTAATAATTAATAATTAAATTTTCCCTTTGCCATTACCAGTGATTAAAACTCCACACTGGCTCACACTTAATAGGTATGGCCTCCAAATTTGATTAATGTTAAGCTTCCGTTTCTGTTACCGTTACTCATCTAGAGCTTACACCCACTGAAACTCTCCTTCTTCGATGCCATTAGTCTGTCAGCCCATAGACACTCAGTACTTAGACCAAGTTTGTATTATAAATAGGATATTTTGATAAAGACTGTCCCCTACAGAAGGTCAAAGTAGTTGTAAAATTAACATCACCATAGTTGAGATGAGCCGCATAGCTAAGATTATCATAGTGTTAGTAAAAATAGGTCAGCCACACATAAATGTGTGAATTCTGCCTCCTCTGAACTCCCTTAGCATTTTATTTTTATCTCTCATATGGCACTTATCACTTTCCACCTTGTATTATAATTATTTGTATGCAGATTTTATATCTCTTATATTTTTATAAGATCACAAAATTCTTTTTGTTCTCCACAACACATAATACACTGTCTTACACATAGTAGGCACTCATTAAGTGTTAATTGTTTGAAAGAACCCTAAAAATAACTAGGTAAGAAAACATTAATGTTCTAAAAGCTACTATCATAAAAAGTATTTGACTATTGAACTGAACTTCCTTAGAACATTTAGCCTCTTCTGTTCCATGCTCTCTCTGCATGGGAAGGCATCATCACACACGCACTCACATACACGCACACCCACATGCACACATACACAGCCGGCTCCACTGTACTGAATTACTTTTGCTTCTCTGGCGTCTTTTACTTCCAGGTTTCCTTCATTTATCTAAGAGTCTCTCCTTCCTACTGCCTAACTTTTTTTTTTTTCCTGACTGCTAAACTAATTCTTACTTCAAGTCTCAAGTTAATGACCCTTCCTTCTGGAAGCATTCCCTAACCCTCTAAACCCATCCCTGTGTATCTTGTTGCTTCCTCTATCGTAGCGCATATCGCACTTAATTTCCTCTGCACTGGCAGATGGGCAGATGAGAATGTGCCTGTGAGACTAGAGCAACAGCTAGGGTCCTTTTCTAGAGAAATCAGGGCAGCCAGGCTCAGCCCAGCAATTGGTCCTGAGTATTCTGTGTGAATGACCTCTCTAAAAACTGGCAGATATTGTACTTTTTGTGATTCACAGGCCTAATAGCCGACAACCAATGAACAAATCCTACTGGGTGTGTTCTATAAACATAAGTAACAGGGCACAGATTTTGAATAGAAGTCATTTGATGAAGGTTTTTCAGTTTAAAATAAATAGAATACCCTAAAAAAAACTATAGGCCCAATAGCTTACCTGGTACATGGGGGGAAATGTACTTTATGATTACTTGCTTTTCAGTAACACTCCTCTCTTTATGCTGAACATGAAAGAAGACAATCATAACTTCGTTCTGAGGTAAGGAAAAGCGTGGACGGTAAGCCGCAAGAAAAGGTGACATATTGCTTGAGCTGGGTTTAACCAACTTAAGAGGGGGGGGAAGCTCATGTCAGACAGGGATACAAGCATGAGCACAATTCTAGAGATATGGAAGTGTGTGCGTGACTAGAAAATTATGGCTTATTGGTTAAGATTAGTGTGTAAAAAGTAGATTTGAAAGAAGCTGAGTGCATGCAGGAGTTGAGGTTAAAAAGATAAGTTAATTTGACATTATAAATAGCCTTGACAACTAATCAAAGGGGTTTGAACAATTCTGTAAGTTGGAAGTTATCCCAAATTTCCAAACAGGAAGACACATAGCCAATCGTGACTTAGAGAAACAATTTTGGTGACAAACTAATGAATGAGAGAGAGAAGAGAAAAGCTGGAGGCAAAAAGATCTAGTTGGGATGTCAGTTCTATAAATTGAGTAACCAATTTCAGTAATTTAAGAACTGCATATCCATAAAGTTCAATATAAATGTTAATTTAAAACTATTATTTCAATACAATTGAATTCAATAACCTTTAAGGCAGCACATATAGAGGCAGGGGGTTGTTGTTTTGTTTTGTTACTTAGCTCCAAGTAATTCAGGTAAAATTAATATATAATTTGAGCATAATGACCAAATCCACTAATGAGCTGATTGCAGGCGTTGTGTTCCTAACTTTAAGAACATGGATTACAGCTGCAACTAAAGGAAAAAGACCAAAACAATGTTGAACCTGCTGAGATGCAGTACAGATTGTAATTTACTGAAATAAGGTGTTTTTTTTACTCAAATATATAAAAAGCCACACTTATTAGTCAAAATTGGGATCTAATTGAAATCTACACATGGCAGTTTAATGTTGTTATTGAGATGAAGTTCATGGTCACAAAAGAAATTACAATGGAAAGGAATACGAGTTACAATATTTCTTTTCAAGTCAGTTATAGTATTTGTAACTTCTATTTAACTAAATTAACTTTTTATCAGAATCCCAAAGAAATTTTGATGTGTTTAAATCCATGGGAAATTTTGGGGTGCAAAACAGCTTTTCTTTTCTACCTGCTACCATTGTATGAGCATGGCTATGTTTCCAGAAAGGTTATGTGGTACTGCCCCTCAAGCCAAAGAAAAAGAGACTCTGCAAGCATTATAATGCAGAGGAAATATGCCAAAAGGAGGTCAATCTTGACAAAGCAATCTCCAGTCTCCAGTCTCCAGTCTGCAATTCCTACCACGTTAGCTGGATATGAAGACATTCTTTTCTATTTTGGAATATTATATTTACAGCAGCTATCCCTGCTTTTCCTCTTACTTCAAAGTAGATGTTAATGGACATGTAAACCTTCTGCAAAAACATGAAGGGAAGTCACTGTATGCATGAACTAGAAAACTCATGTACCAGCTTTATAAGCTTGCTATTACAGAAGTTTCTGTCAATTTTTAAATAAATGTTACTAAGTTTCACTAGTTGCAGATCCATTTGAGTATGATGTGTATTAGTCTTAAACTATTTGATCCTCAATAATTCACTTTCCACGGTAACTAACTCTTAAATCTGTCTCTTGGTCAGAATGGATGAAAGCAAGGAGCCTTTAAGAAAATTAAAGCTTCCACCTCCAAAACATCATTCTAGGATGCTCATACTCGGAACTACTCACTCCTGACTGGAGGAGGTAAAGAAAGCTGCCATCATGGTATGTAACCCATGTTTCAGATAACAGTTATTAAAGACAAAAGATCAATGCAAACTTATTTCAATGGCTCACAGGCTATAATGGACTAAAGATGTGTCACATTTATTTTTTCCCGAGTGAACTAAGCCTATGTGTCATATTTTGCTTTAATATTCTCTACCATCTCAGACCCTTAAGAACCATGCTCTAATAAAATGTACTCTTTATACTGAAAAACCCCTGCTTAGCTTAATAACACACCCCCACCCTATCTTCAGTTTCGGTAACGCCTCACTTGCAGGGCTTGTACTTCCACATAAGTAACAAAACCAGTTGGCAACCAGGATATCTGCGGTTAGACATCCGGACCCCGGGAGAGCTGTACCCCCCACCTTTCCCTACGCAAGACAGGTACAGGTTGCTACATAAATAACCGCTTTCATTTCGCTTCTGTAACCCTGCTTACGCGCCCAACCCTAACCGGAAAGTCCCCAGCCGCTTCGCAACCCGGGCTCCAAGTTGCATCAGCCGAAGGAAACTTCATTTCCCAAGCTTCCCCAGGACAAAATTACCCACACCCCTAACCACCACCGAGAAGAGAGCCTACCACCAGCCTGTATGCAAATGTAACTCAAATGGTATAAAAGACCTGTAACCTCGTTTATCGGGGCTCTCCCGCTTTCTAACACTGGGGAGCCCTGGTGCACCAGTACAGACTCTCTGCCGAAGCCGGAGTGCCGTGTGGTTCCTCGCGCCAAATCTCGTTCCCTAGGGGCTTGGGTCCCAACAATACGAAGTATCTAAATCATCATTCCATCATCACCCTCAGGACCAAAGCATTTCTGAGTCAGTACCAACTATAACCATAGCCCATTTATGAGGTACAGTAGCAGCCAATATAATAACCCATTAATAAAATCAAAGTTTGTTAATATTTATTGACTAATTCCTATGAGTCAGGCATTGCTCTAGACATTGGGGAATATGACAGTGTCTATACAATGAAGTTCCTACACTGGTGTTTTATGTAACATAACCTCAGCTAATGGAGCATAAGGAAATAAAAGCTGTATGAGCATGCTGTCTTAGTCTGGAATACCTCTTCTAGGAGATAGCAGTTCACTAGAGACGTGAGGTAAATATTTGGAAGAAAAGTGACCAAAGGGACTAGCAAGTACTGAGACTGAGACAGGATCACATTGGATATACTCAAGGAAGTGCAATTGTTCTAACAGCCAGAAAAGAATGTTCAAGGAAGTGTGGTAAGAAATGAGACTGGAGAGGAAGTTGGGGATAGTATCGTGTTTGGTTATGCAGATTGTCATGAAGACTAGATTGTGTCATTGGTGTGACAGGAAGACATTAGAGGGTTTTAAGCAAGGAAGTGATACCATACACTCCTAAAATTTATTCAGGATAACTCAATTCAGCAGGCTTCTCTACCCATTAACATGAAAATGGCCAGTCCTACTTTCAAGAACTCAAAAGGTATATCCACAGAAGGAAAGTGTTACAAATATGACTCTTTTTTCCCCCATCTTCCTTTTTGAATCTGGGCATATATCAAAATCAAAGTTAAGGGTGGCGGAACTGGTCGAATAGTAATAATGAGAAGGAGATAGAACCATTGTTTAATTCATATACAGGGATCTCTTGCAAAGTAATCAGTGTTGCACTGTGAATGTTCCAATTGTCTTCTAGTTAATCATTGTGATTCAAACTTGTTCCCCCATGGCCCTAGGCTCATCTACAGAGAAAGCAGATACAATTGAGTCATAAAAAACCAGTACCATAGAAGACTGGTAGAAGAGAGAACTATTTTAAAGAACTAAATGGGTTTCCACCCTACCCACCCCTGAGAAGCCACATGGGAAGACCTCAGCACTGAGACTGAAGTACACTTAAACTCTAAGGAACTGAGGGCAATTCTAAAGAATGGAAGGGGTACATTCTGGAACTCCCACATAGGCTCCCACTTCTCCTATCCTGGTTAACCCTGGGCTAAAGGATCATTTCACTGAATTCCCTATGTGTGCTTGACCAGTCATCCAGCCTAAGATGTGTGATAATGGTCATGTATTAAATGTATATGTACATGTATTAAAGTTATACTCAAATTGAGAACTTACAACTTTTTTTTTACTCCTTACATTAAAAAAATAAAGAAAAAAAAAGAAAACAAATGCCTAAAAACCTAAGTGAAAATGTTCCCTGGAGCTATGTAGAGTCAAATTGAGAAATTGATCAGAATAGTGAGCCATACTTAAATGAATGAGGGCTCTTTGTTTGCTTCAACTAATGAAGCTAGATTTCTTGGAAGACAGTTTTGTACCTATAAAGAGTGAGATAGCACTCATTTTAGATATTTAAATAGCAAAGAAAAAGACATTTAGTATAAATTTAAAGGACCAAAAAAAAAAAAAAACCCAGGGGACCAAAAAGAAGTTTGTTTCTTGATGAAAAAAAAGACAAACGTCATCAGGAGATAACGCAGATAACATAAACCATGCAGACTAGATGCATTTCTAAAAGATGAAAGAATTTAATACCAAAACTAAAATTTGGGGAAATATTTACTGAAAAGAATAACCTGGTTGCATCAGCGAATGCAGTTTAGACAAGTTTTAGAAATTACTTTGTCAGCAAAGCGATTTTGCCTCTTTCCAAAGAAGCAATGCATAAAAAGAAATAGAGGACTCTTGCTGAGGTAAATTGTCACCTAGTTCTAGGATCAAGGCTGAGAAAAGGTAATAAAAATCAAATGTATTTAGAAGGAAAAATATATTGTATTATTTTTCTAAAGTGGGCCAAGACTACACAACACAAATTCACTAGAAAATTCTGAATGCTCTAAGAACTCTTCAAGTTGCTCAGTGGTCTCCCTCAGAGAATCACTATGCCTCTGGGAGAATTGTGTTCCAGTGAGTACAATGACTCAACTTACTCAAGACAAATTCTATGGCAGGTTTTTCCAGCCACGTGGATGCATTTTCCAGCAGAAGGACCCACTGGGCCTGCGTGCTCCCATCTGAAGGAAATTTCAACTTCCTGACTTAATTGGGAAAAGGCTTCTGTGGCCACCTGTGGTGACATTCTTACTCCTCTATATTTGAGACTGGAGCTACTTTTTTTTTTTTTTGAATTTTATTGAGATATATTCTCATTGGGGTTTCTTTTTTTGTTTTTTCAACGTTTATTTATTTTTGGGACAGAGAGAGACAGAGCATGAACGGGGGAGGGCCAGAGAGAGAGGGAGACACAGAATCGGAAACAGGCTCCAGGCTCCGAGCCATCAGCCCAGAGCCCGACGCGGGGCTCGAACTCACGGACCGCGAGATCGTGACCTGGCTGAAGTCGGACACTTAACCGACTGCGCCACCCAGGCGCCCCAAGCCTGGAGCTACTTCTTAACTGGAATTTGAAGAATCCAGTCAAGCATTTTTTTTCTTCATCTTCCAAGTATTGCTATCACCCCATGGAGTAGATGCCTCTTATTTGGGAATGAAATGGCTTTGATACACCAAGACTGAGTATTTTATTTTAAGAAATTTAAAAAAGTCAGAAATTGTATCCTTCCGTTTTATTACAAACATACACTTAAAACAATTAAATAACTAAAAACTGATTCGAAATCAGAAATAGACAAATAAATATTTGTTCCATGCAGCAAAGATTATAAACAATAGTCAGACCGTCCTTTCAGCAAACTCTGCTCACATCTATATATCACCCAAGGACCCTATGGACCTTACCACCTCCTTCTCTGTACGATTCTTATTGATAACACTCTTGGTTTCTAATAATGCTGATATTCAAATATCCTCTTTTCAAGTGAAAATCAAGAACTTTTTCCGCTCAAGTTTCCAGTATCTTGATTTGTCACTGTTAGGAAATCATCATCTTTCTATCTCCTTTTTAACCATATGTAAAACAAAATTCATAAATTTGGCTAAAGTCAAAGTGCTTTGACAAGGATTGATGACAAAAATCCCTGCAGAGCCTTTCCTCACATAAATTATTATGTAAATTCTTGAAAGTATAAGTTTATATAAATAAATATGTGGAAAGAAGATTTGGATTTCTCAACTCTCTTTCATTATTTATTTATGAAGCATCCAAAATTAGATAAGTTTGATGAATTTAGTGTTCCTGTTCCCTAAATATATGCTATAAAATTGGGTGATTTGGTGGTAAAATACTATGCATGAATTTTTCAATGTAATTTTTAAGCTACCACTGGTTACGTATCAGGATTCTTTCTCTCTTTTTTCCCACTACATGAGTTGGCTTCACTTTGAGTTGAATATTTGTTACAAAATTACATGACTCGTCTGATATATAAAAGTCATGATTTATAAAACCTTATGTTAACAGTGCATATGGAGTGAGTACAAATATAATTATAAATGTAATTTCAGTTTTATTCTCTTTACTGGGCTACAGTATCTGTGAGTAATCTATTCTAAAACCAAAGATCAACCCAAATCCCTTCTACCAACTCTGTGCCTATATTCTAAGTATTTATTTAATGTCATTGTTCAGTAAGGGACCTAGAGACCTTTCACTCTAGGTGGAAGGAAAATGCAAATCTGTCAGTTATTTGCTAAGGTTCCTAAGGACACTGAAAACACACAGGCATTTGCAACTGTGAATTTCCCAGCAAATATAAAATCTTTGTCTTCTGGCATATTTGCTTAACTGAACAAAGTTTACACAGCCTGAAGAGGATTAACATTAACAATAATACAAAATTAAACCTTTGACATTCCTCCAGTTCATTTCTATGGCTGTCTCTTCTTTTCCCGCATCGATTTCCCCAACTTGATCATAAAAAAGGTGGGGGGGAGGTACCTTACAATGTTCACTAAACTCCTCTTGGCATTATTGATTAGAGTTATATTTTCCCTGCATTCATTTATTTAGGAACATTATTTAGTACAAAAATGGGTATTGGTGTCACATACTAAAAAGCCAATTATACATTTAAAAAATTTTTTAACATTTATTCAATTTTGAGAGACAGAGACAGAGCATGAGAGGGGAAGGGGCAGAGAGAGAGGGAGACACAGGATGTGAAGCAGACTCCAGGCCCAATGCAGGGCTTAGAGTCCAATTCAGGACTCAAACCAACAAACCACGAGAACATGACCTGAGTCCAAGTAAGATGTTTAACCAACTGAGCCACCCAGGAGCCCTGACAATGATTCATTTTTTAAAAAAACATTATTCTAGCCTTTATGATTTTATGTTTTGTAAGAGAGTTGGAGAGAGAAATGGATAAGTTATTGATTGCAAATATAATATTTTAAATGTTATACAAATACCATAGAAGTAGGAAGAAAAGAACTACCATCTCTGGTGGAGAAAGTCCAAGAAGAATTCATGAAGGAGGTAAATCTGAGCTAGTTTTAAAGCATCAGTGGACATTTGGTTATCTAGACTGAGAAAACATTGCAAATAAAACAGCTTACCAAAAAAAAAAAAAAATGAAGGTTTATTGTAAAAGTATTTGACGTGCCAGAAATAAAGAAGTAATAGACAAATGAATGTAGTGGCAGGAAATGAAGCTATAAATATTTTTTTTGATATCAAAGTTACAAAGTTGAGATTCAATGAATGGCACAGATCCAGCATAATTGATTTAAGCATGTCCCTAATGACTGAGAATCTACAGTATATCCAAATTTCCCCAAATTTTAAGGTATGATGAACACCTTTCCACATATATCTTTGACTATATCTCTAGTTAGTTCTTAAAGATCAGATTATCAGAAAAGAAATTAGTAAATGGTATACCCCTTTTATGTATCTTATAACATTTGCTATATTTATTTCCAAAAAGAGGCCAATTTATTAGCAGCATGTAAGAATATCAGTTTCACTATCCCCTTTGCCAGAACTAAGTATCGTCATTTAAAAAATAATATTCTCTAGTTGCATGAGTGGACACCAGGATTAGATCTTAGAGCATTATGAATACAAGGATCAGGAGTTTGAATTTAGTTCTGAAGTTAATGAGAAACTCATTAAAGATTTTTGATCAAGGAGGCAAAACAGCTATGTTTAACAAGGTAAATTTTGGCAGCAAGAAATAGGATAAGATATGATTGGCTTTGCCTGAGAACCCTCACAATTTCATAAGCAGAGAGGCTACTGTAATAGTCTGGGGCAGCACTGTCCAAGAGAACTTTCTGCAATGATGTTCCTTTTGAGTACTTAAAAAGGTAGGTAGTGCAACTGAGGAGCTGAATTTTTTAGTCTTTTTTATTGAACTGAAATGTAAATTGTCACTTACAGCCAATTACTCTCCTATTGGACAGCATAGACTACAGTAATATCTACTTAAGATAGAGATGTCAAGATAGAAAAAAAGCAAAAACAGATTGAGTGAACAAATTCAGTGACTATTTGGATGTGCAAAGTGAGGGAGACAGAGAATCCTAACTGATATACTAACTGATATCAAGACTTAGAATCAGAGGAAATAAAATATGGTCATGCTACTTATAAAGACTACGATAGAGAAAAGACTCAGATAAGGTTTCTTCTCTCTCTTGTCTCCCCTGCTTTATTCTCCCCTCCTCTCTTCTCTGTCAATAGACAGCTCCTAAACTTGTCAACAGGACATTGGAAATGACAAAAAGATTTAAACCGACCAGAAACCATGGTTTCATGTTTTGCCTAGCTGTATTGATCTATATAAAAATGTGATAAACTGTTGGAACTTAACTTATATATCAAACCTACAAATACAAGTTGGTACTTCTCACTGTCAGAAACTCTGACAAAAAGAAAACTGTCCTTAACACCATAGAAAACTAACTGAATTCCAAAATAAGAGAGGTTAAATATCCCAGCTCCACAATTTAAAGGCAGTATCTATCTGTCAGACATTACCCATCACACTGTAACAACAACTATATTAATAAAAATGTAAGTATAAATGTAAAAGAACAAAATCTAATGAGGGTCACAGACCCACCCAAACAAGCAAACATTGTATAAATAAAACTAAACAATGGCATTAGGCTATTAGTTAAATCTATGTTGATGGATCAAGTATGAAAAGGAGTAAAAAAAAAAAGGAACTAGTTCTTCACTTCCATCTTTGCATAATTTTTCTCAACTTTCAGATTTCAGTTTAAATTCAGCTCTTTAGAAGAGCGAATTCTATACTCCTCTCTTCCAATGTATTATTTCCAGTTCTTTGTTTTCATTCATAATACTTGCCACATTATTTATTGATTTGTTTGTTCTTTGTCTCCATAAACACTAAGATCCATGAGGATCTGTTTTGGTTTGTCAGTTTACCAGTATTTAAGATAGTATCTGTTACATAGGAGACTCTCAGTAAGTACTTTTGGATGAATACGTAAATGTTATTCTTTTAAACCTAATTTATTTAGATACCAAGGCATCTTTTACATAATGAATGGATGATCCAATAGACTAAGAAGAAATTTCCACCAAGATCAAAGTGAGCCTGCTGAAGTCAGTTGACCAAATGAATTCGCAACAAACAAGAATGGGCCTTGAAGTTTCAGTATAGTCAGCTCTCAATCCAGTCTCTGGCATATTATTCAACCAAGAGAGTTTCATCTCACCTCCAGCAAAGTCCCTGTTGATTAGAGTGGTTGTTTAACTCAACAAAAATAGATTAGCTTATGGGATATTTATTTATTATAGTGTGGTAGAGGCTCTCCCTAAGGAATGTAGTGAAGACCACAAGACAAGGGAAAGCAACCTGGCTATGTATGCATATGTGACATTCCCCATGACTCTGTAACACAACCACCCATTCAGGCTGTATGTTACCATATATGGGGGACAGAGGAGCAAAAATTATAGAAAAGGCAACTCCCCACTGCACTCAGGGCTCAGCCTTTTGGGTCTTGGCCCGCTGAGCCTGTGATACTATGAATAAAGCTGCTTCCTGGAAAGAAAAGCCTCAGTGTCCCAACTATCTGTGTGTGACTCATTGCTACAATAGGACCTTCATTCCAACATAAAACAAATCCTAAACTAGCTAGTTATTAACCTCAAAACACACTGTTTGATCAAGAATATATGCTAAGCATAAATAAAATATCCCTGAAACTTGTAATTACTTAAGGGCATTTTACTCTTACCACTATTTAAGGTAAAGCTTTTTCCTAATTCATCAATACCATAGTTAATGAGATACTATTGCTATTATGAAAATAAAAGAGAAAGAGAGAGAGCAAGAATATGTATGTTTGTGTATATATGTCTGAATGGACCCTTCTGGTATTCTGAAACTATGAATTCCAAAACCATTATTTTGTCCTAAGTCTCTAAAAGCTTCATGTTTATACCAGCAATATTTCCCTTATTTTGTAACAAAGTGAAAAGGAAAAAAAAGGAGCTCTCCACATCTGGGAGCTGTTTAGAATTCACAGGTAGGCCTCAATTTATTTACAATCTGCTCTGATGCTCACAATTAGGTCATTTTGTTCTCCTGTCAGATATAAACAGCCTCAGAAAACATCAGCATCAGAACCAACTGATGGTTACAAGAGGAGAGGCAGGTGGAGTGATGGATTAAATAGGAGTGCACTCAAGGTGACGAGCACTGGGAGATTAAAATAAAAACTTTAAAAAACTTCAAAACTTAAAGAAAAAAGCAGACTGATTTTAGTCAGTTCTCTTATTACTGTAAAAGGAAGGAAGGAAGGAAGGAAGGAAGGAAGGAAGGAAGGAAGGAAGGAAGGAAGAAGAAAGAAAGAAAGAAAAAGAAAAAGAGAAAAAGAAAAAATGCACCAATGGAGTTAAATGGGCAAGGAGGATTTTATTCAAGATTATTGCAATAGGGGAGAGAGATTCAACTCAGCTCCACTAAAAACAAAATGCAGGTAAGTTTTTAGCCTAGGTCAAGCTAACAGAAAAGTACTGGAGGACATTAATAGGAGGTTGATCAATGTGATTATACCATCTGTGTTTGTAATTGGTGCTTACTGAAGTTAGGCACCTATCTCCCAAAAAGACTGGGAAATAGGGGCACAATCTTCCTTGGTGATTCCATTTCAGAGGGATAGCTCCCAGGTCCTTGAGAAATACATTTCTGGTTATAAAACTGGGAAGAGGCTGGGAGAAGATTTACATCCAGAGGGCAGAGAAAGAATTTATAAATATATAATAGTAAGTTTTCTAAAGTAAATGTTTTAATGAAAGGAAGTCAGAGTCCTATAGTCAGGAAGAAACCTGTCTACACTTTAGCTAAGCTGAGGGAAATGTTAGTTGTCTTGGTCAATTCCCTTGATGTCTGTTGTCTCTAGTTTCAGTTAGTTGTAAACCTAGCTCATTCAATGATAGATATGTCCTTGGTGATCTTCAGCTGAAGAGCATTAACAAAGGCAAGAAAAAAATAGAAATTCAGTAACTGAATAAGAATCATGGCTTGCATTTCCAGTCATGATCGACTTAAATCCATTCTCAAATTAGAGAAAAAAAATTCCACTACTAATATTTAGCATAGCTTCTTGGTTCCTTGATAGATCCATTTCAAATAAAATGAAAGGTATGTTTTCATGTACTCAATGTCTGTGTCACATTGATACATTATTTTGTTATTTGCCAAGAGCATATTTAGGGTTTTTGGTTGTTTTTTCTTATTTGGAATAAGTCCTCAGGTCTGTTATTTATTTATTTATTTATTTATTTATTTATTTATTTATTTTTAACTTGAGAAAGAGAGCACACATGCATGTGTGAGCAGGGGAGGGGGGCAGAGAGAGAGAGAATCTTAAGCAGGTTCCACGCTTAGCAAGGAGCTCAGTACAGGGCTTCATCCTACAACCCTGGGATCATGACCTGAGCTGAAATCAATAGTTAGGTGCTCAACCAACAGAGCCATTCAGGCGCCCCGGTCCTTTTTTTGTTAACCAGTTTATTCAGCTATTACTAGCATACAAAATGCTGTACATATTTAATGTATACAACTTGATGAGTTTGGAGATAAATACATGCCTGTAAAAACAATCTATGTCATAAACATTTCTGTCACTACTAAAAGTTTCCTCCTTCCCTCTTCATCATTAGTGTGTGTGTGTGTGTGTGTGTGTGTGTGTGTGTGATAAAAACACTTAATGTTTTGTTTTGAAACCATGAAATCATCAAATGTTCCAGGGCATCTTTAAAATGTGACAGTACCTACCAGGCTGTCATTCTCTCAAAGTAGTTACTGCCAGGAATATGATGAGCTCCTAACATTCTGAATACTTGTGAAATGCCACATAACTCTAACTTAATAAAGTATCTAATGTTTACCCAATTTTTCCAAGGTCAAGGTCATTAGTATATAAAATTTTAGAAATAGTAGCCAAAAAAATGTTTAGATCTAGCCCGAGTCCCCAAATTATAATTTGCAGGCCAAGTCCAGCCCGTACCTGTTTTCATAAATGATGTATAAGTGGGATACAGCCATACCCGCTTATTTATGTACTGTATATGGTGGCCTTTCAGCTACAATGACAGAATTGAGTAATTGTGACAGAGACCATCTGGCATGCACAGTCTAAAATATTTACTATCCGGTCCTTTACATAAAAGTTTGCCAACCCCAGATCTCATTTAAAAAGAAAAATAGCTTGCCAGAGACCTATTTAAATCTTTTTTTAAAATATAAAACCAATTATAATTATGTTTTCTGTATCATGTTGCAGGGTAAAATATCTTCAACTTCTAATTTTGTACTAATAATATACACATTAATGTTTGCAAAATGTTATTAATTCATCTAATTCTACCAAGACCGAGTGAATATTAATGCCATCCATAGAACATTATTTTTTTCTGGTTATCCTGAGCAGGGCTAATAGAAAAAGGGAAGAGAGAGGGTGCTTATACACTCTATGCCACCTGTAATGTACTTTTATCAAAACTTTTTCTAGTCTAATACCTTTATTTTTGTTTATCAAACAACTAATTCCCATCGAATTCTTGAAAACAGCCATGGTTTCTCTCATATCTACAAAAAAAATATGTTAAAGACTTCTTTTAATTATTTTTAATGTTTACTTACTTTTTGAGAGAGACAGAGACAGAATGTGAGTGGGTTAGGGGCAGAGAGAGAGGGAGACAAAGATCCGAAGCAGGATCCAGGCTCCGAGCTGTCAGCACAGAGCCCGATGAGGGGCTTGAACTTATGAGTCGTGAGATCATGACCTGAGCTGAAGTTGGACACTCAACCGACTGAGCCACCCAGGTGCCCCTAAAGACTTCTATTTTTAAAATTGTACTATGACTTTCAGCATGGCATTTTATGTGACATTACAGACCAAATTCTCGCTCTGGGTTTGCAGGGTTAAATATTCTGATTTCTCATTCAGCAATATGTAAGAAAGAAGCAAATATCAAACACAGGCTGTAATATTAAACAGAAGCAGTAAGCCAACACCTCTACAAATGAGTATTTCCTATTAAGAATACAAAAGGAGGAAGATGTACTTATCTTCCACAACAGACAACATAACATTAAAGTCAGTAGAAGTAGATGGAAGTTCATGTTTTAGTACTGTTTTCAGGTCTATTTTCTTAGCACAGTCTCAGGGTAGTAGGTTTCCCTGAGAATTTCAGAATGGCTGTGGGTTCTGCCTTCTGCCAGTCTTCAATCCAAAGTCAAAGGAAAACTACAGATACCCTTCTACTTTACCCCCTGGGAAAAGTGAACCTGTTGCAACAGAGCTCAGCAAAGAAATAAAAGGTGCCTCTCAGGACCATTGTACTGGAGAATGAAACTTTTGTTGAGAGAAGCATAAACAAAAGGTTCAAGGGGAAAGGGGTCCAAAACCATCTGCTCTAGGCATTCAAGGAGAAGAATAAAAGTTGTTTAATTAAGTCGTCCCCAATGTTCCACCCATGCTACCAGAGCAGGCAAATGTTGGGTGCCAGAAACCTGCCATTTTCCCCTTTGGATTTATGCTCTACCGGGGTCTCATTGGCTCTAGGAGGCTGATGATATAAACTACATCAAAGAAAGAATGTTGAGGACTAGCCTATGGAAGTAGAAGGGTTTTCGTTAGATGCAAACTCTACTTATAGCCTCAGAGACCACAATATATAAAATGGGAAGTGGGGTGCCTGCAGGAGAGAAGTGGAAGAGATCAGATGATGGAATCAGGTATTTGTTCTCCTGGTTCTCTGCTGTGTTGCCTCTGACTGGATTTCAGCTTCAACCTGAGGTCAGAGCTCCTCCTCACAAGGCAGTAATCCCTATGTGACTCTTTCCTTCCAGGTGGAAGGAACTGCCTCCTCCCTCCTCCCTTCAGGCCTTGGTCCACTATAGTCCTCAAGTAGTGTATTGTCCCTTGTTCTTTCCTTGCACACTCCCCACACCTTCACATATAGTACCTTAATTAAACCTTCCTTGAATTATCCTATTTTGAGTGGGCCATCTTGGAGCTAGACTGATACACAAGGCCAAATAACAGAAATAACAGAAAGCATTTGCCTGGAATGTCCCTTTAGGAACATCTTCCTTAAGAAACAGGCAATGTGGCAGTGAGGTGTGACTTGATACACTTATAAGAGAGAGAAGGAAATTGAGCAATTGATAATAATATTCACATTTAGAATATATCAGACCTTGTTCTCTCCACCTCCTTAACAATTTCAGAAGAAGTAACTTAGATAAATAAGGAAGTAGTCAATTCTCCACAGAACCAAGGAGGTTGCTGTGAAGCCCATGATAAGAAAAAGTTGGCAAATGCAAGAATTAGGCACAGAAAGAATACCATGACCCACCAACTTGAAAGAGATGCCACAAATAGGAATGTTTAGCTCTTCTCTAATGAAAGAAAGCTTTCAGCTCTCTGAAACCTCTCTGACCACCAAGAAGTCAAAGAAAATTCAGTTTATTTTTTTTAATCAAAAAAAATTTTTAATGTTTATTTATTTTTGAGAGAGAGAGAGAGAGAGAGAGGGAGAGAGAGAGGGAGAGCAGGGGAGGGGCAGAGAGAGAGGGAGACACAGAATCTGAAGCAGGCTTCAGGCTTCAAGCGGTTAGCACAGAGCCCGACGCGGGGCTCGAACTCACAAATTGTGAGATCATGACTGGAGATGAGGTCAGACACTTAACCAACTGAGCCACCCAGCCCCCCCCCAATTTAAAACAATACCTAAGAACACACTCAGCAGAGCATCACAATCATCCCTATTTTAGAACCTGCACAACTCTGGCCAGGTAAAATCAGGAAAAAATATGTCAATCTGAATTAAAATTACAGAATTATGTTGGCTCAGATTTGGAGGTACTCTCTAAGCCAACCTGTATGCAGGATGTCTTCCACAGCACCTCTAAAAAGGGTCTAACAATTATTGGGAAATCACCAGTGACTGAAATCCAGTGATAGAAAGATAGTGATTTACTATCAACTAATTGCTAAAGAAAACTCCTTATATAATTGCAGCATCTGAAGACACAAATAGGGTATGTAGCTAATATTTTCTACTTCTATATAATGGCCTTTAAATTCTCTCTCCATCAGCCCTACTTATCAATACACATGATGCACACACCCATGTACACACATATGCTGCAGTATTCATATCTACTTTACCTGTTCTCTGGGTAAAAATGCTTAGTTCTTTCTCCTCTTTCTCATATAGTACTTTTCTATAATATTTTCCTCATCCTGAACTCTGTCCTTTAGATATTTTCTGGTTTATCACTGTCCCTATTAAAGCAGCTAATCCCACCACTATTTTCTATTCAGATAGTGTAGCTATTCTGAGAGTATGTTGAAATGAAAGTGATCTGGATTCTATTATCCTTCATATTATCTATCTGTCCAGGTTCAATCTATTAACTGTCACTCTGTGAACACAGTCATTCTATTAGAGAGAATATCAAATCTAAGAATGAAGAGCCTACTTTCATTATTTCATTTATACGCCCAGTAATGTTTAAGCCACTTGAACCAGAAGCAGAAGGGAAGGTAATGCTGCCAACACATGGAAACCATTCCTGAACCCACATGGGAATGCCCCATTATAAAGGTAAAAGAGGGTCTCTCACAGAAGGAAAAGATGCCAGTGAGATTGCCCCTACCCCCCCACACACAGTCCAACTGTCAGTCAGACACTTTATCTGAATTTTGCCTGATGCCTATACCAAAGACAGTTGGATTTGCTAAGGTATCTGCATATCATTTTTCTTAAAAAAGTCTTCAAAAATATTTATTTTCAATTGATTCCAAAGAAACCTGGGTCTTTACAGATGTAAGCATTATATAAATGCCACATAGAAGAGTGTCAGACTTTGTGTCTGGTGGTTTGCATGTTACAGGTTCTGAATGCTTTCACAAAAGTTGAGAGTCTATAAGAGCCGGAGCAAAATCCCAGAGAGGTTGTGAGAAAGTCCCTTGCAAGTCCTGCTGCTCTGCTGTGATAAAAGCTAATGGAAGAAATGGTGGAGCATGTTGCCAGCTAGGATTGCAGCTAGCTTCAGGAGAAGGAAGAGAGCTAGAATGAATTCAGTTTTTGAATCTCAAAGGTGAAAAGAAAAAAACTCCATGCCAGGAACAAGAACAAGTTTTATAAGGTACAGCCTCCACCCACAATTCTCACCTTTTATCAGCTGTGCCTTCAGGTGACAGGGAGGCCAGCAAACATCTTTAAAATATAGGTGTTAATCTGTGTGTTTACTTGTAGTTTACAAGAAGAATGTGACAGATTTATTATGCTGCATAAAACAATTATATAATGAGCTTATTATAGATTGTTGGTAAAATTCTTGGTCACAAACCTAGAAATATTTATAATTATCAAATTATATCTTACCCTTTTCTAACAAGGACTTGAAGCATTTTCTAGAAACAAATGTTTTTCTTACACAATAAAATATTGTTGCTTTTGTTGGTAAAGGTATAGAATTCAGAGGAATGGTATGGGGGGGTAGAATCATTAGGTCAAGCAGTTTAAGTTAGGCAACTGAAAGCTGAACTACAAATTTGACTCTAGGCTCCTTGGTGTGTGAAGCCAAGTGAAAATGCAATAGGTTTGTGGGTGGATTACAGTCTAGCTCAACAGAACCTGAGATTTCCCCCCAAGGCAGTCTCAGGACTTCAAAGACAGGTGGAGTAGATGTATTCAGCTGCTACCTCTGTTTCAAACAGAGGTCTCCTGTTGGTCTGACATGTTTACTTGAAGTCTATATATAATTATGTATGAAAATAAGATACCAAAAAAATTCCCATCAACCATACATTTAAAAACACTCAGTTACTTAGGAGAGATATCATTTTCATGCTGAATTTCATGCTGAAATTCATACAGCTATAAGAGTGAGAGAACTGACATTATTTTCAACAATATCCCTACAATGTGCGCTATAGAGGTTTGTACATGGCTAAGTCTTACATCTTTTGGTACCAAAGGAGGGCATAATGTCTTAGACTTCTTTGGTAACAACAACTCTCAGAAAAGTCAAAATAATATGACCCAAACATATAGTTCTCAGGTATTCCAGACTTGAGTGAAGACTGCAATTTAAATATGTGGATTCTGGGGAATATATAACTAGACTGCATTACCTTCCAGCAACTAATATTGTTTCTCATAATTAAAGTTTTAGACCAATGTGTTCTAGGCAATATTACCTAGAGTAAGTTTTCTAGATTGTTTATAACCAGTTCATTCTTGGGTAAAGTAGGTTTCACATTCTCTGTTCTAAAAAGTTCAAATTGGAGAGGCACCTGCGTGACTCAGTCAGTTAAGCATCAGCCTCTTGGATTCAGCTCAGGTCATAATCTCATGGTTCATGAGTTTGAGCCCTGCATTGACAGTGAGGAGCCTGCTTGGGATTCTCTCTCTGCCAGTCTCCCTGCCCTTCCCCAGCTTTCTCTCTCTCTCTTTCTCTCTCTCTCTCTCTCTCTCTCTCTCTCTCTCTCTCTCAAAATAAATAAATTTTAAAAAGTTCAAATTGGAACATCTGCCTAAATCAATGCTCCCGCCACCCACACACTTCAACAGTGGATGCCAGGTACCCCCAGGCACCCAGTCTTTTACAGGAAATAGTTATAACTCATCTGCATTGGTCTCTGGCTTAGACTGAAATTGACCTGTGAATAAAAATAAAAAACACATTAACTCATTCTGTGCCATAAAACACACCTTAATGAACAGAAGAACAGAAGTTATAGATCTGTTTTCAAAATTCAACAGAATTAATCTAAAATCAGGAACAGAAAGATAAACTGGGGGAGATGAATATGTAGAGCAAGGAGGACTTTTAGGGCAGTGAAAATACTCTGTATGATATTATAATGATGGATATATATCATTGTACATTTGTCCAAACCCATTGAATGTACAACACCAAAAGGGAGCTGTTAGGTAAACTATGGACTTTGGATGATTATGATGTATCAATGTAGGTCAATTCTTGATTAAAAATGTACTATTCTGGTGAGGGATGTTGATAATGGGGGAAGCTATGCATGCATGGGAACATGGAGTATATGGGAAATCTCTATCTTCCTCTCAATTTTATTATAAACCTAAAACTGCCCTAAAAATAAAATCTGAATAAAACCCCTATTAATATTTACTCTAGTTAATTCATTCTATACATTTGGGCCAAGTAGAGTATTGAGTAGAAAATGTGATTTGGTTACTGATAGGATTAGAAGTCAGTAGGGCTTCATGGCTACTCTATAAAGCAAAGGGAAAGAGTACCATCTTAACCTATTACAGTGGATTATGTCCTGAAATCCAAAGCATAGAGAAGTCTTTAAATCATATACAGCTGCATAGTAACATTAATAAACTAACAGGACCACTGACATAAAATATCAGCATAAAATGTCACAGTATAAATGTAATAATGTCTATGAGGTTTGTGAAAACTGGCATAAGGTACTTTTTGGAAATTTAATTAGGAAATTTAGTAGAACCTGTTGTATATTGAATATCCTATCCTTTATTTTCCCTTGATGACAGAACCCCAATTTTGTTCTATGATTTGCACTAAGAGTTAGCAAACATTTTCTACAAAGGGACAGATAATGAATATTTTCTGCTTTGCAGGTGATATGGTGTTTATCGTAACTACTCAACTTGACAATTTTGTGTGAAAGTAGCCATAGGCAATAAGTTAATGAGTGCACATGGCTATAACCCAATAAAACTTTATTTACAAAAACATGTAAAAGCTTGGTTTTGACCCACAGCTATAGTTTGCCAATCCTTAATTTAGGAAGCATGACCCTATCCCAGCTCTCAGAGTTAAATATTCTTTAGTAGAAACCCATCAAGCTTATCCCATTCTTTTGCCAGTAGTTGTTTGAGGTGGGCATGTAATTCAGATCTAGTCAAAAAGGTATGAGGAAGAAGTCTTCCTGGAAAAAGGTTTTCTTTCCTAAGAAGAAACCATCAGAAGCTATCATCTCAAAGCTTTTCATTGTTGCCGTAGATGTAAAGCCCAGAATGGCTGGTAGCAATGCTGCTACTGGGCTGGGCATAAAGCCAGCACAAAGAGGAGGCAGGGCTAAGAGCACCTCGGAGAAGTAGAGCTCAGTCCTGACCTACTATGCCTTGAGAAGTCCTGTTTCCTGAATTTTTATTAGTAAGATAATAGCTATCCGCATTGGTGAAACCATTACGAGAGATCACAGTCTAAAACAACATAGCTGCTACAAAAAACAGAGAGAGAGAGAGAGAGAGAGAGAGAGAGAGAGAGAGAGAGATAAAAATAGTTACTTTTCTTTCACTGAGAGAATTTCAATATAATACAATTTAGTCATTTATGTAGTCATCATATAGACATTAAAATTAAATATAAAACATGAATCTCACTTTACAACCTAAGAATTTTATTTAAAAGTTGAGGGTATTCTTCCATCCTGGATATCAAAAAGTATTAATTTAAGTGAGAAAAATAAGAAAAGTAGAAAAATATAGCAAAGCATCTTGAGATAAAATTGGTAGATATAAATCATGACAGTGTATAATATCTCTATTACATTACAAGAGAAATTAATTACATGTCTATGAAATTGAAAGTCAATTTTGATGAAAGTTTCTTTATTTCAGGAGAATGTCACTCGATCCAAAATAGCCAAGAAGTTTATTACAAAATAGTTTTTAGCTCTTAGCTGTCTTTCTTTGGGACTTGTGCACTGTTAAAATCTACCATGTTCCTCTCTCTCCCTCTCTCTCTGTCCCTCCCTAGCTCATACCCTCTCCCTCTCAAAATAAATGAATACATTTAAAATCTACCATGTCCTCTGTTTATCTAGAGTACTCTAGATACTCTAAGCCACCGCAGCAGATGGTATTTTTCATAAAAGTCTGCAACAATCTATATCGTATCCCATATGCCTTTACAATTGACATTGATATTCCCTCATCAACAGATGGGATCTGTGTTTCCTCCTCTCGAACCTGAGTGAATCTTTATACCGCTGTGTCAGGGTCCCACAACTCTACTTCGGGACTCGGGAACATTATGGGACACAGGGCTCCTTGCTTACCTTAGGGTTTTAAAGGTAAAGGATCACTCTTCCCCTGAGCACAGTCCTCTGCAAGTGTGCATGGTGGGGGCGCAGCTCTTCTGGAAGTGCATACGTAAATAGCTCCTGCTAATTATTTTCACTGCATGAACTTTCAAAAGGCTGTGCCAAGCAAAACGCAGGCAGTTTTCTTTATAGTATTGCCCAAATGCAGAAGGTTTTTTTTTATTTGTTTTCCTGCTTTTAACAGGGCCCTTTCCCCCAACATATGTACTTTGAATTCTCTCTTGCTAAGTTCTTGTTTATCTTCATGACTGTATTTTTAACTCAGCATGACCCTTCAAGAACCAAAAGTATTTTTCAAAATAAACCAAAACTGAATTGTAGATTTAGAAATGGGGGGGGGCGGTTTTTTGGTTGTTGTTGCAGTTGTTTGTACACTAGAATTAACACCACATACTCAATTGGCTTTACAGATTCAAAATCTAAATTACCTCTTTGTTTCATTGTTTTGTTACTCTGATAAGCCAGCTTTTCATTCTTTAGGCTTAAGAGGTTTGTGGCCCTATTTTACAGAGAAGTCAGAGATTAAAGCAAAAAGCGATGAGTAGAATATTAATAGAACTGTTTTTACCCTTCCCCAGAGCTAAAATGTTATTATGGCAAGATTTGAATGGAGAAAAGCTGGGATAGGTGAATTAAATGCTAAAAGTAAATGTAAAGAATTTGAAGAGTTAAAGAAAAGGAGCAGGCAAAGGATTGCATTAAATTAAAGTAATTCTTAGGAAAAATAAAATAAAAGAGCAAGCATACAATAATTCACCAAAGTCCTGTGCTTGATTTACTCAACATCTCTGCAGTTACTACTTCTCATTAACTTACCAAAGTCAGCATTGCTCCTTAGGGGAAAAAAGGAAATTCTGGTATATCAAGGAATAAATAGAACATTGCAGCATTATTCACTGAATCATTTTTGGGGCAAATTTAGTGCTGTTTTCATGTCTTTGTATTCTTTCTAAGTCTATGTTTGTCAATGTCAATTCAACCCTCCCTGAAAACAACAGAGCTACAATTAGAGATGTAAAAAGCAGTTTGTGTGTAATTTAAATGCTGCAAACTGGCAATCTTCTCATGAAAACCACAAACAATTACTTCCATTCTCATGCACCAGTGCATCTGGTTTACCACCATTTTTTATCCGGGATTGCATATGAATTGATAGTTAATTTCACAACTTAAAAAATCTACATATTTTTGACAGGGGTGAGTTATTATTTGCTTTTTAGTCACAGCACATTGCCATGCTTATGTGGTTAATGATTTAAATTATACCACTAACTAACCAAATAACAATTCTTTTCTCTGCTTAACTCAGCCAGTTTTCCTGGGTCACCAATATGGGGTGACTCTAATCCTTTCTGCATATAGGCCTAAATCCTGCTGTGTTGAGAACAATCAGCTATCTGGAACACTAGAAGAGAAAGAGCCCTTGAATAATATCAAAAAGGAGAAATTTTGTTTCTATTTGATCTGCACTTTGCCGTTTCTGATTAAAAGCAGAATAAAAAACCTTAATGAAAGTAAACCCATCTTTGAACAATCCCCAAATAGGCCTGTTGCACGGAAGGGCACCTTCATTAAAGAAAGATTTACAGACTTCGTAAAACACATGTATTTGCATCTATTTAGTTTATACATGGAGAAATCACATGTGGGGAAAACATTTGAATAAACAAAACCACAGAGATAATGAAAGCCTTTGGTACAACATTGATATGCAAGAACATCCTTCAGGTTCACTCAAGAGGAAGTGAGCTTTAATGCAAAGGCATTAGTAATGGACTTTCTATTTTCTTATTAGAATTAACCTTGATCTGCAAGAAAAAACTTTTTCTTCACTATTGAATACATATTTCTCTCCATCTAATGTATTCTACTAAAACCTTTTTAAAAAGTGGCACTTATACTGGAATTTATTATTCGTGAAATGGGCATTGCCAGGAACAAAATAACTGAGAAAAACATTTATTTTTGAAGGAAACAAGTTGTTTCCACAGATCATAATGGCATTATAGGGAATGCTAGAATTTCCTTCGCAGCAGGTATTTTCAAATAGGAGAGATTCTCCCCGCTAAAGAAGAGTTCATCCAAAATCTGCCAAAAACAGAAAAATGAACTAGATTATTCCTTAAAATTCATTCCAAGCCTATTCTTTTATGCCTCTAGTTTCCAATTGCTAGTTCTTAAAATCAGAGCAGCAAGTGGAAAATGTGATTTATTAACAAGCTATAAGCACAGTCTGATTCAGCCTCACGTATATTTTAATATTTTAAGTTTGAATTCTACAATTTGAACTCAATACCATATTATAGCATTACTCTGTCTCCTTTTCTCATGAGCTTGGTAGGACATAGTGTGTGAGAAAAATAGACTCACACATATTCCAGAGTTTGTCTAATGCAATACAGTGACTCCTTAGGAGGCATAATATCTGCTGGCTGTTTGACAAGTAAAAATAAAAATACATGAATAAAAAGTTCAATTAAAAACTGGAGCAAAGTGTTGTCATTCCTTAGACTTGATACCTAAAGCAAAAGGGCACCTACCTTTGACATTTTGAGTCAACATGAATATTTATTGAATTATGCTGTTCAGCATGCTAATACAATATGAAGTCCAATTCTTGCACTCACATAACTTCCAGAGCTAAAGTACAAGAGCCTCTACTCACCCCTTCTGCGTATTTCATAGACCTGAGTCCTGGTACCCTCTGAGATATGTATGTATAGTAGGAGTTTAGAGATTCATTCAGAACAATGAAAAGTACAAATTACATGCGGAAGAACACTAGAATAACTGGAAAAATAGAAGTAACCCAAGTACTCATGCTTCCAAAAGCCCAGCAAAGATTCTTAAGGTCTTCATGCACTATGAGCTCTAATTGTAGTCAGACTAATGTCGGGATGCAAACATTCAACTCTTGCCACTGTTTAAAGACCCACCTAATCCTGAGGATATTACTATTCCAAAGGACCCAGGAATTCTAATTTGACTTCACATTTGCACCTGGAATTCAGTTCACTGTGATCTTCCTAAGGACACTAACAAGGTCCCTAAACAGAATTGACTCTCATAATCCCTTAAAGATATTTCAAATCCCTAAAATTGCCCTAGAACTAAATGTGGGAAATAAATGACCAGAGATTCTTCACTGAGGCAAATCCAGCTTTTTGCGTGAGATGCTTTTGTTTTGCAGTGATTTCTTGGTATAAGAGTTGCTAATGAACATCCAATGGATACAACCTCAGTGATTTGAAAAACCTATGAAATATGTCATCTGTGTTGAATATGTAATGTAAAACAGAACATAAAACACAGCCTTTGCCCTTTAGGAGTTGATTTTAATTAACAGTATAAAGTATTTTTTGCTAATCCCTTTCAGTTCTATAAGTATACACTTGTCAAGAATCAAATGACATCATATTATGCCTTGTTATACTGTTATTTGCTTACTTGTCTTATTCTTGCTAAATGTATAGTTCCTTTATACCATGGCTTATGTTGTGCTTATTTTCTGAAAACTTAGAGAATCTTACACGGTGACTTACTCATAATAGTTGTTCAATAAATATTTGTTGACTTGAATTATTTACTGCCACAGAGATATTGTTAGGGTTATAGAGGGGGAAAATTCAGCTTGCCAGACTCTCTTGTAAACATAAACTCTCTTTATATAGACAACAATATTAAGTGTTTTCAACAGGTCAAACATGGGCATTCGGCCCAGGTTGGAGTCTAGCTTTGTCATTGGATACTATCTCATGTGTTTCTGTTCCTTCAAATACAAGTCTTACTTATATCTTCTTGTTGCTTTTTTAACTCAGGAACAGCTCAGAGTTACTTTGCTGGGATACATTTTTTGCCTATTTTACAGATAAAATTACAGATAAAATCAGTTTCAGGAGGAGGTCAGTAGTTCTGTGGGAGCAGTGTGAAAGCCCATGGTGGGAAATGCAGTGTTGTTATTTGCTGCTTTTCACACACTGTTTCCTGCCAAAGTTTTTAGTCAGGTTCTGTAATAACACTCAGTCCTTTCTCTGGAAGAAATGATAGCTTTCCTTAAGGATAACAAGATGCGGCTTCTTATCATGAGAAAAACTATTAGCCGTCGTGAAAGACGAAAAGTTGCTAGAATTACTTACAAATATGCATTTGATATTTCAACAATATAGGTTTGGAAAGCAAAATAATTAAACATAAACAAGCTCCAAATAATACAAGTCAGATTTCAATGGAGTTTGAGTTAATTAGAGTTTGCAGGGAAGGCTGACTTACACTGTCAAAGTGTAAGTTGTTTGTATTGAGTTGAAATGCTATGCTGACTTTCTTTTCTGACAAAACATAATCCTTTCTACTTCCTCCAAGTTACACAACCAGGAGGAACCACAGAAGAGCGCAGAAGGTTGAGACCTCAATAAGAAATAACTGCATTGACAAAATTTTTTCAACAATCGGTCATCTCCATGGCACTGAGATATAGGAATATCACTCATCCAGCTAAATACCAACACGCACATGCTCTTTCACTCATCTTCAAAAATCACCACAGTAACAAGGACTATATTCCAAGTAAGAAAATGTGAATTTCAAAACCAATAGAAAATGTACTCTGATCTCAGAATGACTCTTTCATTGGGAGTCACAATTTTTTTTTAATAACATTCACTCATTGTTCCTCCAGGACGAGAAGATCTGTCTGTGAGATCTCTTCCAATTCTTAAGCACCCATTTCTAGAGAAACCCATTTTTAAATATAGTTTCTCTTTCATAAGAAGGAGTTATACATGACATTGGTTGTATGGGATGATTCTAAAAGAAGCATAAAATTAGAAACACCTACCTGCACTATTGCATGAAAGAAAAATAAACTTCTTTTGAGCTTTTAGATTTTTGCTTTATTTGTTAAGTCAGCTGGCCTGCCCTTACTAGCTGTAGCTGAGCTTTCAGAAAGAGAGTTTATAATGATATATACCATCCCCACTGCTCAGTCTCAGTAACTAATTCAATAGCTTTCTACACGAGATGTGGAGGCCACGGGCAAAGACGTTTGGAGAGTCCACCAATGATAACATATGTGGTATAATGATATTGATGGTCAAATGCTCCAGAAGCCCTTTGGGAGACCAAAATGACACAATGAAAGAAGAGGACAAACGTAAACTTCAGCACTCCCACTAACTACCCTCAAATATACAGAAAGAACTTAGATGGTCAGAAGTGTTCCAGCAAACAGGCTGGGTTTGACTGACCGTCTTATTGAATCCCCAGTTGAAAATGGATTGTCTTCATTAAACAAACCTGTTTTTCCCAATTTTTGCCCTGCCCTTTTGTTTTTCACTGCAACTTTTGCCCAAACTTCATACCAAGCTTTATTTTTTTTAAATTTCTGAACAGTTCTAAACTATTTAAATGGAATGAAAATGAAAACATGAATCAAACACATATACACACATATAACTTTTGAATTATTCTTGATATGCATCTATAAATCACAGAAATAGGACATACATACAGGGCAAAATTATGATGAGAGAGGAAATCTATGGATAGATTTCCTATAGTGCCCGAGGGATCAGCTCTGGCCACTTCTTGTTGACATTATTGACATTATCTCGGTGTATCCTGATAAAACATATCATGCCATTAACAGCCACACATTACCAAAATAAGGATACAGAGAAAAAGCACTCTCCTGCATTCTTTTAAAATTAGTGAAGACTTCGTTAAATCAAAACCTAATTGTGAAAGAGTAACATGTAGATTCCCTTTGAAAAACTGACATGGATCCCCACTAATTTAAAAGTTGTCACTTATAAACCCAAAGAAATTGGCTTATTAAAATGGAATGCTAATGGAAGTTTCTGTTGCTCACAGATGACAGGACAGAGGATTGAGGGGAAGAAGGAATGAATGTGTATGTCTTGTGTTGCCTTTCATTATCTGAGAAGAAGCCTCTGACAGCAAGAGCCCCATCAGGAGAACGAAAACAAAATGAGTGTGGCAGGAACCACATTCTCCTAGTTTATTAATATGTATTATCTATAGCTCTAAGCCACCAGGTGCCACAGATAGGTGGATTATTCTATTCAAGTATATTAATTTTAAACAAGTGCATGAAGAGAGGCTCAAGGACAATACTGTTTGGTAGATTTTATTTTATTTTTTATGTGACTGTTTGGAAAGCCCTTTTAGTCTGGCATAAGGCAAGAGAGCAGATTATTCTTTAAAAATTCAGTGAATGCATTAACCTACCTTTTCAGTGAGTCATCCAAATAACACTTCAGCAGCACACACACACACACACACACACACACACACGCGTGCACGCATGCACATACACACACACACACACACACACACACACACACTTTCTCATTTTAAAAGTGTGTTTTACCTTATGTTTCTCCATGCTATCTGTGACTAACCTCAGAAAACCTGTGGATGTTAATATAAGATATCCTATGTTCCCCTTTACTCTTAAATAAACATCAGATGAAGCAATCTCCCTCATTCCCCCCCTCAAGACATGTTTAGTAATATCCTTCCCAATCTGACTCAAATTAGCTTCTTGACTTGCTCAGCACCTGTCAGTCATAGTGAAGTGAACATTCATACCATGTAGGGTTCATACCTAATTTCTGTCTAAACTCCTATCTTCAGGTCCTAGAAAAGTATAGACTATAGTGGCAAATTCCACTGGCTGTGGATGCAAATATCTTGCCTATTTGCCAGTTATGCTGCTTCTTCACTGGGTGAATTGGGTAAGAAAATTATATTTTCTGGACCTCAGTTTCCTCATCTTTGTCAGATTATTAAAAGTATCTTCTGGGGCGTCTGGGTGGTGCAGTCAGTTAAGCGTCCGACTTCAGCCAGGTCACCATCTCGCGGTCCGCGAGTTCGAGCCCCGCGTTGGGCTCTGGGCTGATGGCTCAGAGCCTGGAGCCTGTTTCCGATTCTGTGTCTCCCTCTCTCTCTGCCCCTCCCCCGTTCATGCTCTGTCTCTCTCTGTCCCAAAAATAAATAAACGTTGAAAAAAATATAAAAAAAAAATTAAAAAAAAAATAAATAAATAAAAGTATCTTCTTATAAGTTTTTAGTAAAGAACTTAACACAGTTCCTTCTACATGGTCAAAAGTCAGAAAATATTAGCCTTTACTCTTATTATGTCCTATTGAACAAGCCACACAGCTTTGCTCTGATTTTCTTCCTTCTGCTTACCTTCAAGACAATGATATTTTGTCCTCATCTTAGGATTATTGTTTTTTCTTTAAGTTTTTTTTTTATTTATTTATTTTGAGAGGGTGGGAAGGAGCAGAGGTGGGGAAGAGAGAGAATCCCAAGCAGGCTCCATGCTGCCAGCACAGAGCCCGATGCAGGGCTTGAAGTCACAAAACCGTGAGATCACGACCTGAGATCATGACATGAGTCAAAACTAAGAGTCTGATCCTTAACCACCTGAGCCACCCACACACGCCAAATTGTTACTGTTTAGAGATACTTCCTTCCCATTCTGGTAATGCATCCCACTCATTTGTCTAAATTACTTTTCTCTTTATCTTTATATTAACAAATGGTTTACTGAATCCCTAAAGGATGCAATGGCCTACAAAGCCCTCTATAAAGTAAATTCTATTCGTAGCTTGACCTGTCCAAGGCAAGAGATTTAAGAAAGAGAATGAGAGAAGGTAAAGGAAGAAGAAAAGGAGAAAAGTCAACCAAATGAAATTTGGAAAGAAGCTGAAAGGCTTACAAGGGTTTTATCAAGCTTCAATCCAAATATGGTACGTGCAATGGCAGCTCCTATGAAGAGATGTTTAAGGACGTTATGAAAACATGGTTTGCAGAGAATCTAGACACAGAAACAATCTTAGAGATAACATGCTATGCCCCGAATACTTTACAAATAAAGAAATTAAGGCATAAAAAGTATAAAACAGTTTTCTTTTATTGAATGGCATACTCAAAAATTAAACCCTAGTTTAAATTAAAAAGTATTTTTTTTTTTGTATTTTAGAGAGAGAAAGAGAGCATGAGCAGGGGTGAAGGGCAGAGGGAGAGAAAGAAAGAATCCTAAGCAGGCTCCAAGTTCAGCATGAGCCCTATGCAAAGTTCAGTCCTATGACACCAGGATCATGACCTGAGCTGAAATCAAGAATCAGATGCTCAAACAACTGAGCCACCCAGGAGCCCCAAAAAAGTAACTTAAAAAAAACTCTAGTTGCTTTACATTTAGAATAGAATTGTTATCCCCTAAATCTTTGTGTCTCCAGAGTGATTAACCTAAGAAGCCGTTTATCCATCCACTGATAAGAAGTCATCTTTAATTTAAGGCATTGGCCTATCTTCTCAACATTAGATGGACTTTTCCTGGAGTGTGATTGTCTGCTGCCTTTCACTAGAATCAGATCTCAATGCCCCCACACATCTTCTGAAGCACTTTAGATGTATACCATGCAAAGCCAGCACCACTTCCTCACTTCTGTCAGTGGAGTAAGCAGCTAACTTATGATATGCTTGAAAGAGAACAGAAGTTACACAACTCAACACTATCTTCCCAGAAATTTTCATCATCTTTTTGATAACTTTTTAGGGAAATTACTGTTACGTAGACATTACATTATTTCAATCTACCTCTTCTCATTTAATCCCTAAACACTAAAAATAGACATAACATGTATTTTTGAAAGAAGGAATAAAATCTGGACACTGTTGTCCACATTTTCATCAAAATAGGACATAAGTCTTTTAGGATGCAGTTAACATATCCAAAGGCACTAGGCAATGCACCATAAGCCTGGATTCCAACCCAAGTCTCACTGAAATCAAGCCCATTTACTTCACCTTCTACTTCACACCGTGGTAGCCACTTCACTGGGTTAAAGGCATCATCTTCAGGAAGGTTTCTTTACTAATGGACGTTCAAAGTAGACTTCAAATGGACGTTCAAAGTAGTACACTTACCAATCACTGTACAAAGTGAATATATTAGCGAACATTAGTTGATTGGAGTACCTCACAGAAAAGAAGCATTTAGGGGAAAAGGGCTCAAACAGGTGAGTTTTGATTGCATAGAAGGCTGAGGTGGGCCTGGTCGACAATGCAAATTGCTGCAGCCATGCAGGAGGAGACCCTGCCAAACAAAGCAAGGCTGTGCATTAAGGATAGACATAGACGGTGAGGCAAAGAATCACTCCAGAACTCTCTCTAGACCAGCCCTGACATCCAACCATCATTTTAAATGTGAAGTGCTACTTGGATCTGATTTTGAGGGTTTTGGTTTTAGGATTTCACTGCTATTTTCACTCTGAAAGGTCATCAGAGAGTACGTTAGATGGAGATAACTCTGTCTCGGCTCAGTGTGCTGCTTCTATAAGTGTGCCCTCCTGAAAATAAACTACATCTGGCAACCACTCGTGTGAATTACCTAAATAAAAGACTCACACTGTTAATGGAGCACTTTCGTACTAGAAAAAGAAACCATTAGATTTGATGTTAAAAGAAACTGCTACTGTCACTCACTTGATTGATTGCATCTTTTATTAGGTCTTCACTGAATTATTTTATGGTATTTTTCTTTTTAATCTGCTCCCCTTTGTTGAGATATTAAGAATGTATATTCTGAAAGTAGTGGTAAAAAATGTTGAGGAGTATAAAATTCAAGATCATAAAAGCCTTTTCATGGGTGGTGTTATGAACATGCTGTCATGTGGAGTCTGGAATGTAGGTATAAATTTCAGGGAGTGAGGATTATGCTGTAAAGGGAAGTGGAAGCATAAATTGGAGCTTTAAGTTGGTGAAAGAGAGGGAGTGAAGGCAAAGGAGAAGTAAGCCTGGGGCACCTATCACAACCATTAACACTAAGGCTTCCTTTGGTCATGGCCTTCCAACTAATGGTTTCTCAAGTGGTGTTTTTTCAAGGACCAGATGCAAACTCTCTTCAACGGGGTGTGCTCTCTTTGAGCCCCTTGCCCCTTTTATCACCTAGCAGAGCCTGCGATCAGCCTGGCTAACACATCAGAAAATGTCCTTGTTTTAAATACATGTACCTCCATCACTGGGGACCCTGCTGCACTGGGTACAACCGGAGCATCTGTGTATCTGGAGGACAAGGAATTTGGCACATGATGAAACAGACGCAAGCGATACACACAGCAAGAGGAGTGTGAGATAAAGAGTTGTTACAGAACACTGACTGGCTAAATGTGTACATGGAGCTTGGGGCCCATAGGACTCTGAGAGACAGCTAATAATCATCATGACAGGCTGTCAAGCTTCCGTTTTTCCCTTTCCTGTTTTGCATATTGACCCTGAACTGGGTGGCATGTTCATTTTCTATGCCTCACCACGTAGCATCAGGGCTGGGCCAGCCTTGGCTGGTATCTGTTACTAACTAACGAGCTGCTGCCTTTGACAGTGTGGCAGAACCGCATGCTTATATTTATAAATGTCATGCACAGAGACTCGCTGGTGGGAAAAGCTGCTGAGGGTGCCATGCTGACGATGTGCAGAGGATTTCAGGTGAGTGGGCAGAATCTCATTAGCAAGGTCTCCCCTGTTCTTCGTGTCTGACTGCCAGAAAGCCAATGAGCCCAACAAGTACAAACATGGGCCCGGTAACAGTCGCCGTCTGCCTGTACTTGGCGTGCTGGCCTACACTCCCCTCTGACCGTTCCCAATTCATGAACTGAAACAAACCTTGAATTCTGAACATTCGTCATTGTCTTAGGTTGAATTCCACAAAAGCATACCCTGAGACAAAGTTTTTCGTGAAAGTGATTTATAAGGAAGTCTTACCACAAAAAAAAAAAAAAGAAAAAAAAAACAGTAGGGGGAGTGGAAAGTGGATCCACGAGGAGAGGAGTCTGTGGTAGGCACAATAACGGCCCCCCTCAAAAGAGATGTCTGCTTCCTAAAACACAGAATTTATGACTGTACGTGGCAAAAGGGAAGTAAGAATGCAGATGGAATTAAGGTTACTAATCAGCTGATCATAAACTAGGGAGATTATCCTGGATTATGTGAACAGGCCCAATCTAATTGCGACAGTCCTTAAATGTGAGTGCCAGAATAGTCAGGGAGATGGTGGCATGGTGGAGGCTGAGCTGATGCCCTGTGCTGGCTCTTAGACGTGGGGAGCTACATACAAGGACCAGAAAGAGGCCTCTAGGACCAAAAGGCAGATAGCCCACAAGGAAATTGGACCTCAGCCACATGGAACCGAATTTTTTCAAGGAAAAGATCCTCCCATAACTCCCACAAAAAGGAACACGATCCTACCAACACCTGGGAGCCTAGCAAGACCCAGACAGCTCTTCTGCAGAACTCTACAATTACAGGGTTTTTGTTGTTTAAGTCACTAAAATTGTGATTTTTACAACAATAGAAAGCTTACAGAGGTAAAGTAAAGATGTGATATGAAATAAAGTACCATACAGGGTAATTAACTGAATTTCTAGGAGGAAACCTGGTGGCATATAAAAACCTCAGAGTTTTTATATCAGGGACCAGATGCTGAGTATTATACCATGGGGCACCTATCAAGCATTGCTTAAGGGCAAAGAGTATGGAGAGGCAGTGGAAAACCTAATTTTCCAGGAATTTCCTGTTCTCTGCATAAGGACAGATTTCCAATAAAGAGGTGCAGGGGCTGGCTGAAGACAAAGAAAGCAATGAGAGCCAGTGTTGTGGGAAAATAGTGAAGGGATCCAGGGGGTGTGCAGGCAGGTGCTGACACTATCTGCTACAACCATCCATCATAATAAATATGCACTCTCCCAAAATCTATCATGTAAATGAAACCACTAAATAGCTCAGGAGATGCAACACAAGCTTTTAAAGCAACAGAGCATGGTCAAATCCCAACTTTTTTGTGACCTTGTGTGAATTATCTACTCTCTGTAAGTCTTAATTTCTTTGGAAATAAAATAGATATTATTAATGGGCAATTCTCTAACCCAGTTTCCACGAAGACTGAATAAATGATTGACCGGAAAGCACCTTACACAATGCCTGGAAATCAGCGAAAGTTAGTTCTCTTCCTCTTTTCTTCCTTGACCTTGGACTTCAGGACTTACCTCAAATTTATCTGTCATAGGAGGGGAGATCAACATTGAATTTTAATCTGGGTCTCATCATCCTGCATATATTTCTTTTCTTTCAGTTTATGAAAATTTCAGTTTCCTCCTGACTTTACAAAAAGCCCTCTCACTTCTTCAAAACCTCCTCTAGATACTGAGATTTTCTTTATTTTTACAGCCAAATTTATAAAACAATATTCTATACTCCAGTCTCTATCATCTCATCTTCCATTTACTTTTAAATCCAGTAGGGTCTGCCTGCTGTTTCTGTCCTCTAATGTGTTTTTTCTTGAAAAGTATCACACTATTTGCCAAACCTACTGTTTCTTGAGCTCACGGTAATATTTGACACTGTTGGCCACTGCTGAAATGGGTTCTCTCCCTCAGTTGTTCATGGCTTACCCCCAGCTCTGCAGGTATTTCTCTTACTCTGTTTCTCTCTGAAGTGTTAAACATCCGGCACCTGCAATCCCCTTTACAGTTCCCACCTTGGACTCTCAATTTAATAACATCTATAATTGGGGATACCTGGGTGGCTCAGTCAGCTAAGGGTCTGACTTTGGCTCACAGCATGATCTTGTGGTTCATGAGCTCGAGGCCCATGTCAGGCTCTCTGCTGACAGCTCAGAGCCTGAAGCCTGCTTCAGATTGTGTGTCTCCCTCTCTCTCTCTCTCTCTGCCCCTCCTTCATTCATGTGTGCTCTCTCTCTCAAAACTAAATAAACATTAAAATAATAAAAATAAATAACATCTATAATTGTAGCCAATATTTATTGGCACTTACCATGTGCCAGGCACTTGACTAAAGACTTCACATGACACAAATGGTAGTTACTATGATTATTCCTATTTTACAGAACATGAAACTAAGGTTTCCAGAGATAAAGTAACTTGCCCAGAGTTACACAGCCCGTAAATGGTAGAGCCAGGATTTGAAACCAGGAAGCCTGATTCATACCCAGTATTTTATTTAGTTTCTATTCCTAGTTATCCTTCCCTGTGTAGCTCTTCAGCTACCAAACATTTGCCAGTGACCAGCAAGTTTCTATCTCTGGGCTAATATCTCTGCTGAATTACAGACCCATGTGGCTCACCTGCCTCCTAGACAGATCCTCTCATAGGTGCCACAAGTATTTCACTCTTTGTTCCTCAACCCCAACCTCACCCCCATCAGATAACCTGCCCCATGCTTCCTGTCCTAGTAAGTAGCACAGATTCAGTTGCTGAATGACATTGCAGTCTGCGGCTTTCTCCATATTCAGCAGTTACCAGGTGCTATCAACTATAACACTACTATAGCTCTGGGACCCCTCTGTAAATCCCCAACTTTCACAGACTTATTTTAAGCCACCAGCATTTCTGTGTAAACCACTACAGCTAATTCTTAACCGAACTGTCTGCCTTCAGTCTCACTGCAAACCCACCCTATTGCCTAGGTTAGTTTTCCAATCCACAAATATTATTACATTAGGCTTTAATAGTTTCCATTAAATTCACAGGGAAGTACAAAATCCAAGTTTGGCTGAGAAAGCTGGCTGAGATCTGGGCCTCCACCACTTTTCTAGTCTTATCTCTTTATGTAGGCCCCCATTGCCATACCAAAATATTGCAATTTCCCAAGAGGACATGTCTTCTAACTCCTCTGTGCCACTACATATGCTCTGTCTTCTGTCTGGGGCTTGGTTCCTTGCCTAACTACCTGACCTATGCCTATCTATCCTTAAACACTCACTCAAGCCCAGAAGACCTCTCTGCCCTCATATTGCAAGCGAAATGCAATCTCTTTGTGCTTCCTCTATGATTATTTCAGTATGCATTTTCCAGAGTGATTATCATACCAGGTCTTGTAATAATTCACATTCTTATCCATCTCCTCAACTAGACTCTGCTCATGGAGAGCAGGGATTGTGTCTCATTCAGTACATAACCCCAGTACCCAGCCCACAGTAGGAGCTCCCTAAGCATCTACTGAACGAAAAAGGCACACCTAAATCGACAGATAAAGAGTATATTACATTATGGCTGCACACCCAGACCTCTAAGGTTCCCACAAACACTTAACACATGCTTTTCAGCTACTTATTATCTAGAAGATATCAATGCAGATACTCTTGACACCATATGGCAGTCACAACCTTGAGCACGCATCAGGAAAACCACACCTGAAAATGTTTTATCTGAGACACTGTCTCAAAGAGAAAGGGACACAGCCATCTGTGAGGAAAAATTTCTGTGACTCTACTTACAGTGGCATGTAGCTACTCAAGATATTAGCCAAGACAGTCAAACAATATTTTGCACTTTAAGATTAAGTCTGAGAGGATACTTATTTGAAGAAAAGAGAGATTTCCAGGGGTGGCAGAGGAATCCACTGTATTCTCAGGAAATTGGAACAGGATATTTTTTCCCCAAAATACAAAATTTACAAAGGCAAAGAAGAGGGATTCAAACATCCCTCCTTTTTTTAGATTCTATCCAGGTCTTTCTTGGAGAAAGTCACAAAACAGAAAGGAAAAGAAAAGGAGCGGACAGGGATTTTTCATTCTTCTGTTTGCTAACTGTGCAGTGGAAGGAAATTGCTGTTAGCAACAATGTTATTATATAGAACATAAAGAATAAAGCACCCTGAGAAGTGTCTATTTTTAGAGCAAATACTTGGATACGATTGTGCAGTCTCCTGCCAATGGCAAGGAAATATGCATGGCCTATTGGAAATAGCCCAGAAGGAGACCTGAGTTCCAGAACTAACTCTGACCTTAGCTTCCCCAGCTAGTGTTTCCTAAGATTTCTTTTCTCAGTCTGGAGAAGAGGAGGTGAAGCAGATGGTCCTTAAGTTGGCTTAAAACTCTAACTTTCCAAGATCCTCTCCTTTGCTTCTCTGTCAGCAAAGAGATCACTTGCTACAGTGAAGGCTGGAATCCACCCAGAGGAAGGCAAAGAAATATGATGCCCAGATGACCTAGGCAGTTGTGGCACAGAAACCTCAAGAATGAGATGAACACGATTTCAATGACATGCTATGGCCACCCTCGCTGTGATGAGTCAACTGAGGCTCTGCGGTGCATGGTAGCAAGAAATGTTAGCAACAGGGTAGGAGAAAGGAAAAAGAATGATCTTGCTTTACAGATCCCCCACTTCCTTCCATTCCAAACTCTTGAATTCTAGATTAGAGAACAGCAAATTGAGGAGAAGTTTGGTATGTGGGCTGGTGAGTGGCTAGCCAGCTCATCTTTCAAACACACCCACTAAGTAAGTTGTTAAACTGAAGCTATTTTTTAAGTAAAATTCTATGTGCGTGGGAATGAAAGAGGGCCATTCACAGAGAAAGGACAGAAGTTTGATTGTGCTTGGGTTCTGAGAAAAGGAATAGATAAAAAAAAAAAAAAAGTTCATTCAGGTGACCTTCCCAGGTACCAGATTGAAAAATGCCCATTTGTAGCAACTGTACAGCAGAAAAGATGGGATGGGTTTTTAAGGAAGCAAATAATAAGTTACTTACACTTTTTAAAAAAGATGTATTAAACTATTTAAAATCAGAACAGTGTGGGGAACTCAGAGAGGCTCCGGAACCTGACAGTCTCAGACTGTAAAAAGAGTGAGCAAGTTCACACATTCTCAGCCCTCTCAGCAATATCCAAATAAAAATAAACAGCTCAGGGACCTACAGAAAAGGATGCTGTCAGTGGCACGGTCTTCTTATTATGTCTTCTTCCCTATTTCTGTGTTTATACTCCTATTTATGCATGTATATCTGATGTATTGAGTTTTACATTTTCTTCTCCAAAGCCTGTCATCTCTATGTTTAACAGATTTTTTTCTTTCACTGTTTAAACACATGAAAAGGAAGAACACAAAAATCCTAGGCTAAATGGTATATTGTCCCTCCTCAGGGCCATTGTGAAACCTACAGTCACAATGTGCTCTTTTGCATATGGAACATGCGAGGATAAAAATGTCACAATTTGCTCTTCTAACTTCTGTGCCTTCAGTCAAGATACCATATTTATGCTTCCTCATTCCACTTTCCCTTCCAGAAAACACAGTGGCTTTCTCTGGGCATCCTCTTACGGTATTTGTGATTATTGTTGATCTTTCTCTGTTGTGTTTCTACTTTATCTTGCTGTTGCTGATCATGTGGTTTGTGGCAGGAAACCTGTAAGGTACACCTGGCCTGCGTTGTGTCATTTCGTGTTGAGACCTCCTTTTCCTGACTCATTTCCCTGACACCGGCCTCCATTACAAGGCTGCTGCTGCTTCCCTTCTGCATGGGCCCTTGTCATCTTCCTGGCTCAAGGTTTCCCCCTTGCTTCTTCCCTTTCCCCTGGCTTCTTGGTCCCAGCTGCCTAGACACCAAGCCTCTGTCCTGACACTTAGTCCACAGACTAAGTCACTCCCATCCTGATGCCTCCACATACACTCCAGAACCTTCTTTATTTAAGTAGGGAAAGCACAGCACCTTCATATATACAAGCCTGAATATGAAGCAGTGAGATTGATTCCACAAATTTCATACCAAAATAAAGTCTTACTGCTTTATAGTCATAGTTATATTTGTCTGTTTATATTCCTATTTATATATGCATATAGAGATACTGTATTTAGATTTTTATTTCCTTCCCCTACAACTGTCATTCTATTTTTAACAGATTTTTCGCTCTTCAAATATGGCAAGAAAAGACAGAATGATGCAGGTGAGTTGCTGCTGCTGCTGCTGCTACTGCTGCTGCAGAACAGGTGGGAACCAAGAGCACATTTAAAACAAAAAATAAAGTGTGATTTCCCTCAAGACTATTCTTCAGGGATTGGATTTTCGAAAATGAGCCTAACAGATCTTCAGAAAATCTATATTCTGCTCAGTTCTGACACTAACAATGAAAATGAGGGCTGTGGATTAGGAAATTTAGTTTTTCACACATTTTGGGTGGGACAATGCTGAATCTTGAGGTCATGACCCTTACCCATGATTCAGGCTTTTTGGGTGTCAAATGTTAATGGCGATCCTCAGACATTTCAACTAGGCATACATTAGGACAAACACCCCCAAGGAGGGCTGGACTACTTGTAACTAAGAAACAATGGATGGACAGTTTGAGTAGAAAGGCCTTCATGGAGCATGGCTTTAGATTCTCACTTTTTGTGAAACAGGAGGACAAAGAGATGGATGGCGCAGTGTGGCGATTTCTAAGATATTGATTGATCTTAGAACATTGATTGATTTGATCTTGGCCTACTTGCTTATGATTTTGGCAAACTGTTAACTCATTCCCCCCAAAGCATTCCCCTCTTCCATAAAAACAGGCATTTGTATAGGTTGGCGGAAGCACAAAAATAGAAGAAATCCAGAGATATCAGTGATGTTGAGTATCAGAACCATCCTAAGAGTATAGAAAGACTAATCCTTTCTATACAAGTCATTTTTTGGAATCACGGTTATACCAACATAACCTTTACTTTGGCTTAGCTTGATACAGAAATTAGCACCTGGGGGCGCCTGGGTGGCTCAGTCAGTTTAAGCCTCTGACTTCAGCTCAGGTCATGATCTCACAGTTTGGAAGTTCAAGCCCCACGTTGGGCTCTGTGCTGACAGCTTGGAGCTCTGTCTCCCTCTCTCTCTTCCCCTCCCTTGCTCGCACTCTGTCTCTCTCTCTCTCTCTCTCTCTCAAAAACAAACAAACAAACAAACAAACAAAGAAACTGGCACCTGGAAACAGGATACTAAGTAACAAAACCTAAAAATACTTCTAATCTGGATTAGACATTAGGTGGTAGGCAGCAAAGAACTAGATACTGCCTGCTGGTCTTCTATACCCCATGTTAAGTCTGGTAACTTAAAGCTTTAGCAAAACTTTCACCTGTGTTAACTCAGAAAGCAGACTGCATGCCCAAGGGGCCTATAGGTTCTAGAGGAAGTGGTGGGAAACAACCAGAAGTTTAGAGCTTAGTAGTTCCCTGCCACCTTTAATAAAATACCTAAGAAAGAGGTAACCTCAGGCGAGAATTTGCCAGTTTGAAAGCAGACGTGGAAAGAGCTACACATCTGCTAAGTGAGACACTCTATCTGCTTACAGACTGAAATCTGTATCTGTACTTAAGAAACCAGAAACTGGAGACCCAGAGGATTGGAGACACAAACTGGATTGGTTCTACATCCGAGAAGAACAGAAGTCTATTACCTGGAGCCTCTCGCAAATTTCTCCCATGAAGATGTCTTGGCATAATGTGCATCCAGTTTAGAAATCAGCTAAAGAGTGCTATCTTCTGAGCCAAACCTAACTGAAGAAACTGGGGGATGGACTGGGCAGAGATGCCAGCAAATAGAAGAGAATCAGCAGCCATAAGGACTATGTCTAGAAAAAAAATTATTTATTTAACTGTCAATATTAATGGCTGGAAAAAAATAGATTGAAGGCGTAAGTTTTTTAGAAAATTGTGTCACCAAAGAAACCACAAGTATGAGAGGCTTCTGGCCTGGTTCAGCCAGAGCAGACTGCAAAAACTTTACCTTTCAATACCCACTTCAGATAGAGAAAAAGTCATTAGTGAGACTATTACACGGGATAAAGTTGGGATCCTCGGGGGAAATGGGAACTCTCCCAGAAAGCAGAAAAAGGGGGAGCAGATGGACTCACTTCACTCTCTTTCTGCTCAGGCAGGAAGTCTTTGTAATAGCTAAGGGCTGTTGTATTTCCAATGTTTCTGTTTTATGAATGGGATTTTGAATTGCAGTTATCATATTTTAGGCTGATAATTTTTCCATTGGGTGTAATGACTAGATCACAAAGAATTTCATCTGGACCTATTAAAGAAAACTATCCATCATCAGCCAGAGTTCCTAAAGTTTGATCTGATGCAGTAATGGATGGGACTTTAGACTGTCTCTCTTGGAACACAGGGAGATGGTAAAAAATATATGTACATAGATATTTAGGGGCCATTGTGGCATATTGCTAGCTGTCCCTCAAAATCTGCCCTCACATACCTTCATGGCCATTCAGCTAGAAATGACATTTTCCAACATCCATGTAATATGAGAAGAAGAAATGTTTACATTTTGAAACTTCACTCTTTTTTTTAAAGGAAATCTCTTGATCCGGATTTTTCCCTTTCCCATAAACTAGAACACAGCCATGTTAGCATCCCACATCCTAGCTGAGGCCTTGTCACTTAGGACAGTGATCTAGAGGAGGGTGAATATGGCAGAACAAGACAGAAAAAATACGGGTTCCTTGAGGACTTCATCACCCTGGACTGGCTGAAGTATTACCTAAAAGTAAACTCCATCTTTCTCAAGCCATTTTATTTCTGATTCCCTTTGTTTTAACAGCTTAGCCTTTGTTATAACTAACATATTATTCATATTTCTGTCCTTTCTTAGAACTACGGGGTTTTCTTGTCTAAGGTAGGACAATTCTAGGAAGTCATCTCCAAAAATAAAGAAAACCTCCAATTCATAGAAAACAAACTAAGAAATTAAATAGATGAAAAATCAAACAGATCTATTTTACACCTCAGTGAGGACTACAGGTAACTATTATTATTAAGAGTGAAAATACCTTATTGTCCTCTTGTGTTTTGTTTCATGGGCTCTGTCTGCTTTCTTTTGTCGTTAGAGTATATGATAGCATCCAACAAAACAATATGTATTTATTTTGCAACTCCTACATTACAAGCACACAATCTTTTCTTCGATTAGAGAGAAGAATGAGAGATGCTGTGTTTTTTTTTTAAGCTTATGTATTTATTTTTGAGAGAGAGACAGAGAGAGCAAGCAGGGGAGGGACAGAAAGAGAAAGAGAGAGAGAGAAAGAATCCCAAGCAGGGTTTGCACTGTCAGCACAAAGCCCGATATGGGGCTCAAACCCATGAACTGTGAGATCATGAGATCATGACCCTAGTGGAAACCAAGAGTCAGACACTAAACTGACTGAGCCACCTAGACACCCCAAAAGATGTTGTATTCCTACATTCATTTCCACAATGGACAGAAGAAAGAGTCCCAGGTAGAAGACACAGATCTCTGATGAATGGGTAAGAAAAACAAATAAGGCTCTGAGATCAGAGCCTAATCTCTGTTGCTTCCAGAGAAGCAAAACACCAAGAGCATGCACCATCACTCATCACTTCTCCATTTTGATTCATCAGTCCTTTTGTGCTGTTTGCCCTCCCTCAGCCTTCAGAAAGTCAATCAGGCTGAAATCATAAGGAAACAAATTACAAGATGGCCAAAGAAAGCAATGGACTCGGGGAAAATGATTATTTATATATTTGAAATCTTTTTAAAGAAATTCCAAACAGGTCTGAAAAATTTTTCTAAAGCTACATTTAAATTTTTACAAGTGAATACTCCAACTTACAGGTGGATAGGGAACAGTGAACATGGAATTGTTTGATCCAGTAGGTTAAGTAGTAGGCAGAAGATAATAGAGAATAAATTGCCAGCAGATGTTGTTGTTGGTTCAGAGCCTGGGACTGCCAAATAAGAATAGGCTGCTGGGATATCATAGAATATAAATGACTTTCTCACTCTGGGTGATTTAATTTCACTGAGTTGAAACTTGTAACTATTTATTATGGTGAGGACAATATAGCTGAAAAAATTTTTAAGTTTTAAAAGTATTTCTTTACATGGATAGAGGTCAGTGTGGTGGATGCAATGGTATACCAGTAAGACCCCACCCAGGACTGAATCAATGTTGCAGGAGAGCCAGCTCTCTTGGTGACTAAGGATGCCAGCATCCTTCCCCCAAGACTGGTCTATGCAGACAGTAATAAATCTCAGCCCCTTGGCCCCAATTCAGGACAACTCTAAGGAGCCATTACATTATCTTTGTGATGACTGCATCACAGTTTGACCTCCCCCTAAACCCATTCCTTCTTCCTTCACTCCCTTGTAAATGTCGATCCAAAAACACTCTCCAATCAACCTCTTCCATGCAAATCTCCACCACAGAGTCTGCTTCTCGAAAAACCCAACCTGAGACACAGGGATAAGAAGGATAGTCTATTACCCAGATCTAAAATGGAAAATTAATCATTCTAGAAAGACAATGGACTATAATACTCCTTAGTTAGTTTTGCACTATTTTTTAAATTTTTTATTTGAGTATAGCTGACATTTGAGTTACATTAATTTCAGGTGTACAACATAGTGATTCGACAAGTTTATACATTATGCTATGTTCATCACAAGCATAGCTACCATCTGTCACCATACAACGCTATTACAATATCATTGACTGTATTCTCTACAGTGTTACCTTTTATTCCTGTGTCTTATCCATTCCATAATTGGAAGCCTGTATCTCCCATTCCCCTTCACTCATATTGCCCTTCCCCCAGCACCCCTCCCCCTGGCAACCATCAGTTTGTTCTCCATATTTATAGATCTGATTCTGTTTTTTGTTTGTTTATTCGTTTGTTTTGTTTTTTAGATCCCACATGTGACTGAAATTATATGGTATTTATGTTTCTCAGTCTGACTTATTTTACTTAGCATAATATCCTCTAGGTCCATCCATATTGTCATAAATGGCAAGATCTCATCTTTTCTTGGCTGCATAACATTCTTGTGTGTGTATGTGTGTTTGCATACCACATCTTCTTTATCCATTCATCTATCAGTGGACACTTAGGTTGCTTCCATATCTTGGCTATTGTAAATAATTCTTCAGTAAACACAGGGGTGCCTATATCGTTTCAAATTAGTGTTTTGTTTTCTTGGTATAAATAGTCAGTAGTAGAATTATGAGATCATATAGTATTTCTGTTTTTAACATTTTTGAGGAAACTCCACACTGTTTTCTACAGTGGTTGTACTAATTTACCTTCCCACCAACAACGCATAAGTGTTTCCTTTTCTCCACATCCTCACCAACATTTTTTATTCCTTGTCTTTTTTGATTATAGCCATCCTGACGGATATAAGGCAGTGTGGTTTTGATTTATTTGGGGTTGAAGTAAGTGGGGGGAGAAATGGAAAGGAGGTGTCAAGTTCTCTTGACTAACTGTAACCTCCTCCTCATTGATTGATTACACTTTCCTTGATAACCCTGAATGGTCATCTATGTCCAATTAATGCCAGAAGTCCAAGTCCTGACTGAGGGGTTGTTTTTCAGAAGTTACCAGGAGGCCCTGGAGATTCTCTTCATTTCTCAGTTCTGTGAAAGAGGAAGCTAGGTCATACCTCCTAATCCCCTCAACTCCTGACTCCCCCACAATACAAGATGATGGAGTAAAAACTGACATACCCCGCTATCCCATGAGGAGAAGAAGGGAATTTTGCAGCACTTAAACTTGAGCCCATGAGGTTCTATTGTTCTGTTTGCTCCATAGATTGTCCTCTACACAGTCTGGGATGAGAATGAGAGGGTGCTGGAGTAAAGGTCGGAGTTCATGAGCTAATAATTTGATGGAGTTTTCTGGCTCCAATTGCTGCTGGCTTTTGGAGGTTCTCACTTTAAATTTGAAGGTAATTAATGCCTCTTTGCTCAAAGAATACTAATCAGCTATTCTGGGTCAGCAGGAAAATCTCACTCAGTATCTTCATAATATGAAACTGGCACTTAAAACCATTTCTAAAATCTGCCCCCACCCAAAATATTGCCTATTACCAAATTAGTCTAGATTGTATAGTGAGATAATGCTGAGCCCCTGAATTTAGCATTTGAATTTCCAAAGTAGTTGTTACATTGATTAATGTATGAGAAAAGTGTTGCTTCATCTCTTCCCTTTGTATTTGTGGATACAGAACAGTGTGGTACAAAATCTGATGATGACTAGAATGCCCACATAAATAATACCTTATTGGTTTGATGGGGCATTCTAAGTACAAGCCTTATGATTATAGCACAAGTTGAGTGAAATTTTCTGTAATTATTCTGTTTCAATTCTACACATTGAATCCTGCTGTACATGAAATTCAGCACAACTTCAGGTTTTATCTCATAACTAGATGCCATCATTAATTTGCTTTTGTGTTATTTGAAAACAGCCCTCTATCGTAAATAGTTTGCTTCATACAATTTTCCTAACAACAACAAATTGAATCCTTAAAGGCATGTCTGTCAGAAGTCTATGAATTTGAAAAAAAATAGAAGAGAAAACAGCATCAGCCCTGTTTGTTAGCAACCACAACCTTAGTCCTCAAAACATCAACTTAAGAGAAGAAAAAGAAAAAAAAAAGCACTATTGGCAATACAGTTTGGGCTCCCTTAATTTCATGCACTGTGACTTCAACAATTTCTCCATTTCTCATCTTATTTCTATAAAAGTAGCTTCATTTAAAAGCAGGGAAACCACATTTCATGCTCTTCAGTTTCATTAAAGTTATACAAAAGGAGCCTACCAAAAGGAGCCTCTCCTAATTAAACAGTTGTAGCAGATGAAAATATTGAAATGATGAATCTGAAAGGAAGCTGACACTATATATTCCCCAGAATTTTTTATCATGACATGAAAAAAGGAACTAAAAAATTAAGATCTGAATCTTAGGATGAAGTGTCACATATGTCATTATAAAATGAAGAAATGAAGCCCACTGACTTCTTAAGGTAGTACAGGTGGTTTGAGACAACCAGAGAACAAAGGAATTTCCTCTGATCCTTCCTTAGGATAGGTTCTGTGTAGCTCCTGGACAGGGAATCTTCTCCTATGTTGGAAGGTTATCAGAGACTCACTCTTGTAAACTAACGGCAGTGGCTGGTTGATGCAGATGCCTTGGACTCCCATGAGAGTGCTTTCATCATAATTCAGCCCGAGTTATGGAGTGTGCTGGTTAATGGGCACTTGAGGTAAAGTGTTACCAAGAATAAGAGAGAGTAAAACTTAATGTGTTATTCCTCCCCTCCAGGACCTGCAAAATAAGCTTGCTTGATTGACAGTCGCCTCTCTCAAAGTGGAAAGAGTAATGACATGCTTCTCAGAGGCTTAGGAATGAGACTGCATTCTAGATGGCTTCTACCTCAACTCTGAAGGCACACAGAACAAGGTTTATAAAGCAAACACCATTTGTTCTGATCTCGGTAGTTATTTATTTCAGTGAGTTTCATTTCTTACAGCTCAGATTCTCAACCACTTACTGAGGTCTGATAAGTAGCTTAGAAATCTATACATTTCATATGAAATTTTATGTTAATGAATTTGTGGTCTAATTACTCATTGCCCTTTTCTCTGTCTTATATTAGTTACAGGGTGTTCCAAAGATGAGCTTTCCAACCCCAATCCTATTAAACCCCAAAACTAGTTGGTATGTTATTAGGTATAAGTAATTTTGACTTCTGATTTCTTTAATCCCTTGAGCTTTTAAAAACATTTAAAAGTTGGCCTCATAAAGGCATAAAAGATTATTTCCTATTATCCCTATTCTTCAGATTTCTTGAATATTCCAGACCACTATGTAAGTTACACATGTTCTGACATGTTCTGACATGAAGGAGGCATTCTAAGGAAGCATTCTAAGGAGGAATGCCTCTAAGGAGGCATTCACGTTAAAACTCTATAAACTTAACATTTGTATGTGTGTCTATCTATTGACAGATACATGTATATGTGTTTCTATATATATGTATGTAAATATAATGACAGCTTTTGACATAAGGCAAGGAAATGTCTGGTTCTAACAAAATTTTTGTATCACAACAGTTTTCTGAGAGTTGAAAGTAAATAGTATGAGGAAGGGAGATTGTATGAGTAAACCACAGCCCTGAATAATGGTGAAAAGTTCTACACTGTGTGACTTAGACACACACTCTACATGAAAAGAAAACAATAGATATAGATAATACTTACTGAAAGTTTGCTATATACAAAATTTTGTTCCTTATGCTTTAGAAACAAGGCTTTAGGTAGATATCACTTTCAACATTTTACAGGCAAAAATCTGAGGCTTAAAGAGACTGAGTAAGTCACTCCAAGATAAAGTGACTATATAGTTTATCACCTAAACCAGAACATTTTTGAGAATGAAAGGAGCCATTAACTGGTAGGATGCTAGGACAGGAGGTATAAAAGGGAGCTATCCTAGACAAACTAGAATATATATGTGCTATTCTATTCAACAGCTGAAATTCAAACCCAAGAAGACAAAGTCTAGAGCCTGGAACTTTATTTTTTTTTAATGTTTATTTATTTTTGAGAGACGGAGCGCAAGTAGGGGAGGGAGGAGAGACAGAATCTGAAACAGGCTCCAGGCTCTGAGCTGTCAACACAGTCTGACTCGGGGCTCAAACTCCAGAATGGCAGTTCTGACCTAGGCCAAAGTTGGAGACTTAACCAACTGAGCCACCCAGGTGCTTCTAGAGCCTAGAACTTTAACCACGAAGATACACTTAGTAGTTTCTTCCTTTATAAAGTAAAAAGAAATAGAGGAATAATGTGCTTAGAAAGCATTGTAGCATAATGCATACAAGTTGTCAAATATGGATAAAATAAAGTTGTTCTGGCACATACAACTAACTGACTGGGACTCATATCTTTTTTGGGGTGGAGGTCCAAAGTAAGCAAGTAATGTGAAAATGGAGTAGAGTCAAACTTTGCTTTAAAAGCTTCACAATGATCAACATCATAACCAGGAGAACTGACTCCAACTGCAGAAATAACAGATTTCTACTCACCATCTCTTGTTCTTTCTCTCTTTCTCCCTTCTGAAGGTCTGGAGTTCAGTTCTGGTGAGTTAAGTGAGCATAGCATGAAATGTCATTGAATAGTTCTCAGTAGAATAAAACCAGTCCTCTGCATCAAGAAAAATGAGGGGGGAAAAACAATAAAAAATAGATTAGATGACACTTGCATAGAGAATGCATTTGAAGTGAGTGCATGAAGGATAATAATAGGCAGGGACAGGAGGTTAGGACATACCAGGCTGAGAGAACAATTTTCACCAGGATCATGAAAATGCCTATACCTGGAACATCAGACCCAGAGAAAGATGTAGTTGAAGAGTAAGATTACGCAGTACTTTGAATATCAGCTCAAGTTTGGTCCTCATTCTATCATCAGTGTATGGTAGCCTTTGGTATGAGTCAGATTCACCCATGAAGCATTTTCTTATAAGAGCCATTATGTAGCATTAGAGAGCAGTCATAAAAGGAACAAAAGTTTTGCCAGGAAGAAGTTGCTCCTGAGGCCTAGAAATTAATTTGATGGTGAGATATGGACTTGTGATTTTCATGTTATGCCCTTTGGTACTGGGTGTTTTGTTTGTTTGTTGTTGTTGTTTGCAGGAGATAGAGAAATATGTACATGTAAATTTAATTTTTTATAATTAAAAAATTACATATACATACATAACCTCTCTTCTCAGTTCTCAGTTTAAGGGCATCTGACCACGGTGAAACATGAACATCTGCATATTTCAAAACATCCCAGGGGTGCCTGGGCAGCTCAGTTAGTTAAGCATCTGACTCTTCATTTTGGCTCAGGTCATGATCTCACGATTTGTGAGATCGAGCCCCACATTGGGCTCCATGCTAACAGCATAGAGCCTGCTTGGGATTCTCTCTGTCCCTCTCTCTTCCCCTCTCCACTCTCACACTCACACTCTCTCACTCTCACTCTCCCTCTCTCTCTCTCTCTCTCTCCATCAAAATAAATAAATAAAATTTTTTAAAAAATAAATAAAACATCCCAAACCTGAGTCTCATGGGCACAGAAATCAGGAACAATTATTATTGGCAATGGTGGGCCACCACAGGTTTTTGCAGTCTGATCTATTTTAATAACTTTTTTCCTTGACAATTTTTTGTGAAGGAAGGAAAGTCAAGGACTGGAGAATAATTAGAAAAAGTCTGCAATAGTTCAAGGATGAATGGCATCAAAAGTAGTTCCTAAATATAGACTGGGCAACATCTGATGGCCAAGCTTGCTAGAACAGCTTCACATAAAGTTTGAATAACAAAAGAAACTGATGAAATAAAAACTATATAAGCTGGAGAGAAAAATAATTATACAAGCAAAAGAGTGTGTTGCTATACTCTGATATATATAATAGTCAACAGACCTCACTTCAAATCCAAGCTCTGTCATTTACTATATGTAATAAACCTCAAGCAAGATACCAGACTTCTAGTCTCAGAACCTCATCTGAAACAAAGGAGTTTTACTGGTCAATGAGACCAGGAACTGCTTCCCACAGGCGTACACCCAGAAGTCCCAGGGTAATTTAAACATAGGCAGAAGCCAGTCTGACTCACAGAATCTTAGTAAATTTTAGAGTGATGAATACTGGCTGGATGTCATGAAAGTTGTGCATAGGCAACTTCAACCTGGCTCAAACAATGGACAATCTGACCAAGACATATGAAGGGACTTAAAAAAGCCAGTGATTTCTATCTCAAGATCAAACATTCAGTTTGAGATGTATTGATGAGAATTATCTTCTCCACAGCCATATATCTCAACCTCATATGTCATGTCTCCTTCCCAATGATGTATTTTCCCTGCTTTAAGCCAGCTTCCCACCCATGTATGAAGACAGCATGAACCTAACTAAGCCAATCCTCTTTTTCTCACTGTTTTCACATCCTCTCTCTTAGTCAAAGCAAGTTGCATGTAACGGATTAATCTATATCTTCCTCATCCCACGAACAGGTGCTTCTCTTTCATACAATATAGCACAGCAACCAAGTTGGCCTGCTTTCCACAAGTGGAAACCTACTCAAGATTTTCTGTTCATTTCTCATTCTCTTGACTCCCAAAAACAACTACTTTGTAAGACTGCGTAAAGATCCAACAGAACACATATAAGGACCCTATAGAGAGTAGGAACTGAACAAAGGCCACTAATTACAATCTAGCAAATCCTGGCACCACTTTAGTTATAGGACATGTTTCTTTATCTGTAAGCTATACAAATAATAAATTCCTTCAAGAGTTGTTATGAGAATTAAGTAATAAAATTGGGTAACATATCAGAGTATGTCATTCACTTTAAAGGGGCTTTCCAAACACTAATTTCCTTCTTTCTAATTCCACTCTTCCAAAAAAGCACAATGCCTGGGAGTTCTGGAAAGACTAAAATGGAAGTGAACACTTGGAGGGAGCTAAGCTGTCTGGTCAAACCACAGCTCTCCCAGCTCTGTACCTTTGGGCAACTCATTTAACCTCCCTGTACTTCATTTTCCTCAGCTGTAAAGGCAATAATGAAAGTATCTACATCACACTGGTATTTGTAGGATTAAGCCAGATGATGCATATAAAGCACCTAGAATAGGACCTGGCACTTAATTAGTGTTGGTGTTAACCATTATTGTTATTTTGTTTGACAATTCCTCTTTAGACCATTTCAAAAAAAGAATCAGTGGGGTGTGTGGTCCCTGACAGGACAGGTTACTTGTGCTCTTCTCAATTGTTATGAGGGGAAATACCATCCACTGTGACATTCTTAGATACATTTACTTTCAGAGCTGAACTGTAAGTACTCTCTGTATTAGGTTCCTAGGGTGGCCATTACAAAGTACTACAAACTGGAATGGTTTAATAAAACACAAATTCATTCTCTCACAGTTCTGGATGCTAGAAGTCCAAAATTGAGGTGTTGGCAAAGCCATCATTTCTCTGAAGAATCTAGAGAAGAAAATGTTCTTCTGACATTTACTGGCAATGCTTAGCATTCCTTGGCTCATAGACACCATGACTCCAATCTCCGCCTTCAATTTAACCTGGCACTCTCTCTGTGTCTTCACATGGTCTTCTTCCTGTATGTCTCTGTGTCTCATCTCCTCTTCTTATGGGGTACCATGATGACCCCCATCAAAACCTTACACTTGTACAATGACTGTGTTTCCAAATAAGGTCATATTTCTGAGTACTAGATATTGGGAGTTCAACAAATGTTTTAAAGGGACATAATTCAAACCATAACACTCTCATTTATTTATTTTGAGAGAGAGAGAGAGAATAAGCGCACACATGTGTGTGCATGAGTGGGGGAGGAGAGAGAGAGAATCCCAAGCAGACTCCATGCTGTCAGTGCAGAGCCCAAGGTGGGGCTCTATCTCACCAGCTGTGGGATCATGACCTGAGCCAAAACCAAGAGTCAGATGCTTAACCAACTGAGCCATCCTGGTACCCCATAAGTCCCATAATTCTTAACAAGAACTCTTTCAATAGCATCTACCAAAAGCTTCAAAATACTATATAAAAATAAAAACTAAGTAATCCTTCTACCCTGAAAAAGAAACTTGGTAACACTGGCTTTGAAAATTTGCTATTATCACCCAAGCTGCTTTTTTTTCTGTTAAAAGAAAAAAGAAGGTTTTAAAAAGTTCATGTACTTAAAAAAATGACTATAACTTTAAAGTAAATATTACTGCTAAATAACTGTTACATAAAACCCCAAGAAAAGAACACTTGATATGGAGAACACAGTGTAAACTGGGCATGCGTGTGTGTGCTTGCTCATGCACACACATGCATAATATGCACATACATTATTTGCCTCTGTGTCCCTGGAAAAGATGGAAATGGTCTGAAATCAAGCAAAACAGATGGCTGAGTGGGCCTTGTGAATCTCATATATCTCAAAGAAGTTAAGAAGTCAGTGCAGCATTTCTTCAAGAAAAAAAATCTATGAGTTCTTGAGTTTCTATACTTTGTCTTGTCTACTTCTAGACAGCTTAGAATATTCACTTTTGAGATCTTCAAAGGTTAGGACTCTGAGGAAGACTTAAAATCTAAATGAAATAGTGCAAGAGCTTTTGTTCAGGATGCTCTTCCTTATAAACCAGAAATAATTGGCATGCTAACATAGCACTCAGATGTGTCTTGCATTACACTCTAGTTGTTTCTGAAAGAGTTTTGTAAAAGTTGAAGGAAAATAATTTATACTCACCAGAAGTGCTTGCTGTTCTCAAAAGAATTTTATGTTTAAACCTCTTGTAAAGCAAAGAATCCTTTGTGAACATTTGTACTGTATAAATGTAAAAAATTGTTATCCTTTACATGGGGAAATACCTTGTATGTATGTTAGAAGGATAGCACCTTATGGGTAACATATTAATGTGACAAGCCTCACCTCCCTTGGAAACATCTTATACAAATACCAGAAAAATTTTCTTGATACATTCTTTTGCAGTGATTTCTGGCTAGCATTGAGAGCCATTTGTAAGCTCATCCCCAAGCCCATAAGAACTGTGAATACACTTGGTCATCAAGCTTGATCTTTTGCTCCTTTAATCTTTTCTATGGAATTCTGGGACCTCTATCAATTCCTATCTTTGTCCCTAACATCCTTCATGGTCCAGCTGTAATTTTCTCCTTGAAGTTTTCTTTGGCATTCACTGCCTACTCCACCCCTACCCTGCCATACACACAATAATCTTTTTCATTTTGTGAATATTTATGGTGTTCATTATCTTTCATTTGATTTCTCTTGAATTATTTCTCATAAAATAGTTATCTTTTCATATATCTTACAGTACCCACCAGTTTGATCATTTTTGACAGTAATAGTTTAGAGTTTTTCATTGTGCCCACCCAGTGCCTGATGTAAAGTCTGTATTCATTATTATTTGAGGATGTGTTTAATGTCAGACATACAGTCAATGCATAGGTCACTGCACTAGGGGCCACAGGAAACATGAATAAGGCCCAGTCTCTATTTCAAATATAATCTGTTAGAGAGAAGGGGAAGACTCGAGTAAATATAAAAGGCAGACTACAATAAGGGCAATAAGGAGTCTATAAAATAATGACAGGGACAGGGAGACAAAGTAGACTAGATGGCTTGCATCAGGATAGGGTTTATGTTGAAGGTAGTTTTTGGAATGGACCATGAGAGGGGGTCAGAATTTTAATAGGAAAGGAAGCCATTTAAGAAGCAGAGACCAAACTAAGCATAAAATCCCTGGATGATTTCTGGCATTCTGGAAGGAACGGAGCTACAAGCAATAGTAACCAGAGGTGGTAAACTTAAGACTGGTTAGCACAGGCAATTTTTTAAGGAACTTCAAGTCTGGCTGAGCATGTACAAAGAATTATAATCCTCTGCATTCTCCATTTTTGCAAGCTAGGGTTCAGGAAGAGATATTTATTTTGATCGGTAACACTGAGTTATTAAACAGAATTACAATGTGTCTAAAATCCTGAATTAATTGAAAAACAAAGCCTGCATTAACCAAACTCAGGAACTTGCACTGTTATTCCTCAAAGTCATAAATCAGACCAAATGAGCACAGAGGCAACTGGGCTTCCTACCAAACATTAGTGAATTTCACCTAAATTTCCCTCTCTTAGGAAAAAAAAAAAGAATAAGCTTTCAGTTACCTACACTTGCCAAGACAGCAGATTAGCTGTAACTGTGTAAATGTCTGCTCAGTGCCACATGTATGCCTGCATGTAGTTAGATAATTAATTGATACTTTTCTCATCATTTGTAATGATAGCTCATTTCTAGGAGGAAGCCATAACCTATCAGGTTAAAAGAAATTTCTTCTCCACAAACACAAACATTTAGTTTTCATTCTACATTTTGTATTACAAATAACAACTCATTATCTTCATCATGGCTCAAGTACATTAAAGACAGAGAAAGAGAGATTAAAAACATATTTGATTTTTTTTTGGTGTGTATAGTTTTTAATAGCAAAACAACCACCACAACAACTCAAGAGCAACAATAAATATTTCCCTTGAGTACCCAAATTTTTCTCAAACTAGTTACATGCATCTCAAACTAGATAGATTTTTAGATCTCTAAAAATCACCTAGAAATCCTCATGTCAATAATGGAAAAATCACTTTGGGGTCATAATATGCATTTTTCTACTGGTCAAGAGTACTTCTTCAGTATATTTTTCTAGGCTTGGTTTAATCTGATTCCAAGTGTGTTCTCTTGTCAGGAGGCTTCTTTCTTTCAAAAATGCGCAGCTCTTCTGGATTTTTTCTGATATTCAATCTAAATCTCTCTTTTCTCTTACCCTATTTCAGAATATATTTTCTGAGGATGCCAAGTCACAGAGGCCTACATTCTAATTGCCAAGATTTGAAGTTGTTGGTGAGTTTTCTTTTTTCTTCTCTTTTTTATCCATTAGCCACATTCTCTTTGAGCCGCAGAGGAACAGATGTTGAGTTTCCAATAAGAAAAAGCATGAATCTCATAGGAAAATAGTATCTCCTGTTTCTAAAAGCAATATCAGAACAGAACAAAGATTCTAATATTTGACTAAATTTTGCTTAGGAAATGAAAATCCAATGGCCTCTTCTGTGTACATTTGCTGATGTTCTAGTCTAAAATAAACTGGCAAGGCCATCTTAATGTTGAAATCTATGTCCCCCCAGCAGCAGTAATAAACTGTGCTTCCTACCAAAGCTCGGAATTTCTCTTCTGTAATTAGTTTACTGTGCTTGTAGGCCCGAACTTACTATTTACTCTATATAGAATGGGATAGAATACAGAAGTGCTCTCAGTATATTTCATACTGTGGAAAAACAAAGTTTAAAGTGCAGTCAGGTACTTTGATAAAAACCGCAGTTCTTTGATTACTTCTGAAGAAGTATATGCATTAATGTCAAATCATCACTTGATATAAAAGCCCAGATTTTCTGATAAAAAGTAGCTTTTACAGAACATTGAAATCAGACAGATAAGCAGTTAAATGCCTTTGTGCTTTGTAACTCAGACCAACTGGTGTGTCTCCTGATGAATGTGGGAATAATTGAGAATCGCATTTTGAAACTGACTGGAAATTGGCTGGAATTATAGGTATTAGATCATTTCAAGAAAGCAGAGTCTAGGTCAGGGTTAGGCGTCTGTAAAGCAATGTCTAAAGCCCTTAATATCTGATCTGTGTCCTTCCCTTTTTACTTCCCCCAGCATCTAGCATAGTGTCTTGCATAGAGCTAATGCTCAATAAATATGTTTTTTTTTCTATATATATCAGAAAGAATGAGAGATATAGGAGTAGAGATAGCAGTAAAAAAAAACTCTTTGGAGAAATTCTGCTGTTTAAGGGAATGGCAGCTGAAGGAAGGACGTAAAGGTCAAGGAAAGGGGCTTTACTTTTTATTATTTATTGTTATTAGTAGTAGTAGTAGTAGTAGTAGTATGGGGGGGGGAGACATCTTGAAATGGAAAGAAACCAACTAAGACTTGGATGTGCTATGAAGGAGGAGACAAGATGACTTGTGCTATTGCTTGGGAGTTAAATAAGACCTTTAACTGATTATAGATACAGTACCCTGCAACTTGTTTACAGTATAGCTTTAATTGTGCTGTGCAATACAAACCCATGTTAATGAAAGGAAGTGAGTCCACACTGGGAGCTTGGCTTTGACATGGTAACTGTCTATAAGAGGGCAAAGCTAGGACATGAAGATTTATGCAAGGTGGTCCCTACAGAATAATGACTCTGTTAAATACTCTTCAAAGATATTAGAGGAAATGTGGCCTTTCCTCCCAGAACCTCACTGCTTAGAGAATCTCTAGTTTAGAAACCCCAAAGGCTCCAGGCTTTGGGACATACTTGGATGATGCGGTCAGGATTTGAGATGTGGAGGAAAGGAAGCAATTATAAAGCTGATTGAGGGTGGAGGAATGGCTAGTAGAGTCAGAAGTTGTAGATATTATGTTGAAACATTTTCTAAAAATGAGGCTGGACCATTATTATTATGAATAGACTTATTCCCCTGGAGTAATCACTGGAATTTCATTCCAAAAGAACGAGTGTTATCGTAGAAGAAAAATCAAATTTATTCTATGCAACTTGGAGACTTAGGAATACAACAGGGACACAGATTCAAGTTGATATTAGGAAGAGCTCCAGAAAAAAGGAATTGTTGAGTTATGTTCTTGAAGTATAGAAGCAAAAGAATAAAAATGTGTTAAATTATTTAATTTAATATTAGATCCATTGTTTTTCATAGACCTTTGTTCATATAGATCAATTCTCCACTCCAGTTTCATTGCTTTATAATAACTATAGCTATTACTCATTACATGTCAGGCACTATTCTAAATGTATTATGCATATTGACTCATTTAGCCCTCAAAAAATCCTATAGTTATTGTACAATTATTATCCCCATTTAACAGATAAATAAACTAAGAAACAGAGAAGCTGACTTGCCCAAGCTCACCCAGAGAGTAAGTGGTAGAACCAGGACTCAAACCCACGCATTCTATTTCCAATGCCTATTACCTTAAAGCACTTCTAGCCTGTCCAATCCTATCCTATCCTAGGCTCTTACCCTTTCCTAACCTCCTCTGTCCACATAGCAGTGGTTCTCAAACTTAACTCTATTTCAGAATAACCTGAAAAGCTTCTTAAAACAGTGACTACTGAGCCCCACCCCCAGGTTTCTGATTCAGAAGTTCCACGGTGGGACCTGAGCTTTGCATTTCTAATAAATCTACGGGTGCCACTGCTGCTGATCTTGCTACTATGGGAACCTCACTTTGAAAACCACTATTCTGCAAAATCATTGTAGAATATGGAACTAGCCTGGTTCATAGTAAATAGTATCTGTTAGGGTGAAGGCTATGCATTTCTTTCAAAGAAATAGAATTCAGACATACACACACACACACAAATTCATTTTTCCCTTGTACAAACACCTAGAGCAGCTCACATCAGGATTGCCATTCAGGATAGAGATTTCTGCTATTTTGTTGCTCTACCATTCCTTAGGACATTATTTTATGCATGGCCAATGCTGGTACTCAGTCATGTACAGGTTCCATCAAATGAGAATGGGAAAGTATACCAAATAAATTAAGGTCCAGACCTAGAAGTGACACATGGCATTTCAACTCATGTTCCAATTGCAAAAGCTAAGTCATCTGACTACAGTAACTGCAAGGAAAATTTAGAAGTCTTCTATTATATTCAAAAATAGAACATGGAAGAAATAGAGTTGGTGGTCAATATGCAATCTCTGCCACAAATATATTGGCTATATTTCTACTTTGTCCCTTCTATACCCATGCCCTGCCTGCCTAACTGCACTGGGTATTACACACACATTCTATATTCTTATAGAGTCTAGAGCAGTCAGGATTTCCACCCTGGAGAGACTCAACAAGTATGATTAATCAAATTATCCAGAGTAAAGTATTTAACCTACCTATAATTATTTAATTATCAAAGTATACTAATCATATCTGTCCTTTCAATCATAAAGATGCACTATAAAATGTAATTTTGGAAAAATAAAAAATTACTTTACAAGCTCCTGTATTATGTCAGGCAGTTTGTTTTACTTAAATCATTCATCTAATCATCAAACAAACCCTATTTCAGATAAGGAAAGCCCATTTTTCAGTTAAGGAAAGGAAGTCACATAAAGATTACGTGACTGGTCCCAATAACACAGCTGTCAATTTGTAGAACTGACTTTTGGACACATACAGATGTGGCCCTAAGTCTTTGCTTTTAACTATTGCTGAATCTTCAAAAATATAAACATTAAATGATAAATCACTTAACATATGGACTGAGCTACCTTTCAATGATGAGAAAGTTATTCATGCCCTTAATATTCAGTTTGATGGTGCTTCCTAAGAGATTACTTCAAGGATTCATAGGAGTCTAATTTGAAGACATCTTACTTACTAGTCCTGAAGGCTAGCTGAGTGCCAGAATTATCTGCAGAACACTTAAAAATGACACTGTCTGGACCCACTCCAGACCAGCACCAAATCAGCCCCTTTATGGTGAGGAACAGGTGTCCATATACTAGTATGCGTTATAATTGTACCAATGGATCTAACCAATGGGAAGTATTATGCTAATGAAAGAGTGGTCAGGCTGACTCAGGAAACAGGCAGCTTATAAAGACCTAAATGCCAAGCCACATTCCATAGGTGAGATTTAAATTCTTACTGTCTTTAAACCTAAGTGTAATATTAAAAGTGTTCAGTATTTCCATAGACTCAGATACTTTTCAGCACACATTCCTCAGTTTCAATAAGTTTTCTTTTTATGATTGGTCCTCTCTTGCCTTGTCTCTCTGCTGTGACACACAGCTCATAAGAAATTCGTTTAGTAAGATATTTAATGAAAATGCCCTTGGATGGACACCAAGGTAGGCCTTCTTAAGAAAACCATAGTATAATCAAGTTCCAATATTGTTATCAGTGCAATATTGCTCCAGTATTGTTTAAGCTTCTGTGTAATCCACTAGGATGTTTTCAAAACCTGCTAGCAATTGCAACTTAGATTGTTGTTTATATCTTTATCTCTGTCATCTATTCCTCTCATGAGAAAAGAAGAAAGTATTTCTCCTTCTGGAAGAAAAAAAGAGCTAGTGATTAAATATAAATTCTGCAGTTTATATAAATTTTATTTATTTATTTATTTATTTATTTATTTATTTATTTATGAGAGAGAGAGAGAGAGAGTGCACGCAGAGGGGCACAGGGAGAGGAGAGAGAGAGTCTTAAGCAAGCTCCACACACTGCACAGAGCCAGACACAGGGCTGGATCCCACGACCCTGGGAGCATGACCTGAGCCGAATTCAAGAGCCAGATACTCAACTGACTGAGCCACCTGCTGGAAGCTGAGCTATACCAGCCTGAGTGGCAAGACCTGGGCTGTGGATGGATTGGTGACTACTAGGTGGCCCACCGACAGGGAAGCTTCTTGTACTCCCGCTTTTCAGTAATTTGGCCTTAAGACTACCTGGGGTATTGTCTGTTGGGGAATTGCCCTCGACAGGCCCTCTGGTAAAAGAACCATTAGGGAAGAAAATAAGGTTCCACAAGAAATTGTGCAGCCTTATGTGTAGCCCTTGCCATCCCCTATGGAGACTCTACTTACAGGAAGGATAGCCTCATACATTTGCCAGCAAAGAGGGCCGGTAAAGGAGAGACATATGGGTTTGAAAGCCCCACTCCGGTAACTAAGGAGTGTATCTCTGGGCACAGGTGACTTCAACCCCTAGGCCCACCTGGCCCCCCGGAGGCATTCCAGATGATGACTGAACCTAGTCGGTTAAGGTACAGAATGGTTCATTGGTTTCTGGGTGCATTGTCTCTCTGAGAATGTATGAGGCATGGATTTCTAAGACTTTTTCAGCCCCTTTCTGGCACCTCGGACCGAGGCAAACACATTGTTCTTCTGGTCTCATGTGGTAAGGAGGTCACGTCCCTGTAACTGTTCCACTTGAGGTGTTGAGAAATGGAGGGCCTTTCACGAGAACAGCAAACAAATGCTTTGTAGATTATAGATAAACACAGATGCATAATGGAATAATGTAAGAAATTAATCAATAATCAAAGGGTATGCGGGAAAATTAGGGGAAAATCACCATGTTATTTCTTAAAGGTTGCTTACACATAGGAACATTTTCAAAATTAGGTAATGTTAGAAAAACATAGATGACGTATACTACAAGGAAATCACTAGCATATATAATGCCACGTTTACTACAATAAATCGGCCAGTTCAACACACTGTTGTTGTCTGTGTCCATTTTTATTTTAGTTTTAGTTTTTTATTTTAGTTTTTTATTTTTTAGTTTTTTATTTTAGTTTTGTTTTATTTTCACTGACGCCGTTCTTCCTTTGGGAACCCCTGGTTGCTGGAACTGGTCTCCGGCAGCCACTCAGGAGCCCCTCTCTAAATTTTAATATTTGACCTGCACCAGGGATCATTTGTATTCTTCAATATCCATCTTCCCCTTTTCCTTAGTGATAGAGCCCCTGAGTATTACTTGATCACATGACGGCACAAAATAAAGACAGCTTGGAAGTCACATGTGACATGACTAAGTTCTGACTAATGAAATCTAGGCAGAAACAATCTTTGAAACTCCTGGGAAGTAACCTTAAAGTGAGGGAATATGCCTTTTTATTTCTGTTTTCTTCTTCCTAATATCTGAAATAAGGTTATAATGACTGGTCCTCCAACAGCCACATCAGGCCTTGGTCTGTTGTACAGGTTGGCAGGTGAATCAGAAAGATGAGCCTGGATTCCCAATGACCTGGCACTGGCATACCAGCCCAGGTATGGGCTGGTTCCATTTCTATCTGGTTAAAATCACTATATTTTGGTATTTCCATCACTTGCACTAGAACCTAATCCCAATTAATACCTGGCCACTTAAAATAAGAAGTCACAAATGGATTAGCAAACAATTAACAGAAAACATATACACATAAAAGCAATAGTTTAAAATTGATGTTTTATGATGAAAAAACTGAATATACTTTCTCTTTCTTGGTTGCTCTTTCCCTGAACTGTAAGAGGGAGAGAAAAGGTGAAATATATAGCTTTCATGGAGGAAAATGTGAGAGTTTGAAATCATTTAATGTATGAAAAAATTGTTGCTAGGTGACTGTTGTCTGAAAGCTTGCTGAGGTGTGTTAGCACCTAGAAAAAAATACAAGTAGGAGTAATGCTTCGTAAGTTTATCCCCTAACGAAGACATTGTATTATTTTAAAATGGTGAACACTGGGTAAACAAGAAACAAAAAACATTTTTTTTTCATGTAAGATAAAACAGCTTTTCTCTGCAAGCAGCCACATTCTCCAGAGGGGGGAGTCGGTGCTGGCACAGGACCATGATGGGTAGCTTCCTCATTGTCCCCCTTGCTCCAGGAGCACCACAGGGTCTCAGAGGCTCCAGGAGCAGCTGCCACAAAACTCAATTTTAGCTTGTAACACCCGCCAGAGACTGAGTCGCTTGGGAAGAGGGGGGTCAGGTGCTGATGGTCCTTTTCACAAGGGAAGACCCAGGCTGAATCTGGTGACAATCTTGTGTCACATTTACTGAATGTGCTGATGTGGGAAATGAAGGGAAGACAGACCCAGAAGTTCTTCCTGACTGCAGAGAGAGGGGGAGAGAGCGGTCAGACTGGAAATAGGTCAAGAGCACAGTAAGCGGCCGCCCTTACACCAACTACCACTTCCCTCAGCAAGAGATTCTGAAGATGGTAGAGAAATCATTCCTCCCCACCCATTTCCCTCCTCCTGGACACCTTCCTAAAACTGCTCTGATCAGCTCTGAATTTAAACTTCTCTCCCAAAATGCAGCTAAAATCTTCAGCTGAATGCAAAAGAAGATATTTGTCATCATTAAAGTTTCAAGAATGGGCTCAAGTCAGTCCTAATAGATGCAAGAAGAAGTAGTGAAGAAGGTTAAAGGTGCAGGCTTAGTGAAGCGGGAGATTCCAGAGGGAATATTAGAACTAGAAAGAGAAGATCTGACCTGTGAATACAGGCGTGCACCCACCCTCTCCTTCACTCCCTCAATTAATTTCAATTACCTTATTGCTGGTTTTGACCACAGAAGCTCAGGTGGCGCCCACACCCCAGGAGAAACATTTCTAATGATGACACCACATGGCTTGGATCAACCCTTCTGCCAGCTTATAATTTATCTGAGGACTCAAACTTTATTCTGACCTATCTAGGAGAAGGGGATCACATTATTGTGTTTATCCCTGTGGAGGTGAAAACGTACACAGAATTAAAGCAAGGAGACATTGCCCATGGGTGGACGCAGCTCTTTTTCCTGCATTTAGAATGTTTCAGGCTGTGATGTGGGAGGAGAGCAAAGTGAAGGCACCCGGTGGTGTTTCCAGCAAAGCTAGTGTTGTCTCCCTCTAGGCAACAGTATTTGTAGGATTCTAATCATTATTATTATTATTATCATTATTATTATTATTATTTGCCATTTTAAAAGATCGGTTCAAAAATCCCGAGCAATAATTTACCTCACAAGAATTTGCTCATTATGTAGTTACTCCATCCCTTCTGCTCTTTCAAAACCTTATTTTGTAGCTAGGCACGAAATAATCTCCCAGAGTTTCTGGAGCAGGTCTTTTTCTATTCATGTGATGGCAAACAGAAACTCCTCATTCAAGAAGGAAAAGGTTATTAAACCAAGTGAAGGCCTTTCTATATTAAAATAAAATGACAGAAAAGAACTTTGACTGCAGCTGTAACTGTGAGGCATGATGTGAGAAGCTGGGAGCAGAGCACAGCTCCAAGACCTCCTGTCCAAACCGGCATGTCGCCAGCAGTCAACTTAAAAGTCAGTTTGTTAATTTCATTTGCAATGTGCTTCGATTATTTTTAAATATTGGCTTATTGTTTGGGGGTGTCCAGACCTGCTTTCTAAATGAAATTCAAGTAAGTTATTAAAACTTTGAGCTGTTATGTTCTGAGATGCTCATTTGGAAAGTATCTTAACATTCAAGCAATGATTTCAAAGTGCATCTGTGGTCAGAACACGAACTACATCCATGTTTTTGCAGACTTTTTTTTTTCACTTAGTTCACTTAGTTCACTTGGCATTGTTTTGGACTAAGAATTGATAATGATTATACTGTAAAACAGAGTCCTGTAATTTTTGCCATTCTGACTATCACCACCCCATTGTAATGCCATGTCACAATTTGAAAAATTTTCTTTTACAAAACATAACTTGACCACATCACAATCCAGAAATGTTACTGATTCTTTCCATCAGCCTTCTCCCAATGCATAAATTGTCCCAAAAGCATCCCAATGACCTTGCTGACTGCAAGACAGATAGAAATTATTAGCCAATACTGTGAGCATACCACAGCCATTGCTAGGAAGTAAAGCACAAAAGCCATACTAAGCTGTTTCATTGGGTGTTATCAAGAAACAAAATGAACTAATTATTATTTCCTTTCTTTTTCCAATGATTTGTAATTCCTAGATGAAACCTGAAAAATACCAAAAGGTTTTAAGGCAACCCTTTAGAAAGTGACCTTTTGCTTTCCCCATTTCATTTGCCCTAAGTGTTAATTGACTTTGAAAAAGCAGTATATTATCTTTTTAGAAAAAAGAAAAGGATAGACCTGATTTGTGAACACCAACATCCTACTGCATCAAAGTGTTGTTTAAATCATCATCCAGCAGAGCTGAGAACAACTATCCAGGAGAGTGAGAGAGAACAGATTTAAAAAAAAAAAAAAAAAAAAAAAAAAGGCAGAATAGTCTCAGAATGAAAGAGTGCCACTGCCATCTACAGGGAGAAATGATAGTAGTCAGCTATAAATTCAACAAGCAGGGAAATTATTTTAATTATCATCCTGCATTGCCAGTAATTTTCCTATTCTATTGGTGCACAGAGGTCACCTTTACTCACTCTTCTAAACACTCACAGACTTGGTGGGGACAAATGGATGTGGGACTTCACGAAAAGTGGTTCTCTCCTAGCAAGATGCTTCTGAGTTACTGACAGGTACATAAGAGTTGATGTGATATCCATGTAATTGAATGAAATTACTTTATTCTGACATTCAGAAGATCACATGTGAGTTTTCCTTAGACCTCTGGACCCAAAATTGGTGTGCCTATTTCTTTCAACGTCTTTATGACATTTCCCCCTAACAGCCTAACTTGTCTTACAGAATTAAAAACATTTTCCCCTTTAAAAAAAATTGACATTCCCCTAAATGAAGTTAAGATATTTAATATACATTAAATAAAATAGTCTTGAAAATTATGAAAAAATAGTAAGTACAACTACCTTAAGAGAAGTTAAATTTGGAGACATTATTAGACATATAGAACTTACGGGGGTGGGAGGCTAAGAAAATAAGGGGGTTGATGCTTTCATCAACATTCAGGCCAAATACAGTGAGAGGACATGAATTATTATGCTATGTTACTAATTGTTTTGGACATACAATTGTTTGATTTAAATGTAGGTTTAATTTAAAAATAGAGTATAGTCCGCAATCCCTATCAAAATAACACCAGCATTCTTCACAAAGCTAGAACAAACAATCCTAAAATTTGTATGGAACCAGAAAAGACCCCAAATAGCCAAAACAATCTTGAAAAAGAAAACCAAACCTGGAGGCATCACAATCCCAGATTTCACGATGTATTACAAAGCTGTAATCATCAAGACAGTATGGTACTGGCACAAAAACAGACACTCAGATCAATGGAACAGAATAGAGAAGCCAGAAATGGACCCACAAACATATGGCCAACTAATCTTTGAGAAAGCAGGAAAGAATATCCAATGGAATAAAGACAGTCTCTTCAGCAAATGGTGCTGGGAAAACTGGACAGCAACATGCAGAAAAAATGAACCTGGACCACGTTCTTAAACCATACACCAAAATAAACTCAAATTGGATGAAAGACCTAAATGTAAGACAGGAAGCCATCAAAATTCTAGAGGAGAAAGCAGGCAAAAACCTCTTTGACTTTGGTCATATCAACTTCTTACTCAACATGTCTCCAGAAGCAAGGGAAACAAAAGCAAAAATGAAATATTGGCACAACAAAGCTTCTGCACAGTGAAGGAAATAATCAGCAAAACTAAAAGGCACCGGACAGAATGGGAGAAGATATTTGCAAATGACAGAGCAGATAAAGGGTTAGTATCGAAAATCTATAAAGAACTTATCAAACTCAACAGCCAAAAACCAAATAATCCAGTGAAGAAATGGGCAAAAGACATGAATAGACACTTCTCCAAATAAGACATCCAGATGGCCAAATGACACATGAAAAAATGCTCAGCATCACTCATCATCAGGGAAATACAAGTCAAAACCATAATGAGATACCACCTCACACCTGTCAGAATGGCTAACATTAACAACTCAGCCAACAACAGATGTTGGCGAGGATGCAGAGAAAGAGGATCTCTTATGTACTGCTGGTGGGAATGCAAGTTGGTGCAGCCACTCTGGAAAACAGTATGGAGGTTCCTCAAAAAATTAAAAATAGAAATATCCTAGACCCAGCAATTGCATTACTAGGTAGTTATCGAAGGGGTACAAGTGTGCTGTTTTGAAGGGGCACATGCATCCCAATGTTTATAGCAGCACTATCAACAATAGCCAATGTATGGAAAAAGCCCAACCGTCCGTCAACAGATGAATAAAGAAGATGTGATATATATATGCAATGGAGTATTACTCAGCAATCAAAAAGAATGAAATCTTGCCATTTGCAAGTACGTGGATGGAACTAAAGGGTATTATGCTAAATGAAATTAGTCAGAGAAAGACAAACATCATATGACTTCATTCATATGAGGAATTTAAGATACAAAACAGATGAACATAAGGGAAGGGAAGCAAAAACAATATAAAAACAGAAACGGGGACAAAACATAAAAGACTCTTAAATACAGAGAACAAACAGAGGGTTGCTGGAGGAGTTGTGGGAGGGAGGATAGGCTAAATGTGTAAGGTGCATTAAGGAATCTACTCCTGAAATCATCGTTGCACTATATGCTAACTAACTTGGATATAAATTAATTATGGGGCGCCTGGGTGGCTCAGTCGGTTGAGCATCCAACTTCGGCTCAGGTCACGACCTCATGGTTTGTGAGTTCGAGCCTCACTTCAGGCTCTGTGCTGTCAGCTTGGAGCCTGGAGCCTGCTTCAGATTCTGTGTCTCCTTCTCTCTCTGCCCCTCCCCCACTTGTGCTCTGTCTCTGTCTCTCAAAAATAAATAAATGTAAAAAATTTTTTTTAATTAATTAATTAATCTGAAAAAAATAGAACGTAGTCCACATGCATAAAACTACCCCTCTTAAAAACATTCTCCCCCTTGGAAGAGAAAGTAGCTTATTTTTCCTCTCAGCAGGTTTGGGGAAGAGTTTCTGTGAATTGTAATCACAATCTCTACATAAAACATTATTTAGGGGTTAATTAAATAGCAATTTGTGGCTTTGACTCAAAAAGCAATATTTCTTAATAATTTAAGAAAAATTCTTGTGTAAGAAAAAATTCCATTTATAATGTCACCAAAAAGAACAAAATACCTAGGAATAAACTTAACCAAGGAGGTGAAAGATCTGTAGTTTGAAAACTATAAAACATTAATGAAAGAAATGATGACAAAACAAATAGAAAGATATTCCATGTTCATGGATTGGAAGAATTGATATTGTTAAGATATCCATACTACCCAAAACAATCTACAGCTTCAATGCAATCCTTATCAAAATAACCACAGTATATTTCACAGAACTAGAAGAAATAATACTAAAATTTGTAAGGAACCATGAAAGACCCCAAATAGCAAAAGCAATCTTAAGAAAGATAAACAAAGCTGGGGGTATCACAATTCCAGACATCAACACACCCTACAAAATTGTAGTAACCAAAACAGTATGGTACTGGCACAAAAATAGACACATGGGGTGCTTCAGTGGCTCAGTCAGTTAAGCAACCAACTCTTGATTATCAGTTCAGGTTGTGATCTTGTAGTCCTGAGATTGGGTACCAGGTCAGGCTCCACGCTGAGCATGGAGTCTGCCTAAGATTCTCTCTCCCTGTCTCTCTGCCCCTGCCCCATCTCGTGTGCATGTGTGCGCGCTCTCTCTCTCTCTCTCTCTCTCTCTCTCTCTCTCTCAAAACAAATAAATAAACATTAAAAAAATATACACATAGATCAAGAGAACAGAATCAAGAAACCAAAAATAAAGCCACAATTATATGGTTGATTAATCTTCAACAAAGGAGGCAAGAATGTACAATGGAGAAAAGACTGTCCCTTCAAAAAATGGTGCTGGGTAAATGGACAGCTACTTGTAAAAGAATAAAACTGGACCACTTTCTTATTCCATACACAAAAATAAACTCAAAATGGATTAAAGACCTAAATGTACGACATGAAATCATATAAATCCTAAAAGAGAACAAGCAATAGTTTCTCTGACACTGGCCATAGCAGCATTTTTCTAGACACATGTCCTAAGGCAAGGGAAACAAAAGCAAAAGCAAACTATTGGGACTATATCAACATAAAAGCTTTTGCACAATGAAGGAAGCCATCAACAAAAAATGAAACCTACTAAATGGAAGAAGATATTTGCAAATGATATATCTGATAAAGGGTTAATATCCAAAATATATAAATAACTGATACAACTCAACACCAAAAAAAATAAATAAATAATTCAATTAAAAAATGGACAGAGGACATGAAAAGATATTTTTCCAAAGACATACAGGTGGCCAACAGACAAATGAAAAGATGCTCAACATCACCAATCATCAGAAAAATGCAAACCAAAACCACAATGAGATATTACCTTACATCTGTCAGAATGGCTAAAATAAAAAAGAGAAGAAATAACAAGTGTTGGTAAGGATGTGGAGAAAAAGGAGATCTAATATTCTGTTGGTGGGAATATATACTGGTACAGCCACTGTGGCAAACAGTATAGCTTCCTAAAATAATAAAATAAAAATATAAATACCATATGATCCAATAATTCCACCACTGGGTTTTTACCCAAAGAAACCAAAAACACTAATTTGAAAAGATATATACACCCCTATGCTTATTGTAGCATTATTAACAATAGCCAGAGATGAAAGCAATCTAAGTGTCCATCAATAGATGGATAAACAAGGAAGATGTGGTACACATGTACACACACACACACACACACACACACACACATACACACACACACACACACACAGTATGGAATATCATAAAGCCATAAAAGAGAATAAGATCCTGCCACTTGTGACATGTATAGACCTAGAAGGTACTATGCTAAGTGAAATAAGTCAGACTGGGAAAGAAAAGTACCATATGGTTTCACTCATATGGAGACTCTAAAAGACCAAGTGAATAAATAAACAAAAAATAGAATCAGACCTATTAGTACAGAGAACAAACTGATGGTTGCCAGAGGCAAGTGGGATGGGGGAATGGGCAAAATGGGTGAAGGGGAGAGAGAGATACAGGCTTTCAGTTATGGAATGGATAAGTCATGGGAATAAAAGGCACAGCATAAGGAATATAGTCAATTATATTGTTCAAAAAAATTCTTCCCACTGTGTCCTTAAAATTCCTATTTTAAAAAGACTTCAATTATACTTCAGTTTACTATACTGTTTCAACACAGAACATTTGCCTGTCATATGAGTGTTTTCAGTGTTATAAACTATGGTCTTTCCCTTCATTATACTAAAGATGGGGAAGTAGCATCAACCAGCAATTAGTCATTTAGAATGATTTCTTTGAGACATGAGTCTGCAGCTATGAAGTGGCTCTACAATATAGGAAAGCAATACCTCTATATCCTCTTTTTTTTTTTTTTTAAGTAAGAACTGGACTAAATGATGTTAATGATCTCTTTTCACTCTAGGAGTCCAAAGTCCTAGTTATATTACCATATGATCATGTGGTTAAAAATTGGGTTCAATATAGGGGCATCTGGGTGGCTCACTCAGTTAAGCGTCCGACTCTTGACTTCGGCTCGGTCATAGTCTCACAGTTCGTGGGTTTGAGCCTTGCATCAGGCTCTGTGCTGACAGAGCCTGCTTGGGATTCTGTCTCCCTCTTTCTCTGCCCCTCCCCTTCTCCTTCTCTCTCTCTCTCTCTCTCTCTCTCTTTCTCAAAAATAAATAAATAAACATTAAAAAATAGTTTCAATCTAAAATAAAATGATAATTAAATATGGGTTAATAAATGAATAGAGTGCAGCCAAAGTTTTACCCACAATATTTCTTCTGATTAAAAACTTAGTTATAATCACTATAGTAATATTGGAAAGTCTCTATAAACAAAAAGTATGATGTTGATATGGATGAGATTTATAACAACAAATTGTTTTATACTGAATTAAAATATTCTTACTTTTGGAAGATGTGATATGGACTGTTACTCAGCCATTAAATGGAGTATTACTCAGCCATTGAAAAGAATGAAGTCTTGCCATTTACAACGACATGGATGGAGCTAGAGAGTATTATGCTAAGTGAAATAAATCAGCCGAGGAAAGACAAATACCATATGATTTCACTCATATGTGGAATTTAATAAACAAAACAAAAAAGCAAAGGGGAGAGAGAAGGAGAAGCAAACCAAGCAACAGACCCTTAACTATAGAGAACAAACTGATGGCTACCAGAAGGGGGATGGGCAGGGGGATGTGTTAGCATTGGGAACTAAGGAGTGCACTTGCTGTGATGAACACTGGGTAGTGTATGGAAGTGCTGAATCACTATATTGTACACCTGAAACTAATATTACACTGTATGTTAACTAACTGGAATTTGGATAAAAACTTTTAAAAAAAACTACACCCTTTAACATTACAGTAAAGCACATAAAAATAATTTCTCACCCACAATCTACTGAATTTATCCTAAATATGTATGTTTATTATAAGTGTTTTTGGAGTTTATAGAGCAGAAAACTTTTTTGGCCCTTATAAATGTTGTTACATAAAGGTTTTAAGGTGGTAATTAGCTCACTATATTAAAAAGAAAGAAAAACATAAAGATGTAATGAGTTACTACATTCAAATTAAGTTCAAATTATTTCATTATAAAAAATATATTCTGGGGCACCTGGGCGGCTCAGTCAGTTGAGCATCTGACTTCAGCTCAGGTCATGATCTCATAGTCTGTGAGTTCAAGCCCCGCATCAGGCTCTGTGCTGACAGCTCAGAGACTGGAGCCTGCTTTGGATTCTGTGTTTCCCTCTCTCTCTGCCCCTCCCCTGCTCATGCTCTGTCTCTCTCTGTCTCAAAAATAAAATAAAAACATTAAAAAAATTGTTTAAATATATTTTTATTTTTGATTCTGCAGTTTGATGATGATGGATCAAGATACAAATTTTCTTTTATTCACCCTTCTTGGATGGATCACTAGGCTTCTATGATTTGAATGTTGGTATCTCTTGTCAATTCTGGGAAACTTACAGCCAGTTTTTCTTGAAATATTTTATCTCCCCCATTCTCTGTGTCCTCTCTTTCTGGAACTTTGACTAGACATAGGCCACACCTTCTCATTCTATATTATATGCTTTTAACCTCTCATATTCTCCATCTTTGTCTCTTCATAGCTCAATTCCACCTAATCTCTTTAGCTATGTCTTCCAATTCACTAATTTTCTCTAATGCTGTTTCCAATCTTCAGTTAAACCTGTTCCTTGATTTTTTAATTTTAAAAGATGCTTTTTCAAAAAATGCATTTTCCATTTTTTAAAATGCTACTTTTTCTTATCTGCATAGCCATTTTCATTAGCTTGCTCCTTATTCATTTAAAATATCACATTTTACTTCTATAAACTCATTAAATATGTCTATTTTTTCTTCTTTATCTAATACTACCAATAGCTGAAGACTTTTTGAACATGATACTACCATCTACTAGTCTTGACACTACCATCTTCTGATAGTCCTCACACTCTTGTTTTGTTTCTTTGTGTATTTTGGGATTTGAACTGCGAGCTCATATTCCTTAGGATATTTGTGGGAACTATTTGAGAATTGAGTTGAAGATAGATTCTTCCAAGAGGATTTGAACTTGCTTCTTCTACGATCCTAATTCACACCAATATCACATCACTTCAAACCTACTGGGGACTGTCGTGTGGCTAGCAATTCTAAAGAGATCTTTTTTCTCTCAAATCAATGTCAAACTTTGAAAGAAATGATTTTGCTTGCTGTGATAAAAGTGACAAGGCAAGGAGTATTATTTCTAGCTTTTATTTCATCTCTACCTTAAGGGTACAGGGCTTTAAGGTCCCATTTTTATATGGGGTCTCTTCTTTAAATCTCCAAATTTAGAAGGTCCTAGTCTTTTTCTCTTATTTTTCATACCCTATGGAGACATAAAAACTAAAGATCAGGCCACATGGATTTGGCAAATACTCTCAGAGTGAAAGCTGGCCTCATTCCTGTAGTTATCCGAGTTCTCACTTTCACTTATGTTTTGCCTCTGAGAATTTCTTAATTCTTTGCCAGAATGTCAATGATATAATAATGTGGGAGATTTTTGTCGTTTTTCAGCCAGAAGATCTGTCAAAGAATGTAGACTGACTTCCTGGTAAAAACAGAGGTCCATTTGTATTGAAATCCAAACATAAACCTATACATGTATTACATTTCCTATGACTTGAGATACTGAAAACTCAGCTTCTTGCTATAATATTGCTTAACAATTTGACTGATCTTTCAAAAATAAATCTAATTATGCCATTTTCCCCTTTAAACTTTTCCCTATCAGTCCTTTGCAACAGAATAAAATTCAGTCTCCCTAACAGTATGCATAGATCTTGTTCAATTCCTTAGCCTCCCCTTTTTCTACCATCAACACCATTATGATTGTAACCATCATTCAGTCCTATTGAGTCATACTCTCTTAAACCTTTTCTCATGTTCATTGCTAGAGCACTGTTCTCCTCCTAGTCTTTCTTCGGGTTTCAGCTTATCTGTCACCTCCTGCAAGAAGTCTTCCCTGAATCCAAAATCAAGGTTGAGTCATATTCTTCCTTTGTCCTCCCATGCAGCCTTATGCTGAATTCCCTATCACAGATTTGCCACACTGTTACCCAATTGCTTGTTTATATTTCTGAGTAAATAACTATATTCACTACAATTATAATTATAACCCCACTATATGGGATGCCTGAGTGGCTCAGTTGGTTAAGCATCTGACTCTTGATCTCAGCTCAGTTCTTGATCTCAGGGTCGTGAGTTCAAGCCCCACGTTGGGCTTTGCACTGGACATGAAGCCTACTTACAAATAAATAAATAAATAAATAACCCCACTGTAACACAGGCCTCATGTATACTTGTCCTATTCAATTATTTATTTGGCACTTACCACAATCCTTGCAACAGAACAGGCAGTCAATTAATTTTTTTATGTAAAAATAATGTATCTTTTAGCTTTTTCTTAATTGTAAACAAAGGTATTATTGTACTTGGGTATTTCTTTTGATTGACTCATAAATTATTGAGTAATACAAAGATATGGGGATCTGCATTCACTTTAAGAACACTGTGATTTCAGAACCTTATTTTTACCCTGAAAAGGCAATCTTCCAAAATATTGAACACAAATTTGAAATTCAGTTAATGCTGTTGCCAAGAGGACATCAAATCATAAAAGCTTTTGGGACTGTATTCCTATTGTCTATGAAGAATGATTTAATTTCTTCATTATAATTCCAACTGCATTGAAAGTAAAAGACTCATCAGAAGGTCTTCCTAACTAAAATCTTAGGAGATTGTGGTAATTTGACATTCATTAAAACAACAGCTAAAACAATTAGAGGTAAACAGACCCTAATCTAGCCTGTGTGTAACTAAAGGGAGGAAGAACAGTGTGATATGCCTACAAGTCACATAAGTATTACCTTTCTTTCTTCTTCACCCTCCTCTGATCCCTCAGTCACTTGTTTTGCTTCTGTGTTCTAATTTACTGCCTTCAAGATTCATGTGATGTCCTTTTTTTCTTCAGAATTAACTTAAGAATTTGACTTAGTCAATAGTGTACACATGCTATAAAATTATCCACCGGCTAAATGATTTCAGGCTGAAATTGCAGCAACTACTGGGATTTTTTTAAAACACCGAAGTAATTAGTCATCCAGCCCTTTGATTTTGATGAAAATAGAGCAAAGTGGCAATTTATAAACATGTTAATTTTTGACACAATGGACATCATTCTTTATAGCAAATGAAATGTGCTAGGTTCTGTATGTCAAAAACCACACTGAAAATAATTTTCACAAGAAAATAGAGTGAATTTAAAAATCATGAAATCTAGAGCACAGAGTATTGAAAACTCACGATATTATCAGTAACATGGAGCAGAGGGAAGTCCCTGGAAACTTTTGGGTTTTTTTATTCTTTAACTTTTTAGAAATATTTATAGAAGTAGAAAAAAAGTAATATAAACAACTTCTTTAAGTTTCTGTTCATAATTTTGACCTGTAAGAGAATTGAGATCTTGAGTCAGCTTCAGAATTGTTCTTTAAAATTTCTGGATCTAAATTAAATAGTCATGTTTTTCCAGGATCTTAGACACAGTAATATTTTATGATAAGGTCTGTGAAATCCCATTTTTAAGGGAAGAATACAATTCTTATTTTTCACTTTCTGATGGTAAGCACTAAATCTCTCTATAGATAATGTTCTCAATTCATTATTATTGCATTGATATTGTACAACAACGTAACACACTCTTAATAAGGATTCCAGTATAAAGATACAATGAAACAAATAAATGTTTCATAAATGTTTAAATAGATACCACTGGTGTCACCAGTGGCAAAAGTGAATCAGGGACTAGTTCGGTATTTAGGTAATTTGTCTCTCATTCCTGAATTTTTGTCCAGTCATTATTCACCCTCCTATTGAAGTATAACTGAGCTTTTTTTCTCCTTGAGAAGTAACATGCCATTATATGATTACTGCTTTCTCAAAGGTTCTTCTATCCAATTTAGAAAAAGAATCTGTGATTCTAAACATGAGTGTCTCTTTACAAGGAAGCCTGCTCTCCTTTGAGCAACATGGATTACAGGAAGACATACAGTGAACCAGGAGAAACAAGTTGCTGAAGTGGATAATGACCTGGATAGGATATTGAAGCCAAAGGTGCTTGTAAGTAGCAGCTGTGCCAAATGGAGGGAAGTGACTTGTGGCATGTCATAAGGATCAGCATTAGTATTGGTTTTAGTTACTTTTCTGACCTAAAGAAAAGAAAATACAGTAAGGTGATGAAATGTGCTGATGATACTAAGTGGAGAAATTTCACCAATATGAGGTAGGAAAACAATAAAACTAACAATGACGGGTAAACTAGAATTATGAGCTGACAAGTACCTTCTGCTATTCAATTATGGGAAAGTCTAAATAAAGTTGACCTGAAGGTAAGTACACAAGAAAAATAAAATGAACCTTTGATGGTCCATAGTTATCAAATTGTTTCCCCCAAAAGTTCAATGCAGAGCTCTCTTTTATTTTTTCCAAATATTTAGGAACAGAACACTCATAGCATTGGATATAATTCCATGCAAAGGGCCAAATGTCATAAAACATTGGTAGTATTGGGGGATACTAGGTCTTCACCTTTGAAACAAGTAAGACAAGCCATAAAGAAGTTTGAGTATTGAATCAGGCAATCTAGTTTAACTCCTCGAAATGAAAAAGCTACTACTACAGATGCAATTAATATGCAACACCATGGAAAATTCTTCCACTGACAGAAAGTACAATGGAGGAAAAGCTTCCTACCTTTCTCAAATTTACAATTATAAACAGAAGCTGAAATGGAAAAAAAGTCTCAACTGAGAAGTAGATGGCAAACTTGAATGTTTTTATTTCCACAGAGCAGGATGCAGACAATTAAAGAACAGTCAAAGGTGTCACAATAAAAATGAAATAAACAGAGGGTAGGAGGGAAAGGATAGATGAACTTGTATCACCCAGCCTCTGGTACTGATGGCTGTGACTGACAGACGGACCACCCTGTACATGTCTCTTGGAATTCCTCTTGTTTGAAGAGCTGTTTCTTCAGAACTGTCTCATTATCAGAATTGTCTTACAGTAATTCCTGAGGTGTTTGGCTATCTAAAGCCATGCATATTCTTTAGCTACTAATAAGAAAGTTAAAATCTCTATTAAAAAAATCATTTTTAAATTTCTGCACAAAATATTTTGTTCTGTTTAATGGATAATGGCCCTTTAAGAAAAGTATGATCGAAGGAGTTTTAATAGAAGCTATTATCTAATGCTTCTTTTAAAGTATGTGTAGGGTCCCGCTAAGGGGAACCAAGTGTAAAGTGTTTAATGAGTGAACAATCAACTGCGTAAAAAATAACCCACATCAGAGGAAGAAAAGGGAGGAGTAGTTTCACTCCCCCATTTGAGTGTCAGGAGAAACACTTCATTCTAATTAGAGGAAAAGCAGACGTAGGGCCTTCAACCCTTTCAAGAGCCCATTATATTTCTTATCTTCCTGCTTTTGCTGCACAGAAGATTGGAATAATGATGATAATAATAACAACAACAAATATTTTTTGAACTTGCACCTTGTGGCAGGCAGGAGGTGGAGTGAAGCTAGAAAAAGGGGACCAGAGAGTAGACATTTTGGGGTTGTGATTCACTTCCCTTTGACTGTTTCTTCTTTGGTAGTGGAAAGAGGAGGAAATTGAAAAAAAAAAAAAAACAGTAATAGCTGAAGAAGCACTGAGAGTCTGAAACCATTTACTTGCTGAGTTGGAAAGGAAAAAATGATCAACCATTATACATAATTAGTGTCAAAACACACAGATAAGGTCAAAATTCTGGATTATTAAGAAAAATACCAAATTATACAAAAGATGGTTTACTAATTTTAAAATGTTTATGTTTGTTTTGCCTCTATCTGTCTTTATAGTATGAGCAAACAAGGGGCGCCTGGGTGGCTCAGTAGGTTGAGCGTCCGACCTTGGCTCACGTCATGATCTCGCAGACTGTGAGTTCGAGCCCCACATTGGGCTCAGCACTAACAGCTCAGAGCCTGGAGCCTGCTTTGGAATCTGTGTCTCCCTCTCTCTCTGCCCCTCCCCTGCTCACGCTCTGTCTCTCTCTCTATCAAAAATAAATAAACATTAAAAAAAAAATTTATAGTATGAGCAAACATTTATTAAATATCTATCATATGCCAAGTACAAATCACTTGATTTCAATTTCACACTAACTTTATGGGTTAGATGTTATTAGTCTTATTTCACATAGAAGAAATTAAGACCCAAAGAGCTTAAGTAAGTAGTCCATAACACAGCAATAGTAACTGTCAAAGCCAGGATTCAAAACTAGGTCTGTTTAATCCTAACTAGTTTCCTTTTTCTTTTCATTTATAGTGATTCTAATGTAAAAATAATATCAATTTTCAAGTATACAATAATATTAATGTACCTAGTTATTGCAAATAGAGAAAGACACTGTGATTCCTGATGGCCCATGAAATTACAGCACAATTCTAGACGAATTTGGACTTCATGTAAATTTTGTAAGAGTAACACATATTGTGAAATTGCTTATACCCAAATAACTAGAGACCCTTTTCCTCAGATCGTTCTTCATTATACTCAGTTTCTGTCTTCTATTCATTAGTTGCTTCAGATCTGTTTCAAACATCATTTCTTTGACCCAGTTGAAATTCTAACCTTTGTATCAAGTAAGAAAACTTTCCATCTCAAACTCTAAATTATAAATTTAGTATGTGGTGTCCCTCCATCCTTTGTTAATTTTGCACGGAGCAGTATTTAGACCTTCACAATCTCTTCTGATTACCATTTACCTTTTTTCCCATATTTTGTTTTATTTTGTTTTGTTTTGTTTTGTTTTGTTTTGTTTTGTTTTGTAAATGCTATAACTACTGTTACCAATAAAAGGTAAGAATGAGAAGCGTGGGAGGAAAGAAATGGTAACAACTACTTTGGTGCCCAAATCTAACCCACAACTAACTCCCTGTAACCTTTACTTACTTACTCTCATTTCTTCCCATTCTCCCCTCACTAATGTTTCCGAAGCTTTCTGCTCTATGCCACGTGGGGGAAAGGGAGAGTTGCAAACTTTAGTGAGAGAAGAAATAATGAAGATGAAGTTCACTAGAAAGTAACTACTAAGTTGATTAGCAAGTAGAAAGAAAAGGAAGAAAGGAGATAGGAAGGAAGGAAGTGAGGGAGGGATGGAGGGAGGGAATTCCAACAGAATCTCTTTTTTTTAAGTTTATTTATTTGAGAGAGAGAGAGCACATGTGTGTGTGGGTGCGTGTTGGGGAGGAGCAGAGAGAGAATCCCAGGAAGGCTCTGTGCTGTCAGCGCAGAGCCCAATGCAGGGCTCCATCCCACAAACCCCTGATATCACAACCTGAGCCGAAATCGAGGGGCAGATGCTTAACTGACCGAGCCACCCAAGTACCCCAGTAACAGAATCTTTTAGTCTCTTGACTACACTCCCTGAAAATGCATATAAATATAAAATCTGCAAACAAGTTCAAGAGTACACAGACCTCTCTCCAAAGCCCATTCATAGATTGAACCCTTGCATTGGGATTTATTGCGAAACCATGTCTCTGAATGAAAAATATAACTGAAAGATGATTTTCAAACACGTTGTGGCTGTCACCTTTGGCATACAGCAGCTTGATATACAAAGACTAGGATGTACAATGCACACGTGCAAAAAATATAAATAGAAAGCACGAGAAGTGCAGATTACATAATAGGCCACCAAAAATGCCTGAAGGACACTCTAGGAGTCTGACCCTGCATGGCACCATGTTGGCATATATCGGTTTCTTATGATACCACTGAGCTCTTCCTTAAAGAACTCACCCTGGCCTATTTTCCCTCCACTGCAGGTGGTTTGAGTCATCACATTGCTGTAAAGAATGTAATCTGCTCTCCAACTGGGAGCAAAGGTGAATTTAGTTGTGCTCTTTCTTCTCTCGTGAATAACATCTCCCTGACTGCTTACTGTAATGCCAGCACTTCTAGCCTCTATCTCCTCTTCCTGTCAGCATCTCGTCAGTTTGTTGGAGATTGGATCAGCCAAATGGAGTTCATCCAATACACTCCATCCATCTAACAATGTGACATCTAGGACAATGCTGTTTCCCAAGGAATCAATTGAGAATTGGCACACTTGAAATTTTTCATGCAAAGCTGTGTCCAAGTACCTTTTTTCCCTGATACCACATTGCATCAGGTTAATGCTAGATCTAATCTTGCAGTGAGCAAGTGGGGATAATACCCCACTGACAATAAGCTGCTCAGTCTGGCGAGTTATTAAAATGATCAGAGAAAAGGAATTATAAGAGCCTCCCAAAAGACTTTATCTGTCCTATGGATAAGCAGCTGTCTCATGAGGAACACCTTTGGTGGCTCCCCATCGCCTACCTGATATAAAACAAACTCCTCAGCAGGGCTCTCCAGGTCCTGCACATTTGTTCCCATTCCTGTTCGGTTCTGAAATATGATCCTCTTTCTAGATATCTCTCTCTCTGTGGGTCCACTCTTAGCCTGAGCTTCCATCACCTTGCTTTTAGGCAAACTGCACATTTTTTTTCCTTCTGCTTTCTTTGCTTTGGGTGTTCCATTCCCATTCATTTTTCTTATATCAAATTCCCACCCAACCTTTGACGTGCAACACCTCCAAGCTGCCCACCTTGAAGCTTGAAATCTTCCTTCAAGCTGCCCACCTTCATGCCAGAAGAAGGCTCTTATAGTCCTGTAGGTGGGACAGAGGGCAAGCTATGGATTCAGACAAATCTGAGTTTGAAGCCAGGCTGTGTGCCATTAGAAAAGTTACCTAACCTTTCTGATTCTCATTTCTTTCAACTAGAGAATTGGTACCAAAAATGCCTTTTAGGCATATGGTGAGTGTTGTCTGACATATGAACATACTCAATAAATGCTAATTCCACATTTTAAATTATATTGTGTCCTTTTCAGTATTTATCACATACTGTCTCATTCTGTGCTTGCTTATAAAAATGTCTGGTCACCTCTGCTAGATAGTATCACTCAAACATCAACTTATTGTAGAAAACTTCCATGATTTTCATAGGTAACCCACACATTTCCTTTTAATCCTCTTTCTCTGCTTTTTTGCTTCATAGTAACTATCACTATCTGACATTGTTTGTTTCTTTGTTGTTCCTTTGCTTGTGATCTATTTCCCTTCCGATATGAGCTCGATAAGAGCAGGGACTTTTTCTGTGTTGTTTACTGCTATATCACCAGCACCTAGAACAGAGCCTGGAAAACAGTAAATGCTTAATAACATTTGGCAAATTAATGAAGGATTTAGTAAGTCCCTTGAGGCCAGCGATAATTTTTTAACTATTATAAAGCCTCAAGGCTGGAAGGCACATTAAAATCCTTTTATTGATTACAGTGCTCCTCAGACAGCCATGCACACAACATAGCCCCTACTTCTAATTCAAGGAGACACTCATACCACCACCCCCACCCCGTAATATTCCATGCTCTTGAATGCCTCCCTCACTTTGAGGTGCTATTCCTGCAGTCATACATTCCCTTTTCCCGCTCCTGATGAATTCCTCCTGATCCCTCAAAAGCCAGGATAACAAAGTGGCTTTGGAACCCACAGAACTGGATTTGATGCACTCATTAGCTGGGTGATATTGGACACTACTAGGCTCCTCGGAGCCTCAACTGTCTTGTTTAGAAAGTGAAAATAGAGGTGAGTATAAAAGATACTGGGCATAAATAGTCCATCAAGGTTTCTCATAGTAGACTGCCTACAAATTGAAAATTTTTAAATGAAACAAAAAACAAAATTCTTTCCTGCTCCTTTCTCTATAAAACTTTCTATAACTAGCCAAGCAAAATTGATCACTCCCTCTTTATGTACTTTGATAAATCTTATAGATATTTCTAATATATAAATAATATTACATTGGTACCATTTGATTTCCAGTCTGTGTCTTCCATTTGAATTGTGCTTAAGACAGAAGGATTGACTTCTGTTGCTTCAGCCCTAGCACTGTGCCTGGCACAGAACAGATAGTCAATACATATTTGTTGATTAAATAAATGAATCTAGGAGAGTTGTACCTGGCCTGCTAGGCTCAATGCCCTTGCCATTTCTTTAGATTATTTTCCCTCATGGGAGATTGATTCTTAAATGTCACCTCCTAGTTTATAACTCTTCCCACCTGACTTCCCTTAGGTCAGTTAATAGAGTCTTGGTGGCTGTCCCAATCGATCTCCTAACAAGTAACACATGAATTGCCCTCCAATGTCCAGTTTATTTCTATTAGCTTGCTTTATCCAACTTAGTTTATATACTCATTCACTCACTCGTTTATTCATCCCTTCAGTGTGCATTTACCGAACAAGTCTCAGAACTAGCAGGTAGGACCTCTCTGCTGGTTGAGTAATAAGCACATCACATAGTTCCTGTTATGATTATCCTTTATTTTTTTTAAAGCATAGACAAAAGCCACATTCTATAGCATAATGGCCAGCAAGAACCAGTTTGTAATATTAATTACCTATAGCTTTGTACTTGGAAAATAGAGAGTCATCCTTAGTTTCTGTGAGCATAATTAAAAGAAAAAAAAACTTGGTAAATATATGTTCTGATTTCCAATTAATTTTCTAAGATTGGTTTATCTATATTTATGTGTTTATAAGTGGTACTAAGAGATATAAATAAGTTAGGTATGTATTACCAATTTTAAATGATACTATCATAGATATTATTGCCAGTCCTTTAAATTTAAATCTAAGCCTTCAGCATATAATAAACTAAACAGAATTAAAAGCAAAGAAAATGATTCATTTTGGTGCAGGTTTTTCTATTAGATTATCTACCGCCCCCACGCCCCCACCCCCTAGGAAAAAGAGAGGGAGAGAGATGTCACCCTGACCAGGCCTTCTTCAGAACAAAAGACTTTACAGATCTGGTAGTGCAGATAAAACTTGAAACTATTATCCAAAAATAAAGAATGAAAATGCTCTCTCCAGATGAGAAAGCAAAGTGAAAATAACACAGAGAAGAGAGTCACACAAGGGGACCCCTGCTCTCGAGGTTAGATCCCACAAGTCAGAAAGCCTAAACGCCTCTCTTGACACAGCCTCAGTCTGTAAATCTGTAAAATGGAGACAAAAGATGCACTCCCTTCATCATATAAGAGTCAGCAGGACTGATACAACTGGGCTGGGACTGCATTTCAGAATGCACAGATGAAGCATAATGAAAATAAAGCATAAAAACTGCTATTCAGAGATGCTTTTTCAAATAGTCCTGATTTCTCTAGATGCAGTAGGCTTTGTTCACATGGATAGGATATTTAAAGGCCTCTGTGGCAAAACAAACAGTTCACTGTTTTATCTGGAGAACAAAATAAGACCTCAAGCCTTTGCTGACTGTCCAGGGTGCTATTTCAGATTCTGTACAATATATAAGCTGAAATGGTAAGTCTCTGCTGACTAACAGCACACAAGCTAGAGGAAAGACAAAAGCACAGGATTAAAATACAGCTATCCTAAATTCTTATTTTGATTTCTGATTTCCTAGTGCTCTACTTGGAAAATCATTTTCCTCTTCTCTCTCTGCAGTGAGTGAAGGGCTGGGCTGGAGTCAGAAGCCCTGGGTTAGCATCCAGATTCAGCCACTTACACAGGCCAAGACTTATGTACTTCAAACCTATGTGTTCTCATCTTTAAATCACTTATGTGATTCCTTACACTATGGGTGGTTTAAAGGATGACTGTTTAAAGAGCTATTTAAAATGATTCCAAAGATACTGTCAACTGTAAGCACTCAATGTAAGAATCTGTTAGAAGAAGCCTGCCTTTTAATTTAATGAAGACTACAGAGAAATCATTCAGTTTCCATCTGTGGAAAACTGAGCAGTATGTGGACGCGGGGTGGAAAGAAGTTTGCAGAGCACACGAAAACCTTGGTCTCACGAAATGAATAATGTAGTCAACTTCCTGAAAGAAATTTGCTCCATGAATACCTGAGAGTTTGTGGGCAGATGTGATAGATAAACCTGCAATTCTGCAATCAGGAGAAAGGCATGAAACAATCATCTTGCCCACTCCATTATGTAGAAAAAGGAAGATACATTATTAACACGTGCCGGCCCTGCAATGAGCAGACAAAATGACACAGTCAGGGAGTGTAGCAAGGACAGCAGGCCGCACAGTCACACATATTCCCACAGACAGAAATGCTGTCAGCAGAGGCAGCAGCAGCCCCCTCACATTTAAAGCACAATGATAAATCTAACTAGAGGAACAGATGAAGTTGGGATACGGAGATGCTCCTGATACTGTCTGTGTGTTCATAACACACTAATCAAATCATCGAGAATGACTGCTTTCAAAGCCATAAATATTTTCTGTAGCTGCAGAAACACAATGCAGCTGTGTATTTATGTGATAAGCTCTCCATATAGAAAGCAGGTCCATAAGCTTACAGAGATAGGATGCAGGGGCCGATAGTAGAGAAGGAAAGAAAGTGGCTCTGCCCTTGTTCCACGTCAGCTCAGCAAGCGCCCAATGTGATATAATAATCTGTACGTGCATAGCACCTTCCTTACAGGGAAGAAAAAGCAATTCCAAAGCATTACCTCATTGCTTTTCATCACGCCCTCAGGGAATAGGGACCAAGTACTACCCAATTTCGCACGCAGTGAAAGTGAGGTTGTGATTGGCCGAACATCTGGGTAAAGGTTACAGAGCAAGTCTGTGCTATTGCCAAGATTAAAACCAGTTCTTCCGCTTTCCTTTTGCAATACCTATTACTTAAACACACTTTAAAACTCATTAAAATGGCAAGGAGAAGTGCTCATAGAACAACGCCAAGTGAAATAAAAAATAGAAAACTTCACATTCAACATTCTTAGTTATATAAGATGCGTGTGTTTATAAAATTAGACTTGTGGACAGTCACTATTAGCAGCAAAAGCATCTGGATTGTGGGATTAATGGTTACTTGCATTTTTTTCTTCATGCCGCTGTTATTTTTCAAGTTCTAAGTGATGAGCTATCAAATCTTTGATGAGAAAAACAATTCAAAGTGCAAACTTCATTAACAGTGTTTTATAGATCATAGAAATGTGAAAGTATTGGTCAATAACATTTCTGAAAATTTCTATACTAGATATGAGTGTGAAAAAAGAAAAATAAACATCTCTACAATATTCTCTTTTGCTTCCAAACACACTTAGACTGCACACTCCCTCCACTCTAACCCACCCTGCGCTAGCCAACAGATTTGTTTTCCTAAACTTCAGCCCTAATCAGTGACACCTTAATCTCTCCTAAATTAAGTCCAAACTACTGAGCCTAGAACATGACCACAAACAAACTCACCAGCTTATTGTTTGACTAATCCTTAACTACTGCATGCATAGTCCCTCCTTCAAAAACATTTCATTCACTGGGGAAAGAACCATCTTTTCAACAATAAATAGTGTTTCAAAAACTGGGTACTCACATGCAAAATAGTGAAATTGGACCTTAACCTTATATCATATACAAAAACTAAATCCTAATGGGCCAAAGACTTAAATGTTAAGAGCTCAAACTATAAATTTCTTAGAAGAGAACAGAGAAAAACACTTTAGCAATGATGACGTTTTAGACATGACACTAAAAGCACAGGCAACAAAAGAATCTTAGATAATCATATTCCATCAAAATTTTTAAACTTTGTGATTAAAGGACATTATCAACAGAGCGAAAGGCAATCTATAGAATGGGATAAATATTTCCAAATTATATATATCTGATAAGGGCTTAATATCCAGAATGTATAAAGAAATCCTCTAACAACAACTCAACAACAGAAAAACAAACTGGTCAAAAAATGGACAGAAGACTTGAATACACATTTCTCCAAAGAAGATACACAAATAGCCACTAAGCGCATGAAAAGATGTTCAACATGACTAATAATCAGGGAAATGTAAATCAAAACTACAATTAGGTACTATTTCACATCCATTAGGATGGCTGCTATCAAAAAGATAAAAACAGAAGATAACAAATATTCTCAAGGATATGAACGAGTTGCAATCCTTGTGAACTGCTGGTGGAAATGTAAAATGGTACAGCCAATATGGAAAGTAGCATGGTCCCTCAAAAAGTTAAAAAGAATTACCATATAGGGGCACCTGGGTGGATCAGTTCATTAAGCGTCTGACTTCGGCTCAGGTCATGATCTCATGGTTTGTGAGTTTGAGCCCCGCATTGGGCTCTGTGCTGATGGCTCAGAGCCTAGAGACTGCTTCATATTCTGTGTCTCCATCTCTCTCTGCACCCCCCATCCCCTGCTCATGCTCTGTCTCTCTCTGTCTCTCAAAAATAATTAAACGTTAAAACAAAGATTAAAAAAAAAAAAAGAATTACCATGTAATCCAACAATTTCACTTCTGGGTATATACCCCCCAAAAAATTTAAAGCAAGGCCTCTGAGAGAGATTTGTATACCCATGTTCATAGCAACATTATTCATAATAGCCAAACAGAGCAAGCAACCTAAGTGTTCATCAACAGATAAATGGATAAGCACAATGCAGTATATACATGCTGTGGAATATTAATCAACCTTTAAAAAGAAGGAAATTCTGACAGATAATTGCAATATGAATGAACCTTGAAGACATTAAGCTAACTGAAATAAGTCAGTAACAAAGGAACAAATACTGTATGAATCTACTCATTTGAGGTACATAGTCAAAGTCATAGAGACAGAAAGTAGAAGGGTCATTGCCAGGAATTGGAGGGAAGAGGGAATGAGGAACGTTGGTTTGCAACCTCGGGCACTTTTGGGGTGAAATCTGAAACCAGCCACCTTACACAGAAGGTAAAGAGAGAACTTACTATGAGGCTTGCCTTGAGCAGCCATGAGATAAGTAGATCTCTGCACCCACCTCTCAGAATCATAAAAGTTTATATGTAGGGGCAAATGGGGTTTGGTCATGTATACCAATCAGATGGTCTCAACAACACTTTGCTCTATCAAGACTTCACCCTTGAAAATGGTTCCCATGGTGGCCGTGGTGGGCAGATGTACATTCCAAGGACAAGGGAAGGGGTGAGGAGCCTCCTATTGCCTGGGTCCAGCTCAGGGGCCAACCAGCACTCATGTCCTCTTGATGACCTTCTCCAATGAGGAGTTATTATTGATGAGTACAGAATTTCAATTGTGCAAGATGAAAAAGATGGCTGAAGAAAAGATTTAGATGGGTGGTGATGGCTACACAATAATGGGAAGGTACTTAATGCCACTGAACTGTACATTTATATGGTTACAATGGTAAATACATGTTATGTTATTTTACCACAGGTTTTTTTTTTTAATATCACTTTTTTACAAAAAGAAAAAAACTCACTGTTTTTTGTTTTGTGTAGCTTTGTTCCTTTAAACTGAAATGTCCCCACCCTACCTCCAGCTTTTGAAATCCAACCTTCCATTCAAGGTTGCTGATTAAACACTCCTCTTAGTAAAATCCCTCAACGAGATGCACCATCATCCTCATCTGAATCCTACCTGCAGTCTAGAATGCAGCAAGGTACATTACTAGAGCACTTTTTCACACATTATATATATTTGATACTCAAAAAAATATTAAAATATACATTTTAATGTATGTATGATGTTTAGCCGGGAAAAGTTATGCAGCCTGATGAGGTCAAACCTCTGGCAGGTGGCTGAGCATCCAGTCTAGGGCTTCCAGTTTTAAATGGAGCTGCCCAAAGCATATTGGATCTAACTTTTGGCACTCACTATGCACTACTTTGAATTATTCATTATTTATAAGCCCCTTTTTTGGTATCTCTACTAAGCTGTAAACTCCTTGAGAACAGAAACTAAATCTTAACCATTTTTGTAACCCCAGAAGTCCCAACTATATATTCAATCAATTCCTGTGGAATTAATGAAATAATAACCTGGGACAATTTTTATAATAACAGAATGGATGCTACTAACCAAACACATGTTGATAATCTAGAATTTAAAAATATAAATACCATAAAAAGACATTATATTCCTAGCTGATACCAAAGCATGGTAGTTGTCTAGATTGTTAAGACAGCCAAACCAATTAATTCGGTAGGAAAAAGTGTTGTTCAGAAACACCATAACTGGCTTTCAGTGAGTAATACTCAATTTCTGCACTTGCCTTCACTCCTCTGCCGTTCACTAGCTGTGTTCATTTAGGCAAATCATTCTCGATGTTTGGATAAGGGTTATCACCACATTCTTATTCATTTATGCAAAATATTTTGTCCTGTTTCTACTTAAGAAAGATAACAAAACAATGTTTTGCATGACTGATTTTGTTAAATAGCAGCATCTGGGGGTGCCTGGGTGGCTCAGTCAGTTAAGCGTCTGACTTCAACTCAAGTCATGATCTCACAGTTCGTGAGTTCGAGCCCTGCATTGGGCTCTGTGCTTACAGCTCAGAGCCTGGGGCCTGCCTCTAATTCTGTGTATCCCTCTCTCTCTGTTCCTCCCCCACTCATGCTCTCTCTCTCTCTCCTTCAAAAATAAATAAAAACATTCAAAAAAATTTTTTAAAAATACCAGCGTCTGCACCTGAGAGGTTTGTCCACACTTCTCAGTTAGGTCTGATGGTTCTAACCCAGAATATTCTATAGCAGCTGGTCTCTCAATTGGACTTGGAGTATTACTTCTAGAGCTTTGCTTTTTTTTTTTTTTACACTTCTTAGCATTCATTTGAGGATTAATTGCAAATATGTAATACCAGCAGCATGCTGTGTTTACTGATATAATCCCCAGAAGTCTGTAGGCATATAAATTTTATGGTCAATTATTCTACTAGTCTCCATACATTACCAATCCCTATCATTAACTAGATTTCACTTTATTCTTTATTTTCAACAGTTATATTCTAATTGACCTTGTACTCCTTTGAGAAGAACAAAATGAAGGTTGTAGAACACATTACCAAAGTAATGCATGTTTCAATGATAAAGTGTGGTCATCCGCTGCAATGAATGTGGGCATTTCCACATACTCTCACGACTTATGATCATACCATCAGCCTAGCAGAGGCAACCTCTTAGTTACTAGAGATGTTTGTACTCTAGAGTTACTAGAGATGCTTAGTTACTAGCCATGTCAGTAAAGCAGGGAATATTTTTAGATGATCCATAAGCTCTCCGTCAGAAGGCTGTGCCTATGTGTAAGCTTGTCAAAGTCTTGTATAATGATATAATGATGCAGTATGAATCAGAAATGATAGAAATCCATTACAGGATTTGGGGGAAATACAGAAATTAGAGGTTCTCCACACAACCTGGCATTTTTCCCAAAGGCTTTTACCCTTGACTCAGTACTCAACTCATTTAATTCCTTAATATTGCCCATGAAACAAGAGAGGGCATCCCCAGGATCCTGGGTGATGCTCTAAGGCACAGTGGAAAGCAGGAATGTGACAGGACTTTACAATGAGCTAGTTCCCAAGCCATGGCTCCTACGCCAAGGCTCCCAGAGGTATATCCACCAGGAGGCGCGCACTTGGCTTTTTACACATATTTTGTAATGGTTGTGAGGTAATTGCTCGTAAAGCTTGCTTTAAGCTCATTCCTTCACATGAAGCCAAGGCAGGCCCTGCACACCAAGGAAGGCAGAACTTTGGCTTGGAAAATAACAGAGGTCTTTTCTGTTTCATAGCCAAAGAGACTGAAGCTCAAGAAAGATGGTGGCAGGTGGGGTGGAGAGAACATACTTTAAACAATTTGTAGCTATTTTGCTTGATTTTCCCTCAAAGCAATAAATAACTGTGCTCCCTGCTGCTGGTATTTTATCAAGCTCTGTTTGTTATAACTGTGCATTATGTTCCATACAAGACAGCATCTTTGAGCTTTCTTTTCGTATTTCCCTACTACAATTTAACTCTGTGAGGAGCAATACCCATGTACCACCAGGAAGAAGCAAAAATAGCGGAGCCTGCTGCTAAATACCACCACCTGAATGCAGAATTCCCCTATTAGGAACAAATGAATGCCATGTTGTCTTCTTGAGCATAAATTAGGGTGGTGAATAAAATAAGCAAGAGCCTCTAGATTAACGTCCACTCCCTCCTGTTGATGACCTTTGCCACTTAGAAGGTCAGAACAAGAGAAAATTATTTCCAACACAGTATACCTACCCACCCTCTCCCGAACACAGATCAGCAGTCATGGGGGAGGATTCCCAAAGGTGGTTCTATCAAGTCTGGTTTTTATTGAAGTGTGATTTATGTTGTGTCTCTGTAAAAGGCAGAGGAATCAGGGAATACTGTCCCATTAGTGTCATAATGACATGAGTTGCAACTGACTAGAATCACTGCTGCTCAAATCATTAGCCCTATGACACCGAATGTGATTTAGCTCCTCCCAAGGCCTGTTCTCTCAACTAAAAATAGTAAGAATAATAATAATCACAATTATAACAGGGATAGTCATATTCAAAGCATTTTTAAATTTCCATTTCTTATTTGATCCTTAGGGGGGAAAAACAGAGATGAATAGGTGATTATCTTCCTCATTTCTATAACAAATGAATCACTGATATATGAAACTCCTTAGGTACCTCAGTTTTCCTCCCTATAAAACAAGGCTTTACAAAGCTTTAAATGTACACTGGGCCTGTATTAATCTAAATCACTAAAAATAAATTACAGGAACACTTCTCAAATGCAAAAGGACTAGGCAAAGTCTGTTTCAAATTCAGCAGCCTCTTCCTTTCCTTTTATGAATTACATTTAAATGAATTATGTCGAAAGAAGACCTGCCAAGGCTAAAACCTAGGCGTGTGTGAATGAGTGCACTGCCTGAGTACTAAGTAATCACAACAGGCACAGAGCACACGCACCCTGGGCCCTGTAATCCACACTGTCTGCCCAAGTGTTGACAGGAAAATCCTCTGCCAGGAAGAATCCTTCTCCTCTAAAGACAAGAGGGCCCCGGAATTGGTGCTAGCAAGATGCTATTGCAGTGAGGAATGGGAAAAAGCGCTGACATCCCTCTCTGCCATATGAAACCAGTAAATCTAGTTGTGAAGGCAAGTAAACTTGAGTTGTGGGGGGAAATGCTCTCCAGCTAAAAGTCCCAGGAGCTCAGTAAATGTTTTCGTATTAATAATGGTTTATAGATGGAATCTTTCAACTTAGAAATTTTAAGACGTCATTTAGTGATAATTTAATAAAGAATGCTACAGCATTAAAAGTAATATAAATAAAGGAAATGTAGTCACTGTAAGGGTCATTTGGACAATTATTTCATCTCTTTGCATCCAGCATTTTGAAATGAAACATCGTCTTTTCTCACTTCTTCTGCAATAAATCATTTACAAAATGTAAGTGGTTTCATAAATAAATGACTGTATCTATGAATACTCTCCCCAAATCAATAATACGTTTATTGATAATTCTGCATTTAAAGGTTCATTTCACCTTAGTATTGACATTCTGTCTCCCCTGCCATTTCATTAGATTTAAATTTTTTTCATTCTTGGTAATGAACTGTAAGAAAGTTCCTATGTTAGAAGGTGGTCCCATTTCAGAATTGGGCAGTGAAACTCAATATATCATTTTCTATTAATTACTATAATCAGTAAAGTTTCTTGTTTGTCTGCTCAGCAAAATAAAGTTAGGGGTCTTTTTCTTCATTTTGTGAGGCAAAAATTCCTGGCTTCTCCTAAAATGTCTCCTTTAGCAGTTCTGTAAAATGGAGCAATATATAAAAACTTACTTCTCGTGAGCCTTCAGACTAGACTTGAGTCAGTTCAATAAATTCTTTTGAGGAACAACAAAATGTCCAACACTGGGTGGAGTGCCAGGGATTCAAGAACTAAACTATAACACTGGTCCTTGAGAAGCCTACATTCTAATGAGAAAGCAGATATATACACAGAACAAGAATGCCAGCCCAGCGGGGTAATTTAGGGACTGCTGCACAAGACAGATAATATTTAGGCTACATGTTAACCCTTTTAACATTAAGATTTCTCAACAGAGTATAAAACATAAATGTGTCTCAGTCAGTTTGGGCTATTAGAACAAAATACCATGGACTGGGTGGCATAAACAACAGACATTTATTTCTCAGTTATAAAGGCCAGAAGTCTAAGATCAAGGTGCAGATAGCCACCCTCTTGCTACATCCTCACAGAAACTCTGGTGTCTCTTCCTCTTCTTCCAAGAGCATTAATTCCATCATGGGGGCTGTACCCTTATGATCTTATGTGAACTTACCTCCCAAAGGCCTTACCTCCTAATACCATCACATTGAGGGTTAGGGCTTAAACATATGAATGGGGGAGAAGACACAAATATTCAGTCCATAACAATGAGAATGGCAAACTCTATCAAATCACTAAGAAATTTAATAAAATTATTACTACAATAATTTAGCATGTGACCTTTTATAAAAACCTATCTGAGAGCATCATGATGTAGAAGAATCACGTCCTTCAAAGGCAGATCACTACACAGTCACTGAACCTCAAAGGAGATTACACAAGCAGGAGAAATACAGAGGTTTTCTTTTTCACCCTACATTAATGCTGTAATACCATAAAAATTGTTAAGATAATTTTAAACTCTGGCACAGGCTGACTGAAAAAAAAAAGGTTATACTGCCATCTACTGGCAGTACTCCATGACGACTGTCAGTAAATGGGTACTGGTTTCTACCTGCAGGGTCCAACTCGGTTCTGCCAGCAGTAACAGTACAGGTGTGGGGAAAAACACTTCTCATTAGCTATTTTATTAGAGAATATACATTTAAAACCCATTTCCAATAAAATGAGTTTTCTGAAACTCATTTTCATTGTATTATAATCAGATAAGGAAATGTTAATGATATTTTGTAAGTAAGTTTTAAAATAATAACCCCAGAAGAAACACATTTTTTATTCACACCTCTTGAATTTTTTATGTATACCTTGTTTTTTCCAGCACAATTTAATAAGACACACTATGGGGAAAAGGCTGCATTTGCCATCAGATTTTCAATTAGCTAAAACAAGATACTGTCAGCAGTTGAATGAAGTAGACTACACTATATTTCATGTATTGACAAATATTTAAATGCCTTTTTTGTCTCGATTTGAGAGCAGGCTTCATTGCACCAAATCCATACACTATGTGTGTTTCTCTAACTTTCCCCAAGATTTTACTTTAACTATAAAACCATTTATGCACCCCCCAAAAAAGAAACCAATAGTTCCATCACTTGCTAGTTTTCATTATATACTGAAACATCCATTCAGCATTTTTATCTGCTAATGTAACAGAAACTCATCTGCTCAATGAGATTTATTACTTGTTTTTTTTTTTCACATGTTCACAAGATATTGTTGTACATTTTGCAATGGGTCTTTATTATCTAGTAATGATGGCTTGCAAATTAAATTAGTTTTTAATGGCATAGTTAAATTCTAATTTATGTTTTGGAGCTTTGTTTAATTCATTTAGTTATAATGTAATCGTTTTCTTGCTATTTTCTTACATTACATAGAGAGAACAAAAGAATAGGGTCTCATCTCATCACATTCACTTGTTTTGGCTTTATTAAATCTTGTGACTAATTGCATTTCCCCCAAGAAACTTTCAAAACAATTGTAGTCTGATCCTCTGGGCAAAACTATCTGGTTGCTCAGCATTCTGTCTGAGAAACTGAATCAAACTATTACTGTAACTCTAAGGGTTGGTTGGATATTGCACTTTCTCATACTCATTATAACCCCACTGCGCTGTGTAACGTACTGGACAATTATTCTTTTGCAACAAATTCCTTTCCTGTGAGCTCTCTTTATTTCCTGAGCCTTTAGGAAAACCAAAACCAAAAGCGATCATTAGCAGCACAAAAAGTAATCTTTTATAATGTCTACGTGCATTTTCTTCTCTCTCAGTCGACAGGACTTTCATGGCTGCAATAACCTTTCATAATACCTTTTCGTTGGGGTTCCCATGGCAAGAGCAAAAGACTCCTAGCAAGTTTCAAGGTTTGAAACCAGAAACTGGATTCTGGGGTGGCACAGGAATAATTGATGTGGTTTAGAAATTTCCTGAGTGGGCTTGACCCCTCTTCGGGAAAGCAACCAAATTTTCCCAGGAGGATTGAAGCACCCTCATGACATCTTAATGAGGACCACTTGCACCACTGGCTTTTAAGTTCCATCCAAATAAGGACAGCCTCTCAGGCCCACTCTTCCTTTTTTCTGATAAGAAAAAAAAATAGTCTCAGACCCCAGATAATTTTTTTCATTCTGATTTCAATTCGGGTGTGCTTTTCTGCATTTGGTTCCCTCAGAGTTTCTAGGTACAACGTGCAGACGCCAGAGGTGATCAGATCACAGATTCTGCTCGTCTGCCTGACCACCATCTTTTAAATTCTTGACACTGGCCACCAAAAGGAGAGTATGATTATCAGGAAACCATTTTCTGATCCTGGAAAAGCAACTTACCACACCAGTTCCGCTGACAAGGAAGCAAGTGTGGCAACTTCACAAATGAAAACAACACTAAAAGGAACATCTCGCCATATTTCTTATGAAGATAAAACAAGAATATGCTGTTGGGGTGAGGAAACGTACTTTTCAGTTTATGCCTTTTTCATAAGTTTTAATTTTTTTCCCTGCACGTAGTCAACTTTTTGTGAAGCTTCCTAAAATAACAATATGATGTAAACATGTGATATTACTCCTAATTTTAATTCAGTTTAATATTTTACCTATTAAAGGATGAGAAAGAAAGAAGCTGGGACATCAGGGGTCCTTTTATATGAAAGAGCATTTCTCTAAGAACCCAATGAAGAAGAAAAGCTGCCTTGATGTTAATCCCCCTGTCCCCCAGTATGAACCATAATCCTTGGTGTTTTCTGGTCCCCAAATTTGCTGCTGACAATGACTAGCACAGCATCCACAGAATGAATCCAAGATTATAAATTGGTCCTTGAAATTTACTTATTCAGGAGACACATCTGCACTGAAGTGAGCTTGGAAAGAAAAGAACATTTGTAGAAAAAGCAATTTGCTTCAAAGCTCACCCCTGCTCCTAGCTGCTCACAGTCTCCAGTCCATTGCCTAGGAGCTGCATGCAGAGAGGAGACTTCAGCTGACAATCTGCAGTCTTTGCGCTCCTCACTCTGTAATCCACCAGGTGTTATGTAACACACCTCACCCTTTCCCTAATTCGCACTGAGGCCATCTTTCCCCGAAATTGCAGTTCACTCTGATGGTGATATGCTTAGATCCTTAGAGTAGGAATGAGACTGTTTAGGACATGTTTTAAATGAAAATTTTATAGATGTGAATGCAATTCATTTAAGTATAAAATTCTCCTATTGCTTATTTCCATCCAGTACAACTGTGAACTTTAAAACAGAAGCATCCATGACTACACTGATTTATGGGTCATGTACTCATCCAACTAGTGTTCCCTACGTCCTGCCAATAACACACCAGCCATGGAAGCTCCAACCCTCCATACTAGGGTTTCTGCCAGCTATAGAGTCTCCCATGGCTTCCCAAACTCTCACTGTCAGGGGTTGAATTAAGTCCCCCCAAAAGATATGTTATAAGCCCTAACACCAGTACCTCAGAAGGTGACCTTATTTGGAAATAGGATCATTGCAGATGTAATTAGTTAAGGTCTGATCATATGGTAGCAAGATGACCCTTAATCCAATATGATTAGTGTCCTTATAGAACACAGGCACATAGGGGGAATGCCCTGTGATGATGGAGGCAGAGGCTGGAGTGAGGCAGCTGCAAGTCAAGGATTACCAAGGATTAGCAGCCATAACTGGAAGCTAGGAAGAAACAAGGAATGATTCTACCTACTCTCAGAGGGAGCATGGTGCTGCTGACACCTTCATTTTAGACTTGCAGCTTCCGGAACTGTGAAGGAATAAATGTCTGCTGCTCTAAGCCATCCTAGTTGGTGGCACTTCATTAGCACAGGCCTAGGAAATTAATACACCCACCCACCTGCCAGAGGCTTATCCTGGCCTAAAATCAACCGCACCAACAGCAACCACTGCCCACTTCCTGGGAGTCAAAGGGACTTAGAAGTAATCATGAGTTTGTTTCACTGATGTTGCAGGTGCACTGGATCCCACAGATCCCACAGATCACTAGCTTGAAAAGTCAACCATCAAATGATGATATTCGTAATAAAGACACGGTATTAAATTCCAAATAATTTTTATAAAAACACATTTTTTATTATATTATATACATTTAATTTTAATATCATAATTTATCAGAAAGTCTTTAAAAATTGGGGAGCTGTAAAGCTCATCATAGCAGACACAAATTTTCCAAAATTCTAGCTGTAGCATAAAAGCTAAGTTTGAACTTTATTAACCACAAATCTTATCAGTAATTTTTTTTCCTTTCAAGATTTTTATTTAAATTCCAGTTAGTTAACATACAGTGTAATATTAGTTTCAGGTGTAGAATTGGTACATATTCAACATGTACATACAACACCTGGTGCTCATCACAGCAAGTGCACTCTTTAATCCCCATCACCTATTTACCCATCCTCCCACCTACCTCCCCTCTGGTTATCATCAGCTTGTTCTCTATAGTTAAGAGTCTGTTTCTTGGTTTGCCTCTCTCTTCTTTTCCCCCTATGTTCATTTGTTTTGTCTCCTAAATTCCACATATAAGTGAAACATATGGTATTTGTCTTTCTCTGACTGACTGACTTACTATTCTTTGCATAATACTCTCTAGCCCAATCCACGTTGTTGGATGTCAAAATGTCAAAATTTCGTTCTTTTCTATGGCTGAGTAATATCCCATTGTGTGGGATATTTATCCATTCATCAGTGGATGGACACTTGGGCTCTTTCCATATTTGGCTATTATTGATAATGCTGCTATAAACATCGGGGTGCATGAATCCCTTGAATCAGTATTTTTATATCATAAATACCTAATAGTGCAATTGCTGGATCATGGCATAGTTCTATTTTTAACTTAAAAATGTATTTTTGAAACATCTGTTTAAATGGGTTATACCTATTTGGATGAAGTGGACTGTTTTTAATATGTCATTTAGTTTTGTAATGGATGTGTCTAGGAATAATTCATTTTTAATCTAAGAAAATTTTATAATTTTATAATTTTTTTATAAATTGTGTTATTCTGATGATGAGAATAAACACAGAACTGGGGAAAATTTGGTTTGGACCTGAGGAAATCAGGTGCATGTATGTGTGTATACAGTCGACCCTGGGACAACACGGGTTTGAATTGTGCAGGTTCAATTATAGGTGGAAATTTTGTAGTACAGGACTAGAGAAATAAAAATTTTTCTCTAGCTGGCATTATTTTAGGTATACCATATATAATACATATGATGTAGAAATACATATGACATACATGTTAATTGCCTATGTTATTGGTAGGGCTTCTGGTCCACAGTAGGCTGTTAGTAGTTAAGTTTGTGGGGAGTCAAAAATTGTAAGTGGATTTTTGATTGCGTGCATTGTTCAAGGTCAACCTAACCTAACCTCAACATTGTTCAAGAGCCAACTGTATATATATTTTATATACATATTTATATATATATGAATATATGTATATTCATTGAATATACAAGGTAAATAAAAGGGGTTAGCTTTTTATCTAATTTTCAAAGGAATCCATACTTTTAAGAGACAGAAAAAGAAAATAATAGCTTTAATGGTATTTAATTGTGAAGAAGACTTGCAAATTTGGGGCACCTGGTTGACTCAGTCGGTTAAGCGTCCAACTTCAGCTCAGGTCATGATCTCACAGTTCGTGAGTTGGAGCCCCTGCATTGGGATCTGTGCTGACAGCTCAGAGCCTGGAGCCTACTTCAGATTCTGTGTCTCCCTCTCTCTCTGCACCTCCCCTGCTCATGCTCTGTCTCTCTCAAAAATAATAAAATAAACATTAAAAAAATTTAAAGACTTGCAAATTTGACAAGAGTCCTTCATAAGTGTGTCATTGGTTTGGGCATCCTGGCATATTAACCATCACCACATACAAGAGGCTCAGGAATTGATTTTTTTTCTAGACTGTTCAGGACAGTCAGTTCTGTTCAGGACAAAAACACCTCCAATAATCTCCTCATCTACTCATTCCTCCTCAGCTACTCATTCCCATGACCAAACCCTACAGCGTTTTCCAAACTTCTTGAACTTACTATAAATTAAGAAATGCATTTTGTATTGTGACCCAGTATAAACAGACCTGTATATGTACATGATTTACATGAATATACATATTATATATAATTGAAAAAAAACATGTCACAAAGCAATTCTTGTCCTTATTACTTCTAACGCACTCTAATATTTTTCATTCTACTCTATTTTAATAATGCTGATCCTGACCCACTAGACCTATTTCACAACAGCTGACATGAGTCATGACCCACCCTGAAATGATAGCCATAAATTCTGTCATTACAAATAACTCCAACACTTCCATAGCCCCTGTTAAAGCACCCAGATCCCCATTTTCCCTCTTATCTTTCCAGCTTATTTCTCAGAGAATCCCAGCTCCTATAATTCCTCTATACCAGCAGAACATATAACCCATTGATTCTACCATTTTTCCTTGAATCTGTCCCTTTATAGCCTCATTACCCTTCACACCAAATAAATGCCATTAATTCTTTATTATAATCACTTTTTTGCATTGTCTCTCTTCTTTTGTTCCCTCTTACTTTGTCTTACTGTCCTAGTAAAACTCGAGTCTTGGTTAAATCTAAGTCTGGGAACTCTGGGCCTGCATGCCAGCAGGTGAACACAGTTGGAGGCAGACATGCAGCCATGCTGCTGGTCTCACTTCTAATTTGTCAAAACTGACTCCAGGTGGGCCTTAGTGCCCTTATAAATCTCATCTGACCTCATGCTCTAAACACCATTGCACTGGTGATGCCCATTTTATGTCTCCAGCACTACTCTCTCTCCTGAACCACAGATTTGCATATATTAATTGCCTGTTCAGCAGATTTACTTGGAGGTCTAAGAGGCACCTCAAACTTAATATGGCGAAAGCCAAGCTCCTGTTCACCAATCCCCACCTCAAATCTTCCTCTCCTACAGCCTCCCCACCTCAGAAAATGCTACTCCATTCTTTTAGTAGCTTTCCACCTCCCTCACAATGGAAGTCCTCCACAATGACACCCCCATAGTTACCTTTCTGACCTCTCCCACAACTTTCCACACTCAGCCAACACCAGTCACACTCGCCTCTTCTTCATTCTTCATGCCAAGCATACTCCCACACCACTGCCTCCACCCTTGCTGTTCTTCCACATGCTTTCTTTTTTTAAAAAAAATAATTTATTGTGAAATTGGTTTCCACAAAACACCCAGTGCTCATCCCAGCAAGTGCCCTCTTCAATATCCATCACCCATTTCCCCCTCTTCCCCACCCCCCATCCACTCTCAATTTGTTCTCTGTATTTAAGACTCTCTTATGGTTTGCCTCCCTCCCTCTCTGTAACTTTTTTTCCCCTTCCCCTCCCCCCTGGTCTCGTGTTAAGTTTCTCAAGATCCACATATGAGTGAAAACATATGGTATCTGTCTTTTTCTGACTGACTTATTTCACTTAGCATAATACTCTCCAGTTCCAGCCACATTGCTGCAAATGGCAGGATTTCATTCTTTCTTGTTGCCAAGTAGTATTCCATTGTTTATATAAACTACATCTTCTTTATCCATTTCTTCTCCCATATGGTTTCATGGCCCACCTTCTTTAGATCTTCACTCAGTGTGGCCCTTATGATCACCCATTTAAAATTTCATCCCATCTCTACTACAGCACTCCATATTCCCATCCCTGTTTTATTTTTCTCCTTAGCACTTATTAACATACTATATAATTTACTTACTTATTCTGTTTATTGTCTTCTCCTCTATCCAGACTATAAGCTCTAGGAAAACAGGAATTTTTTACTATTTTGCTCTTGACTATCCTTACAAGTGCCTGGTACATAGTATAATAAATGTGTTCAGTGAATAAATAGATGAGTGAATGCCAGTGTCATATAAGTCCACATATTACATCTGAGTTCCAGTGGTGAAACCAAATGTCCTAGGAGTTTAATTGGGATTGTCAATCTATTTTATACAACTTCATGACCAGTATGCAGAATCTGCTCTCTTTTATATTGCTGTGAACACAGAATCAGTTTCATTTGCCTGATGATAACATTGTCCCCAACTTACCTGGGAAACATGCGTGCACACATACACACACACACACAGGAGTAAGAAAGTCAGAGATACCTTGATCTTTCTACATCTCAAGACTAAGATCCCATTCCTAGGATATTTGCTTGAGAGATGCAACTTTCTTCCAGATCCTGCTAAAGGATGGGGAAGCACAGATTTCTGAGAGCTCCAGGTATGACTAAACTTGACCCAGAGGTCCTTGTGTTTCAGATAGGGAAGGTAGAACCCAGAAAAAATGAAAATCACAGGTTCAAGAAGTTGTCTGTTTTGCAAGAAGTTTTAATTTACCTTTTGAACAGGCAATTCTTAGGAAGAATTACTCACTCTACAAAACTTTTTAATTGTGCAAAATATAAAGCAAAGCACCCATTCTGGACTCAAGGTATACAGGTTAATTTAATCCCAAGAAGAAAACACTACCTGTCCGAGTTAGCATAGGAGAGAGTTTTAAAAAAAGAAAAAAAGAGATTGTTTTGTAGATAAGATAATCACATGAGGAAGATTAGGTTGCTGTGGGAGACAGAGATGGGGTGTTGAAAATTCCTCCCATCAGCTTGGAGAAGATTTGAATATCTATGGGATGAGGCAGATGACTAACAGATGAACTTCATAAGAAGCTGAGAAGTTGGTGAGGGGTTGAGGGCCTGGTACTGATGAAACAATTCATTGAACCTTTTGTAAAACCAAAAGAAAACAAACAAACAAAACAATAATGCATAATAAGCACTCAGAAACTGTAATTAATAAATTTGGGTACAAATAGAGCTGCCTTAGAGCTTAAATGACCAAATATAGCATAGAGCTGAAAAGAAAATTCTCCTCATCTCTGTCTGTCTGAGGACTGGAGCTTTGGGACCATTCAAAGACAGCACCCTTGACAAAAAGGTGAATACTGTTAGCAGCAACCAGGGTGAGGCTTTCAGAGGCCCCATGACCTGGAAATAGAAGACCATATTGGATATGTCTGTGCAGACGCATGAGACACCCATTCAGGGGCTCCCAAAAATAGCCTGGGGAACTTTAAGGGGGCAGGTTCCATATGGGGGGAATGGGTAGGGGCTCAGAGAAAAGTGACTTGGGCCCACAAGTAGGCTGCTTTGGCCACTCAATGTTTTCATACATGCCTATGAGGCAACTGAGAATAATTTGTAAGAGTATGCATAAGTTTAAATCAATCTGGGATCCAAGGTGGGCTAGTGAATTAATTTATTTATTAATTTATTATTCTTGTCGAGTCAGTTCCTAAAGGGAAAGGATAATTGGGATTTCAGCTAAGAGCTCCAAGGAGTAGTCTAAAGAGGCCCAGTTCAGGCAGACTGACTTCTCAGCTATCCTGAGGATTTAGGTGGAGTAATTAAGAAACACCGGATCCCCTTCAGACTGGAACCTATGAAAGTCTCAAACTTGGAGAACCACTTTTAAGCATAATTAACCATGATTCTTTCCATGATACGAAAAGAATTACTTGGGGTCACTGAAAACAAAACCCCATATGCCCCAAGTTGATAACTGTACAGACTTTCTAGTAACATCAGCATGTAATTTTGTTGTAATAAGATAATCCTAGCACGAGAAAGAAAGCTGGAAAAGAAAATAATTCAAAATGAAAAAATTCAAAAGAAAAGAAAAAACCCATGGCATGACATATTTAGACAACTTGGGGTTTTTTACAGCAAGTCAAGTTGCAGCAAATTCTGTATAATGGAGTAATAATGAGTATATAGCAAGAAAGAGTGTTTCCACTTTGCATTTTAGTATTCATTCCTTTATTTTTTAAACAAAAATAAAAAAATTGAAACAAGCTCTTGGTTGTTTTACCTGGAGGCTTAAAGTTTGTCCTCAACTTTGTGATTCATGATGCACCTCCCAGAGGGGCATTATTAACAATGCTGAGCCATCTGGTGGCCTCCTGTTTTAGCCAATCATTCTTGCTAAGTAGATATTAAGATCAGTTGTTCCTGCAGTGCTGAAGGAGTGCACATGCTGTAAACATGTAAATGTAACAATCTTTTTAAACATTATTTTAAATTTGGATATCCTCTACACTTTTGTGCCCACTGCTTTAGTTACAGCTCTGCCCTTGAAACTTGTTTCATCGACATCTGATCTCAAGTGTCATTGAAAGGTATTGGGAGGGGGATATATTTACGAAGACTTGAAAAAAATAAAGGATAAATCTAAGTGATGTTAAAGACAGATTCCCAAGATCACTGGCTACTGTCAATCTCCCAATATCCAGTAAATCTTCAGTTTTGTCATTGGCTTTCTGTGAACATATAAAGCCGTGTGTTGTGAAGAGGTCAGTATCATATGGCAGCACGCTGGCCAGAAGGTGATAGCTAAGTCAGAATACTGTCAATAGCTGGACAAGTTTCTGTGTAAATGAAAATTTAAAACCTGATATTTCGAAATAGTGCAAAACTTAGCTCTCATATTTGCATTGGCTATATGAGGTGGAGATGTAATCCATGTTTGTTCTGACTATTCTGTTAAGGGTTCTCTAGCAACTTTCTTTTCTATACCCAGTTAGTATTCCACAACAACTATAAAAAGACTGTTCACAGACTGACCTTCAGTAACTTCTAAACTGTACAAAGAACCCCTAGACAATGTCAGCCTCTGAATACCCTAACAGCCCTAGGGAGGAGAGGCCAGGGCTGGAGGGAGGAAAAGAGAAGAATGCACACAGCAGGGAAGAGTCTTAGCAGGAAAGCAGGTAATTGTGGTCCTCAGTCAATGCTAGGAAAAGGACAGAATGTGGTAGAGAAGACTATTGATGGGTCATGGGGAGACAGGAAAGACCAAATCCCTTCCAACCTCTAAAAATCTGACTTTAGTCATTTCTTTAATTCCTTTTATAAAAACAGAAAATTCCTCATTCCCATCTCGTGCTCCACGTCCACATTTTTGCTAAGGGGAACGCATAAAATGAAGTCCTCTACCTTCATCTGGATGGGGAAGGCCACAGCTTCCCTCTTCTGTCAGCACATATTACAAGGAGAGGAGAAGGGATGCTTTCTGCCTGCTGGGCTCCAAATAAAGCTCTGTTTATGTTCCCTTGGAGTTCACATTCAGAAAAAAAAAATCACATAGTGACCCCCTAAACAACCCCAAAAGGGCTACAGGGAGACTTGATAATGGAATAGTTCACTGGGAAAGAGCAAAAGGCTTAAGTTCCTGAGTTACAAAACAGCCCCAAGAGAAAGCATTATTCCATGCCCCAGCCGTGTCGTGCCACATGCCCCGATGGTTGCTTTCTTTTCCACAACGAATTGTGTTTTCACATCTATTGTTGCAAATGTTTCAAGGCCACTAGAAGCTAGTGAGTCCTGTTTCTGACACGGCTGGAGAGCAGATTGTCGGGGATCGGGGGCACCTTCCCTGAGGAGTGAGCCCTTTTCTCTCAACGCGCCAGTTGCCTCGCAGTCATTGGAGGCAAAGAATGCAGAGCCCCGCCCGTCACGCTGCCGTAATAGACTGTGATTAAACCTTGGCTGAACTTTCCTTCACAAAACAAGGTATCACATAAAGTATCCAAAATCAGGGGTATTGGGGAAAAACAATCATTCACTTGTTCAACCTAAAAAAGGTTTCTAGATCTAATTGTTACCTGCAGCGCACAACATACAAAGGTTGCTGGCTACAAGACAGAGTTGTATAAATAGCATGACAAACAGCTGCAGATTTCAATTACTCCATGATCATCAGTGTATAGAAGAAAGAGGCAATTTTGCAGAGGAGAAACCACAGGGAATACATTGGACTGACAACTGCCTGGAATTCAATTTGCCGAAGTGATATTGAAATATGGGGGAGAAGTCGCAGTGCACTGATTAAGTTTCAAGCTGCTGCATTACTAATACTATCTCATGAACCTGTATGCTCTGCTATCACCATGGCAACGTGATCATCAGAGCAATCCCAAAAACAGGCTACCCCATAGACTGTTCATTTACATTTGTGATAAATGCTGGAAAAGTCAGGTACATTAATAAGCCAGGACTCTCACAGAACCTGGCATCCCAGAAAAATTGCAAAGAGCAGAAAATATCGTTTTTCTATACCTTTACTTATTTGACACATATAAACAAACAAATAAGAAAGATGAATGAACAGGAGAGCCAAATGTTCATCCAAGAAGAAATAAACACAGAAAATCTGTTTTACTATAGCGGTGGTGATACTTAGATTTGCCCAGAGCACCTAATGGAGATTAAAATACCCTGCTTTGAGATATTTGAGGGAAAGAGGGGTCATACACACACAAATACACACAGGTAAAGTTAAGAAGGTCACTTAACAGAATCAAATTGTTGGTTCTCATTGCACATAGATGTACAAAAATTCTTCGCATGACTAAAGTTTTTGCTGATTATATTTACTGTGCTTACTGAATGAATGAAAAATAATAAGCATTTTTGACAAACTGGACTTATTAATTTGACTCATTATAAAAATTTCTCATTTTCAAAATTTTAATTTCTATTTCCATAACTTTGATTATAAAGGAAAAGTGAAATATAAAAAAGTATATACCATTTCTGGCTTTTCATTTTTATTAGGGAAATTTGATTTCCTGATAGAGTATGACAGGAATATTAGAATCTAACTTGGGAAGTATGCTATTTTTCTGTAAAATTAATCAGATGAGAGAAAAATATCAGAGCTACACTTTTAAATGTTTGCTTTTTGAGAAATGGCAAATGGACATGTATCCTCTAAAAGTACTCAACATCTAATATTTTTCAAGTGTTTCCAGCCAATATCTTCCATTTCAATAGAATGACACCTTCGTCTTTCAGCCCCTGTCTGTCCGAAGGCTATATATCATCCTTAACAATGAGAATCTTTCTTCAGGCTTATGTGATATTGCAAGCTGGCAGCTAGGACAGTTTATTCTTATGCACTATATTAAAAAAAAAATCTGTTTCCCAAATAGTTTGCTCATTGCAGTTCAAACAAAGTTCACTCTTAGCAGGATACTACAATAAAAATCTCCAGAAGCAAAGACAACGTGCAATGCATTGTTGTTTTATTAGCAAACTATTTAGAGGGCTGTTATATTGTGTTACTGCAATACAGGAATGTAGTAATTTTCATTCCAAAAGAAACCCATATCTCACATGGAGGAGCAGTCAATAACAGACACCTAAAGAAAAAGTAACAAAACTTCTAATCCTCTCTTTGCCTCTTTCTTGGGCAGACTTCCCAGACTGTATTACCAATCTATGCATGCATTCCCATTCAGATCTTCTCACTTTGTCCTATTTCCTGGACCTGTCAATGCTTCCTTGTTCTTTGGAAAGCACCAAGGCACAGAGGGAAACACACAGGATTTGGTATATATTAAACTTGAGTTGAAGTCTCAATTCCCAACTCTGTAACACTAGGTAAGTCAGTCATTTGATTTCATGCATCTAATTTTCCTCATGTGTAAAATGGGGATCACAACTATTTAAAGATTAGATGAAATAATATATTGAGTGTGTACGTGTCTGCCCCATGATAGAAATCCAGTCAAGGTTAGTTCCTTCCTCCTACCTTCCTTCAGGACACCTGCCCCATCCATCATGCTCACTTGTTCACTGAAGTACTCCTAAGAGCTTCCCCTTTCACTGTTCTTCACAAAAACTTTCCTGAACAAATAGTCTAACAATGCCACTATATCCTAAACTGAATACCCACATAAGCCTTATCAGTTAGACCATTTGGCTGTACCCTATCGAATTCCTTTTGCATTTTGCATTGGTTTGCATTTCAGACCAATGTCCCCAATCACCCTCTCCTTTCTCCCTCTCTTCTTCTAGCACTTCCTTGGTTCCTCTCCCAATTCATTTTCCCCTGGAGTATCCAGTTACTTCCTCTCCAGGAAGACAAAGACGATTGGAAAGCTTCCCATGGAAATAGTGTCCAAATTGGGCAAGTTATAATATTAAAATATCTCTGGAAAATTTTGGCAGATTTACAAAAGCATAAATAGCAAAAAGAAATGTCAGAATCTCAAACAGACTGGGTTCTGACTCAAGCTCTTTTGAAGTTGAGCAGGTAAGTTGGGAATTAATAATGAAATAAAAGAAATAATAATCCATCCAATACTGGGCACAGATTTCCCAAGTAGAAGCTGCTCACAATACCCTCTCCACCACATTAGACTGAAGAGTTCACTTTCTCTTTACTCAACATGCGTATAAGAGAGAGTTGAAGAAGGAGATGAAATGAGCAATTGCCCATCTCTAACCATTCCATATGCCCTCTTCTTTTGTTCGGGCTGCTATAAACAAATACCATAAACTGGTTGGTTTAAAGAGCAAACATTTATTTCTCACAGTTCTGGAGGCTGGAAAGTCTAAGATCAAGACACTGGTAGATTCAGAATCTGATGAGGGCCCACTTCCTGGTTCATAGACAGCTATCTTCTTCCTGTGTCCTCATAGGCAGAAAGACCAAAGGAGCTCTTTGGTATCTCTTTTATAAGGACACTAATCCCACTTATCAGGGCTCCACACTCATGACCTAATTACCAACAAAAGTCCCCACTCCCTAATACCATCACACTAGAGGTTAGGATTTTCAATATGTGTATTTTGGGGGAACACATACAGTTCATAACACTCCCAGAACTCTTCCATTTCTGTAAGCAAAACTTCTCTTTCTCCTCCACACCAAAGTGTACCGGTATGGTAGTGGTGAGAATCTCACTGAATTAGAAGTGAGGAGAACCAAGTTTTGGCTTCAGATCTGACACTACTGACCCATGAGATCTTTGGTGTCATAAGACCTCTTGGCCTCCATTTCTTCTTTCAAGGATAATCATTTTAGACCAAAGACCCCTTTGACAGTCTGATGAAGCCTGTGAAACTCTTCTCAAAAGAATGCATTTATGTTTTTTTATTTAAAAAATATTTTTGGGGGGCGCCTGGGTGGCTTAGTTGGTTAAGCGACTGACTTTGGCTCAGGTCATGATCTCACAGTTTGTGAGTTCGAGCCCTGCCCGGGGCTCTGTGCTGACAGCTCAGAGCCTGGAGCCTACTTCAGATTCTATGTCTCGCCCTCTCTCTACCCCTCCCCTGCTCACGCTCTGTGTCTCTCTGTCTCTCAATAATAAGTAAACATTAAATTTTTTTTTACTTTTTTAATGTTTATTTATTTTTGAGAGAGAGAAAAGACAGAGCACAAACAGGGGAGGGGCAGAGAGAAAGAGAGGGAGACCAGAATCGGAAGCAGGCCCCAGGCTTGGAGCTAAGCTGTCAGCACAGAGCCCAGCATCAGGCTCTAACCAACTAACCGCAAGATCATGACCTGAGCCAAAGTCCGACGTTTAACTGACTGAGCCACTCAGGTGTCCCACAGAAGAATGCATTTAAATGTATAAAATAAAATAATAGGAATACAAAGAAAACCAATTACATTAAAATACAGTTATCAAATATTTTAAAAACAAAATTATGATATAATAATATCTATGCTTCCTTATTAATTCAATTAATAAAATGGTTTACTGGCAGGTTTAAAATCACTGTAAGTTTGAGGCATAAATGATTATAAATGATACTTCAAAATATCTGCTATAAATGATATATTTGATAAAGAATTAGTATCCAAAATCTATAAATAACTTTTAAACTCATCACACAAAAACAAATAATCCAGTGAAGAAATGGTCAGAAGACATGAATAAAGTCTTCTCCAAAGAAGACATCCAGATTGCCAACAGACACATGAAAAGATGTTTAACGTCACTCACCATTGGGGAAATACAAATCAAAACCACAATGAGACACCAACTCATACCTGTCAGATAAAATTAATTACACAGGAAACAACAGATGTTAGTGAGGATGTAGAGAAAGAGGAACCCTCTTACACTGTTGATGGAAATGCAAACTGGTGCAGCCACTCTGGAAAACAGTATGGAGGTTCCTCAAAAAGTTAAAAATAGAACTACCCTATGTCCCAGAAATTGCACTACTCGGTATTTACCCAAAGGATACAAAAACACAGATTCAAACCGGTACATGCACCCCGATATTTATAGCAGCATTATCAACAATGGCCAAACTATGGAGAGAATCAAATGTCCATCAACTGACACATGGATAAAGTAGAGGTGATATATATACAATGGAATACTCCTCAGCCATAAAAAGAATGAAATCTTGCCATTTGCAACAACATGCAAAACATGCCATTTGCTAGAGTGTATTATGCTAAGTGAAATAAGTCAGCCAGAGAAAGACAAATACCATATGATTTCACTCATACGGTGAATTTAAGAAACAAAGCAGATGAACATAGGGGAAGGGGGTAAAAAAGAGGGAATAAAACCATAAGAGACTCAACTATAGAGAACAAACTGAGAATTGATGGAAGGGAGATGGGTGGGGGATGGGCTAAATGGGTGGTAAGTATTAAGAATGGCACTTGTGTTAAGCACTGGGTGTTATATGTAAGTGATGAATCAGTAAATTCTATTCCTGAAGCCAATGTTACACTATTTGTTAACTAGAATTTAAATAAAAATGGAAAAATCTGATGTAATAATAAGTATCTGAAAATATCTGTGATTTTTAATGGGAAAAAATTACAGGTATTGTTATAATACTATGATTTATGACCTACATTCTTAATCTGAAAAATGCAAAATTTCAGTAAAAGTTTACTTAAAATGTTTTTGTAAGTTAGGGAATTCTGCTAAGTGATCTCTAAAATACCTTTTGACTCTGATATTATGATTCCATTATTTTCACCAAGCCATTTTTCATCACTCTCACTTAGTTCTGAATGCTTGCCTCCTGATTACACTGGGCTCCACATCATGTAGAACTTCAGAGAAAGCCATTTTAATGTTGTCTTCACCATCATATTAGAATTTGTCAGCCCAATCTGTTACAACAGTTATAACTCCAAATCCTGATTCGTCATGATCGTCTTTTCTGCTAAGCCTCCCTTTGCTTCAGTTTTTTCCTGGTAGAATGAGAATGATGATGGTTCTCACCATATGACTGCTATGAGAATTAAACAAAGCTGCAATACAGAAAGCAGTTATAATAGCCCCTACAGTACAGTGGAGTTACAAAAGACATTAAATGTGTTTTTTTTCTTATTAACAATATTATTCCATTACTTTTGGCCACACTTATAAAGGAAGATATAGAACATGTTACCTTCACCCACTACAAATATATGTCATTTAGCTTCCACTGGGTCTTATCACTGCCTTATTCATCTCTTATTCACCATTAATTTGTTAAATATTGAATGTGGGGCTTTGAGCACACAACTGTGTGTGAAGCACTACTGTAGATGCTAGAATCTAATTCATTAAATTACTCATTTATTAAATAAATATTTATTGAACACTTACAGTGTGGTAGGCACTGTTTGGGGTATTGGCAATCTACCAAAGAACAAAAGAGACAAAATCTCATAAAGCTTATATTCCAGTAGTAATATTACCATTTGATCATGGTCAACAAGGCCCCCATTCTACTGAATCTTACATTCTAGTTGGAGGTGACAGGTAATAAGTTACAAGCAAATAAATTATAAACAAATAAATAAATTATAAGCAAATAAACAAGAATATCAGGTAATAATAAGCATTACTGTAATTCATGATCAGTTCACCATTTTGCTTTCTCCTACGTCTCTTCCATACAAATAATAATAATCTTGGATCTTGCTTCCCTCTTAGAGATATCTTGCTCTTCCTCCACAACTGAGATATATGTATTCTATAACTTATATTTTTTATCAATAATTCCCTACTAGACACCCATAATTTAAGTTTCCATTTCTTCCAATCTACTGAAACTATTCTCTGAAAGGTCATCATTAACTCCCTTTTGATTAAAATCCTTTTAGAAATTATATCCCTTTAGGTCTCTCTAAACTGTTTTGTATAGATAATTATAGTCTACTTGAAATTCTCATCTTTTTGGAGTTACTGTTCTGTTCCCTTCTTCCCTACCACCTTCTACTGCCATTTTTACTCTACTTCTCTTACTGGACTGTCTTCCAACTAATAACCCCTTTCCAGTGAATCCTCTTGAAGGTTCTATTTGCCCTCTGCTCTTTCCTGATATCTCAATGCAAATGACTTCCTAACCTGCACCTCAAGCCCTGGGTCCTCACCAGTGTAGGACCAGTCATCCATATGATATATCCATTCAGATGATCCAGTGGCCCATCAAAATCTGTACATTCAGCAAACCAAAGATTCTCCTATCTCTAATGTGGTTAATGGTCACACTTCACCCCTATCATGGGATGCCTAGTTCCTTCTCTTCCTCTTTATTATCATGAGTAGAATGAGGAGGGAAAAGGTCTTTATGACTCTTTTCTCTCTTGAATATTAATCTGAGTTGAATCATATTCCATGGATACAACTGAACCACAATGTTTGCAGTGACAGGGCATTAGTGATTCACATATGTTGGTATAGCTTCTCTCTCTGGTACTCTCCAGTACCCTATACTCCACAGCACTAGAACCTGTATCCTTGGAAAAATCTAGCTATCTTTGTCTCTCTTCTTGCCATAAATGTTGTCAGGGAATCTGACATTCTTTGTGTCCAAAGATTCAGGTTAAGATTTGAAAACAGGTAGAGAAAGATCTCCATTTATGCTGGGTCATATGCAGATCCCTACTCTGTTGGCAGAGTGGGACTTCATTTACCATGTGCCATTATGTCTTGTGTATACGTATACATATATATACATATATGTACTGCACCTGAATTGCTAATAATATCCACATTACAAGGCCAAGTTCAAATCTTTTTTTATAGCAATTAATACCATAAGCTCTGCATTGAAAAAGCTCAGAGTATGACTCTCAAGTTCATTACATAATACCTGTGTGAGTTTAATCAAGTTATTTAACATCTCTGAGATTTTACTGAGTACAAATGTGAGTTAAAAGAGATAATCTGTCTGCAGTATTTAGCACTATTGCTGGAAGGTAGGAAGCATTCAGTAAATGCTCACATAGCTTTGAAGCCTGTGCCCCTCTTTCAGGCTTTCCTATATTACTTAACATATAAAAGTATGAATTTATAGAACATTACCGGTTTACTACCATTGATAGTTTTCTAAATGTCCATGTATAGTCTTTTATCTCTAACAAGGAATTTGAATCTCCTTGTGGGCCATACTTAAAGCTTTACCTTTTCCCAAAAAGCCAAGAGTGACCAGCACAGTACCCGCAAACCTCAAAAGCATATGACTGTCAAATGCTACATAACAGGTAACGCAGGGTCACATTTTTAATCATGTTGCCAATAAATATTTTTACTACAGATCAAAAAATGTGCCTGGCACATGAATGGCAGCTTTTGCCATTAGTCAAACTTCCTAGTTTGTAGGAATTTTTACTATAGCAGAGCTCTGCAGAAGATTGCAGCACCAACCCAACCCCCACTTGCCTGTGCAGTAAGCTAAATCAGGCAAAAAAATAAAATAAAATAAATATATATATATATAAGATTTCTCCTGACCAGTGTCTCAAGTGATGCCACATCATTGCAGGTTGTATAGGAACCAATCTAGGATGCAACCCCCAAAATAACTAAACAAATGAGCTCGATGCTACTTCAAGGTAAACAAGTAGAATCATGAATAGCAATAAATAACAAACAGCTCTTGCTCATTATACTGTGATGACTGGAGTAAATAGTACAGACAGCTAATGCATCCACACAATATCTGTCAAATTATGTTGTAGTAAATATTATGTTATTGAATATTTATTTGCATTTCATGAAATATAATTTAAGTGGAATATTTCAGAGACTCTTTCCATTTGGAGTCTGACCTCCACATGTATGTGAATTCATTTCTGAGGAGCAAAAGGAAGGTGAGGCTTAATAACTTCTCATTCCTGTTTTTCTCTCATTTATCAATCCCTTCAAACTGGGCAACTGCAATGTTCTTGAAAAAAAAAATCTTTTGTAACACCCTGTGTTTCCCTCCAACAGTTAAGGTTAGAGCTTATTCACTTTACCATCATCACATTACAATTATAGAGTAAAAAGGAAAAAAAAAGAGAGAGAGAAAAAAATTAATGCTCTGCTTCAGAGGACAAGGTATTATTATTTTTAATGTTGTTATTTGGGCAATTTGTTTTTTTCTTCAGTACTTAATCAAACTTTAATCAAGCCAAGAGCCTAAAGCAGACTTCTGAAAAGAAAAATGGCCAAATGCACATGCCCAATCACCACTGCCAGGTGAGTAACTCTTCTCTCTGGTTCAACAGAGTGTGAGCCCTGATAGTACATCAGGCCTCAACTTTCTTAGGGTGGCTTGCCAGCAAAGAGAAGCAATGCAATTTTAGCCTGTGTACACAAACACATCCGTCACAGAGCAGGGGAAGAATGCCCCAATGTTGCCCTTAGGAGCATCATCTACTATGAAATACAGTATACTGCTCCCAGCCCTGGCAAATCAGGAAAGTTTTGATCAAAGAGGGAAGAACTCAGAGGGGAGTTACAAACGTGGATGGAGGAAGAGCAGAAAGTTTTAAAAGACTGTAGCAAATATTCTGTGGCCAGGCAATGACTAAGACATATGAGGAAAACATTTACAAGCACAAGGAGAGGGTAAACATGAAGGAGAGAGAGGAATTGTTTGGGGTGCACAAAAGCGGAATAACAGCAGTAATGAGATGAAATTGAGCAAAGGAAAACTTAGGCTGAACATCAAGGAAGAGTTTGCTAACAGCAAAGCCTATTAGACTGCCAAATGGCCTCTCAAGGGAAGAGGTTTGAGCTCCATTGTCCAGGTCATTTAAAACTGGACTGGACAAAAGCACTCAAGGAAACAGTGTGGGAAACAAGCCTTCCCCAGCAGGGGAGAGTCAAGATGACCTACCAGTTCTTGTTCCCTCTCTCTAATTTTTGTGATATATAACATCACATCATTACATGGCCTCCAAATGGGCTGCTCCTTGGGCTGAGGGTATAATGAGAGTGGATTACTTAGCATGCAATGTACTCCAGGGGAAGCATGCGGAGGCCCAACCTGTAAACCACAGCTCATTAACCAGCAGCTACTCAAATTATTCTGTGCATCTCTGGCCTCATTCAAATTAGAATCGGAGAGTTTTCCCTGCCAGGCCAGATGAAAGCTTCAAGTTTTCAGCATTTTACAGTCTGTTTTACTATGAGCTATGAATTCCACATGTTTTTAAAATTTTGATTTTGTCTCAACAGATATGAAGGAAAAAGGTGCTAGGAAATAATTGGAAAATGGCAACTGACATAGCAGACTGTTTTCGGCATGGGATATGATGCTGCAATAGCTGATAGAATAAAGCCAGTCACTTGGTAGAACAAGCGGTTTTCATTGGAATGAAACTTCCATCTATTAATATCCTTGAAGGATTGCAATATACATACATATGGGTATGGGACTCCAGTAGCCCCTCATAAAACTAGTCCGTGGTAGCTAAGTAAACACTTCTTGGCTTCTTCATTGCTGGTCCTTGCTTTCAGGGCACCTTCTGATCTTTAGATGTGAATCAGCAAGAAAAGGGGAAGGTTATTAGAAAATGATGCCTCACGCTTCCATGAGTTGTTAATAATGTTTCCCAGTATAGTTTATGGAGATCAGTCTTGATGTTGTAAAGTTATACCTTAAATATGATTTTCTATCGTATTTAATCAAACATCAGTTTCGATGCTTATTGTGTGCCTGTCTTTTTCATCCTGCTTGTTCCACTGTTTAGACCATGAGAACAGTTATTTGTTAATGATTCTTCCTGCTTCCCCCCAGAAAATGCTCCCTACCTTAAAAAATACTAAATCAATGCAATGTTTACCTGCAGTCTTAATCTGTGTCCTTCAACTTAAGTCCCAAAATCAACTACTCCTACTCTCAAAGTCTATTCAATCATCCTGTATTACAGATTTTTGTTTTGCAAAATTTCAGCCATGCCATATCATCAATTTATCCACCATTCAGCAATTATTTAAGTAAGTAAATAATATATGCCAGGCCCCATGTTAGACCCTAGAACTACAAAATAACTGCCTCTGTCCCAACCTCAAGGTGCTCATGTTCTAGCTGGAGAATCAGACAAGGCAAACAAACAGACAACAACATGGAAGTGTCTCATCAGAATGACAAACTGTTTTGGGAGTACAGGGTGAAAGATAACTGACTTGGCAGAAATCAGTGTGATAGCATGAGAAATGTCTGGTCTAACTTACCTCTGTTCTTACAAAATTTCTCTAACTTTCCCTTATCCTTACCTCCACTCTGGCACCAGCTTGTAATATCAACATTTCAATCTTCCCAACTGAAGCTCCTTAGATAACCTGCCTCACACGTCCTCCACAAATATTCCATCCAGAAGAGCCATTTAATATATTATAGCTACCTTATCATTAGGATTTGAGCCCATCCTTTATATTTAAATTCTACTTATAAATACACAAATGTGAGTTTGAGGCAAGCCTAAGTCTTCTTGCTGTTAAGAAGTTGGATATTTCTTAAGACACAGCAGCTATTGGGGCGCCTGGGTGGCTCAGTCGGTTAGGTGTCAGACTTTGGCTCAGGTCATGATCTCATGGTTCATGGGTTTGAGTCCCGCATCAGGCTTTGTGCTGACAGCTCAGAGCCTGGAGTCTGCTTCAGATTCTGTGTCTCCCTCTCTCTCTGCCCCTACCCTGCTTGCACTCTGTCTCCCTCTCTCTCTCTCTCTCAAAAATAAACATAAAAAAATTTAAAAAAAAATTAAAAAACACACAGCAGCTATTTAAATTGAAAGAAAATTTAATTCTACACTAATAATATTTTTATCAGTTTCCTAAAAGATCAGTTTCACTCCAGAAAATTATTATTTTATTTCTTTGCCACTCAACTTCTCACTAGGCAGTGTGGGCTTGCTAGCTAAGTTGCAGAAATAAGTGAGGCTTCTCAGTTCAGATCACAGATATATATCTCTCTTTATACTAGCTTTTTTTTTTACGTTTATTTATTTACTTTGATAGAGAAAACACGAGCAGGGGAGAGGCAGAAAGAGAGGGAGAGAGGGAATCCCAAACAGACTCCAAGTTGTCAGGAAAAAAAAACAATGCAGGGCTCGATCTCATGTACCATGAGATCATGACCTCAGCAGAAATCAAGGGTTGGACACTCAACCTACTGAGCCACCGAGGCGCCCCTACACTAGTTTTCTAATAGGCTTACACATTTTCAATCCTCCGTGCCTTTACTCCAACTCTGCACTAGCCTCACTCCTCATTTTCTCTCCTTTAAAAAAGCTTATTATTCCTTACAGTCTTGGGTCAAATATGCCAGTCTCCAGGAAAACTTCCAGGAAAACCATCCCTCAGTAAGGATTAAATCAGGTATATCTGGGGCACCTAAGTGGCTCAGTCTGTTACGCAACCAACTTCAGCTCAGGTCATGATCTCATGGTTTGCGGGCTGTGCTGACAGCTGGATCCTGAAGCCTGCTTAGGATTCTCTCTCTTCTCTGCCCCTGCCCCCCTACCCCAGTCTCTCTCTTTCTCTCTCTCTCAAAAAATAAACATTAAAAATTTTTTTAAATCCTTATTTTTTGAATAAGATATTTTGAAATACCTTCCTCAAATCCTCATTTATTCTGTTCTGTTTTACATTATTCATACACCATTTTAAACTTCTGAAGGACAGAAGGTGTGATTTATCCATCTTTCTATCCTTCAAGGCCTCATGCATACTAGGTGCTCAACTAAAGATTATTGAGTGAATAAATGAATAAATATTACTTTGTAATCTGAAAACCATTTGATAATTGTTTTAGTCAGCCTGGGATGCCATAATAAAATACCATACATAGGGTGGCTTAAATGAAAGAAATTTATTTCTCAGAGTCTGGAGGCTAGAAGTGCAACATCAAGATGCTGGCAAGGTAGGTTTCATTCTGAGGCTTCTGCTCTGGGTGGAGTCGTAAGTGGCCATCACTTCCCTGTGTGCTCACATGACTTGATCTTTGTGTGCAACATAGAATGAGGACAGGAGATTTCTCTCTTTCCCTTTTAGAAGGGCACTGTTGGGGGATATTACTAAGAGGATATGACCACCAGATGACCCATGAGCTAGACCCAGGCAACTGAAGGCTCCCACCCTCTCCCCTCTCCTTGGAAGGTATGTTCTGCCCACCATTCCCACAGTAGGAACCAGCTTCAAAGATACAACCTTGAGAAAATAATATGTTTCTGAGACCATCTTAACTGAATACATAACTGCACTCAATTAAGGCTTCTATATAAACTGTTAAGATTCTGGTGGATGGGTGCCTAAGATAAGCTTGTGGCCTTGTCTTATGGCTGCAAGATAAGCCTCATAGATAGGTTCCCTTGATTATTAAAACTGCTACCTTCCAATCTGGATGGTCTGCCTCTTTCTTCAGTCTCTCCTCGCCCTCTGTGTCGAGGGTCCAATTTATAAACTGACAGGCTTTAATCTCACACAAGGACCCCACCCTCATAACATAATCTAATCCTAATTACATCCCAAAGTCCTCATCTTTAGACACTATCACGTGTGGAGTTAGGGCCTCAACATTCCTGTCTTGAGAGAGCACAGTTCTACCCACAGCAATAATATATTCATAAAGCTACACACATGCGTGCATTTCTGCACGCACATGCACACATTTGACTCTGTTCCCACTTAATTCTTCCCTTTACTCTATACATCTTTTTCAAACAAATACTAGAGGTCTAAGGCAATTCTGCTTGTATTTGGGACTTGAGATAAAAGAACGGTGGTGAAAGCCCTAGCTTTGTCTACAAGCTGAGACTCAAGGGGTGCTGCCTCTAACGCATTAATTAAAATCTCCAGTGCTCTGAGAAAGTGATTTATTGCCATACAAATGAGTTGTTCTTTGAATTTCATGTTTAAAATACAACATCATGTTTTAAAATGTTAATCCTAGCAGAATAAACTTTCTGAGCATTGTTTGGTCTATGTCTTATGTAGCAGCCACTCTTACATCTGTTCAAACCTGGCTATAGTCACATTTCATGATAAACCAAAGCCTTAAAGCCATCTACACATCTTCATCCTTTAGTGATTAGTCTTAACTGCTTCCTCCAACAAGATTTGGAGAAAAGTGACCAAAATGATTTCCAAAAACTAAGATAAAACCATAGGACTATGGACTCTAAGAGCTAGCTGTTCAAAGTAATTATGGTAGAAATAATAACTAATTGGACTTTGGTGCTTTTACAGTTTATAAAGCACTTTCAGGGTTTATCAGTTGTATTTATAGTCCAAATTGCTACCCTTTCCATGCATTTCTCTCTATAAAGTTCCAAATAAATGCTAAACCAACTTCTTTGGAAAATTTCCAGAGACTGAGAATTCATTACCTTACACAGCCATTCATTCCTTACTTTAGAGGGCTTTAGTTATTAAAATGCTCCACATTATGATCCTAATCAAATTCCCAGCTACCTCCACTCCTTGTTCCTATTTCTGGCCACTGAGTCTCACAAAATATGCATAACCTCTAGCCCTTTGACACCCTTTTATCTTCCTATCACCATATTTGGAAAACATAATTCTTTCCTGTAATTACTGATAATAATAACAATGGCTAACATTTATTCAGTCTTACGGTATGACAAGAAATTGGTATTCTGAGCACGCAATTTCCAACATGGTGGAACCAACAAGCAAATCTCAGTGTGTCAGAACCTAACTCAATTCTGACACTTTCTATCCAGAGACAGCATCAGATTCCACAGGTAAAGGGTTCGGTCCTATAAGACTGCACATACACACACCAGATGCCAGTTGCAAGCCCAGGTTGTCACCTATACTTCTGACTGGTCACAAATCAGAGGTTCCCAGGACCTTTTCCTCAAGTTCAATTAGTTGCGTAGAGTGGCTCAAGAACTCAGAGAGACATTTTATCCACTAGATCACTGGTTTAATACAAAAGGATATATATAATTCATCAACAGCCAGATAGAAGAGCCATATAGGATAAAGTAAGCAGGAAGAACCCAGATCTTCCATGTTCTCTCTCAGAGTGAGTCATTCTCCCCAAATCTCCATATGTTCACCCACCCAGAAGCTCTCAGAACTCAGTCCTTTTGGGTTTTTATGGAGGCTTCCTTACACAGGCATGATTGATCAAATCATTGGCCATTGGTGATTGATTCAATCTCCAGTCTCTCTCCCCTCCCCAAAAGGTTGAAGAGTAGGACTGAAAGTTCCAGCCCTCTAATCACTTGGCTTGTTCTCTTGGCAACCAGACGCCAACCTCAGGTGCTTTCAAAAGTCACCTCATGGGGCGCCTGAGTGGCTCAGTCGGTTGAGTGTCTGACTTCAGCTCAGGTCATGATCTCACGGTCTGTGAGTTCGAGCCCCGCGTTGAGCCCCGCGTCGGGCTCTGTGCTGACAGCTCAGAGCCTGGAGCCTGTTTCGGATTCTGTGTCTCCCCCTCTCTCTGCCCCTCCCCCACTCGCACTCTGTCTCTCTCTGTCTCAAAAAAATAAATAAAAACATTAAAAATTTAAAAAAAAAAAGTAGCCTCATTCACATAACAAAAGACAATATTTATCACTCTCAACCCTTCAGAAATTCCAAGGGTTTTGGTTGCCATGAACCAGGAACTGTGAGCAAGGACCAAATATATATGAAAAATATATTTTGATCCTCTGAATGACCAAATATATATTCTTTATAAGTCATAACATTGCAAACAGACTCTGTTTGAATACTTTATTTATATTAAGTTACTTATATTAACTTATTTGAATTCTTAGAGCAACACTCTGAGGGATGTATTATTCTGATCCTCAGAAGGCACACAGAAAGATGCCTGCCAGCACAGAGCTCACAAGTGCCAAAGCTGTGATTGGGACCCAGGCTTCAGACTCCAGAGCCTTCACCCTTACTGTCTAGGCTTTGATGGTTTCCTACCACTCTCTTTGCTCTCCTTAGCACATGAGTTAGTTTGTTTTTTATGTCCTCATGAGTTTAGGATGAGCTGTTTCCAACCTATCAGTCAATGTGGTAGGCTTCAAAGGCCCATATAAGAAGTGCTATTACTGAAGACAAGCTTGAGGTTTGCTGACGCTAGAAATTCTAATCCAGACACTTAAAATTAGACTTGCTAGAAGGGAGAGAAGGAAGACTAGGGTATCAATATTTTTTAAGTCTCTTCAAGTGATTTTAATGTGCCCTCAGTGATCCAGGGCAAAGATTCATAAGCTTTAGTGTTCACAGAAATCATCTTAAATTCTGATTCAGGAACATAGCTTGGGGCTCAGAAACTGACATTTTCATCAGGACCCAGCCCAAGCAGTTCTGATTCAGAAGGCACAGAATTAGACAATTTTTATTCTCTCACACCACTCCAACGCGCCATAAGTGAAGACATCTGAGAAATGGGCAAATATTTTCTACATCATCAACATGTTCAGGACCACAGTTCAAATTCACTTCCTTATCTCCTCGTCCTCCGTTACTCAGTCCCCACATAAGCAGTTGATGGATACAGACATCAGGTACCCAATGTATCCAATTATGCAGACATTATTGAAGGCAAGTTCACCTGAGGTGGGTACAACAGCCTACACTGAAAATACAAAAGATGCACTTTTGAAAAATATTTACAGCAGGATATCTTTTAACTGTTCTTAACAGATCATCATTATGTACACACATCTTTTCACATTCCATACAATATTTTTATATAAATAAAATCTGCTGACTTCCAGTCAATTCAACAAACATATTTAGTGCACCTGCTAAGCTCCAGACACTATGTTAAGGGGACATAGGGGGAGGAGAGAACGATAACAAAAATGAATGAAACATCATCCCTGCCTTCAAAATACTCATGTTCCTGGACTGACCCAACTCTTCATCACAGCCAGCCAGAGGGATGATGCTCCAGATGACCAGAACCCCAAGTGCAGTTCTCACCATCACAGCTCTGTTCATAGTCAGGGAATTGTAATCATTTACATTATCCCCATCCTAACACTCACTGCTTCCAGAAGTGTTCCAAGAGCTGATTCCCTCTTGGCTTTTTTCTCCTGTATTCATATCTTCATTCATTTATCAGATGAACATTGTACTTCTAGCCCTTCTTTTTATGTATGGACTCAGACATAACCTGGATTCACCCATGAACTCCACCTATCTCTGTTCACTCTTGGCATATCTCAACCCAATATAGTTTACAGTCTACCAAGAGACATGTGCAGACATATCCACAATTAATCATAAGACAGAATGTATTAAATGTTATAAGGAAAACAGACAAACAAGCAAAATGCCATCACAGCATAATAGAGAGAAGGATGATTTCTGGCTAGGATGGCAGAAAGCAGCTTCATGGAAATGTGATGTTCGTGATTTGTCTTAAAGAAAAAGGAAGAAGTTATCAAGAGTTAAAAGAAATCTAGATTAGGGGAAAAGAGTGATTGGGTAGGGGGGAAATTTAGGACATTACCAGGTTAAAGAAATAAATTGGGGTAACAGAGAGGTGACTAGCAATGGCTCAAAAGTGGGTTGGAAAGAATATGTGTATGGCCTTGAATTCCATGAAAAAGAATTTGGACTTTATGTCCTATGGAGTGATTATCACAGGTCTTTCAGTAAGGATGCAATAGAAAAAGCTATACTTTAAGAACAATACATTGGCTGCCACTTAAAGCATAAATGGGAATTGGAGGAGGTTACTAAGAAACAAATCATTAAAAATCATTTGAACCATTAGATATTTATTCTCCTCAGAAGTGAGCTCGATAACGTCCATTTGTCCTCAAGACCACTTTCCAAGATTATCCATCTGCTCTCTCACCTAAGACACTGACTGAATCACCATCTCCCTTTATGTCTGGATTTCTATTAGTTTAGCCAATGATAAAGACCCACAGGAGGTCTGGGGGAAGCAGGAGAGTGAGCTTGAAGTGTATACTTCCTCAACCTCCCTCCACTATGAGGTTACCTAGGGCAGGCTGTGACCTGTCCTAACATAAGGTCACAGCTCCTGTCAGCCAGTCTGCTCCATGACCACCCCCCCCCCATACCCTAAGACCAGGAAGCTGCTCTCTCTCCTTATCTCTTCAGTCCTAGGTGACAACAGCAGCCACCCAGGAGCCCTGAAGTACCATATTATCCCTGATGGTTTTCCTGTACTGTGCCCATACCTTAGCAAATAAATGTTTTATCAAACTTTCCTCCATATACTTCTCACACTCACTTACTTTCAGGAAGCCATTGGTGTCTTGCCAGGGCCCTGACTGGTGCAAGAGCCACTAAGCGTCCCTGAGCCAGGGTGTTGGCCAAGAGCATAGAAACGCAAAAGTGGTGCTCCTAAGGGGCACAAACCTAAAAGCTTCTTCCTTGCTGAGGAGATAATAGCTATGGTAATCCAGTCATGATATCTTAGTTAATTCATCCGTTTTAGATTGATGATGCAATCACAAAACATTTCTGAAACTCAATCCATGTCTGCAAAGAAAGGGATTTTGGTTATGATGTGGATTCATGATCAAGCAATTTGCTGTAGAGGCAAGAGGGTACACAGACTTTAAGTCAGACCAGCATAGCTTGCAGATACAGCAGTCCAGGGCTAAGTAACTGCCATCACAAGAATGAGGCTTCCTTTAACACGGTGTGACTGTTTATATAATGTATGCGAAAGCTGGCTTGAAGAGGAAAGCACTGAGAAAAGGAAGCCTGAGATGCTGAAGCTGCAGTTCTTTGAGCAGAATTGTAGGAGAGAATGTTTGGAGTCTTCTGTGTGGGTCTATATAGCAGTCTATTCAAACAGATCAGATAATACCTAAAGGGCAGGTGGCTTATTTGTTCTAAATGCAGCAAGAGGTAATGGCATGCTTAAGTCATTTCTGCAGCAGCCTGTAATTTCACAAGTGCTCAAACATTTCCTTTGACAGCTGTGCTGTGCGTTCATTATGTTGTCAATGTGAGTTCTATAAAGGAGAGAATGCCTGGTAGGAGAAGAGCTGGGGGGAGCAAGTGTTCAATGTTTTTTATCTCTCCAATTGGTTTAAAGCAATCAAGTAAGGCAAGAATCCTCTTTCCTGGAAATATTCAAATTGCCCATTTCACACACTATTCTATCTTTTATAGAAAGATAAAGTTAATCTTCCATGATTTACTTGAAGTTAGCGATTACAAGTATCTACTTTTTGACCAGCCTTATCACATTCTCTGGGAATATACTTAGAGTGGGAGAGAAAATTGAATGGCCATGGGGAGAGGGATGTAGAATTTAAAACACACACATGCGTGCACGCACGCGCGTGCAATTCATGTAAATCACGGAAATAAGTAGTTTAAGAAAAATGGAAAAATAAAAGTAACTTTTCAGGTTTGAATTACATGGGAAAAGGGGATTTCTTTTTCTTTCAGAAAGAAAACATGATAAATAGCATACAAAAGAAAACAGAAGGTAGGGAATTGTTCTCCTCTCCCATGAGCCCTTGACCCTGATTAAAGCAGCCTAAGAGATGTGATTCTGACAGATGCCAGTGTCCCTGTCTTTGACTCCTTAAGTCCCTTTCTTTCTCACTCAGCACTGCTCTCCCATGGAGAACTAAGGATGCGAAGACCACAGAGAACCAAGCAAAACCTCTTTATTATGCCTCCTTCCAGCCTCAGCTGTGAGTGCTTCCAGCTGATGACAGAAGTGAAAAGTGGCAATAAAAGTAAAGTAGGTCTATCTATAACACCAACCAATTAGAGAAAGACAGAATATTTCCTTCAAATTCATCAAATGTGAATCACCTTAATAACAAAAGCACACTGGACTTCAGCTTCCTATCCAGCAGATGCCAGTATACCAAGTTAAGTTGTTGTTCTTCTTTTTGTGCTCTGACTAGCCTGTTAAAATAGCTCCATCAATTGACCTAATTTTGTTCACCTCTATTCAACTTTACACTGTGCGATTGGTTCATAACTCCGACTGATTGAAAGGTATCCACAGCAGCTGGTTACTCTATTTGAAGCTGGCATATCTTTTTTCCATGTTTCTCTTTGTTTTGTTTGGCCTTGCTTTGATACCAAGGCAGTCTCGTGGCCCTTGATATTTTAAACATTTTAATAAGTGGACTTTCACCAAGGCCCCGCAGCCAGAAGATTTTAAAGATTTTAAAGAGTCAGCTTATTCCATGTTTTCCTTGTTTATTAATGGTAACTAACTGCCTTAATCAGTGCTAATTAAAAATATATGACTTCTGATATTAGTCTAATGTAAACTAATTTGGGGGTTTCTAATGGGATAAAATAAATACACTAAATTAAACTAAAATTAAACGAATTGATAGCTTGAATGGAAAGTGGAGAATATATATATATATATATATATATATATATATATATATATATATATATATATAGGCTCCAGGCCCAGAATGGAGCCTAACATGAGTCTTGAACTCACGACCCTAAGATCAAGACCTGAGCTGAGATCAAGAAGCAGACGCTTAACCAACTGAACAACCCAGGCACTCCAGAATTAGGACATCCCATCAACAAATATTTACTGAATTGTTTAAATATATTGCACTGTGATAGCACATGGTCCCCATTTTTAGGAATGTACAATCTGATGGAGCAAGATATAGATGTCTCTCCCCCAAGATTTCTGATTGTGTACAATTAAGTGGCAAATGGGCCCCATAATTTGAGAGGAAAAGTGTAATACATAGCAAGAGAAACTAGATATAAGTTAATATTTATTAAGTATTTAATAAGTGTCAAACATTCTTATCACTTTATAGTCCATGTGGTAGGTGCTATCATTCATACTTCTTACAGGTGAGAATACTGTAGAAAGGTTCAGAAACTTCCTAAAGGCCATATAGCAAGTAAGTGGAATTTACTGGTGTCAGAGCCTGCATGTGTTAACTACTTAGTAGATAAACATATACGGTGCCTTAAAAGAAGACATTTCCATTTTAAACAGAACAAAAATGACATTGTATCTAAACAGAACAAAGTCTTTAAGGAAAATTGTAAAGAAATACCTGGGGAGGAAAAAAAAAAAAAAGAAACACCTAGCAGTGGGGGTTATTTCCACTATTCCAATAATTTCCTGTTCGACCTCTGCTAAGAGTCATAAAATATCAGAAAGAGATGAGGAAAGAGTGAGGAGCCTAGCCAAGTAGAGAGAGAACTGTCTGCAAGCAGAAGGTTTAAAGGAAAGACACGTCGGTAACAGCTGACCCTATTTTATATTTATAATCTTTGGACTAGCCAGATTGTAAAATTCTGTCATTCTCTAATCTTGGTGACCATACAGTGAATCAGAAAATATACATAAATGGAATATGCCCAATAAATACAAAATTGTATTCCTTTGTATTTTTTCAATAAACACATTTTTGAGAGCTGAATTTATATTTGCATTCCATTAGATAATATTGATACAGTAATGAACAAAAAAGACACAGGGTTTTTGGGTATGGAGCCTACAGATAAGCAGGGAAAACATTAAACAGCTACAAAATAAATGTGATAAAAGGCATGAAGAGTTATGGTATACTTGAAAGCATCTAACAACGTCTTCTGAGGGAAGGTGTATATTTGAGGAACTTAAAGATCCTTAGAGACTGAATGGCAGAAAGTGACACAGAGGGTGTGACATGAGTTTGAAATGGCTGGGAAGGACCAGATTATGTAAGGTCATATAGATCATGCTGAATATTTTCCTTTTTATCTGTAAGGCATAAGAAAGACATACAAATGTTTTCACATATGAAATAATAAGATTTATATCTTTAAAAGATGATCCCAGATATCTGGAGAGAAAATTAAAAATGCTCTTAAGTAGTTCATGGAAAGGATGATGGTTTAGATTCGTACAATGACAATGGAAGTGAAAAGATATGGTCATATTCAAGAAATATTTAGGCAATGAAATTGGCAATACTTGGAGACTGATTATTTATGGAAGTATAGAGAGAGGAATGGATATACTAAGGACATGCAAAGAACAATGGTGGATGATAGCAGTATTAGTAAGATAAGGAATCCTGGAGGAAGATTAAGGCTAGAGAGAAAATATTGCATTCTAGACTAGTTTTTGAGGTGCAAATAAAAGAGCTAAGTGAAGATAAAGAATAAAGCTGATAAGTATAAGGGTCTGGAGCTCAAAAGAAAAGTCACTGGAGATATAAATCTCAGCAGTAGCATGTGGTGGCAATTACAGCTGTGGAAATCAATAAGATTACCTAAGAGGAATGTGTGAAGAAGGGAAAGAAATTTTACATTTTTTAAAAAGTGGTTTATTCTAAATGCCATGAATTCTAATATTTAAAGGAAACTTCAAGCGTAGACAGAAAGGTAGCAAGACATTCAGGGTCATAGCAGCAAAGAAAAAAGAATGTTTCTAAGGAAAGGAGTAGAGATCTATCTCTAATAATGGTGACATACCAAGACAGGATTTCCATTCCATAGAAATCAAGTACTAACATGGGAAAAATATTAAAAATAGCAATTTCAGAGGTGCCTGGGTGGCTCAGTCATTAAGCCTCCAACTCTTTCTTTTTTTTTCACATTTTTTAAAAAATATAATTTATTGTCAAGCTAGCTAACATACAGCATATACAGTGTGCTCTTGGCTTCGTGAGTAGATTCCCATGATTCATCACTTACATACAACACCTAGTGCTCATCCCAACAAGTGCCTTCCTCAATGCCCATCACCCATTTCTGCCCCCCCAACCATCAACCTTCAGTTTGTTCTCTGTATTTGAGTCTGTTATGGTTTGCCTCCCTCTCTGTTTGAAACTATTTTTTCCCCTTCCCTTCCCCCATGGTCTTCTGTTAAGTTTCTCAGATTCCACATATGAGTGAAAACATATGATATCTGTCTTTCTCTGACTGACTTATTTCACTTAGCATAATACCCTCCAGTTCCATCCACATTGTTGCAATTGGAAAGATTTTATTCTTTCTCATCACCAAGTAGTTTTCCATTGTATATATAAATCACATCTTCTTTATCTATTTATCAGCTGATGAACATTTGGGTTCTTTCCATAATTTGGCTATTGTTGATAGCACTGCTATAAACATGGGGGTACATGTGTCCCTATGAATCAGAACTCATGTATCCTTTGGATAAATTCCTAGTAATGTTATTGCTGGGTCGTAAGGTAGTTCTATTTTTAATTTTTTGAGGAACCTCCACGCTATTTTCCAGAGCAGCTGCACCAGTTTGCATTCCCACCAACCCTGCAAGGGTGTTCCCATTTATCCACATCCTTGCCAACATCTGTTGTTTCCTGAGTTGTTAATTTTAGCCATTTTGACCGGTGTGAGATGATATCTCAATGTGGTTTTGATTTGTATTTCCCTGATGATGAGCAATGTTGAGCATCTTTTCATGTGTCTGTTGGCCATGTGGGTGTCTTATTTGGAAAAGTGTCTATTCATGTCTTCTGCCCATTTCTTCACTAGATTATTTGCTTTTGGGTGTTGAGTTTGAGAAGATATTTATAGATTTGGGATACTAACCCTTTATCCAACATATCATTTGCAAATATCTTCTCCCATTCCATCAGTTGCCTTTTAGTTTTGTTGACTCTTTCCTCTGCTGTGCAGAAGCTTTTTATCTTGATAAGTTCCCAGTAGTTCATTTTTGCTTTTATTTCCCTTTCCTTCAGTGTCAAGCGAGAAATTGCTGCAGCTGAGGTCAAAGAGGTTGCTGCCTGTTGTTGCCCTACTCTAGGGTGTTGATGGCTTCCTGTCTCACATTTAGGTCTTTCATCCATTTTCAGTTTATTTTTGTTTATGGTGTAAGAAAGTGGTTCAGTTTCATTCTTCTGTATGTTACTGTCCAGTTCTCCCAGCACCATATGCTAAAGAGACTGTCTTTTTTTCCATTGGATACTCTTTCCTGCTTTGTCAAAAATCAACAAAAACAGGTCAACACCATGACATATCCTAGTGGAACTGGCAAAATACAAAGATAAAGAGAGAATTCTGAAAGCAGCCAGGGACAATGGGTCTTAACCTAAAAGGACAGACACAGAAGTGTAGTAGCAGACCTGTCCACTGAAACTTAGCATGCCAAAAGTGAGTGACAGGAAATATTCAAGGTGCTGAATAGGAAAAGTATGCAGCCAAGAATCCTTTATCCAACAAGGCTGTCATTCAGAATAGAAGGAGAGATGTTTTTTCTTTTTTTCAATTTTAATTCCAGTGTTGTTAACATACAGTGTTATATTAGTTTCAGGTGTACAATATAGTTATTCAACACTTCCACACAATACCCAGTGCTCATCACAAGTGTCCTCCTTAACCCCCATCACCTATTTCACCCATTCCACCACCCACCACCTCTCTGGTAACCATCAGTTTATTCTCTGTAGTTAAGAGTCTGTTTTTAAATTTATCTCTTTTTTAATTTTTTTATTTGTTTTGTTTATTAAATTCCACACTAGTGAAATCATATGGTATTTGTCTTTCTCCGACTGACTTATTTCACTAAACATTATATTCTCTAGCTCCATCCATGTTGCTCATAATAAATAGCAAGGTTTCATTATTTTTGACGGTTGAGAAATATTCCATTATATATATAGGGGTGTGTGTGTGTGTGTGTGTGTGTGTGTGTATCCACGCACACATCTTTTTTTTTTAAAGATAATCCTTTAAAAAAATTTTTTAATGTTTCTTTTTGAGAGAGAGACAGAGCATGAGTAGGGGAGGGGTACAGAGAGAAGGAGACATAGAATCTGAACCAGGCTCCAGGATCTGAACTGTCAGCACAGAGCCTGACACAGGGCTCGAACTCGTGAACCACCAGATCATGACCTGAGCCAAAGTTGGACACTTAACTGACTGAGCTACTCAGGCACCCATATACCACATCTTCTTTATCCATTCATCTTTTGATAGAAATTTGGGCTGCTTCCATAATTTGGCTATTGTAAATAATGCTGTCATAAACAAAGGAGTGCATGTATCCTTTTGAATTAGTGTGTTCATATTCTTTGGGCCAACACCCAGTAGTGGAATTGCTGGATTGTAGGATAGTTCTATTTTTAACTTTCTGAGAAACCTCCATACTGTTTCTGCAGTGCCTGCACCACTTTGCATTCCCACCTAAAAATTCCTCCTTTAAAGAAAGCATCAGGCCCAAGTGACTTCACTGATGAATTTTACCAAACATTTCAGGAAGAAATAATACCAATTCAAATAATAACAACACAAAATCATTCAGCAAACAGACAAGGAGACTCATTCATTTTTTCAGGCCATTATTATTCTGCCAAATTCATGATAACAAAGGAAAACTACAGCCCAATATCCACCATTAAAATGGATGCAAATATCCTTAACAAAATATTTGCAAATTTAACCCAACAAAATATAATACCCACTCACAATAAAAATCCTTAACAAACTAAGAATTGAAAACTTTCTCAACCTAATAAAGAGCATTTATGAAAAACTAATAGCCCACAAGAATCTGACCCAGTGAGTCTGGGTAGGACACAGAGATATGCATCTCTGTTAGTCCCCAGGTGATTCTGGTACAGGTGGTCCATTAAGAAGGAAAGCCCTCAGAAAGACTGATTTTTCTCAGAAGGCCGAGCAAGTAGATAATGTCATTAAGGGACACCCAAGGTTATCACCTTAGAGGATCAGGCCATAGTCTCCATTTGGGAGGATGTTACAACTCTGGCCTCACAAGGCCAGAGCTAAATAAGGACATACAAAGCCATATGTAAGTAACAAAATGACGCTTCCAAACTAAGAAACCAACAGCCAGTCAGTGAACACCTGGCCAGAGTATGTACGATCAGTCAGGTTGAAGAGAACAACTAAGAATAAAAAGTGAATCCTGAGATGGCAGCAAAAAAACAAGGTTGGGGTGGAAGGGCCAAAATCAAGAAAAGGAATGGCCTGGTAGACAGTAGGGAAGTAGATTAATTAGATGAAGAGATAAAATTATAGTAGTATTTTAAAATATTATTTGTACAGGACATGTCAACTTCATTATCTTATACTATATTCATACTAGTCTCAATTATCTCATTAAAAAAAATAATCCTAATAATCTCCTCTTCCAAATAAGGAAACAAGACTGAAAAGGATTAAATTGCTTACCACATCACTTAGCTGGTCAGTAGGGGAGCCCAGGAATAACTCCAGCTCCTCTGACTGGGATCCAGGGCACTGTCCAATCCACCATATGCTGGTGGAGGTGTGAGTGCGACCTATGGAGACAAGCAGAGACAGGACAAAGGAACTCCAACCCTAAAGATCAGGGAACATATCTCTCTGCAGTTTCTACTCTTTTATCAGTGAGAAAAAACACTGGGGTCTATACGTGAAAACATCTAAAAGCCCCTAGGTGTTTTAAAAGCTATTAGAATTTCTGGTGAAAATGGAAGTCTGTGGTACTTTTTAGGAATTGGTTTCAGAGACTTCTCAGATGAAACCGTTTTGCCCCCTGTTGATGCATCATTCTGCACCTCACTACAGTGCCTTATCTGCCTATATTTTAAGACTATATTCTGTAATCATTCTACAGGACAACAGGAGGTTTCCACTTCTCAACTCCACAGTAACAACCCTACAGTGTTAGCTGCTAAGTTTAAGCCACTTGAGATGCCTCGCTTGGCAAGCAAGAACAAATTGAATAAGTATGATTTAGAACTAGAGTCTTAATTATAGTATTGCGTACCTGAGGTAATTATTCACATGATGTAGTGGTGCTTGAGACTATTATTTGTGATCGACTCAATTAATGCAATTTGGCCTGGCCCACAAGTGAAGTCAATTACCTGACAATCACAAGAGTCTCTTGATAGTTTCGAACTGTTCCAAAAAGAGCTTCATGCACTATGGATAGGTTAACTATACATAAATATATAAGTACATATAATATATATTTATTATAATATATAACGTATATGATACATACTTATGAATATATGCTATAAATCTTGTTTAATGTATATATTAAATGCATATGTCTTTTTTTGCATTTGTCTATCCCTTTATGGAAAAACCACTCTCAATCCAAGTCCCTGAGATATCAAAATCAGTATTCTGTCATAACATTTTTCTGAAATGTTTGTATTAAGCTTCATGCAGACCTGAAATGAACAAAAGTAACCACGCTAAACCAATCACTCAATGCTAGCCACTGAGTGGTGCTGGGAAATAAACAGAGGGCCAGCATTCACACCGTACTGGTCACAGGCCTTCAACAAACCGGGCAGAGTATAATGAGACACGTCGTAACTTTTCACTTAAATAACAAGATGAGGAAGATGATTCGAATAGAGTTAGTTACCTCAATCATTTAAAGCCATCTTCTGGATGGCTCACTTGGTTAAATCCAACTTTGGCTCAGGTCATGATCTTATGGTTCGTTGGTTAGAGACCCAGGTGGGGCCCTGTGGTGACAGCTCAACATCTGGAGCCTGCTTCAGATTCTGTGTTTCACTCTCTCTCTGCCCCTCCCCTGTTCACTCTGTCTCTCTGTCCCTCAAAAATAAACACTAAAACAATTTTTTTAAAAAAGCCATCATCTAGCTATGCCTACATAAGGAAACAACACTGACCAAATGTTTAAGTTTTCCTTCTGAATTATAACAACGTGATCAGCTTAATTCTAATGCCAGATAATGCTGCCGGAATTAAACTACAGAAATTATTCCTCGATATGGTGATTGCAACATAACATCATTAATGAAACATTCAAAATTCAGCTACTGGAAAAAAAACATATAAAATGTCTCATTTCTCTCATCCACTTCTAAGATACATAGCACTATATGTATCTTGTATTATAGGGGCATGAAGATCCATGCCTATAGCTGACTTGGCATAAACTCCTTGAACCAGGCAGAGAAGAACAGCAACAATACTGACTCCATTTATTCAGCATCTACTCAGTATCAACCACTTTGCTAAGCACTTTTCATGCAATATTAATTCAATTCACTCAATCTACTGAGGTAACACTGTTATTCTCTCCATTTTCTTACGTTGGAGGTAAGGGGGGTCACACCAGGTAACTAACCCAAGCTCACTGAACTAGTAGTGACAGAACTTTGATTCTAAACAGGCCTGTCTCCAGCTATGAATACTACTTCATGATACCCATGGAACAGGCTGTACACACTATCCCCAGCTGGTCACCTTAGAGACCTTCTGGTCCAATGCCTATTTATGTTCATAGGGAAGGATACAGGGGACCAGAGACAGGCCATGTTATTAGATGGAACTGAAACTCAGGCCAATTGTTGCCGCTTTTGCTTTTTAAATGACAAAAGATGATTGTAAGTTTCCTCCTCCTGTTAGTCTCCAACAAAAGTTTAGATATTCCGACAAATACTTTTGTTTCTTAATTAAATCAACTGCTTTCTCATTCCTATTATCACTGAAGTAGAACATTTAATAGAGTATTCACCATAGGTTTATTGTGAAGTTGTTCAATTTCTACCTTCTCTGTTATACCTTATAAGGCTTCACATTTATTTTTCTTAAGCTTCAGAACATATACCACAACCAGAAACCTTGCTCGTAAGCAAAACACCTTCAGAAAACAAATCAGAATTCTCAAAACATGGTTAGGCTCACCTGCTTAGCAGGGGCTTAATCAAGGCCAAGGGAAAAAATCACCAAGCATTTAACAGCACTATTTTGAGGACTGACGAATGAGCCAAAATAAAAATTATTCTATTATTTAAGGTCAAACCAATCATTTGGCAAATATTTATTACTCAGCCTATTGTTTACATTTTTCATTTACTAATCATTCTTTAAAAATGCTTTTTAAAATGTTAAGGTATATTTTCTAGGTGAATGAAACATAAAAATAATGGTCTTTAAAGAAATTGGGTATCATTATCTCAAACATACTATAGGCTACATAATCCTGGACAAAATTAAATCCTGGGCAAATAACATTTTTCAGTGCATTGATGGTATATGATAAAATAAGAAGAATCTAAAATAAACAACAAATGAAAAACATTGACCTAAATGGAAATGATGAGCCATAAACAATCCAAAAGCCAAGTTTCCCAAGAATATAAATTTTTGTATGCCACTGACGTCAAGAAACTGAGCTTTGGAGCCCCTTACTTGAGAGAGGAACTAAACTTGACACTCTTGCATTGAGTCAAAAACCTGCAAAAGGATTATTAGAGAAGTCTCAGGAGACTGAGTCTTGGGGTCATTGTCATGAGAAGAAAGGTGAACCTGACACCCAGAGTAAATGAAGAACTTCAGAATGGATTAAAGCAGTCTCTGGCAGAGCCAGGACTAGGATAAGGCAAGAGAGGCACCTACGATACAAATTTAAAATGGCATACTTGCATGATTCTGAAGAGTAAGTGCCTCCTTAAATTCTGTACCCTGTACTTGTCTTGCCCCACCCTGGTCCGAACCCTGGTCTCAGGTTGATATCATAGCTCTGGCTCTGCCAGAAGCAAATACAAATCTTCTGTGGATGAAGGAATTCCCAACTAAGGCCCTCAGAATTCTCACAGATGAGGTTCAGCCAAATCTGAGCTCACAAATACCACTAAACCCACAAGGAAACAAACATATGAATTAGAAATCAGCAGAAACCACAACAAATATTTCCTTGGACAAACAAGGACTTTGGATATTGGAATCTCTGATAATTAATATAAATTATTTAAAAATATAAATTAATATTTAAAGACGCAAGACATGAAATGGAAAATGAGCTAGGTTATTAAAACAGTGTGGTATTGGCAAAAATACAGCCATACGGATTAGTGGAACAAAAAAGAGAATCCAAAAATAATTCTCATATTTGTGGTTAATTGATTTTCAACAAAGATACCAAATGGTGAAGAAGATAGTGTATTTAACAAATGTTACTGGGATGATTTGTTGCATATAAAAAAATTAATGTTTACCTCATACTACACATAAATATTAACTCAAAACAGATTATATACTTACACATAAGAGCTACAATTATAAAATTTCTAGAATTTTCTAAAAGAATTTTTCCTTGGATTAGATGAATATTTCTTAGATATGATATAAAAGGCATTATCTAGAGAAGAAAAAAATTGATAAATTAGGCTTCATCAAAATCAAAAGAAATTGCTAAGAAAAAGAATAAATTTGTTACAGATCCTGAGAAAATATGTGCAAATAATATATCTGATTAAGTAAATTTATATCTAGAATATAAGAGGAATTCATAGTATTCAGTGATAAAAGGTGTACAGCCCACTTTCTTAAAATGGGGGGAGAGATTTAAATGGACATTTCACAATGTGAATAGAAATGAAAGTATATGAATGACGAGTAAGAACATGAAATATGGTCAACATAATTAGTCATTAGGGAAATGCAAATTTAAACCATGATGGGATCTCACTGCACATCCACTAGAATAGCTAAAGTTAACAGACTCACAATACCAAATGTTGGCAAGTATGTGGGAGAACTGAAATCTTTATACATTCCCAATGAGAAGGTAAAATAATACAACTTTTTGGAAAAATGTTTGGCAGTTTCTTAAAAAGCTAAACATAAACTTACCACTTACCCTAGGAGTTCCACACCTAGCTATCTACCAAAGAGAAATGAAAACATATACCTACACAAAGGCTTGTACATGAATAATCATAGGACCATTATTAATAATAACCCAAAACTGGGAAAAGCTCCAAATATTCATCAACTGATGACTGTATTAAAAAAATATGATATATCCAAACAATGGGCTTTTCCTCAGCAATAAAAGGGAACAAACGACTGATGCATGCAACAAGATAGATGAACCTCAAAAGCATCTTGCTACTTTAAAGAGGCCAAATACAAAAGACTACACATTGTATGATTCCACTTTTAAGAAATTTCTAGGAAAAGCAAAACCATCAAGACAAAGTAGGACCATGGTTGCCTGGAGGTAGGTGTGGAAGTGGGGCCCCGCTCCAGATGGACATGAAGGAACTTGTTGAGCTGATGGCAATGTTCTACAAATGGATTGTGATGAATATTGCACAACAATATAATTTCCTCAAAATCGTCAAACTGCATGTTCACATTGGGTGAATTTTATAACATGTAAATCATGCCCCAATAGAGCTATTTTTAAAAATGAACAATCAACAATGACTATTTTTTTAAAAAACAAAATATAAATTATTGAATAAAAATATAATAATAGTTCAATAATAGTCCAATAATATAATACTCCAATTTTAAAGTTCTACAGATGGAATATGGACTACAGATTAAACATTATAAAAAATCTCCTGAATTGGATAATTGTACTATGGTCATGGAGCAGAATATCTTGTTCCTAGAAAAGGCATACTAATACATTAAGAATTAAATAGGCATGATACATGCAACCTTTCTTCAAATGGTTCAGAAAAAATAAATTGTGTGTATCTGTGTATATGTGTGTGTTGTGGGGATGGGGAGTGATAAAAATAAAGCAAATGTTCTGCTATTATTACTAGTTTTTTTTAAATGTAAGTTTATTTCAACATAGAAAGTTTAAGGTTAATCATTTGAAAAGACTACTAAAATACACAAACTTTAGTTACATAATTGATAAAAGTTTTTAAAACTGCAAATAAACAATATTAGAAATGAAAAGGAAGATTTATCCCAGGCAGAAATGAAAAAGGAAACAAGAACACAATAAAAAATTTATGTCAATAAATTGAAAACTTCCATAAAATTACTTTATTCCAGAAAGAAAAAGCCTTACTATTTCTATAATTATCAAGAAATAGATTCAGAAGTTAGATTTTTTTTGGATTAATCTGCTTTGGATTCTATCTCCCTCTCTCTCTGCCACTCCCCTGCTCACGGTCTCTCACTGTCTCTCGAAAATGAATAAACATTAAAAAAAAAGTTTTTTAAGTTAAATTTTTTCATACAAAGAAACTGCCAGGCCCAAACTGTTTAACCAATGAATTTTACTAAATTTTCAAGGAACAAGTTATTCTAAAATGCTATGAACTCTTTCAGAGAACAGAAAAAGAGATATCACTTAGATAACTCATTTGTAAGGTTAACATAACCCTAATACCAAAACCAGACAAGGACAGAGAAAAATTTTAGTCCAACCTCACAAATGAATAAAGAAGAAAAATGAAATCGAGTATTGGAAAACTGAATACCATAGTACTTAAAAAATAATATATTAATACCAAATTCATTTTTTCCAAAAATGGGGAGAAAGTTTAATGTTAGAAAAGTTATGAATGTAAGATACCACATTTACATATTAAGAGAAAAACATAACTGTAATTTTAATAGACACAAAAGATGACTTGATAAATTTCAAACCTGTTTATAATTTTTAAATACTTAGAAATGAAATAAAAAGAATACTCAATTAACAGTCATTCCAGCAAAAATCAATCTAAATAAACATTAGATATATTTCTTTTTAAAGTAAGTGTGAAGATTAATCATTTCACAATGTGCACATATATCAAATCATCACATTGTACACTTTAAATATATACAATTGTGTCAATTATACTTCAATAAAGCTGGTAGAAATAGATTAGAAAAATAAGTAAATAATAAGAAAGCAAGTACAAGGCAAATTATCCACTATTATCATTTTATTCAACATTATACTAATACATATGCTTACATACTAGATACTATACTTTTTAATACAGTTTGAGACAAACTGTCAGGTGGAAGAAACAGACAAGTCTAAGAAAGATAATGGAGGAAAAAACACAGGATGCATAAAACCAAACACTCTATAATGCCATTTTTGTAATGTTTAAAGACATGAAAAATAACAATATATTTTCAAAAGATGCATTGTCTTAAAATGAGAAAATGATAAACAGCAACTCAGAATAATGTTTTCTTCTATGTGGAACGTAGGAGTATGGGCATGGGAGGAGCCCACAGGAAGCTTCAGCAACATCTAACTCAGGATTGGGGGAGTAGGCTGGTTTTTTGTTAATTTGCTTGCATAGTTTACATATATATTGGGTATATTCTTTTGCATATATCAAATATGAAAATGTTTAGTCTCAAAAAAATCAAGGTCCAGCACCTGGATGGTTCAGCTAGTTAAGCATCTGACTCTTGATTTCAGCTATGGTCATGATTTTACTATCGTGAGATCCAGCCCCAGTCAGGATCACACTAGGCGTGGAACCTGCTTAAGATTCCTTCTCTCCCTCTCCCTCTGCCCTCCCCTGTACACTTAAAGGAAATCATGCCAAAAATCTAAAGAGGTTAATTTATTTACTTAGTATACTTTATTTCAAGTTCCTTTTAAAAAAAATTGATGTATAGGGGCGCCTGGGTGGCTCAGTCAATTAAGTGTGCGACTTCGGCTCAGGTTATGATCTCACAGTTCTTGGGTTTGAGCCCCACGTGGGGCTCTGTGCTGACAGCTCACAGCCTGGAGCCTGCCTCAGATTCTGTATCTCCCTCTCTCTCTGCCCCTCCCCCACTCACACCCTGCCTCTCTCTTACTCTTTCTCTCAAAAATAAATAAACATTAAAAAAATTTTTAATTAGGGGCGCCTGGGTGGCGCAGTCGGTTAAGCCTCCGACTTCAGCCAGGTCACGATCTCGCGGTCCGTGAGTTCGAGCCCCGCGTCAGGCTCTGGGCTGATGGCTCGGAGCCTGGAGGCTGTTTCCGATTCTGTGTCTCCCTCTCTCTCTGCCCCTCCCCCGTTCATGCTCTGTCTCTCTCTGTCCCCAAAAAAATAAATAAACGTTGAAAAAAAAATTAAAAAAAATTTTTTTAATTGATATATAGTTGATACACAATGTTACAGTAGTTTCAGGTATATAACATAGTGATTTGACAACTGTATACATTATGCTGTGCTTGCCCCAAGTGTAGCTACCATCCGTCACCATACAACACTGTTATAATACCATTGACTATATTCCCTATGCTGTACCTTTTATTCCTGTGATTTATTCATTCATAACTGGAAGTCTGTATCTCCTACTCCCCTTGACCCATTTTGCCCATCCTCCCTCCTCCCTCTTCGGCAACCACCAGTTTGTTCTCTGTTCAAGTTCCTTTTCATCAAATTTTTGTGGCAGTTTGTTTCCCTAGGACAGCCATGAGATTTCTAGCAGACAGGAGTTTATGCTCCTTTAACCTATTTATTTATAGAACGACAAGAAGGACATGTGGATTCCAAGGATCAGTAAGATATATTTCTAACATACAGTTAGAGCAAATTTGTTGGCTAAAATTAATTGTGACATACTGGGGAGCTTTGAGGACCATCAGTAAAACTAAACTAAACCTTTATATATGCAAATGAGGTAATTTATATGAAAACACTGTAGAAACATGAGCACATGCCTAGTTGTAAGAGCCTGGGCCAAAACAAAGTTAGGTTCAAATCTTGACTTTAATTAACTTTCTGAACTAGATAGACTCTTCATCTATAAAATGAAGACAATAATACCTCCTTAATACAGTGTGGCAACCCATGGTGATAAAATAACCATAATGTTGTAGATAAAGACAAAAGAACCATAAGTGTTGCTTCTTACATAATTTTCAATGTAAATTGCCATCATCTTCAACAAATGTTCATTATAGATACTATATCTCATTTCTTTATTGGAACCAGTGAAATTTTAATAGCCTTCTTAAATAGTTGATTTCAAGCAGTTATATTGCTTCTCCTATAGCCTACTGGGGAGGTCCTTGAGGAGACAAAGATCACTTTTACAGTACGATGTTTTAAAATAATAAAAATATTTTTGTAAGAACATGAATTTTGCCTAGTCATGAGGGGTTTCCATAAAATTTAGTAGAGCCCTCTTTCCTGGACTCCACATCTGTCATCTTTCAGCAGAAATCACGAGAAAGCCTCTGAGACCAATCTGATCACAGCAAGTATGCACCTCACCCATCACAGCTCCATTAGTAAAAAAGGAAAATACTCAGACATTGACAGTTGTTCCACCCTCCTGGTTCTCCCACAAAACTTTTACAAATTAGCTTGTCTTATTTGAGATCATCAGTACTGATCTTTTCATGCCCTTCACCCACTTTGCCTACCTCTTCATTCTAATCGCTCCATGGCCTGCCACAGTCCTTTTTCTGAACCCATCTATCCAAGTCCTGAATCTTCCATTGTGTCCTCTGGAATTCACAGTCAGCCATTGTCAAGTCCCCTATATCCTTTCATCTCCAAATTCCCCTCCAAATTTTTGATCTGAAGGAAACACAGATCTTCCTTGAGGATACTACTTCCCCTACAGCCCTCTTAAATAGCAACTGTTTTTTCTTTTTCCTAGTATTGGAATGGAGAAAATGCCTTTCATGCTCTTCATTCTGCTTTCAGACTGTTCATCCTCCCCCATTTTAGAAATGCTCAGCTCTGTATTCCATAATCAGAATATATACGAATCTCAACTGGTTGCAGTCACTGCCCTCCTTTCTTGAAGACGTTTTGCTCCTGGCTCGCTGTCATAGTCTACATTATGCCTGTAATTCTTGTAAGTTTAATATCCATGTAAATGAGTCTTCCAATGCCTTAGCCTCCCACTTCTTCGATATGATCCTACACTTGATCTCAGATGCTCACTTCCATGAGAGGCCCATGGGAAGGTCTTCACTAGAACCTGACCATGCTGGCATATCATATTGCTGTGAATGGACTGTTAAAGGCAAATCTGGTAAGGCTCAGAAGGGGAAAGCTGTGGAAAAAGTCTCAGTTTTCTTAGAGAATAACAAAGTGGTTATGAACAGAATGTTTGTAGAAACATGGACAAAAACGTTTGTGGGTGGTTCAGTGGGTTAAGTGTCCGACACTTGATTTTGGTTCAGGTCATGATCTCACAGTCATGGGATCCAGCCTTGCTTACATTCTGCACTGAGCATGGAGCCTGCTTAAGATTGTCTCTCCTTCTGTCCCTCTCTCCAGTTCACATTCTATCACTCTATCTAAAAAATAAAATCTAGAACAAAAAGAAATATGGACAATAAAGGCCATTCTGATGAGGTCTCAGACGGAAATGAGGAACATACTATTGGTAACTGGAAGAAAGGCGATCCTTGTTATAAAGTGGCAAATAACTGAATTATGTTTATGGCCTAGTGTTTTGTGGAAAGTAGAACTTGTGAGCAATGAAAGTGGATATTAGGCTGAAGCTATTTCTAGGCAAAGTGTTGATGGTTCAGCTTAGCTTCTTTTGAATGCATAGAGAGAAATGACTTAAAGGCAGAATTGTTAACCCAAAGGGAAGCAAAACTTAAAAATTCAGAAAATTCTCAGTCTATTCCTATTGCAAAAAATGAGAAAACACATTCAGAAAAGAACACTAAGATTGTGATCAAGCCAACCTTTGATGAATATGGGTGTGAACCACAGGCTTACTAACCCATCTCAGCAGAAACACAGCCAATTTAAGGGAGAGAAAAGGAGAAAGGAAGGAAAGAAGGAAATTGCCAGACTTTAGATTTTACAGGATAGGACCATAGAACTATTCAGCTGTGAACATGCAAAGTTCTTCAAGACAAAAAAAGAAGGACCCCAAAGGGGATTCAGAGAACATCAGGGCTGCCTCCTGAGTTTCAAAAGGAGGAGGTCATTGCCTGGGTTTCAACAGGCCAGGCAAACCCCACCCAAACCTATGGGGGCCCTACCTCCACCAAGCACCTAGATTTCAAAGAATGAAGCTACCCAGACCTTTAGACACACAACCTGGGCAGAAGTCCAAAGCAACGGTGAGGTCTCTGCAGAAAGCTCCTGCTAAGGAAATGCCCAAAAGAATCATGAAGGCTAGGAACCATGAATATTTGTAAAGGAAAAAAATGTTAATCGGCATTTGGAAACTATATAGGGCTGCCCCCCAAACCTGGTATGTGACTATATCCCAGGAGAGCTGCACACCAAAAACTCCAACCCATGAGAGCTGCCACATGGGCTTTGCTTAACAGTGCCTTGGGAGCAGGGTCACCCCAGTGTATCCAGAAGGTAGCACTCCTGCCCCAGAAGGCCTGGTGTGGCAGAGCATCTGGTCAAAGACTATTACCAAGTCTTAAGATTTCATGTTGTTTGCTGTGTTGGGTTTTGAACTTGCTTAGAACCTGTCACCTACTTCTTTCCTATTTCTCTCTTTTGGAATGGGAGTGTTTACCTGATGCCTGTCTCACCATTCTATTTTGGAAGCACACAACCTGTTTGATTTCACAAGTTCACAGCTGGGGAGAAATTCTGCCTCAGAATAAATCATACTAATATCTAATATCTAATATCTAATTTATGTGATATTTAAAATGAGACTTTGGACTTTAGACTTTTGAGTTGATGCTGGAACTTAAGACTTCTGAAGCCATTAGGATGGAATGAATGTATTTTGCATGTAAGAAGGACATGAATTTTAAAAACCCAGAGGTGGAATACTAAAGTTTGAATGTTTGTGTTCTCCTAAAATTCATATGTTGAAATCCTAATGGTAATAGGACTTAGGGCCTTTGAGAAGTGATTAGGTCATGAGAGCAGAGCCCTCCTAAAGGAGATCAATGCCTTATAGAAGGGGCCCTAGAGAGTTCCCTTGTGAACTCTCAGCAAGGTGTGAAGATGTGAAGACACAGCAAGAAGGCATTGGCTATGAACCAACAAGGAAGAGAGCTCTTACCAGAACCCAAATATGTTGGCAACTTGATTTTGGACTTCCCAGCCCCTGCAACTGTGAGAAATAAATTTTTGTTATTTATAAGTCACCCTGTTTATGGTGTTTTTGTTGATGCAGACTGAACAGACTAAAATAATCATTTGTTTGTCAAAAACAAATGTTCATGTTCAGCTCTGATCAGTTTTAAGTTTTGCACATTCATTTGTTGATTAAGTAAAAACTATTGATTACCTCTCATGTAATGGACATTATTTTAGATTCTAAGGATTTAATGGTGGTGTGATTTTTTTTAATTATTATAGTTCTCTCAGATAACTCTAAGTTTGCTCCATTTTCCAGCATTGGTCTATGCAGTTGATAATCCAATTTTTATCCTTTTAATCATTTAGTTCCCTGTGTACTAACTGTTGGGCACTGTTGAAATAGAAAAAATTCTACTGGGTCAAAACAGTGAAATCAAAACAATGTCAAAATGTGTTGGACCACACAGCCCTTGTCCTTACTGGGTGTGTCTAGTTACATACCCAGATACCAATCATTTCCCTATGTCCCATTTTTTTAAGTTTATTTATTTATTTTGAGAGAGACAGGGACAGCATGAGTAGGGGAGGAGCAGAGAGAGAGGGAGAGAGAGAATCCCAAGCAGGCTCCGTGCCACCAGCTGTGGAGCCCAACACAGGACTCGAACCCACAAACCATGAGATCATGACCTGAGCTGAAATCAAGACTCAGACGCTTAACCCACTGAGCCACCCAGGCGCCCCTCCCCATATCCTCATTCTTCATCAAACAACAATATCAAAGAACAAAATTTAATCCTAATGTCTTGAATTAAAGGCGTCAGAGAGACCCTCGAGTAAAGATGTTTAGCAAATTACCTGTAAACATGGGACTAGTTCTTAGGTGAATGCCTAACACCAGTAACAAAAATTCAGGAGTCATGGGACTAGAAATGAGAGTTGAGCCATAAGTCTTGATAGGACTTCCAAAAGAGAGATCACAAAAAAAGGAAATTCGAGGAAGACCAAGAACCAGTTTTATGATCAGAAAAGAATAAGAAAGGACTTTTAAAAAGTAGAGATTTTAGAACAATTAGAAAGCAGATAATTTTAAAAATAGAGGACAGTGCTTTAATTAAAAACCAGTTAAATAATTTATTTTTGTTTATAGTAAAAAGGTGAGTGTGGCATAGTAAGTAAAAGAAGAATTTATAAAATATATCACGGCACATACACAGAACACCATGCAGCAATTTGTAGTAATTAAAATAAAGCCAAATAAATTTTTAAAAATTTCCTTGCTGCTAAAAACTTAAAACTTGGACAGATTTTCTCTCTCTGTTTTTTTATATCTGCTGATCCATCCCCTCTATAGATATCTGAGAAGGCAAATTCAGAGGCATTCCTACTCAGTGTCCAACTTTGCCCATTGCTCTGGTGCCACAAAGAGATTGAACACGTTTACAAGTCTTTTTTCAAGACAAGAGAAAATTTGGGTGGTGGGGGGAACCAGGGACTTGAAGATGAGTACTAGAGAAAAAGAAAAGTGGAAATCAGCATTTATAAGCTATATGGTGAACACATTGTTCTTCTCCCTTCATCCTGGCTACACTGCTTAGTACTTCCCCCATGTAATTAGAGAACAAAAAAGCTGATCCCAAGAGATGGCAAGAAACTATAACAAGATGAAAAGTATGGATTTTTGTGAACCTAGAGAAAACCACTGAAGTTGGCTAGCCAACCCATCAGCTTCCACCCCAAAAGGAATAAAAGGTACCTTGGAATAAAGGGGACCCCCAAACAGCATAAGTCTTAAGCAGGACAAGTCTGAGATGGGAGGGGGAAGTAAGAGCCATGATGGTTCTGAAGGCTCACAGGAACCTAGACAGGCACCTTAGATGCTATTATGTGCTCTAAGACCCCAGCAGGTCCATCAATGCCAAGAGAATCATCAGAAGCCATACAGAGACAACAAAAGGACAAGAACTAGTAGAGACCTCCCCAACCTGCTGACCCCGAGCTGTGGTTGCAGCAAGCATCCCCAATGCCAGGAACCAAACTAGGCAAAAACACTAGTGACAAGAAGCAGCAGAGAGGGAAGTTGTGAATGGGATGTACATCCTACTCACCACTCATTCCGTGCTTAACTTTCACAGAGTCCCCATCCTTCCCTGACATCTCCTATGAACACAAGCATCTGAATGAGAGCGAGAAAGAACAAAGGAAGGAAAATCTCTTCAGAAGGGAAAGAGATTTGGAGAACAAACTCTGAGCAATACCTGAGACTGTGTAGTACTTGACTTTGACTGCCAAAGAGCCTGAGTCTTAAACTGGAAAAGACAAAAATAACTTGAAGACTCATTACAATTTTTGCTGCTGAGCCAAAAAAAAAAAAAAAGGCTTAGAATGAAGGAGAGCCCATGCAGTTATGAAACACTTTCATTTTTACACCTGATTTTACATCTGATTCATAGCTGTTCAAGTTATACCTATTACAGATATTTGATAACATGGAAAATGGTACATAACATATTGTGAAATGATAAGATTAGTTTAAAAACAGTATTTATAGAATGATCCCAGTTTTTAAGGGTAGACGTGGTTGAAAAAAAAAAAGACTGGACAATATACTATGTTGTTAACAGTGGTTCTGTCTCTGAGTAGCAACATTATGCGTCAGTTTCTTTTTTTGTATTTTTCGGTTTATTTTCTTGTGTTTTTAATAAGTAGCAGGGTTTTTGTATTCTAACAAAGAGGGGGAATTTTTGTTTTAAAAAAGGAATAATGGCCAACTGTGTTAAAAGCCTCAAAAAGAGTGATTTCAATAAGGATAAAAACTACAAAAAATAAAAGGCAATTGGATTTAGCTGGTGGAATACTCATCATTGATCCACAGAAGAATGATTTTATTAAAGTCGTTTGTAAAATTCTACTATTCCTGGTTTTAAAAATAGTCTTGGTATCATACAGTCACATCTCATGCATACACAGAATAGAGGATATGTGACTCATTCATTTCCACACTACACCCTCCACTGAGGGAGGAACAGAATCATAGATGTCTGTCCTGATGGAAGTTCCCAATCTGATTGGAAACAATTTCTTTACAAGACCAGACTAGTGGGACAACACAAAGACAAATGATGGAGAAATTATTCCCAGCTTCATGATACTTCCCTGTCCCCAAGTGGTCCTTCTAGGTCAGATGCAGAATTAGGGGCTAATTTAGAACTTCTATCTAACAATTCATTCAGTTTGCTTTCATTTTTTTTATTTCTATGAGATTTTCACTGTATATGACAGATTAATGATGACATATTTACTTCTGAATATTTTTAGATATATTCTGGATTGTGGAATAAAGTTTCATATTTAGATGAAGAGATGAAGCACATATTTAGATGAAGAGATGGGCACAACACAGCAGGTGGTTGATATCCAAATTAGTTACAGCTGCCACATGTAAATAACAGGAGAAGAAATTGAAAATATAAAAAAGGTAATTATATATAGAGAAGTGAATACAGTGCATCAAATGATGATAAAAGAACATAAACCTTGCGATGACCTATTGTGCTACTGGATGTTACTATTATCCCACAGTTTCAGTTCCTATTTCTAACCTTAAAAGGATGATTTCAGAGTCCTTGGAAGAAAAGACTTTAATATGCAGAATCCCTAATGCATAATACAATCCTAGAGAAACAGTGGGTGCTCAATAAATGTTAGTTGATACTGACAATAGAACCAAATTTAGATAATGAAGTTTTATAAATCTGAATACATGTGTGTTTCTTAATAAATACTAAGGATGCAACTAGTCCAAGAGGAAAAGACAGGCAAGTCCTCGTGAGTTTCACATTAAATATTTAGATAGTCTTCTGACTCAGGGACACCTGCTAAGCCATGATAAGAATAATGCACTCTGGGCTGTTCAAAATTGTTTGACCCTATGAAACATTAAAGCCATTTTATTCTCAAAGGGTTCTCTTATAAAAGAGTAAAAGTAACCTCATTCTTCTTGTAGAATAACCAAAAGGGAAATCTTACATCAGTTTTCCAAACTTAACGGTCTAGTTATTCTGAAAGGGCAAACTGCAATGGCCTACAGGTCCTCCACTATCTTTCTAGAGTGTACGATGAACAGTTCTATCTCTGTCACACATAATAAGAGGTCACTTGACAGCATGAATTAAAAGGTTCCTAAAGGTCCTTCAGTCCAGAACCCCTTTCCCTAGCCTACTTTAGAACCAACTGATGGAAACCCAGAGTTTCCTCCACAGCATCCTGCTCAACAATTTCATGTTATAAATCAGGAGAAATAAAATGACTCATCATAGGTCACTTTAACAAAAGTGAAGAAACAGCACGGGAACTAAAAGTCAGACCTCCTAAATGCCAGCAGACCGCTCTTCACATTAGTTTGGCTGTCTTCCCTTCCTTCGGGCACGATATTCCCATCCTTAAGGTTGCTTTTGGATAAGAAAACAAAGTGAGCAACACAACATCTGCCCTAAAATAATTTCAGAAGCACATTAACATAAACGTATTTATATCATTAGCTGTCGCTAATGTGCCCCCAAGAGGAAAAGACTCCTGCTTTCTTAGCTCTGCTCATGTGTCTTTCCCATCTCTGCAAAACCACTCCCATTCCTTGCTTCTGATAGAAATCCTGCCCAATCTTCGGCACTCAACTCAAATACCAAATTTTCTCAACTCAAATACCAGAACACATTCTCCCATATCTGGATTCCTATAATAGCATTCACATATAACATTGATTTTCCCACTCAAAAATACAGAACTTTATTTTGTTATATGACTGTTTCATGTTTCTATAGGTCATCTCCCAGTTAATTTGTTCATTCCTTGATGGCTGGACAAGGCATCTTACTTCATTAGTATCCTTCATGAAATCTGATGTATATATTTAAAACAAATGGATATGTTTAATATTCTATCTCTTTGCAAACAGAATTTAAGGCAGTAATAAATACCTGTTGAGTTTAACCAAATATGAATTCAGGAGAATGAATTGCTAAGAGGGAAAGAGACAAGTACTACATGACAAGGTGGACCACCACAGCCCCGGGCCTTCACCTCCTGCACAGCCGTGCCAGGCCTGCTGTCACATCCACAAACAGACAAGTTTCCACTGAAATCCCTTCATGTTTTATTTCACATTAAGTGACACCATAAAATCTCCAATCGTGACATTTCAGAAACCAGTTGTTCTAAGATATTAAAAGCAGACTCATCACAACTCATTTGGACTGTTTGGATACACAAGGTGATGGAGGTTCCAAGGGCATGCTCTCTTTATTTGCATCTTAGAAAAAAACAAGTCACCCTGGTCTGCAATTTGGCACTTAAAACTCTAATCATGCCTCAGGTCTATTTGCATCACATCATTTCAGATACATATACAATGTATCTGAGGCATACATAGTAAACAGGATATATTCAAGAAATTCTAAAATTCCATTTTTAATTGTTAATTTGCTGTGAAACCACAATGCACCATGTCATTACTTCATAAATCTGCATTTCTACTTAAAAAGAAGTTCTTAGTCACATGAAGACAAATTAAATAAACATTTTTCAAGATAATTATTTTTTAAAAAATAATTACAATTAGTTGCAATCATCACTAAAATAATAAAGTGTTTGGCTCATAGCCTGTTTATCTACTTTGATTTTTTTTTAATATACCCATTAAGCTTTTTGTCAAGCTTTCAGAACTCTACCTGGTCAAGTAGGTCATAATTCTGAATGCTGTGCTATTAGCTGACTTTTAATTAAAATCTGTTATAAAATCAGTTATTTTTTGACCTTCATAAATACGTATATTCATCAAAATGCACAAAATGTCCAATTTAAAAAATAGTGTGGCTTATGATATAATGTAAATTGAAAGCCCAGGATATATTATTTTATCTGTATGATATCTATACCTCTTTTAACAGTTTGCAAATTTCAGCAATTATGAGTATAACCCTGTTTCCCTAGATCACATCAACCTGAAGATACACAAGTAAGTCTCAATGACAATAACAAAATTGCCACAGCTTCAAGCCCCACTCAGAGTCTACAGAATAAGTATTTCTGATCATAATGGTAACCCACATTAATCCAAGCCAACTCACACTTTACCTAAAAGCAGGCTGAAGCAAGAGTGTTATCCAAATAAACGTCTAAGAACCGAAAAACAGTTAAAGCAATTTAGATCTTTATTTCAGCCTCTTGGAAACATTCACAAAATAACAGAAAAACTTATAATCTGTCTCCATCACACCTTCAACTTTCCCAAACATAGCAGCTCTCTCATTGTCTCTCTCATGGCCCTTTCCTTTCCAATCTATCTCTCTTCTCTTCTCTCCCCTGCCTTACCCAGAGAGGCTTTTCATCACATATATCAACTTAGCCTAACTGGCCTCAGTTCTGTACAACCTTCCTTGCAGGTAATATGCACTAATCACTGACATGCAGCTTCCTGGACCCTGAGTGCTAATCCTAATCCAAGCTGATGACACTCCTGCTGATTCAATGCACAGATCACCCTGCTTCTCTCTTCCATGCTTCAACAGTTACCTCACATCACTCATGTAATGAGGCTATCAAGGAGAACCCCTTTTGCTCCCAGGATCCTATAAAAATCTTTGAAATACTGTTCATCTCATGAGAGCCTTCTCTTCAAGGAGCACTAGTACAAAAGTAGGGAGAATTCAGGGAAACCATGAGAAAAACCTAGATTAGAGGATAATATGGGGTAGCCCCTCATGTTCTATTCTCATACTGACCCTTCAATCTTATACCAATCCTTTTTTTTTACAAGGCTTCTAAACAAAGCCCCAGAAATATTTAATGAAACACTTTAAAACGTATGTAGTTTTTGACCTACTAATTATACATTTTGCTCTATAATTTGTACAGAAATTTATAACATTCTTTTTTTAAAGTAAGATATAGAAACAGTAAAAATACTCAACAACAGGAAAAGGTTCAATCATGGCACCTGCATACAATGAAATATTATACAGCTGTTGTCAAAGAGATTGATCAAATGGTTAGATGAGGAAATACCCTTTTCACAATCAAGGTGGAAATACAGATATAAAACAGATATCCTCTTCTTCGTTAATCAATATTTGACTAGTAAAAAAATGTTAAAAGCAGATTCATAAAAATTGGTGTATATACATTGAACACAAAACATAATATAATTTAAAACATAAATGTATATTTTTCCATCAAATTTTTGAAGTAGACCAAGATCAACACCAAGTTCTGTGTCATCTGTATAAATCATACCCACAATGCTGAAGGATTTTAAGCAGGAGAATTACATGACCCTGTTAACATTTTGGAAAGATCCCTAATTGCTTTAAAGAGAAACAAGGCAGGAGAAGATTCCAATAATCCAAAAAAGAAAAGAAGGTGGTTTGGAAAAAGTATTAGCAGTGCAGGTAGAAAGAAGTGCTGGGATGAGACTGATTTTTAGAGTAAGCAAGCGCCAACAGGGCTTTTAAATGATTAGATATGGGCGAGGAGGAGGGACTCCTAGGCCTGAGCAACTGCAGAAAGGTAGAAACACTAGCTGGAAAGAAAACAACTGGGGACAAGCAGGGAGGCTAGCAAAATACCAAGAGTTGTTTTTGACACACCACACTTGAGGCACCTAATACACATCAAAGTGGAATGAATGAACAGTGAATATACAAGTTTGAAACTCAGGAGAGAAGTGGGAGCTGGAGTTACAAATGAGACATTAGCCTATAATTGGATTAAATTATAAGAGACTGGATGGAACCATCTAGAGGGAATATATAGTCAGAAAACAAAGGCCAAGAAATTGGAAAATGGAGAAATCAATAAAGAAAACTGAGAAGAAACAACCAGTGAAACAGAAAGAAACTTTGATATCTGGTTCCACAGAAGCCTAGTAAAGCCTGGAGGTGTTGAATGCAATGAACACAGATAACTGGCACTGATTTTGACAAGCTAGTTGTCAGAGGTAGCCTTGACAAGAGCAGTTGCAGTGGAGGGGTAGGGTGAAAATAGTGGAGGGGTTGGGAGAGCATACTGATGAGAGTACATTTTTTTTAAGAATGAAAGGAGTAGAAATGGACACAGAAAGTCTAGGCAACTTTTTCAAGGACTTTTACTGTCAAAGGGAGCAGAGAATTAGAGTGATAGCATAAAGGGAAACCAAAGTAGGGGCGCCTGGGTGGCTCAGTCAGTTGAGTGTCCAACTTTGGCTCAGGTCATGATCTCATGGTTCATGGGTTTCAGCCCTGAGTCGGCTCTGTGCTGACAGCTCAGAGCCTGGAACCTGCTTCAGATTCTGTGTCTCCCTCTCTCTCTGCCCCTCCCCTGCTTGTGCTTTGCCTCCCTCTCATAAATAAATAAACATTAAAAAAATAAAAAATAAATAAAAAGAAACCAAAGTAAAGGAAAGGTTTTCCTTTTAAAGTTGGAAACTATTACACCATGTTTATAAGCTGATGGGAATGACCCACTAGAAAAGAAAAATGATAAAGCAGAGAAGAGATGGGATATTGCCCTGGCAGAGAATGCCAGAATATAACAGGGAATGGAGCACAAGTGAAGGAGCTGGCTACAGGAAGAAGCAAGGACAGTTTATCTGTGGGAACTAGAAGGAAAGCAGAAAACGAGTGAAGATATAGGCAGATTTAGTAATGGGAAGTGGAAGCAATTGTGAGCACTTCTGTCATCAGCTGAGAATAAGGGTGAGATAACAAATATTAGAAGTTTAAAAAGAGAGAATAAAGTAAAATTATCACCTCAGAGAGAAGGAAAATGAACCTGGAGAAATCTAGTAGGACTGCCCTGCAGGACTGAGTGCTTACTTGAGACTTGTCACCATAAATATAAAGAGACTAGCAGCATAGCTGGATATTTCTTTAAGCCACATTCAGCTATTTGATTCCAGTCAGGAAATAAAGCAGTTATATTTAAATAGGGTAAGAGTTTTGTCAGGTAATAAGAGAGCAGGGGATCTGAGGGTGTATGCAAAGTGAGTGACTAAAGGCTATTGACTCTAAACTAGACAAGAAGAGAAGAGAGGACGTAGGTGGGTGAGGGTGGGAAGAAATGAATCATGAAAAAGAAGTGTGGAAGTGGGAAAGGGTCAATGGATTAAAGGTCCTGATAGGTCAAGAACAAATTAAATGAGAATACAGGGAAAGTGAGCTTAAAGATAGGAAGTGATGGTTTCACATGGGATGCTTGGAATTAATATTTTGGTGGTGAGACCAACATTGCCAAATGGTTTAGTGTATGACTCTGAAGTGGGTGATGAAAAGGACAAGACCATTAGAAATGAAGTCAAGGCACTGACTAGCTAGAGTATGGGTGGAATGTCTAAGTGCTTATTACCAAAATGATGGAAGGATTTGTAGTAGAAATGAGTATTTTAGCCAGGTGCTAAATTTTCAATAAATGATAAATTTTTCAGCTTATATGCAAGTAATTGACCTACATGATAAGCTCTAATATTAAACTATTAGCTTGTTGAAAATAGGAACTGTTTATTTTTTTTCTCTTTAGTGTTTTAGAAGAATGTCTAGTACATAATGGCTACTTAATAAGTCCTTGCTAAGGCACACCCCCCCCCAGTTTCCATATTTTAATATCCCCATTAACCCAAGATCAATTTAGCAAGACTGACATGAAAAGGGGGAAAGTAAGCCATACATCAGGAAAAAACAAAGACACATAGATGACTTAGAAAGACTTAAAAATTAGTATCACTTTCAACAAAAACTATTTAATTATTTAATCACCTTTTAGAGGAGAGAACATTGTAGCCACCATGGTCCTCCTCCGCTTTCCATTGAGACTATGATCACCTTCTTCTATTGTCCCCCACAATTCAACCCAACTTTTCACATCTCACACACAAAAACTTAAAGTCCCTATGCTAACCAAACTTTTTTTCTTGTAGAATAATTTAGTTTTACTATTCAAATATGCCTTTTGCAATCTCATCTCCCACTCCATGCAGCTGATAAACATATGCCTTCCAACTCAACAGACTACATGTCTTGCTATGACCAGTGATGTTTCAGAACTCTCATAGATCAGCATTATCCTCCCTGAGTGTTCAGTTTTTTAACTCAGTTCAGCTCAATCTCACTGTCTGAGACCAGAAGAACTAGAGTAGGATTAAGGAGAAATTCATGACAATGGCTGCATGAAGGGCTAACCTATAAATATGTTAAAATAAGATTGGAATAAATGATTAAATTTTAAATTCATCCTTTATCATAAGCCTATGCCCTCAAGTAAATGTCCCCTCTCTACTGCAGATATAGCTCTATTGAGTATTTTTTTAATGAGTAGTTGCAGTTGTGGGCAGATGAAGTGAGCTATAATCAGTTGAAATTCCAAAAACTTAGTGATGCACGTTTATTGAAGTGTAACTTATTTTATTGCCTAAATCTTAAATTCTGTGCCTCCTAAGAAGTTGTCTGGTTTGATATATAGAAAAGGAAGCTGAAGAGATAACAGCAGCATATTAATAATGTTTATACCTAACTTGAGGTTAAATGATTTGGCCTATATCACACAGCTAGTAAGAGCAGAGGTGGTATTTATTTATTTATTAAATGTTTATTCATTTTTGAGAGAGACAGCATGAACTGGGGTGGGGCAGAGAGGGGACAGAGGATCTGAAGTGGGCTCTGCACTGACAGGAGTGAGCCCGATACAGGGCCCAAACTTACAAACCATGAGCTAAAGTCCAATGCTCAACTGATAGCCACCCAGGTGCCCTGCAGAGGTGGTATTTAAACCCAGGCAACCTGGCTCAGACCATGCACTTTTTACCTATTACACTATTTTTGTCTTTTCTCCCCCAAAATATTGATGCTCTTTTGCCAATAAAAAGTAAATTACTGAGTAAATATTTCTTTGCACAATTTGTTCCAATAGACATTCATTTTCTTTCCACCTCCACTAAACAATAAGCTACTTGATGGACATTGGTATTCTTCCTCTGACTGACTTATTTCATTTAGCATTACACCCTGCAGGTCCATCCATGCTGTTGCAAATGGCAAGATTTCATCTTTATGGCTGATTAAAATTCCATAGTATGTATGTGTGTATATGTATATACACATACACACACACACACACACGCACACACACACACATTCTTTTTCTATTCATCTATCGACACGTTACATTCATATCTTGACTGTCATAAACAATGCTGCAAGAAGCATAGGGGTGCATGTACCTTTTTGAATTAGTGTTTTAATTTTCTTTGAGTAAAAAAACAGTAGTGGAGTTACTGGATCATATGGTAATTCTATTTTTAACTTTTTTGAGGACCCTCCATACTGTTTTCTACAGTGGCTGCACCAATTTGCATTCCCACCAACAGTGGATGAAGTTTCCTTTTTCTCCACATCCTCAGCAACACTTGTTATTTCTTTTCTTTTTTATTTTAGCCATTCTGACAGGTGTAAAGCGTTATCTCACTGTGGTTTTGATTTACATTTCCTTGATAAAGAGTGATATTGAGCATTTTTTCAAGTGTCTGTTGGCCATCTGTTTGTCTTCTTCAGAAAAATGTCTGTTCATGTCCTCTGCCCATTTCTTAATCTGATTTTTTTGGTGTTGTGTTGTATACATTCCTGATATATTTTGAAGTTAAGCCCTCATTTAATATATGATTTGCAAATATCTTTTCGAATGTAGTAGGTTGTCTTTCTGTTTTGTTGATGCTTTCCTTTGTTGTGCAGAAGCTTTTCATTTAGGTGTCCCAATAGTTTAATTTTGCTTTTGTTTCCCTTGCCAAAGTCCAGAAATAAACCCATGGTTTTATGGTCAATTAATCTATGACAAAGGAGGCAAGAATGCACAATGGGAAAAAATCTCAAATGATGTTGGGAAAACTGGACAGCTACATGATAAAGAACACTAGTTTTAAAGGGTACCAAATTATTAGCTTCCCTGAGGCATGCCCATGGTCTCCACCTAGTCCTAGGTGGCAAAATGCATTGCTCTTCTGAATTCTACACCTTTCCTTGTATCTACCCTTTGCCGTGTGACTTTGCAGTTCTTCCTGCAAGGTGGGGAGTTTACTTCTTGGTCTTTGACTTGGAGCACAGCCATGTGACTTTCTTTAGCCAGTGGGATATAAACAATCAGAGGCTTGATATATGGTTATATCACCAGAGAAGAAAATGCTTGAGTAACCCACTGATCCCAGAAGAATGAGAGATATTTAAACCTCCAGCCTATTGCCAAGCCCCATCTCCATCAGCTGACTCCCAGCCAAATCTCAGATGCAGGAGCAAGAGGCTTATTGCTGCTTATCACTGAATTTCTTAGTGATTTTTAATCAGCATCAATTTGGCCAAAGCTAACTGATAAACTCTACTCAAGACCCATGAAGTTTTAGTCCATCCTTCCACTGTTAGACTCTGGCCTAAGAGACCCTACTTACAAATATTACAAATAGAAAAATATTTTAATTGCCCTTTTTAAAATGATTTTCTTTTTTTAATTTTCTTAAATGTTTATTTATATTTTAGAGAGAGAGGCAGAGCACAAGCAGGGGAGGGGCAGGGAGAGAGGGAGACACAGGATCCAAAGTAGGCTCCAGACTCTGAGCTGTCAGCACCGAGCCCCACATGAGGCTTAACCTCACGAACCGTGAGATCATGACCTGAGCCAATGTTGACACTTAACCAACTGAGCCACCCAAGTGCCCCTTTAATTGCCCTTTATAAGTAAAAATACATTTTGTTTGTTAGAATTTACATAAAACTCTACACTTCCTTACTATGAGCAACCAGAAAAGGAAATATAATGAGTAAATATAATGGGTTTGCATTGGGGGGAGGAGGTTGTGTTGCTTACTTTCTTTTAAAACATTTGGTAGAGTTTACTTTCCTGTTATTAACACAAGGAAGGCATAAAAACAAAGAAGAAAACCCTTCAAGAAATATTCCCTTATTTAAGAGTAGTAGATTAAATAAAATTTGTGAAACTACATGCAGGGCCAGGGAAATAAGAAACCAATTCATGGAAAAAACAGAGAAAAAGAAATGGAGAGCAAGCTATGCAGGACTTAAAAAGGCTTCCAGGAAGATGGACCAGAGATGTTTCTATTTGCAAGTGGGGGAAATTGGTAAAGAATTCTTACCCCAGTATATTATAGAAAGGTTTGTAGCTGGCATCATTCCAAAGTGGAACTCAGAAAGCATCTTCTCATATGAATGGTTTTCTACATTGTGATTAGGTTTTACAGTGTTGGCATTACATTCATTCATTCATGCCACATCTTTTATTTAGCACCTACTATGTACCAGGAATGTGTTGCAATAAATAATAAGGATTAAAATTTGAAGATTGCCAAAGGAACCTATGCAACAAGAATAGCATTGTTTTGGGGGAAAATGAGGGCCATTATTTTAAGCTAGCTGACAAATGACCTTTTATAATATAATCTCCCTATAAATTAGGAGCTGTATTGTTCCATACTTTTATCTGCTAGGTCACCAGAGGGGCTCAAGGAACTTAAGGGTTAAAAATAGATGTGTTGGCTAATTTTAAAAAGGAAACTGCAGTGAGATTACTGCATGGAAAGAGTAGGTCAAAATTATAGTAGACATGATTGATAAGTCCGTCTGGAATGGCTTCATTCCAACTGGCTGGTATTATAACAAATACAGCCAGTAGCTTTAATAGGTGCTTAGCTGAAAAGAAGACAGTTTACTGCTTGCTGTTTTAGACACCTGATGACAATTCAGGAGAATGTATTTGAACTACAGTTCCATCTTCAATTAAATACTGTCTATATTGAGAAAAATTTTCAGAAATATCTCAAGCACATTTTAGATTTTAAAAAAAGGATAATTTACACCAAGGAAGTTTGGAAAGCTACACTGGGAAGCCATATATAGAAAATCAGAAAAGATTTCCAAATGCCTAACAGCTCGTTGAACTGGGAGGATTCTACTGGGATAGAGTGAGAGACTTTACTGTCATGCCCACAAATCCTATCCAAGGATAGAGCCTATCTTATTAGATCAAAGTGTGAATTAATTGACTCTTTCCACATAACAGGATCTATTTCAGCTTGCACACCAGTTTATGTGAAAATGAGAGAGAACAGCAGAGTAAGGCATAAAGGACTTAAAGGCGGTAATAGTATTCATAACCAACTGAGTAATAGCAAATTAAACACAAGATGGTGCATCTCAGTTTTGAAACTGATGATGCTGAGGATGTCATAAAGAAAGGGTCCAAGTGACAATAAATGCAGTTTTGAGGGAGAAGTTAATGATGGCATTTTCAAAATTTAAAAGCAAAGAAGAATAGAAGTGGGTTATTTAATGAACAATCTTGATTCTTAGAACGAAGATTTTGAGAATCAGGAATGGTACAAGGTTTGAATTCAGATTGGTTACGTTCCATTAAAATATTATTGAAATCAATACACTTTTAATTATCCATCTTTATTACTGCATGTGTAAATGTCCTCACTAAAGACTAACAAAGATAGAAGATTCCACCCTCTATACTTGTATCAGTTTGGCTACATTTTATTTAAATAATTCATGCTGTATTTCTGATGGATATATAGGTTAAGTAAACTTCCTGTTTTTTCCATCATTTAATTGTTAACTACCAAAGAGGCCTGTCTAAATCATAGATGTCATTGTTCTCCCACTGGTGACTTTACCACATTAATGTTAGCATATATATAAACTTCTGATTAAAAATTGTTTTTCTTACTATATTTTTCGAGATGGATGTGAAAAGGCTGATATAAGCCTAGACAACATTTAAAAAATTTTTTTAACATTTATTTATTTTTGAGACAGAGAGAGACAGAGCATGAACGGGGGAGGGTCAGAGAGAGGGAGATACGGAATCCGAAACAGGCTCCAGGCTCTGAACCTTCAGTACAGAGCCCGACGCGGGGCTCGAACCCGTGGACCGTGAGATCATGACCTGAGCTGAAGTCGGCCGCTCAACCGACTGAGCCACCCAGGCGCCCCTAGACAACATTTTAAATATCAAAGAAGAACTAGCTGGCATTTGAAATACTCTTTATCTTTCCATTTACAGTCCCCTCCAAATTTGTAAAGGATATTATCTCCCAACTCAGAGAAGGCTGGTTTCTGTACTTACAAGTGGATGGATATGCCTTGACAAATGGATCAGCACAGGTATAATGAACATTTGAGAAATAATTTGTTTGAAACAAGAAAAGACTTTGTCTTCATGCAGAAGATTAAATATATGGATTTATGCAGAAAGTGAGATTATTAATTTATGCATAAAAAATAAATGGGTACGGGCGCCTGGGTGGCGCAGTCGGTTAAGCGTCCGACTTCAGCCAGGTCACGATCTCACTGTCCGTGAGTTCGAGCCCCGCGTCGGGCTCTGGGCTGATGGCTCGGAGCCTGGAGCCTGTTTCCGATTCTGTGTCTCCCTCTCTCTCTCTGGCCCTCCCCTGTTCATGCTCTGTCTCTCTCTGTCCCAAAAATAAATAAAAAACGTTAAAATTAAAAAAAATAAATAAAATAAATGGGTAAAGGATGATCTACAATGTAAAATAAAACAAGTCTACAAAAATCAAGATTTAAATTGGCTGTTATTCAGCATCTATTACTTATTTATTCAGACTACAAATACTGAATGAGAACTTACCATGTATCCAGACTGTGCTTGAGTATTCAAATCAGCTAATTTTGAAACTGTTTCTTATGTTCATAATAGGCATTACAACAGTTTGTGATCACATATGATTTCAGGTTGTCCATATTCTAATTGCCACTGTTTTAACAAGCTATCATGTCCTGAGGCAAATAAATAACTTTACCACAGTGGGGAAAAAATGAGAGTTTAGAGCACATGATCTCAAAGGCCTCTTTCAGAACTAATATGCTGTACATCAAATGAATAAGAGGAAAAATAAATAATCAGATTACAAAAATAGTTTTAATTAATTTTCATATATAAAATATGAAAACTAAATTTGATAATGTGATAGAAAATTTCATAAGTGGCAGAAAAAATCATGTCCAACACATGTCATAAAATATCTTTTATATACAAGGGAAAGCACATGCAAGATGCTGGTTAGAAACAGCTATCATTGAGCCAGAGATTCGCAGAAACAGAACTCCAGAGAAAAATAGCAGAGGATAGCTTTCCCTTCCATGACAGCAACTACAACAGGATGTTCTTCAAAGCCTGTGCATGGGCGGGGGGTGAGGGGGGTGGGGAAGCTGTATGTGTTTTCTTTTCTCCATGAAGTTGCTTCAATTTCAGAATTCCCTTAGAATTCAGGTGAGATTCTGGACTGAAATCTCCTTAGAGAACACTAAACTCCGCAGGAAACAACTCCAGAGTTCTGAAGACAAAGTCACCTTCCATATCAAGTGCAAATAATCATCTAGCTTCCAATTAGAGCTCAGTTCCACAGTGCTATGCCAATCATTTAAACATTTTGCTATCCTTTTATGATAAATAAAAATTGAGTAAAGTATTCCGTCAAATAGTCCACTGTCCCTTCTTTTGTGGAGGTCATAAGAATTTCCCTAAATTTTAAAAAACTATCTCCACTTTGCGTCACTAAACAGATAATAATATCAAGGCTAAAATATGCTATAAAATGAAGGATCTTAAGCGAAATCTCTTTAAAGTCTTGAGGTGCCTGTATTTGTTATTCTAAGAGTAGCTGTAGGAATAGTGACATTAATTATTGAACTGAAGGTAGATGAATGCATTCTTCATGGTGTTCAAAAGCTCTCTGGGAGCAGAGTCTCCATCCAGAATCCCTTCTGAGCACCTGTGCCTGCTTTCCAAGGCGCTTTTCCTGTCCTTGAAGCACCACCTGACACCAACAAAGTCCCTCTTTTTTACCACAGACTTGACTTGAAAGAGAATTGAAAAATCCACATGCTGCCTAACTTTATTTACCTGGGTGGTTATTAAGTCACTAACTTATCCTCACATAAACTGCTTTTGTGTTTCCAGGTGCCAAATATAGAGAAATCCCAGCTCTTTCTTAAATGTGTTACTGAAAACCTCTTTTGTCCTCTTTCCAGCAAATAGACACTTATGTATACTTGTCTCTTGTTTTGTGTGGGAGGCTCTGAAAACACTCCAGTCAGAAATGAAGAAGATACAGCTGCCATTTTCTCTCTGGCAGAAATCTAGCTTCAGAACACGTCTTAAATCCCTCTTTATGAGGACCGGAAGGGCTTAAAGAATTCAGATAAAAGATGACAAAATTCCATTAAGTGACAGTAAACCAATATGCACACAAAGGCAAGACCTGAGGAAACAGGCTCAAGTTATAAGAGAAGGGATTTGGATTTGATATTAGAAAGAATTTAATGACATAACAGTCATGAAAATTTATCAACAAAGTAATTGGATATGTTTTGTTTTAAATGAAGAACTTTCCAAATGGAATAGAGATGAAATAGAATCTTCCAAAAGCCTCTTGCAGTGTTGTGATTTTAGGATTTTTATTGTTTTCCTCCCCATATAGATTCTGTTTGTTACAAATTAAACTATCCTAACTATCTTTGCTCCTTGGTTGAAATAAATTTTATTTTTGAATCACTATAGATAGTAGTTTCTGCAGCAAAAGAGATCCCTAACATTTACATGTGGTACTTGTCAATGGTTATGAAATCGCAGACTACCACTTGACAAATTGTGAACCTGGTCTCCATCACCTGCACTGATTCCTGTTTTTCTTCTTTTACTCCCTCAAAGGCACCCCTTCTGACTTCTTCTAATGTTCAAAATCTTCATGTTTTCTTTTTCTTCATCTGGCTTTCTAAAATAATGTAATTACCCATAGCACCTTAAGACAGAACTGTCCAAAATATGCTGAAAAGAATATTAGATCCTTGCTATATTAATAGGATTTATTTGGGAAAAAAGGCTCCCATGGTCAAATATATTTTAAGAAATGTTGTTTTAAATACATATAGATATATTTTTTGTGCTTGGAGCTTTAATATGTTAATACGTATTATGACACAGCAGGAGAGAGCTATAGCAGACAGACAGCACTGCCCAAATTTATTTGGATATAGAATCTTTTTTTTTTTTTTCTGGAACAACTCAGGAGGACTTCGATTTCTCTGGAAGTGCTCTGAGAAATCCCAGGGGAGGGAAGTACGTTAGATTTCTGAGGGGGTCTTCCACCCTGAGGTTTTAACAACTCCTACAACCATTAAGTCAGGTTCTGTGGCCACGCACCCAGAAGTTTCTAATTCAAGCTCCTAAGTTCATTCTCCATACATGTGTTAAGTTGATCTATAAGATTTAAGTAATAGATAAAAAATGGGTAACATTTGGATCCAAAATAAAACTGTTCTCAAAAGCATGTGGTCTAGAATAAATAGACTAGCCAGACCTTAATTTTAGATGTATTGTTTGCTTTTAGCTCAAACACACCTTAGTGCTATCTTTCTATATTAAAAATTAATTTTCTTCAATATAATTTAATGAATTCAAGAATTGTTTAATGCTTACTGTGTGCCAAGCATTATGCAAGAAAATCAATAAATATTTAATAATGTAATAAATATGATAATAATATTCAATGAGATAAACTATTTTACAGGTACAATATAAACATGTTATTAAAAGTTAACCAAAGAAGACCTTGTTAAGTCAATATCTAATACAAATCAACTATGAGCTATCTTTCAAATAATTCAAATGAGATTTTCATTTCTCTTTTGGACTTATTTCCATAAAAGATGACAAATCCTTTGCTAAGTACTTATTTTCTTGTTTGTATATATTTATATTCTTTTAATATTTATTCACATTCTTTTTTCTCATTTAATGACCAAAGTATCCATCAAAATAGTACTTTATAGAGCCTGACTCTCCAAACCTAAAATATTTCATGCTCTAAAAATTGAGTCCTTTCATACCATGAAAATCTCTTACTCTACCTTCAAGGTAACATGTAGATGAACAAAATGATTCTAGAACATTTTATTCTGTGCCTATTCAATAGTGGACAAAATCCAGCACTGTTAATAAATTACTGCTTCTCTCTCTGTATTAGTTAGCCTGAAGAAATGGATATAGACTCCAGCTGTGCCTAATTTGTAACCTCCCTGTTTGCATACACGATGCTTTGCTAAACATCAAAGAAAAAAGTGACTCTTGATGTTCAGTCTAAAGAAACATAATTATCTGTAGTACATTTGAAATAAAACGTCAAATCAATGTGGAAAAAAACACCAGCAGTAATAAATTAAAAGAACATCGGTGAGGCACAGAAAAGGTGTGTCAAGTTGTTATCATATAGATGGGTCTTAAACTCGAGTAAAACATTTGCCAAGGAAAGATGCAATTTCCACCAGGAGGACAGAGTGATATGAGAGGGCTAAATTATCCAGAAGATTCAATTTTATTACTCCAATTCTTTTACTAACTCCACCAAACAGAATTTGAGGTCTTTTCTGCCAGGACTGTGATGAGGTACTCGGTAAATTAAATGTTATTAAATCTCAATTGCATCATTTTCATCCAACTGCATCTGTAAGATCTTTTAATAAGTTATTCATATGTTAGATATATAAAAATGTGTGTGTAGAATTTGCACTGGAGGTGCTGTTCTGGTAAACATGTTTGATTCGATTTTTATAACTGAAAAGACTCAGCTGGACCACTAATGTTTTGAACCAAAGAAGCATATTTCATCTACAGAACTCTGTATTTTAAAAACATTATCATTAATCCCCAGAACACACCTGCCATTGTAGGGAGGTCTAGGACTAGGTGTTCTTCCCCTAACAAGGAAAAAATTCTTAGGCATGGTATCTAGAATCAGAGACTTAAATCTCAGAAAATCCTAAAATTCCAGTAGTAGCTATAAAGTTTTAACACACTCAAGCCCTTTAAGTCAAAGAAATCCCAGAGTACATCTAAACTTAGCTTTGTGAGGAAAGAAACTACACCTGAGAGGGACATCATATCAATTCCTACCACGAGATTTTGCCCTTCTATTAAATCAAACCCAGAAATCTGGATTACAATAGTCCCAAAAGATATCGGGAAGTATGAAGTGGTAAGAGACTTAATCTAGATCTATACATGTGCATTTTTAAATTTGAACCTTGCCTTTCACACTAGCAATTTATTTTTAAAAATAACCTAATGCCCATTAGATGTAGGAATATGTGTAGCAAGTCCAATGTTCCAGTTGAGAGCTCTTTGATTAACTCCCCTTTTTGGTTTGTCCAGGCTGTGGAAAAATCACATTATTTGAATGACAGTCACAGGTGAGAAGGAAGAAAATGCACTTCCCAGAAATGTTTCCTAATTGCTCAGAAGCAACTAGTTCAAAGGCATTTTTGGAAGAAACCATCTAAAGTTGAGCTGTCATAATAATTGTATTTCCTTTGTATTTACAGATCAGCTGAAGAAGGAAACTCTATATATAATTGTGTGCCAGGAGCTAGAATACAATGATGACAAAAATTTATTCTGTTGTCATATAGCTTATAGTTAGGACATGGTTATTTCATATTTTACACATTTGACACAATGATTTTAAATACTTCTGGTATTGTTTTTATCTTCTGATGTGCTAATACATTCATATTTTTCATATGTTATGACAAAGGATGTAGTTTTAGGAGATGCTAAGACTGGAGAATCACTTTTGATTAATTGCACATTCATTTATTCATGCATTTTTTTATTCAGCAGATATATGTTGAGTAGTTTCTAAATGCTGGTCAATGTGCTAGATGCTAACAATGCAGTGGTTAACCATACAGTCCTTGCTCTCAGGCATTCCAAGGGTTGACAATGGTTATTCATATACTCAACAGGTATTTATTCAACTCCTACTATGTACCAGGTGTTGCACTAAACCTGGAGACATAGCACCAAACATAACAAAGAAGACTCCTGTCCTAATGTAGCTCACATTTGAGTGGAGGGACAGAAAAATGAGTAAATGAGCAATTAAGATGATAGATGAAGGTTTCCAGGGGTTTAAGTGAAAATGTAAGTCACTGAAAATGTTTAAACAAAGGGGTTCAATGTATATTTTAAGAAGGCTGATGTATGGAACTAAAGAGAAAGCAGGGACATAATAAACTGCTATTGCTGACATCCAGACAACAGATGTCAGTGGAGAAGAGTAGACAACGTTAGAGTGATTCTCTGGAATAGAAGAGAAAGTGGAGAACCACAAGATTCCAAAGATAACAACAGTAACAACAACAATAACACAATAATGATAGTTAAACCATTTTAAAGCATTTGTTGTGTACCTATCAGTGTGAATTATACATATTAGATGTTAACTCTTCTAATCCTCAGATGAGGTATAAGTATACCTATTTTACATACAGTGAAACTGAGGTTTACAAGATCACATAGCTACTAAGTGGCAAAGACTTTGAACCCATGTGTCTGACTCTAAATCAGAATACTTAACTCTTAAAGGAACAATTTATACTAGCAAGAATATTTACCACATGCAGTATATTGGTCTGAATCAACAGTGGTATGTTATATGCAATTATATAACTATACATTATAAAACTACAATAATTAATGATAGTATATGCTATGTAACTATTATTTACTAACACAAGTTATATAACAGAAGTTATTATTCAGTTGGCGAAAGTGTTCACTCCAATTGTCCTTTGCTCGCCTCTTCCCCCCTTTCTAGTGTTAGAATTCTGCAAGGCTCTTTTCCTTTTTTGTCTCTCTAGCTGACCTCTTTCATTTTCACAGGGCTTCAAAAATCATTTTTGTCTGTGGCTCACAATCAATAAATGAGACTATATAATTCATAGATCCAAACAACTTCCAGGTGTCTCTACTTGATATCTCACCCACCACATCAAAATTAACACGTCCAAAAGTTAACCCAACACAAAACCTGCTTGAATTCCTGTTGCCACATCTCCATAAACAATCCCTCCATATATCCCATTTTTCAGGCCATAGGCCTGCAAACTATTTTATTCCTTCTTCTTCATCATTTTCAATGCATAGTTCACCACCAAGTCTTCTTTTTCATTCCACCTGTATATATATTTCTTTTCCATTCACTTGCTCTTTTTCTCCATCTCTTCTGTATTATCTCTTAATTGCATTACTGCAGTAACCCTATAATCAACCTCATTCTTATCTATTCTATCACCTTTAGTCCAACCTTCCTCCACAGCAGCAAGCATCTTTATAAAACATAAATTGTTTCTCTTCATCCCTTTACTTTAATCCCCTCCGTGTCTTCTCATAGCTAATAAGAGTTCCAAACTCCCTACCATTACGCACAACTCCCTCCATGACTTGCATTTTGCCTACTTCTCCAGCTCATCTACTGCCACTGTCACCCTGGCGCACACATTACAGTTCTATCAGCCATCATACAATTGTTCAACCAAGAGAAACTCTTTCCACAGCATTTCATTCTGCCCAGAATGCTCTCTCCTCTCCTCTCCTCTCTTATGCTAGTCCCAACCATATCATCAAGATCCCATCTCATATTTTCATTTTTTCATAGTCCTTCCCTGATCTTTTGATCTAAATTTTGCTTCTCTGTTATGCTTTTCTTATAACACTTAACGTATTTTGTAATTATGTATTTATATAATTCTGTATTTTTGTGCTTGTATAATTTTTACTCATATACTTCAGGAGTAAAGGTTTAGGTCACCTTTTGATTCTAAAACCTCCCAAACAGCTGAAGTGCTTAGTTGGTAGGCTCCAACGTAGTATTCTTTATCAGAATCTGTTATCAAGGCAATGTTGTGACAACTTTCTTTGCCTGTTGATTACATGAGCATCCCAAAGTGGCTAGAGAAATCTCTACTTCCAGGTCAATGGAATCAAGGTTGTGTTCCCTGTGGGAAACATTTCTCCCTTCGGAACTGAAACCTCTCAACAAATACAATCCAAATATGTACCTGTGGGAAGATAAGTTTGGCCGGTAAGTCATAAGAAGTAATGGTGAATGGAGGCACGCTCACTTCCACACCTTGATTCCCACATCCATGTATTCTGGCCATGAGGGAAACTGCATCATACATTAGTCACTAGTTGAATGTATATACCCCATCTCCATGCATGAGAATACCAAAAGCACCTAGACAATACAATATTTTCATGAGGATAAATCATTGATCCCTCAATAATAAAAGAAGGGCTAGCCAGTTTCACAGAATGTGTGTCATATCTGGGACATAACATTGGCTTCTGGCTGTTGGCATGCTATTCACTTAGCAGTACAAGTGGTCAGATTAGTCTCAGTGAGAAGAATCTCTATTTTGAGTATGCATAATCTTGTTCCATGCCATTATTTGCATTTTATTCTTGATTACAAGCAAGCAATAGCAGTTCCAGGAAAAGAAGCTTAAAGGTCCACAGTGCAGGTCACCCCATTTACCTGATTACTGAAAGCCCCTGTGGTGGGTGTGCTTTGGTGAGCTTTCATGTGAGTCACAAATTTCCTCAACACTCTGTGTATCTTCCAAATTTCCAGCCACATATCTCTTCCCCATGCCTCCTTGCCACTGACTTCCCAATTGTGCTGTTTCCAGGCCCTTGACCATTTGGATAAACTGTTAGCTATTTACCTTGAATCCATCTAGATCTTTTCTTCTGTCCATATCTCTTTGCAGACAAATAGGATGATAAGATATACTGCTTGATATTCTGCTCCCTGGGAGGATTTTCATTCCCCATTGTCCTTCTGAACCACCCCTACAGTTAGACTGTAATGCTACAGCATTGAATTCTGGCTGATGCCTGCATATTATACAAAACCACCTATAAACCAGGCCTGAACTTTTTCTTCCTAAGTACAGGTGTGGGGTGGGGAAGAGATATCAAGGCAGCAGGAGTAAGTGCTATGGAGAGTTTAAGTACTTGCTCTTGACACTCAAGTGTCTTTAGGGCTGCTAGAGCCTGATATGACAGAAGTTAACTTGCACCTGATGATAGAATGTTGTTGCTCATCCTGTTATTGCTTGGTGGTTCAGGTTAACATCCACTTTATAACAGGCAGCTGAGGTTACAATTTACTTGTGCTATGGTTAAGCCCCAGTATCAAACCAAGATTTATTTCAAAAAGAGAATTATTATTTGTGAAAAGGGTATAGCTTTGCTCCAAAACCTTAAGGATCTGTGGAGCAATTCTCCTGAGAACTGTAAAGGCTTGCATAGAGCATACATCACTGCTGCACATACTTTAACATAACTGGATCCACTAGGTCACAAGGCTAAAGTGGTGGATGGAGCAGCTCACATCATATCCTGAAGCATTTCTATAGCCTTCTGTTGCTATTGGCCCCACTCAAAACTGGAACACTTATGAGTCACTCAAAAAATGGTTACTGAAACATGGTATATATCACCTCCTGAATCCAAAGGGTAGTCTGTTTTTTTCTTATTGGAGGGCACAAAATGCAACAATTTGTCTTTCACTTTGAATGGGACATGTCAATATTCCCAGACTACTAAAACTCTAGAATCTTCAACGACATGCAGTTTCCTGGATATTTTATGAGAGTTTCTGATATATTTATTTCCTATTTCCTCTTTTCCATATTTAATCAACGTGATATCATCAATATAGCAGACCATCATGACCATGATGTGGGATGAGAGAACCAAGGTATTTTGCATCGGGTTATCAAAAAAAGCCCTCTGAGGTACTTGGAATTCCATACAAATTTTAGGATCAGCTTTTCCATTTCTGCAAAAAAAAAGCCATTGGGATTTGAGTAGGGATTAGATTGAATATATAGATTGCCTTCGGGAATAGTGCAGTTTTTATAATATTAACTTTTCCAATCCATAAACAAAGACTGACTTTCCATTTATTAAGTCCTCAGTTAGTTTATTTCAGCAACATTTTGAAATTTTCAGAGTGTAAATCTTGCACCTTTTTAGTTAAATTCATTTCTAAGTATTTTATTTTTTCAATGCTACTGTAAATGGAATCACTTTTGAACTGTTCATTGCTTATATATGGAAAAGAAACTGTTTTCTGTGTGTGTGTTGATCTAGTGCCCTGCAACTTTGCTGAAATTATTTTAGTTCTAACCGTATATTTGTGTATTATTTAGGATTTTCTAAATATAAGATCATGTCACCTGTTAATAAATGTATGTTTGTTCTTTTCACTTTGTCTTTTATTTATTTTTCTTGCCTAACTTCTCTGGTTAGAACTCCCAATACTATATTGAATAGCAGTGATAAAAGTGGGCATCCTTGTCTTGCAGTTTTGGCATATAGGTCTTACACATATTTTGTTAAACTTATCCTTAGATACTCACATTTTTGTAGATGCTGTTTGTAGATGATATTTTTAATTCCTACATCCATTTTTCTACAAATATAAAAATACAACTTACTTTTACAAATTGTATCTTATACCTTGAGATCTTGGTTAAATTCACATATTCACGCTAGCAGCTTTTCTATGGATATATTAAATTTTTCTAATTCATTACTATGTCATCCGTGAATATAGAAAGGTTTAGTCCTTTCCAGTCTCCATGGTTTTATTTTTTCTAATGTTAATACACTGGTTAGATCCTCCACTGCAATGTTATATAAAAGTGATGACAAGAATTGACCTCCTTGACATGTTCCTGTTTATCAATGGGAAAGCATTAAGTCTTTTACTTTTAAGCTTTATGTTAGATGTAGGTTTTCATAGATTTGCTTATCTACTTGAGGAAGTCCCTATGAATTCTTTAGGTGAGGGTATTTTTTATCATGTATGATGGTGAAGCTATGTCAAATTACTTTTCTGCATCTATCAGGATGATCATGTGTTTTCTCCTTTAATATGTTAATATAGTGAATTATATTGACTTTTTAATGTCATTGCTTTCCTGAGATAAATTCTAGTTGAACACAATTTGTTAGCAACTCCTCTATATTGTTGTATTTGATTTGCCTACTGTTTTGGGAGGATATTTCTATATCTATATTCATCAGATAAACTGATCCTTAGTTTTATTTTCTTATAATACACTTCTTTAGTTTTTGTACCAGATTAATATTGGTATCATAAAGCAAACTGGAAGGTGTTCTCTCTTTTATTTTCTGAAAAAATTTACACAAGACTTGTTTTATTTCTTCTCCAAAGTGATAGAATTTGCCTTAAAACTATCTAAGTCTTGGAGGAGGAGCCAAGATGGCAGAACAGCATGGAAGTTTTTTGTGTGTCTCACGTCCATGAAATACAGCCAGACCAACACTAAACCATCCTGCACAGCTAGAAAACTGACTGGAGGATTAACACAACAGTCTGCACAACCTGAACCACAGAATTCAGCAGGTACATGGCTCGGAGAGGTGAACTTGGGGAGAGAGAAGCCGGCGGCAGGCAGGGAGTCGCCGTTGCAGGAGGAGAGAGGATAGAGACTGGGGCAGGGGAGAATATGGGAAAAGCACCCCTCCCCAAAAGCAGCTGGAGAGAAAGTGGAAAATTGGAAACAGCCGCAGGGACTGAACTAAAAAAGGAGAAAGGAAAGGGTTTAAATTCCGTTAAGATTATGTAAACAAGGGGTGAGCAAAGTTTGCAACTCCACAGCTCAATACCTGGTGGTGCTCTGGTGGGAAGAGCGAGTCCACAGGAACAGAGTGGGGTCCAGGAGGTTCTCGGGCCACACGGGGAAAAGCGGTTCCACTGCTGGAAGGACATTTGGTAGAGACTGTTGAAGGCACCTGGTCCCAGCAGACCCCAGAAAAAGGTCACATTCGCTGGTGCCGGAACAAGGTTGTTACGAGTGAAGCCTGGTGCCAGATGTGTGCTGTATTTTCCACAATCCCTGAAAAGCTGCTGCTACACTATCTCGCGAACTTTTTCTGCGGCAGGCTGGCACCTGGCTGCAGTCTCGGGGCACCGGCAGCAGCAGGGTCCAGCAAGCATTCCAGGGTGCAGCCGATATTCAGCCAATGCTCGGTGAGATCTTCCCACAGAGGGGTGGAATAGGTCAAAGCTGCAGTCCTTCAGAAGTAAGGGGCCGGGGAAAACAGCCGCATCTGAGACAAAACTTGGGAGAGAGGTACTGCCTGGGGCTTTGTCACGGAGAGTGAAAAAGCGGGGAGTAGACGAAAGCTAAAGACAGAGGACGGGTGCGTGATTGCTGATCGGAGAGAACACAGTTCCCATATAGGAGACAGAGTAACTGGATGACGCCATTCTCACCCCTCCAGCACATGCGCATACACACCTATGAGCGCTGCAACAATCCACCCCAGTAAGCTACCAGTGCCATCTAGTGGAGAACAGAGCCATTACACTGAGCCCTGCCCAAATGGGCCAACCTCGCTCTTCAAGAACACAAGTCTCACTGCCGGCTTAGCTTATGGACTGTAAAGCGCTTCATATTCTGACTTCTAGGGGAAAAGGGAGTAATTTCAGTCCTATTTCAATCTGTTAGCAGGTCCATCTATTCGATTTTCTTTCTTTTTTTTCTCTTTTTCACTTCTTTCCTTTTTCTTGAATACGGAAAGAGAAAATTCATTTTTATTTTCAATTTTTATTGAAAATATTTTTCTTTAATTTTTTTACTATATTTTTTATTTTTGTGTAATTTTTTTCAAATTCTGTTACATCATTTCATTTTAGTCTACTTCAGTGTATTCACTGTTTCAAATTTTCAAACGATTTCCTTTTTTTCTTTTTCTTTTTTCTCTATTTCATTTCTTTCCTTTTCGTGAATGCAGAAACAGAAAAATTTCATTTTTACTTTCAATTTCTATTAAAAATGTTTTTCTTTAAATTTTTTTTACTATATTCTTTGCTTTTATGTAAACGTTTTTCAAATTCTATTTTACTTCCATCATTTTATTTTAGTCGACTACAGTGTATTCACTTTTTCAAATTTTCAAAAGATTTCCTTTTTTTCCTCTTTTTTCTCTTTTCCATTTCTTTTTCTTGAATACAGAAAGAGAAAAAAATTCATTTTTATATTTAATTTTTATTAAAAATATTTTTCTTCAATTTTTTCTACTATATTCTTTACTTTTATGTAAACTTTTTCAATTTCTATTTTACTCCCATCATCTCATTTTAGTCTACTTCAGTGTATTCATTTTTTCAAATTCTCAAACGATTTCCTTCCCCCCCTTTTTTTCTCTAATCTGTCAAACCACTTTCAACACCTAGACCAAAACACCTATGATCTAGCATCATTTATTCAATTTCTGTGTATGTTTTAAATTTTTTCATTTTAATATTTTTTTAATTTTAATTTTAATTTTTTAAATTTTAATTTTTCTACCTCATTAATTCCTTTTCTCCCTTCAAAATGACAAAATGAAGGAACGTACCCCAAAAGAGAGAGCAAAAAGAAATGACAGCCAGGGATTTAACCAACACAGATACAAACAAGTTGTCTGAACCAGAATTTAGAATCACAATAATAAGAATACTAGCTGGAGTGGAAAGTAGATTAGAATGCCTTTCTGCAGAGATAAAAGAGGTAAAAAATAGTCAGAATGAAATTAAAAATGCTACAACTGAGCTGCAATCACGGATGGATGCAGTGGTGGCAAGGATGGACAAGGCAGAACAGAGTATCAGCCATATAGAGGACAAACTCTTTATAGAGAGTAACAAAGCAGAGAAAAAGAGGGAGATTAAGGCAAAAGAGCACAATTTAAGAATTAGAGAAATCAGTGACTCATTAAAAAGGAACAACATCAGAATCCTAGAGGTCCCAGAACAGGAAGAGAGAGAAATAAGGGTAGAAGGGTTATATGAACAAATCATAGGAGAAAGTTTTCTTAACCTGGGAAAGACACAGACATTAAAATCCAGGAAGCACAGAGGACTCCCATTAGATTCAATAAAAACTGGCCATTAACAAGGTAAATAATAGTTAAATTCACAAAATACTCAGGCAAGGTGAGAATCTTGAAAGCAGCAAGGGAAAAAACTCCCTAAACTACAAGGGAAGACAGATCAGGTTTGCAGAAGAACTATCCATGGAAACTAGGCCGGCCAGAAAGGAGTGGCAGGATATATTCAATATGCTGAATCAGAAAATATGCAGCCAAGAATTCTTTATCCAGCAAGGCTGTCATTCAAAATAGGAGAGATAAAAAGTTTCCCAGACAAACAAAATTAAAGGAGTTTGTGACCACTAAGCCAGCCCTGCAAGAAATTTTAAGGAGGACTCTCTGAGGGGAGAAAAGATGAAAAAAAAAAAGATGAAAAAAAAGATATATATATATATATATATATATATATATATATATATATATCAAAAGCAACAAAGATTAGAAAGGAGCAGACAATACCACCAGAAATTCCAATTCTACAAGCATCATAATGGCAATAAATTCATATCTTTCAGTACTCACTCTAAACGTCAATGGACTCAATGCTCCAATCAAAAGACATAGAGTAACAGAATGGATAAGAAAACAAGATCCATCTGTATGCTCTTTACAAGAGACCCACTTTAGACCTAAAGACACCTTCAGATTGAAAGTAAGGGGATGGAGAACCATCTATCATGCTAATGGTCAACAAAAGAAAGCCAGAGTAGCCATACTTATATCAGACAATCTAGACTTTAAAATAAAGACTGTATCAAGAAATGCAGAAGTGCATTATATCATAATCAAGGGGTCTATCCACCAAGAACCCTAACAATTTTAAACATTTATGCGCCAAATGTGAGAGCACCCAAATATATAAATCAATTAATCATAAATAAAAAGAAACTCATTGATAGTAATACCATAATAGTAGGAGAGTTCAACACCCCACTCACAGCAATGGACAAATCATCTAGTCAAAAAATCAATAAGGAAACAATGGCTTTGAATGACACACTGGACCAGATGGACTTAACAGATATATTCAGAACATTTCATCCTAATGCAGCAGAATACACATTCTTCTCCAGTGCACATGAAACGTTCTCCAGAATAGACCACATACTGGGACACAAATGAGCCCTCAACAAGTACAAAAAGATCGAGATCATACCATAAATAAACATATTTTCAGACCACAATGCTATGAAACTTGAAAACAACCACAAGAAAAAATGTGGAAAGGTAACAAATACTTGGAGACTAAAGAACATCCTACTAAAGAATGAATGGGCCAACCAAGAAGTTAAAGAGGAAATTAAAAAGTTCATGGAAGCCAATGAAAATGATAACACCACAACCCAAAACCTCTGGGATGCAGGAAAGTTGGTAATAAGAGTAAAGTATATAGCAATCCAGGCCTTCCTAAAGAAGGAAGAAAGATCTCAGATACACAACCTAAACTTACACCTTAAAGAGTTGGAAAAAGAACAGCAAATAAAACCCAAAACCAGCAGAAGGCAAGAAATAATAAAGATTAGAGCAGAAATTAATGCTATCGAAACAAAAAACAAAAACAAAAACAGAACATATCAATGAAACCAGAAACTGGTTCCTTGAAAGAATTAACAAAATCGATAAACCACTAGCCAGTTTGATCAAAAAGAAAAAGGAAAAGCCCAAATAAATAAAATCAAGAATGAAAGAGGACAGATCACCACCAACACAGCAGAAATCAAAACAATAATAAGAGAATATTATGAGCAATTTTATGCCAATAAAATGGGCAATCTGGAAGAAATGGACAAATTCTTAGAAACATATACACTACCAATACTGAAACAGGAAGAAACAGAAAATTTGAACAGACCCATAACCCATAAGGAAATCGAATTAGTAATCAAAAATCTCCCAAAAAACAAAGGTCCAGGGCCAGATGGTTTTCCAGGGGAATTCTACAAAACATTTAAGGAAGAGTGAACACCTGTTCTCTTGAAGGTGTTCCAAAAAAATAGAAATAAAAGAAAAACTTCCAACTCTTTTTATGAAGCCAGCATTACCTTCATTCCAAAACCAGACAGAGACCCCACTAAAAGAACTATAGACCAATTTCCCTGATGGACATGGATGCAAAAATCCTCAACAAGATATTAGCCAACTGGCTCCAACAATACATTAAAAAAGTTATTCACCACGACCAAGTGGGATTTATACCTGGGATGCAGGGCTGGTTCAATGTCCGCAAAACAACGTGATTTATCACATCAATAAAAGAAAGGACAAGAACCATATAATCCTCTCAATAGATGCAGAGAAAGCATTTGGCAAAATACAGCATCCTTTCTTGATAAAAACCCTCAAGAAAGTAGGGATAGAAGGAGCATACCTCGAGATAATGAAAGCCATATATGAACGACCCAACATTAATATCATCCTCAATGGGAAAAAACTGAGAGCTTTCCCCCTAAGGTCAAGAACAATACAGGAATGTCCACTCTCACCACTGTTGTTCAACATAGTATTGGAAGTGTTAGCCTCAGCAATCAGACGACACAAAGAAATAAAAGGCATCCAAATTTGCCAGGAGGAAATCAAACTTTCAATCTTCACAGATGATATGATACTCTATATGGAAAACCTCATGAATTCAGCAAAGTTGCAACATATAAAATCAATGCACAGAAATGAAGCAACAGAAAGAGATATCAAGGAATCAATCCCATTTACAGTTGCACCAAAAACCATAAAATACCTAGGAATAAATCTAACCAAAGAGGTGAAAAATCTATACACTGAAAACTATAGAAAGCTTATGAATCAAATTGAAGAAGACACACACACACAAAAGGTAAAATATTCCATGCTCCTGGATAGGAAGAACAAATATTGTTAAAATGTCAATACTACCCAAAGCAATCTACATATTCAATGCAATCCCTATCAAAATAACACCAGCATTCTTCACAGAGCTAGAAGAAACAATCCTAAAATTTGTGTGGAACCAGAAAAGATCCAAATAGCCAAAGCAATCTTGGAAAAGGAAACCAAAGTAGGAGGCACCATAATCCCGGACATCAAGCTGTACTACAAAGCTGTAATCATCAAGACAGTATGGTTCTGGCACAAAAACGGACACTCAGGTCAATGGAACAAAATAGAGAACCCAGAAATGGACCCACAAACGTATGGCCAAACGTATTGACAAAGCAGGAAGGAATATCCAATGGAATGAAGACCCTCTCTTCAGTAGGTAGTGCTGGGAAAACTGGACAGAGACATGCAGAAGAATGAACCTGGACCACTTTCTTACACCATACACAAAAATAAACTCAAAATGGATGAAAGACCTCAATGTAAGACAGGAAGCCATCAAAATCCTCAAGGAGAAAGCAGGCAAAAACCTCTTTGATCTTGGCCACAGCATCTTCTTACAGCATCAACACACCTCCAGAGCCAAGAGAATCAAAAACAAAAATGAACTACTGGGACCTCATCAAAATAAAAAGCTTCTGCACAGTGAAGGAAACAATCAGCAAAACTAAAAGGCAACCGATAGAAAGGGAGAAGATATTTGCAAACGACATGTCAGAGAAAGGGTTAGTATCCAAAATCTATAAAGAACTTACAAAACTCAACAGCCAAAAAACAAATAATCCAGTGAAGAAATGGGCAAAAGACATGAATAGACACTTCTCCAAAGAAGACATCCAGATGGCCAACTGACACATGAAAAAATGCTCAACATCACTCTTCATCAGGGAAATACAAATCAAAACAACAATGAGATACCACCTCACACCTGTCATAATGGCTAACATTAACAACTCAAGCAACAACAGTAGTTGGCGAGGATGAGGAGAAAGAGGATCTCTTTTGCACTTCTGGTGGGAATGCAAGTTGGTGCAGCCACTCTGGAAAACTGTATGGAGGTTCCTTAAAAACTAAAAATAGAACTACCCTACGACCCAGCAATTGCACTACTAGGCATTTATTCAAGGGATACAGGTGTGCGGTTTTGAAAGGACACATGCACTCCCATGTTTATAGCAGCACTATCAACAATAGCCAAAATATGGAAAGAACCCAAATGTCCATTGGTGTATGAATGGATAAAGAAGATGTGGTATATATATCTATATATCTAGATAGATAGATAGATAGATAGATAGATAGATAGATAGATAAATAGATAGACAGACAGACAATAGAGTATTACTTGGCAGTCAAAAAGAACGAAATCTTGCCACTTGCAACTACGTGGATGGAACTGGAGGGTATTACGCTAAGCAAAAGTAGTCAGAGAAAGACAAAAATCATATGACTTTACTCATATGAGGACTTTGAGAGACAAAACAGATGAACATAACAGAAGGGAAACAAAAATAATATAAAAACAGGGAGGGGACAAAACAGAAGAGATTCATAAATATGGAGAACAAACTGAGGGTTACTGGAGGGGTTGCGGGAAGGAGGAATGGGCTAAATGGGTAAAAAGCACTAAGGAATCTACTCGTGAAATCATTGTTGCACTATATGCTAACTGATTTGGATGTAAATTTAAAAAAATAAAAAATAAAATTAAAAAATAAAAAAAACTAAGTCTTGAGTTTTCTTTGTGGAAAATATTTTACTATGAATTCAATTTTTAATAGATACAGGACTATTTAGGTTTTCTCCTTCTTGAAACAGTTTAGTACTTACATTTTTCACAGAATTTGTGTATTATATAATTTATTGGCATAAAGATGTGGATAACATTCTCTTATTTTACTTTTATACCCTATAGAATCTTTAATGATGACCACTCTTTTAATTTCACTTCTGTTATTGATAATTTGTATTTTCTCCCTTTTTATTTTCTTGAGCAGTCTAAGTAAAATGTTATTCTTACTAATGTCAATGAGCTAAAATTAATTGATATTGCTGTTCAAGTTTTCTATATTATTGATTTACTGTTCTATCAGTTACTAAAATGAATATTGAAATAATCAATTAAAATTTGTATATGTCAGTTTTTCCTTTCAATTCTGTCAGTTTTTGTTTCATGTGCTTTAAGGATCTGTAATTGGGGCCCCTGAGTGACTCAGTCAACTGAGTTTCTGACTTTGGCTGAGGTCATGATCTCACCATTTGTGAGCTGGAGTCCACATTAGGCTCTCTGCTCTCAGCACAGCGCCCACTTTGGATCCTCTGTCCCCCTCTGTCTTTGCCCCTTCTTGCTCATACTCTATCTCAAAAATAAACAAAACATTAAAAAATAAAGATCTGTAATTGACAAAAACCATAAAAATTGTACACCTTCTTGATGAATATTTTATCATTATGAAATAATCCACTCTATCTTTATAAATAATCCTACACCTGAACATTGTTTTTCTCGATACTAATATATACATTTCTAATAGTCATCTTTTCATGGTACATCTTTCTCCATGCTTTTACTTTTAAGCTACCTGTATCTTACTTCCTCCCCCACCCCACCAATTCTGACAATTACTGCTTCTTCAATGAGGATTTAAACCAATTCATGTAAGATAATTATCACCATACTTGGATTTAAATGTACCATCTTGCTGTATATTTCCTATTATCCCATATGATTTTTGTTTTTTTTTAAATTTTACTATCTTTTCCTTCATTCTTTTGGATTAAGTAGTTTCTTTGGTTTTCCATTTATCTCCTGTATTTACAAGTGGAATGTCTCTTGTTGTTTAGTGGTTGCTCTATTTCACTAACCCATCTTTAACGTGTCACAGGCTACCTTCAAATATTTCACCCTGTCAGACATAAGATTCGTTCTACTCTACTCATTTTTAAAGCTATTTTAGTTATACTTTATTTCCAAATACTTTACAAATATCATAATTCAGGTATTATACATTTTTCTTGAGTAATCAATTATCTTTTAGAAAAAGTAGAAAATATGAAAACATTCTTATATATTTTATAAAGGATTTTCTTTAATATTTTTTGTATTGCTGGCCTACTATATTTCTCGACTTGTTTCTCTGAAAATAGTTCTAATTTGACTCCATTTTTGAATAACATTTTGTGATAGAATTTTTTTTTCCTTTCAACAATTGAAAGAAGTCACTCTACAGTTTTCAGGCATGTGTGCTTCTATGAAAAATGACTGGCCATTTCTATCTTTCTTTCTTTGAATGTTAATCAGCCCTTTTTTCTCTAGATGCTTATAAGATTTTCTTTTTAGCCCTTGTCCAAAAATTTGGTTATGGTGTATCTTATGTGGTAGTTTTCTTTTTTCTCTTTTGTTTAAATATTATGTGTTCACTGAGTATTTTGGGTATGTGGATTTACAGTTTTGATCAAATATAGAAAAATTTTGTATTATTTCTTCGAATATCTTTTTCTGCTCCTTCAAATCCAACTATATTTTTTTAAATTTTATTTTAGAAAGAGAGAGCACAATAAGGGGAGAGGGGCAGAGGGAGTGAGAGAGAGAGGGAGTGAGAGAGAAAGGGAGTGAGAGAGAGAGAGAGAGAGAGAGAGAGAGAGAGAGAATCTTAAGTAAGCTCCATGCTCAGCAGAAAGCCTGACACAGGGCTTGATCCCATGACCCTAGGGTCATGACCTGAGCCAGAATCAAGAGTCAAACTCTCAACTGACTGAGTCACCCAGACGCCCTCCCCCCCTGCCAGTCAGAGACCACTGAGGATCTATTCATATTGTTTTCAACTTTATACTTTCTATTCTTCAGTTTGGATTGTTTTATTTCTGTTGTTATGTTTTTAACACCTAGGAGTCTTTTTAGCTTCTAATACTATATTTTTAGCTCTAGATGTTCCATTTGCCTATTTTATATATCTTCTTTCATAATTATGTTTATGTTTTACTTCAATATTTTCACACATTTATAATTGTTCTTTAAAACTTCTTTTCTTTTGGGTGCCTGGGTGGCTGAGTCAGTTGAGCATCTGACTCTTGATTTCAGCTCAGGTCATGATCTCACAGTTTTTGAGTTCAAGCCTTGCATCAGGTTCTGCACTGGCAGTGTGGAGCCTGCTTGCAATTCTCTGTCTTCTTGGGATTGTCTCCCTCCCCTGCTTGCACTCTCTCTCTCAATCTCTCTCTCTCTCTCTCTCTCTCTCTCTTGCAAAAAAATAAATAAACATTAAAAATAATTAAAAATTATTTTAAAAAATTTTGACATACAAAAAGCTTTACATAATTAATATTTACAACTTGATGATCTTGGAGATATCATCTCCAAGATGGAGATGGTTTCACATCTACAATCTATGCCATAAACCTATCAATCACCTCCAAAAGTTTCCTCTTGCCCTTTAATTTATTAATATTGTTGTTGTTGCTGTGGTTATTTTGTTATAACATGTAACATAAAATATATCCTCTTAGGGGGCACTTGGGTGGCTCAGTTAGTTGATCATCTGACTTTGGCTCAGGTCATGCTCTTACAGTCATGGGTTTGAGCCCCACATCGGGCTCTGTGCTGACAGCTCAGAACTTGGAGCCTGCGTCAGATTCTCTGTCTTCCTCTCTCTCATCTTCTCCCACTCACACTCTGTCTCTGTCTCTCAAAATTGAATAAACGTTAAAAAATTTTTAAAGATATCTTCTTAAAAATTTTTTTAAGTTTTTAAATGTGTATTTCTTTTTGAGAGAGAGCATGCTAGTAGCAGAGAAGCACAAAAAGAGGGGTACAGAGGATCCAAAGTGGGCCCACTGTGCTGACAGCAGAGAGCCCAATTGTTCAAACTCACAATGAGATCCTGACCTGAGCCAAAGTCAGCTGCTTAACCAACTGAGCCACCCAGGCACCCCGACCCTCTTAGCAAATTTTTAAGCAATACAGTATTGATAACTACAGTCATGACACTGTACAGTACATTTCTAGAATTTATTTATCTTGTATAACAAAATTTTGTAGACTTTGAGTAATATTTCTCCATCTTTCTCTCTCTACAGTCCCTAACAACTGCCACTCTACCCTCTGCTTCTATGAGTTTGACTATTTTACATTCCACATACAAGTGAGATCATGCATTGTCTTTCTGTCTCTGGCTTACTTCACTTAGCATAATGTCCTCCAGGCTTATCTGTGTTGTTGCAAATGGAAGGATTTTCCCTTTTTTTGAAGGCTGAATTATATTCCATTGTATGTACATTTTCTTTATCCATTCACCTGCCAATGGACTTTCAGGTTGTTTTCATATAGTACCTATTGTATATAATACTGCAATGAACATAGGGGTTCAGTCATCTTTTTGAGATCCAAATTTCATTTCCTATAGATATATACACGGACTTGGGATTTCTGGATCATATAGCAGTTCTATGTTTAATTTTTCAAGGAAACTCCATATTATTTTCTGTAATGACTTTACTAATTTGCATTCCTACCAACAGTGTATGAGGGTTTCCATTTCTCTGCATCCTCACCAATACTTACCATTGTTTATAGTAACCATTCTAATAGGTGTGAGGTGATATCACATTGGTTTTGATTTGTATTTCCCTGATAATTAGTGATGTGGAGAATCTTTATCATGTAACTGTTGCCTATTTGTATGTCTTCTTTGAAAAAATGTCTGTTCTGGTCCTTCATCCATTTTTTTATGGCTGTGGGAAACTTAGAAGACAGAAATAGGGAGAACTCAGTCACATCTACAAAGCTCCCTGCAACTGTTCTGGGGTGCATATCTATAGGGTAAACACCAGTTACTTACAAATTTCAATTCGTTGCACAAACAACCAAACAGCAACATGCATGAAAAGAGAAATTAAATGTTCAGTATAGTCTCTCCACTGTCATTTGTCAGACCATAATCTCTTCAGGCCCTGTATGAACTCAGAATTATTCAGCTTAGAGATACCTATGACTTTTCATTGCCCACCATCATAGAGTCTCACTTGTGTATATAGAAGAGCTTAGTATTCACACAGACTTAAGAAAATCCCTGTACAGAATTCTGGCACTCTTTCTGTGTATATAGCTCCTTCCTCTCTGGAACACTGCCTCAGAAATTCCAGTTGCCTCTGCCTACTTAATTCCAATTTCTCTCGCTCAACCCAGTGAAACTGCTATACTCTACTTGGGTTTCCTCTTCCTGCCTCATGGTACACAATTTGTCTTCAAGAAGAAAGTAAGGGCAATCAAAGGTCATCTGGTTTGTGTCTCTTCTTTCAGCGACTACAATCCTAGCTTGTGGTTTGATTTCTGGGACCACTTCCAGTACCAAATAGCCTCTCAATATTCAGTTAGGAAAACCATTACAATCTAGGTATTTCAAATAGGAATTGATTTAATACAGGTAAATATATAACTATTAAGCCATTGGAAATGCTGAAAGAATGAATGACAGGGAAGGTCACCACTATATTTAAGATTTGCTATTAGTTTTAAGAAAGGTAGGAAGTTGCAGAAACTATAGCAAACCACGAACAATATTTTATACACCTCTATCACAAAAGCAAGTGACTTGTAGAAAAAAGGCCTGAGGGTCACCACAAATTTCATGTGTGCTGAAGCCCATGCATTTTCCTGCCAGTGCCAAAAGAATAAAAATATGGTATCTTTTTCTCATCTACCTTCTATGTATTGAAGAAATGCTCCTCACTGAAGGATAGAAGGGAGAGCATAGAAAGGAAACACTATTAAAAACACTAAAAAATAGTGTTTCATAGTGGAAACTATTGAGTTTCCAACAGATAATCAACACAAATAGAGCATTTGATTCAAAGCCAAAAGTGTCTTTTCAAATCCTTGGTCTGCCACAATTATCTGCATAACCAAGGCAAGCCACATAACCTCCCGTGTCAGTGATCTCCAAGAACACTCTCAGGCTCAATGATTTCCTGAAGGACTCGCAGAACTCAGAAAGGCTGTTATACTCATAAATGGTTTATTACTGGGAAAGAGTACAGACTAAAATCAGCAAAGGGAAATGTGCATAGGGAGTAGTACAAGAGAAACCAGGTACAAACTTCCAATTGTCCTCTCCGCAGTGGAGTCACATGGGTGGTACTTAATTCTCCCAGCAAGAATGTGTGGCAAAACACGTGAAGTGTTACCAACCAGGGAAACTCACCCACACCCTGGTATTCAAAGATTTAACTGAATATCAGTTACAGAGGATGCAACACCTACTTGGCAAACCTCAGCTACTCAGACCACAGCCTCCCAGAGGTGAAAGTGATACAGACTGGCCCAAATTTCCAGGCACACAAAATAGGTAGGATTCTCCAAAGGCTCGGAGAGCCAAAAACCAGTCCTGAGGACTTAGGGATTGTGCAGAGTTTCAGCAGCTCAGGCCTGCTGGTTAGCTCTTCTTGCACACTTCCCTAAGCTTAAGTTTCATTATTTATAAAATAAGGCTTGTTGTTCATAATAAATGCAATTATGTATATAGAAAGTTCCTGGCCTATGACTTAAAAGGAATTAATATTTTTTATAGAGTTCAAAAAGAAAAATAAAAAGGACTTACATAGCCTTTCTAACATCAAAATATCTGTATGGTCTTAGACAGCAAATAAACATATAATTAATTGATTTTTGCTACCTAATATTGTCTACTCAGTGTGGCTATTCAGATGTACTGGCACTTAATAGAAACTCTTCTAGAGGTATTCCATTTATAATCATTGAGTAGAATTTTAGTATCAGGGTACATTCACATCATATATAGGTTGTGCTCTGCACAAGGGTACCTATCCGAGGGGGCAAGTCAGGGACTATAAAGCAGCCCAAATTTTGCTTACCAACCTGTATGCCACACCTCCATCTACCTTGGAAAATCATTTTTACTTTTAATTTCACACATAGGCCTGTAAGAGCTAATAGTTGCTGTGTCACTATTGTTATCTCCATGTTATAGTGACAAAACTAGTAATCTACTTAACAGTGGCTTTTACAACATTGTGTGCCAACATTAGTTATGGATTTATTTGAGGAAATGTGAACATTCTAAATATTTACCATACAAATTCTAATTACCACTTTATTGAATACAAGATATATAACTCACCAAATGAAACAATGTGTTCTATGATGTATTAACATACTTTGATTTGGAATAGGAATAAGCAGTTGATATTATTCCAAAAAAAGAAAATGTGCACCATGAATATATTCTACACACACCAGACCATTTCCAAAAGCTACAAAGAAAAGATGTTGCTCAGATCCTCTGGTGTTTGTTTTAGCATTACAGCCATTAGCTCTGGTTATTAGATTCTCACAGGAGACAGGAAGGATTACCACTAATTGTAGGCAGTATAAATTATCATGTATGCTGATGACATTTTAATGTTCATGACAAATCCAGACAAATCTTGGTAGGCTTTGTTGGATTTACTGGATTAATTTATGTAATTGTCAGAATATAAAATTAACTGTGAAATTCTGGTCTGATACCAATGAATGACTTTTGCCTTAAAGCAACTGATCACTTACCTGCCTTTCCCTTGGAAACTACTGATGATATAATAACTTAATGTCAAGGACTCCGTAATCTTATCAAAATCATAAATATTGAAAAATAAAACCAGGAAGAGGTTCACAAAGATCAGTTTTCTAGCAGATCATATTTGCCAGAATTTCAAAACAGAATTTTTTTCCTTATATTCTCCTTTCCTTTCCTTTCTCATGCAGAAGGTGTTAGTCTAGGCTTTTCTTACCTGAGCACTATCTATCTTCTCAAAATATTTGTCTTCATAGGACATGTCATGAACAAGATTTTCCATATCAAGGACAAGCTTACAGTGCATAAAAGGGAAAGGAGGGTGAAAATAAGGAATTCTATTTCAGTCATCAAAGGACTTTTCTTTCCGTTTCTTTGGCCTCTAAGCCAAAACAACCTGGAAACTAAAAGCATTCAACATGTTGTCGTTTTCTAGTTCTTTCCAACTCCTCCCAACCCAGCCCACTCTCCAGGAATATTCAGCCCAACAGAGTGAGATTTTACAGCATGGAAAAGCAACTCTCAACAGTATTCAACTCTTTTATTTTAAAATCACATTGAAGGAGTATGAATGACACTATTAATTAATTCAATATCATTATCCTCTCTTCATCTGATGCAGAATCAAGATCTGACTCAGTGTGGGATTCCCCAGATTCCACTACAGCTAAGGGTATCTAAATGCTTAAAAAGGTATGAATTGAGAATTCTGGGAAGAAATGGGGGCACCTGGGTGTCTGAGTCAGTTAAGTGTCTGACTTAGGCTCAGGTCACGATCTCATGGTCTATGGGTTCGAGCCCCACATTGGGCCCTGTGCTGACAGCTCGGAGCCTGGACCCTGCTTTAGATTCTGTGTCTCCTTCTCTCTCTCTGCCCCTCCCCGGTTCATGCTCTGTAGCTCTCTGTCTCTCAAAAATAAATAAATGTTTTAAAAAAATTTTTAAAAGAATTCTGGGAAGTTATTATTTCTTGTCTGGTCCTCTCTGCTTCTTCCTTCCTTCTTTGTGCCTGGGACCCTGAAAGATTCTGGAGGTGCAGCAATCAGCTTGTAACTAAAATTCCTGTCATTCTACATGCTAAGAATGACAGAATATGTTCAAATACTGTAATAGGGTTTTCTATTATTTGCAGCCAAACACCCAATCTTAACTGATGTTTAACTCTGCTTAGAAGTCCTACATAGAAAAGATGTTTCATCCAGCATCTTTAATATAGCTGTGAAGCAGTCCATTTCCACAGCAGCACTATGTCTCCATAATTGTCATACACATTAAAATGTGGTTAATTGTTACATAACGTTCCCAATATAGTGCCATTTGATGTTTATGGTAAAAACAAAGCTATCAAGATGATTGAGTATAGACACAAAAATATGCCTAGAAGTGACAAAATCCTTATCATTAAGCCATACTTCATCAGAAAAGGGCTGTTCCTGGTTCAGGCATAGCTTATGGTGAGCATTGGAATGGCAGGGCAAGAGGAAAGAGCTGGCAGATTAATTAACAGCCTAATTGACTAGCTTTTAAATCCATCCCAATAAATCTCTAAATATTGCTTTTATTGATAACAAGTGCAAGCTCAGTGCTATCACAAAGCAAGCACTGCCATGGTGTATGTGTATAGAATCACTAAGCACACAAGAAATTTTGACAAGCACCAGAAAACACTCTGTGGTGGAAAATAAAATATTTGTCTTGCTTCTCACACAGTAGAGTACATTTCCATATCTTATTTACTTCATCTCAGGAGAGTAGACAATTTTTATACTGAGTGAGAAAAGGAAGTACTAAAAATGGTAATCGTGACACTCATCTGCTTCTCACCAATCAATATTTGTTCAAAATATTCCCACATCACACTGTGTATAAATTAGACAATGCCAAAATTGCTGCAATCTGGCAGAATCCATACACACCATCCACAGTATGGTGACTGTGATCTAAGCTCTAACGCTTGCATGGATCCCTTCACCAAGAGGATAGCCATTGCTCACGGGACAAGGTGGAGCTGCTGTCTGCAAGCTATATTGGAATCAATGGTCATCAACACCTGATGCACACCCATCTGTCTATGCAAGCCAAAATGCTTCAGTTACGATGGCATTCTAAAAGGAATCACTGATATACTTGGAGAGACTGCTTACCGAGGGTATCCATCCATACCAAAATAAACATCATATTGTTAATTGTGGCTGACATGCAATTTGCAAAAACACTTTAAGTTATTTGTATTACTAACAGCCATCTGAGGTCTTATTTTATCTCCTTAAATCTGCTGCAGTTTTCCGAATGAATTTTTATGGACACATGTAAGGAAACAATTAGAAGTGCAAATAAAGAATTCTCTAAAGTCCCACTTATCTTGTGTGATCAGAACACTGGTAAACAAGCCCTTTGAAAAGCCCAGGCACTTTCTCCCATCTTCTCCTCACCATGATGATAAACTAATCTAGGAAAGAAAAAATGCAACTGACATCTGAATTAGCTCCTTCGAGAGACATCATGTAACATTAAAAATTAATCTTTTTACCTTTTGATGTTCCCCAAACTTTCTCTCTCTGTTAGTCTGTAAGATTTTTCTTTTAAGCTAGAAGTTACAATTTTTCAGGAAGACACTGTGATCCTTTTCTTCTACAAGTGGAACTGTATTTGGTATTCTATTCATCATAGTTCAGGTCCTCACAACATTATTATAGGTACTAAAATTATATGTATAATGCTATTTATGTATATTCAAAAAAACTATTGCTGGTGTTCTCAGAAAGCAGGATCTGTTTATAAATATGTTCCATATAAATGGAAAAGTAAGAATTGAATATACAGCACTAGTCCCAAGCATGACAGGGAATCTATCACCTGCTCTGCCCTCAAGGGAGAGGAGACAGATACAAAAATAACAATAACACAAGTGGAAATTGATGTGTCAGAAGAGAAGTAAAAATGAAGAAATAAAGGAGTTTGAGGGAAGACTCTTCCTGGCTGGGGGACCAGTAAAGGGTCACCTGAGAGGGTGCAGCAAAAGGACTTTAAACAACTAGAGAAACAGAGCCACACCTGCTAGAGTGCACAGAGGGAATGATAAGACAAAGGTGGGCAAACAAGTAATAATAAAGTCTGTGGTTTATCACGAAAGTTGGAAGCAAGAAGTAGTGTGGTAGAAAATAAGTCCCAATTAAATAGATGAATCACACGAAATACACTGACCTGGAAGAGGGACACTACATACACGAGCAAATGAAAATCTGAATATAAGGTGGGGTAAATTACAGTAAGTCTAGTCTAGGAAGTCCTTGAAAACCAGTCTAAGAAACTGAAACTTTAGTTGGTAGATAATGATGACAATACTTATGCCACCACACAAAAGTAACAGTTATGTAACAGTAATGGCACCACACAACAGTAACAGTAACAGTAACAGTAACAGTAATGGCACCACACAAAAGCAACAGTTACAGTCTGGAAGGGACTTCTAATACTAATGTGTAGATGAGTGAGTTGAACAGATTGTCAAGTGTCTCCAGCACACAGAGCTACTTGCAGACCATTCATCCATCTGAGATCTTTTTCTTAACCAATCCTGCAAGGGATATTTACCTCCCTCCAGAAAAGAAATACGCAAATTAATCAAGCAATACAACTTCAAGTCTAGGGGATCACTGGCTTTACATTCCATTCATGACAGTTTTTGAGATTTGGATTAAGGCTTTCTCCAAATTCTTTGCGAGTCATCAGAGTTCCCAACTGCTTTAACATCTATGCCTATGTATAACAATTTCCCAAGTTTCCCCATAGTTTTCCAGCAAATAGGAGAGATAATGAATAACAGATTTTCACATAGAAAAGAGTCAAAAATACATCAGTATAATTAAATTACACAGAATCTAAAAGAATGCGTGTGTGTGTGTGTGTGCGTGTGTGTGTGTATATATATACATATACATATATTTGTTAAACACAATGCCAATTCAATTTCCTTAACCACTTGACAAGACCTATTTTGTGTGAGATTTCTTACTAACAGGTCCTCAGTCACATTAAGTGCTCACAAAGTGTATGGAAGTTGTATTTTATCGTACAGCCCTAATTGAGCTGTCGAGGTTAAAGAAGCCGAATGTTACGGAAATGTTTATTATACAAGCACACTTAATCTGAAGCTAGAAAGGAACATTTCTGTAGCTTTGGCTGTAATTTATCCCTGCAAAAGGCAAGAAAAAAGGCCTTTTATCACCCTCTCATTTCAGTGAATTATGTTTATGGAGTCCTTCTACTGCTATGAATCTGGTTTCACTCCAACGTGAAGAGAAGTTAAGTCCCAAATCTCTTTCAGTTGAATCTCATTATGTTCCTTGTCCCTTGTTTCCCACCAAGACATATGCCTTCACTATACATACAGTGCAGTCACAGTCATTTAAGCCTGCCCTTACTTATAGGAGCCATTTATTTATAGCAAGGCAAACAATGTGTAAATCTCAGTATCTGGAGACATTTATTATTTCAAATATTTTAGTTTCAGTTAACTTGCCATTGGAGAATAAGTTATTTCGCTTGTTTTATTTATTTATTTATTTATTTATTTATTTATTTATTTTTCAGTTGGTGAGACAGGTAAAGGAGAGTCTTCATTTTGCTAGATTGTTGTTTTTCTCATCTTTGGTACTTTTGAATCTGATTATTAGGGTGACAACATGAGCCAATGAGATTAAGTATATACAGATTAAGCACAGGAAGAAGAATTAGACAATTTTTCTCATTTTATCTTGTTCTACACTAAAACATTAAAAAGTAAGCTCATCAAAATGGGCAGTATTACTTAAACCAAGCTAGTCACCTGTGTTTCCTTGACAAAGGAGAGATTATTCATGAATGGATTACAGTGTTGCTTTCAAAGTCTACATTTATCTTTAAATTTAATAAACAAAAGCCTACATAGTTAATTTGAAACACTTCAAATAACTGTTAGTCACCAAGAAAATAAATGTCCAATAAACAGCAATTAAATTCAATTAACAAAATAAAAGATGAAGAAATCATTCTTCCCAACATGAAAAAATCATGTGGTATATAATAGTGCTGAGTAGTAAACTCATTCCTACAGAAAACGTTTATTGAAAGCTGACTATGGTTCAAATACCCTTCTGGGTATTAGTTATATCACAGTGAACAGAACCCAAAAAAACTGACTCTGTTCACTGAACTTACATTCCAGCTAGCTGAAAACCATTCAGTAAAATAAGGAATAAGAAATAAGAAAAAATTACATAGCCACCCAAAAATTATTAATTTTTTTACTGTATAAATTTTAATAAGGTAGAATACAAATAGCCCAAATGGAATGTGGTCAGAGTACTAAAGTAACAATCTCCTCTCCTGTGACAGAATAGACTCTTTTCTCAGAGCCAGCTCTCTTTCTCTTAAAACCCTGGTAGAGGAAACATTGTTTCAGTAAAGACCTAAAATAGTAGGTCAAGTCTTGATTCCAGGGACTACAGTAACATTAAAACGTGAACAGAATTTCATTTATTTTAACAAAAAAGTTTGTTAAGGCACAGTAGAAGAAAATGCAGTTAAAAAGTTAGCTATCACACAACCAAACGTTGGGATTCAAAGCCACAGGTAACTCTCCAAAGCTCCTCCCACAGCACTTTGCTGTGGCAGAAAGTTGTAGAGTTAGAGAATGTAATGGAAACTCAAACACAGCTACTGATACAACAATTTCTTAAAACACATCAAAATTAAGTAATGATTAATGAAAGTGATCAACCACCAAAAAATTGATTTTTTTCCTCTCATGTTCAAATTCATAATGCACAAAAGCAATAGTAAGTGCACTCTTGAAGTGAAAACACACAAGCATTTTCTTAAAAAATAACAACAAAAATGGTTTGTTGTACACTGTGTTCAGATCCTGGATAGACAGGGATGGTGGGTGTGGAGAGGATAATTGATGGAGAACTCCTGGCTGTTCTCTACAATATTTTAAACTTTCTCACCTTCACGCCTTTGCTCATAGTTCTACAGAATCTCTATAATTCCACATATTCAAATCTTACCCTTCTGTATCTTTGTCAGCAGGAAGACAGGCTCTTTCTCTCCTTCTAGTCTGTTCTCCTCAGTTGTAGCTTCATGGGGAGACTGGCTTTTCTTGTGGTAGCAAGAGTACTGCCAGAGCAGATGAAGCTAAATATTTCCTTGTTCCCATCCAATAGCAGAAAGAGAGTTGCTTCTTCTCCAAAGCCCCAACTATTTTATGTCTTATTGGTCTAAATTAGCAAGGGCCTTATCCATCTATGAACTGATCCCTGACAAGGGGTATGGAATGGCCGCAGTCAGTTTATACATATCATCAGAGGTAGAGTGGATGGTAGGGAGTTAGCCAGTGTTCGACACACCATCTCCCAAAGCCCAATCCAATTAACTCTTTTACAAAGCTTTCCTCCTCCTTCCCCCACCCCCTCTTCCTAGACTAGTAGTAACTTTCCACTACTCAGACCTTTGATAATGTTTCTTTTTACTTCTTTTATGATACTTATCAGTCTTATGCTTTATTATGGTTATTTAATTCTAATCCAAATGTGTCCTGGAATCTTTGGGTAGTCCCTACTTACATCTCATGTTCTTTAAGGCCAGATTCAGTACTCTTTATCTATCTATCCTTAAAATCCACCCCCCCCCCCCCGAAATATCCAATACCAGAAGCACTGGTAAGTGAGTAATGTCAATTTTATTTATGGATTCACAGAAAGAAAAGGAAAATGATTCACCTCATATGTTTCACACCACACAGCAAGACTTTCCAGATCTTGCCTAATGCTGTTGCTTATAAGCCCTCATGGACTCTCTGCCAGGCAGCTAATTAGCACTGTCTCCCAAACCCCCATGCTCCTGATTCTGTGTGACTAATTCCTGTTCAGATTTTTAAAGCAAGAGACTCCTCAGAAAGGAGTCTGCCTGGATTTGATTGCTAGCATAGCCACCCTTCCTTGCTTTCTCCCTGCTATAGATTTACCATGGGTGAAATAGCATGGACTAGGTTCCTCACTCTAAAAGTCACAGTATACCAGTTTCTTGCTTATCTCTGCTTGGTCCTTCTGCTTCAGTCCTAAGTAACAATTAATACAACAGTAAGAGGAATTATAATGGTTGTCCCAATGTCCTTTGTCTATGGCATAACAAAATTCTCCATTAGACTTCTCTATTCCTTGCAAAAATCTTCTATTTATGTCCACCACTTTATCTCCCGCCATACTGGTAGATGGAGGGCAGGAGTAATGTTTTTTTTTTTCTGGTACATTTTTATATATCTTCTCTTTATATAAATATTTATATATCTTCTCTTCCTATAAGAGTGTAAGATATTTGAGGGACGACTCAATTTCTCACAGAACTTACATACTATACCTCATTATCTCAATATCTTAACATTAAATAAAAGGGAAGAAAATTACATATGTGCATCAGTTACTAAAGGAATTTAAACTTAAAGTTTACTATAAACTAAAACTTAAAATTTATTGTACTTCTCTCCATATGTTCTACAATGCTGAGCCCTCATAGCTGCCAGATAGAACTCTTTCAGTCTGGGTCCAGGCACAAACGGGCCAGATGTAACTGGTTGTTATTGACTTAAAAGACCAAAAGCACTTTACATAACATTTCCACTTTATATATCCTTCACCAACATCATTAAGCTTTTAGGAAGTAGATCTAATGTAAAAACTTCTTCTCTGAGATGATATTGGTAAGGGCACTGGTTAGTTACCCTTAGGAAATTTCTACTTGTAAAAGCTAAAATGCCACTAGAATGAATTTTTCTAGAGAGGAAAAATGGCAAAACCTCATTCCTAAAAGTCACTATGTACCGCTTCTTGCTTCCTCTGCCAGATCTTTAGCTTAAGCCTTAAAGAACAATAAAAACAACAAAATTGCAACAACAACAAGAATATCTACCTTTTATTAGTACTTACAATATGCCAGTCACTGTCTTAAGTATTTTTCATACATTATCAAATTTAATTGCAGTGTTACCAAATTTAATCTCATAAGAGATAGGTTTGGTTATTTTTATATAGGCTAAAAACTTAAAGCATAGAGAAAATACTTGTCCAAGACACTAAATAGAAGATTAAAATCCATCTCTGAATAACTTTGCTCCATTCTGCAGAGACATGCAACCAGTGAGATCCAGTCTAAGTGAACATCTGGATATAGGATGCTTCCCACTTTCAGGGGAAGGATCAGCTTGGAATGAATCCAGTTCCCTGAGCTGCAGTCACTCTACTTCAATTTAATTAATAATGGCACATAAATATCTGCCTGACTTGACTTCTGCATTGGTTTTTATCCAGTTTCCTCTGGGATCAATAACAGAGTGAGCTGAACTTAGCAGTTAATGCCTGATCCCTTTACCAGGCCCTGCCCCTCCAGCTCCCTAGACTAGCCTCTGCTTCCCATATCACCTCAGCCACAGACTGGTCTCTGAATGACCCTGAAAATCCCCATAGCTGGAAAATTCACTTCCAGACTATGACAATATCCTAAAACAACAAGTCCAAGGAATGGAGGGCTGTCCTGAGCTGTCAGAGATATTCTACCTTTTAAAGAATTAAAAATTTAATCCTTAAAGGAAATTAGGGTGAAGGGACTGAAATTATAAGGGAATCCATAAAAACCCATACATTCACTTAAATGTTTATTTATTTATTTTGAGGGGGGGGGGGCAAGGGAGGGGCAGAGAGAGAGGGAGACAATCCCAAGCAGGCTCTGCACTGACATGGGACTTTTTCCTACAAACCGTGAGATCATGAGCTGAGCCAAAATCAAGAGTTGGAGGCTTAGCAGACTGAGTCATCCAGACACTCCAACCCTTACATTCATTTTTTAAAAATTAAAACCATCTACAAACAAATATTATAGCAATAGTATTTTACACATCTAAGATTAGCAATGAATGCAATAAAATTACTGTCCATTTGTAATACCTGAGATATAATAATTTTGTTCTCATTTTTAAGTTTTCCCTTCTCTGTAGTTTTTTATGTCATGTATATAATTCAGTCTGAATGAACTACTTAACTTGAGGAAAAGACATATGTTATGCAAAAACCATTTTTTTATAGATTTAGCACATCTCCTTAAAAAATAATCATTGAGACAGCAAATGTAAACATAAGAGTTAGTGTCTACTGACTAGGAAAACAAGAGGGGCTGATTATCACAAGTTTTTACAAACAGCAGAGCTGAAAGACTAAAGTTTTAGAAGTCTGCTGCATCATCAGGGTCAAGCCTGGTGGGTACAGTGGTGTTCCTGTGTAGAAGGAGGGCAGAGACCCAGGGTGCAGCATACTCTCAGGACCCCCTGGGTCACACTGGGAGGGACAGTTCCCCTTCTTAGAGTGCATTTGGGAGAGGCTGCACTGGCCCTCAGGGAACAAAAGAGCTGGTGGACACCATTGTGCTACCCTGTTCATCAGCATAGGAGCAGAGACATCCACTGAGGGCAGCTAACCTGGATGCCAGCTTTTTGCTACGCTTTACCATAAACTCCAAGCCCCTGCAGGAGTGTGTGACTGCTTTTTGAGGACAAACTGGAACCAGCCACAGCACGGCAAGACCATCCCCCAGAGGAATAGCACAGGTCCTTACCATGTGCCAGGTCCCTAAAATGTGGAGTTTTGAAACCCACATAGGTGGCTGAGGTAAAACACAGGAGCACTGCACTGCTGTCAGGTGGATAGATGGTGGGACATAGGGTGAAGGCAAGGATCTGAACGAAGCCTGGGAAACAAGAGGGGAGATTGTTCACTCTTCTGTGAGGGCTTCGTGAATGTCAGCAAGTGCAAACTCCCCTCTCAGGGGAAGAGAGTGAGATGATGCCACATTTCACTCTTCTCATCAGCATGGACAAATTTAAGCAAGTGGTACAACACACACAGGGGAGGATTGAGCCTTTTATACCAAACCTGGCATGCCTGCATTCTGCAGGTATCTTTTTTAATAGGGCAAGTGTGATTGAGAGCCAGAGAAGCAGTGAGGTCTTTCCCCCAGAAGACCAGCACAAACCCCCTGCACACACCAGGTCTACTGATTATAGACTGCAGTAAATCTTTAGCTCTAGTGGAAATAGGACCAGCACAGGCTTTACTAAGACACAAAAGATGGAGACCTAGACAAAATGCCAAGACAAAGGAATTCATCCCAAAAGAGAGAAAAAGAAGAGGTTATGGCCAGGGAGCTAATCAAAACAGATGTTAAGTAATATGCCTGAACCAGAACAATCATAAGGATACTAAAACAACAATCATAAGGATACTAGCTGGGCTTGACAAAAGAACAGAAGAAACCAAAGACCCTTACCGCAGAGTTAAAAGACCTGAAAACTAGTAAGGCTGAAATTTAAAAATCTATAATTGACAGGCAAAACTGACTTGATGTAATGACCACAAGGATGGAAGTAACAGAAGAACAAATATATGATATACAAGATAAAATTATGGAAAATAATGAAGCTGAAAAGAAGAGGGAAATAAGACTATTAGGTCATGAATATAGACTTAGGAAACTCAATGACTCCATAAAGCACAATGACATTCATATCATAGGAGTCCAGAAGAAGAAGAGAGGGAAAAGGGGGCAGAAGGTTTATTTGGGCAAATTATAGCTGAAAACCTCGCTAATCTGGGGAAGGACACAGACATCCAAATCCAGGAGACACAGAGAACTCTCATCAAAATCAACAAAAGCAGGCCAACATCAAGACATATCATAATAAAATTTGCAAAATACAGAGATAAGGAAAGAATCTTGAAAGCAGAAAGGGAAAAGAAATCCCTAACTTACTAGAGAAGACAAATCAGGTTAGCAGCAGACCTATCCACAGAAACCTGGCAGACCAGATGGGAGCAGCATGGTATATTCAACATGCTGAACGGGAAAAATAAGCAGCCAAGGAGATGATGCAACAAGGTTGTCATTCAGAATAGAGGGAAAGATAAAGAGTTTTCCAAACACAAACTAAAGGAGTTTGTGACAACTAAACCAGCCCTTCAGGAAATATTAAAGGGGACTCTTTGAGTGGGAAAGAAAGACCAAAAGCAACAAAGACTAGAAAGGAACAGAGAAAATCTCCAGAAATGACTTTACAGGTAATACAATGGCACTAAATTCATATCTATCAATAAGCATTCTAAATGTACATGGCCTAAATGCTCCAATCAAAAGACACAGGGTGTCAGAATAGATTAAAAAAAAAAAGACCCATCTATATGTTGCCTACAAGACACTCACTTCAGACCTAAAGACACCTCTGGATTGAAAGTGAGGGGATGGAGAACCATCTGTCATGCTAATGGAAGCAAGAAAGCCACAGAAGCCATACTTACATCAGACAAAATAGATTTTAAAGACTGTCATAAGAGATGAGGAAGGGCACTATATCATAATAAAAGGGTCTATCCAACAAGAAAGCTAACAATTACGAATATTTATGCCTCCACCTTGAAAGCACCCAAATTTATAAATCAATTAATAACAAACATAAGAAAACTCATTGATAACAATACAATTAAACTAGGGGATTTGACACCCCACATACAACAATGGACAGATCCTCTAAGCAGAATAACAATGGCTTTGAATGACACACTGAGCCAGATGAGCTTAACAGATATATTCAGGACATTTCTTCCTAAAGCTACAGAAAGTACTTTCTTTTTGAATGCACATGGAACATTCTCCACAACAGATCACATACGTGGTCACATATCAGACCTCGACCAGTACAAAAGATTGAGATCATACCATGCATGTTTTTAGACCAGAACACTATAAAAGTTGAAGCCACCCACAAGAAAAAAATTGAAAAGACCACAAATACATGAGGTTAAAGAGCATCCTACCAAAGATGAATGGGTTAACCAGGAAATTAAAGATGAAATTTTAAAAAAGATATAGAAGCAAATGAAATTGAAAACAGAATCTTTGGTATGCAGCAAAGGCGGTCATAAGAGGGAACTATATACCAATACAGAATTACTTCAAGAAACAAGAAAATTCTCAAATACATAACCTAAACTTATACCTAAAGGAGCTAGAAAAGGAACAGTATATAAGGCCTAAAGCCAGCAGAAGAAGGGAAATAATAAAGATAGAGCATAAATAAATGATATAGAAACAAACAAACAAACCCCCAGTAGAACAGATCAATGAAACCAAGAGCTAGTTCTTTGAAAGAATTAATAAAACTGATAAACCCCCAGCCAAACTTATCAAAAAAGAAAAGAAAAAGGATCCCAATAAATAAAATCACAAATGAGAGAGGAGAGATCTCAACAAACACCACAGAAACAGAAACAATTATAAGAGAATATTATGAAAAATTATATGGCAAAAAATTAGATAATCTAGAAGAAAAATTCCTAGAAACATGGAAACTACCAAAACTGAACCAGGAAGAAATAGAAAATTTGAACAGAACCACAACCAGCAAAGAAATCGAATAAGTAACAAAAAGCCTCCCAACAGGGGAGCTTGTGTGGCTCAGTCGGTTAAAGTCCAATTCTTTATTTCAGCTCAGATCATAATCTCATGGTTCATAAGACCCAGTGCACTGGGATTCTCTCTCTCCCTCTCTCAATCCCTGCCTGGGATTCTCTTTCTCCCTCTTTCTCTGCCACTTGCTTTCTCTCTCTCTCTTTCTACCTATCTCTCTCTGTCTCTGTCTCTGTCTCTCTGTCTCTCTCTCTCTCTCTCTCTCTCTCTCTCTCTCAAAATCAATGAATAAACTTAAAAAAAAAAATCTCCCAACAAACAAAAGTCCAGGGCCAGATAACTTGCCGAGGGATTCTACGAAACATTTAAAGAGTTAATACATATTCTTCTCAAACTGCTCTAAAAAAGTAGAAATGGAAGCAAAACTTCTGAACTCATTCTACAAAGCCAGCATTACCTTGATTATAAAAACCAGACAAAGACCTCATTAAAAAGGAGAATTACAGGTCAATATCCCTGATGAACATGGATGCAAAAATTCTCAACAAGATACTAGCAAATCGAATCCAACAGTAGATTAAAAGAATTATTCACCAGGATCAAGTGGGATTTATTCCTGGGCTGCTAGGGTGGTTCAATATTCGCATATCAATCAACATGATACACCACATTAATAAAAGAAAGGGTAAGAACCATATGATCCTCTGATCTATTGAGATGCAGAAAAAAACATTTGACAAAAACAGCATCCAATCTTGATAAAAACCCTCAACAAAGTAGGATAGAGGGAACATACCTCAACATCATAAAGGCCATATATGAAAGACCCACAGTTAATATCATCTCAATGGGGAAAACTGAGAGCTTTCCTCTATGATCAGGAAAAAGACAGGGATGTCCACTCTCACCATTGTTATTTGTATAGTACTGGAAGTCCTAGCCTCAGCAACCAGACAACAAAAAGATATAAAAGGCATCCAAATTGGCAAGAAAGAAGTCAAATTTTCACAATTTTCAGATGACATGATACTCTATGTAGAAAACCTGAAGGCCTCCACCAAAAAATCGCTTGAACTGATAGATGATTCAGTAAAGTCTCAGGATATAAATCTGTTACATTTCTATACATGAATAATGAAGCAGTAGAAAGAAATCAAGGAATATGTGCTATTTACAATTGCACCAAAAACCATACAATACCTAGAAATAAACCTAACAAAAGAAGTAAAAGATCTGTGCTCTGAAAACTATAGAAGCTTTATAAAAGAAATTGAAGAGTACAAAAATAAATGCAAAAGCATTCCATACTCATGGATTGAAAGAACAAACATTGTTAAAATGTCTATATTACCCAAAGCAATCTATACATTTGATGCAATCATTATCAAAATACTACCAGCATTTGTCACACAGCTAAAATAAACAATCCTAAAATGTATATATAACTACAAAAGACCCAGAATAGCCAAAGGAATTTTGCTGAAAAGAAAATCCTGAAAAGGAATCCTGAAAAAGAAAAGCAAAGCTGGAGGCATCACAATTCCAGACTTCAAGCTATATTACAAAGCTGTAGTCATCAAGACAGTATGGTACTGATACAAAAACAGACACATAGATCAATGCCACTGAATAGAAGACCCAGAAATGGACCCACAGCTATAAGGTCAACTAATCTTGGACAAAGCAGGAAAGAATATCCAGTGGAAAAAAGGTAGTCTCTTCAACAATGGTGTTAGAAAAATTGGACAGCAACATGCAGAACAATGAAGCTAGACCACTTTCTTACATCATACAAAAAAAAAAATTCAAAGTGGATGAAAGACCTAAATGTGAGACAGGAAACCATCAAACCCTAGAGGAAAAAACAGGAAACAATCTCTTTGACCTTGGCTATAGCAACTTCTTACTAGACACATCACTGGAGGTAAGGGAAACAAAAGCAAAGAACTATTGGGAACTCATCAAGGTAAAAAGCTTCTGCACAGCAAAGGAAACAGTCAGCAAAACAAAAAGGCAACCAATGGAAAGGGAGAAGATATTTGCAAATGACATATTGGATAAAGGGTTAGTTTCCAAAATCTATAAAGAACTTATCAAACTCAACACCCAAAAAACAAATAATGCAATGAAGAAATGGGCAAAAGACATGAACACTTCTCCAAAGAAGACATCCAGATGGCCAACTGACACATGACACATCACTCATCATGAGGGAAATACAAATCAAAACCACAATGAGATACCACCTCACACCTGTCAGAATGGCTAAAATTAACAACTCAGGAAACAACAGATATTGGCGATGATGTGGAGAAAGGCTTTGCACTGCTGATGGGAATGCAAACTGGTGCCACCACTCTGGAAAACAGTGTGGAGGTTCTTCAAAAAAAGTAAAAATAGAGCTATCCCATGACCCAGCAATTGCACTACTAGGTATTTATCCAAAGGATACAAAAATAATACTGATTTGAAGGGGCACATGTAAGCCAATGTTTATAGCAGCACTATCAACAATAGTCAAATTATGGAAAGAGGCCAAATGTCCATATATTGATGAATGGATAAATAAGATGTAATATATATATATATATATATATATATATATATATATATATAATCTTGCCATTTGCAACAACTTGAATGGAACTAGAGTATATTATTCTAAGCAAAATAACTCGGTCACAGAAAGATAAATATCATATGTATGATTTCACTCATATGTGGAATTTAAAAACAAAACAGATGAACATAAGGGGAGCAAAAAAAGAGAGGGAAGCAAACTCTTAACTGTAGAAAACAAACTAAGGGTTGACAGAGCAGAGGCAGGGGATGGGCTAGATGGGTGAAGGGTATTAAGGAGGGCACTTGTTGTGTTGAGCACTGGGTGTTATATGTAAATGTTGAATCACTAAATTTTACTCCTGAAGTCAATATTATACCATATATTAAACAACTAGAATTCAAATAAAAATTTTAAAAAACTAATAAACTTAATACAGCCAAAAAAAATTAAGAGTGTGTGGCATGTGGGAAACAAAAGGTTTTTAATTAGTAAGAATGCCTGGAAATCTTGAACACCTACCTGATCTAGAAAGTTTATAATGCTATCACCAAAATTACATGGAAACTTAGAGAAGGATTTGTGAGTACAAAAAGGGATGAAATAAGAACATAGAAGAGACAGGATGTATAAGTAGAATTTGAGACTGTACCTTAGGTTGCTGAAAAACACAGAGGGGACACTGACTCTGGAGATTTTGTTGTGAGCAGACTGCAAATAGCATTGACTGGGGTATGAGTCAGATGGATTCAAAGAACCATTTTGATCTGGTACCATTAAGACTTCTCCAGGAACTTGATATACAATCTAAAGAAATCAGTCATCCTGAGATTTCAGGAGAAATAAGAATGAAATTTATTTTAAAAGGACAATGCTCCCAAGAGTTAGGAAAAATCTTAAACAAAGGAAACCACAGAGAATCCTATTGATGCATCTCAAGTCTATGCTTAACTAAAGGAATGACTTGAAAACACTTCTGTTAATTGTTAATTTGTGTATGAGTTGCCCTCCTTCCCAAAATGTGCTCATGCCTTTGTGAGGTTATTAAAGTTGTATTTATGTTATACACTCTCCTCCTCCTCAGTAGGTAAAAGCAAAAAGAAGGGGTCTTGAAACCTAGGCATTAACACCAGAATGGTGGACTATGATAGGAATTCAGAATTAGGGTGGTGAAGCTGAAACTGGCTGAACCAGAAATTTACCCACATTGAGGAGTTATAAGATGAATAGTAAATTAACCACAAGGCAGGTAGAGTCCAGCAGGACTGCATGTCAGAGGCAGGCAAGAGCCGTGAGTTAAGAACCAGGCAGCTATGTCTGACTCTGCACTGGGCATGGAGCCTGCTTGTGAGTCTCTCTCCTCCTCCCCCTCTGTCCCTCCTCCCACCTCATGTGTGCACTCTCTTTCTATTTCTCAAAAACAAACAAACAAACAAACAAACCAAAAACAAACCAGGCAGACACAGGGAAGGCACAGCCTCACAGTTCCCAGAGATCAGGCAAATACAGGTCAGACCCAAGCGGGGAGGCCAAAACCAGAATGCTTAACTATCATAGAGCAAAGGTAAGCAGATGGCTGAAGCCCTGAACAGGCAGAGTAGGGCCAAGAGTTTCACAGAATGTAGAAAGAGGGCAAGGTGAGTTAGAAAACAGATATAGGCATGTGCAGAATTATGATGTATGTATGCCTTTATGTACAAAAGTAGCAAAATTGAATATGATTCTGACAACATAACCTGTTTGACACTGAATTCTGAAAATTTTCCTTTGTATTTCATTAAATATACTATTAGTAAATACAAACATTATACTTTATTATGTATTTGCCTCTTTCTCAAATGACAGTAATTCAAAATATCAGTGTAAGAAAACTTTTCTGCTGCTTCCTAAGGGATCACTGATATTTCCCAAAAACTAAATTGTCCCAATCAGATATCAGTAACAGTGGTCATGAAAGAAAATAATAGTGGTCATGATCAAACACTCCTGGTATTCTAAGGAATTGAAGATGACACAAACAAATGGAAAAATATTCCAACCTCATGGATTGGGAGAACAAGTGTTGTTAAAATGTCCATACTACCCAAGTAAATTTACAGATCTAATACAATTTCTATCAAAATACCAACAGTATTTTTCACAGAACTAGAACAAATAACCATAAATTTTTTATGGAACCACAAAGGATTCTGAGTAGCCAGAGCAATCTTGAAAAGGAAGGACAAAACTGAAGTATCACAATTCCAGATTTCAAGATATACTGTAAAGCTCTAGTAATCCAAACAGTATGTTTTATGTCTGCACAAAAACAGACACATAGATCAATAGAACAGAATAGAGAGCCCTGAAATAAACCCATAATTATATGATCAATTAATCTTCAACCAAAGAGGCAAGAATATGTAATGGGAAAAAACAGTCTCTTCAAAAAATGGTGTTGGGAAAACTAGATTGCAATATGCAAAGAATGAAATTGGACCACTTTGTTACACCATACATAAAAATAAACTCAAAATTAATTACATACCTACATGTGACACCTGAAGCCATAAAAATTCTAGAAGACAGAATAGGCAGTGATTTCTTGGACAGACCAACATTTTTCTAGATATGTCTCCTCAAAAAATAATAAATAGAATTACCATATGATCCAGGTAATTCCAGTACTATTTACACAGGAATATGAAAACATGAATTTGAAAAGATATAGGCACTCCTATGTTTATTGCAGGATTATTTACAAGAGCCAAGATATGGAATCAGCCCAAGTGTCCACTGATAGATGAATAAAGAAGATGTATATACATACATACATAATACATACATGCATGCATACACACATACAAACACACACATACACACAATGGAATAGAATATATACGATGGAATATTACTTTGCCATAAAAAAGAATGAAATCTTGCCATTTGCAAATACAGGGATGGATCTAGAAAGTATAATGCTAAGTGAAATAAGTCAGTTGGACAAAGACAAATACCATATGATTTCATTCATATGTGGAATTTAAGAAACAAAACAAATGAACAGAGGAAAAAGAGACAAACCAAAAAACAGACTCTTCAATACAGAGAACAAACTGATATTTACCAGAGGGGTAGGGTAGGGAAAGTATGAAATAGGTGATGAGGATTAAGAGTATATTTATGTGCTCTTGATGAGCACTAATATATAAAATTGTTGAATTATTATATTATACACCTGAAACTAATATAACACTTTGTGTTATTTATACTGGAATTAAAACTTTTTAAATAAAAAAATTTAAAGACATTTTTTAATGTTTATTTTTGAGAGACAGAGTATGAAGTGGGGAGGGGGTTAGAGATAGGGGGACAGAGGATTGTAAGCAGGCTCTGTGCCGACAGCAGTAAGCCTGATTCAGGGCTCAAACTCATAGAACTATGAGATCATGACCTGAGCCAAAGTCAGACTCTCAACCAACTGAGCCACTCAAGTGCCCCAGGAAATACTTTCTTAATGTAGGAAGTCACTGCCCTGAAACCCCTAAGAGCTCCTCACAGCCCTGGCTACCCAACCTTCTCTCAGGATTCTTCCCCATTACATAGCCACTAAGGGGATGGCTAGTATCTATTTTGAAGGGTCAGGGCCATGCCTCATCAGTTGTTGAATTCTCTGAATATCACGCTGGGGAATCATATATGCTTTATTTTAACAAACTGGGCAGCTAGCTGTTGCCTTTGGTGGTACTCAGAAATCTCCTGTGGTCCCCATCCTTACCATCTTCACCACTCAGCTACTTCACTTTGGTGTTGGCAAATCCCACTGGCCTCAGTCATAAATGTTCTCATACCTCCCAACTCCCACTGCTCTGCCATGTGCACTCTGCACCTGCCATCCCACACTACATATGCAAGGCAATAACCAGTGACTTCCGGTGGCTTTGGCTAGAGCTTTGGATCTCCTTATTTTATCCTATTTAAGGCAAAGTTCTGGATTTCTTTATCTGCTGTAAATAATTAATGCCCATTTTTGTTATCTTACTTAATATTTCACATCATTGACTTTTCTGTTTGAGTCCTGTTTCTTTGTTTTCATTATTATTTTGGACACTTTGTTCCCTGTATTCACTTTCTTACCTACTAGGATTACCTTTACATCTCCGATCTATCCTCTCATTAAAATTCAGAGCCCACATAAGTCTTCTGCTTTGATTGACTGAGTGATTCTTCCCTGTGCCCATGTTTGGCAGGCATTTAATAGTAATTAAAGATTTCCCTGATCTGTTCATAGGGCTCTCTGATAATCAACAAGAAGTCACTTTGATTGATAGTCACTGTCACAAAAATAAGAAGGCAGAACCTCGTAACAAATTTCCATGAAGAAATATTCAGTAGATGAAATGTTCCAAATGAGTGTCCAGACATGTTTAACCTCAAAGCAAGGTTTTTTAAAGGACAATGTGAGCTTTATTGTCTGGCAACCATATCAAAGTAGAGCCAGGAATAGGAATTCTGAGTGTCCCTAAGGCCTGAAAAAGCCCCTAAGGTTCCCTTTCTCCTACTCATTAGCTGGAACTCTTTGGTGGTGTGAGGGATCAACTAGAAATCTATAGCAATAAAGCTGGTGGTGAGACTGTCCTGGCAGGTGAGAAATTAAGACAGGAAGTGAATCCTGTGGGCTTTAAAATAATGAGGAGAAATGGCAAAACCAACAGCAGTGGGTAAAGGGCATGAACAGCTAAAGAGTCTCCATGGGTCATCATTGGAAAACATATTATTTCAGTATATATTCTCTTGATTTAGTGCCTGCTGCCTGAGGTTTGTGGTACCACTAAAGCTAATAAATCATTGCTCTGGATGACAGCCTGAGCACCTGTGTTTTATCATGCAGCAGGAAACCCTGTAAATTACCAAGAGAAGCAACTAGTGACCATGCAGCAGAGCTGAGAGAATCAGTCAAAGCCTCAGTCCATTAAGCCCATTTCATTTTATTTGCAGGTGCATTAAAAGAAATAGGGAGCACCACAAAAAAGATGAGCCCCAGCCTTTTGATTAGTGTTTAATGAGAACGACACAGGACGGCTAAAGCAGACTCCTAATGGTCTACAGATGGAATATGTCCACGGTGGGACCTCACCTGCCTCTATCCGCCCATTGGCTATGCTGCAATTTAGCTTATAAAAGCAACAGGACAACTTCAAGGGAGTAAGTTTGTGGCAGGCATAGAAACCTTGCTTTGTGCTTTTGTGCCTTTGAGCTTTGTTTCGTAGAGAAAGTTGGCTTATGAATTCACTTGGTGTGTCACACTTTTCAAAACTTTTTATTCCACAACTTCCTCTCAAATTGGCCAGGAAAAAAAAAGTGCCAAAGCCAGATATACTTTTTTAGCAAATTCATCAAAGTGAGTAAGCTCATTCTTTTTTCCCTTAACTTTTTATTCAGACTACTTCTGCCTTGTTATGATAACCTCTATATTCTTGAGCATTCACCAGAGGCAGAGTAAAAGTAAGTTTGACTAAAGAATATGTTTTCACTACTCACTTAATGGAGCCATCAACCATAAGATACACATCCACAAGAGACAACCTGCAATAGTGCTTTATTCAAGCACTTCTTGATTTAAAGTCTCCTGTCATTAAAAGAAAATCAAGTGCTCCTAACTTAGGTCAAGATGACATTTAACTGTGTAGGGCTACGTTTTTGACTACCCAGAGATCATTAATCTGGGTTGAATATATGCAGTGCTATTCTGAGGTCACACTTCTTACATGGAAGGACTCAAAATACACCTGCTGGGCTTCCAAATACAAGGCCACAAGCCCATACTTCAGCATGCCAACTTCTGGAAGACAGGAGAAAGGGAATTCTCATTATCTCTAATTGTCTGTAGTTAAAATAGCCAGATGGCCATAATTCAGCAAAAAACCAACAGCTCTCTCTTCCTTGTCATTCATTTAGAAACTATGATCTGGATAGGGACATACGGTAAGCAATAGATCTTCCCTTCACATACTCCCTCTCTGTTGAATGTGGGAAGTAAGAACACCCATAGAAAGATCCCCACTTTGTACCTCTCTAGGAGTGACTGTTCAACTAGTTCTCAGTTGTTCAGGGAGAAGTCCTGCCATATTTTGGGTAATTTTCATTCTGTGTGTCTCTTATACTCTATCATTGTCTCTTCATATGCTGTCTGCTATTTCTGGTTGTGCCATTGCTGGGCTGACAGAAAGAAGCATCACCCATCAGCAACCCCCTCCCCTGAAGCTGTGCCAACAGCACTTCAAGCAGGGCTGCTAGAGTAAGTACTCCATCAACTTCCACCTCTCAAAGCTGTCAGCCCAAGATGATGTATCTACAAAGGGATTTCAGAGCTTTATACGTAAATAATGCCTCTTCCAAAGCACATATTAACTGAGCAAACAATACGCCTTAATTCAGCATGTGCATTTGCATATTTACACAGAAGCCCCTGCTGCTTATTTGCCTAAGATAATGAAAGAGCATCCAAAGGACCTTCTCCACCGGAGCCTTTTCCACTGAAGAAAATATGATGGGTTGATTTAAAGTTTAATTTCCTTTTTCTGTGGGGGAGAGAGTCATTGTTTAGATTAATTTAGATAACCCATAGTATCTGGTAAAAGAGGGATTAGCTCAAGATAGAAATTCTTATCAATTGTTTTCTTTGCAGTGCTGCTGATTTATTTCAGTATGTTTTGCCAAATTTTCTTCAGACTGACAAATCTTCTTCAGTGTGAAATGAGGTTAATAACACCTGTGGAAAGACAGGGAGGCCTAATGATGTGAAAAGCTGTGAAGTTAAACAAAGTTTTATAGAAACATGAAATCCTAACAATGGAAATCAGACTAATAAGACATCTCTACTCACAACTGTCCACTGAACAAATGTTTACTCACAAATACCCTGCATAACTAGGTAAGAGCAGCATCAACGGGACTCATCTTTCTAGATTTTCATACATTAAATTTTTTTCTTTCAGTAAAATATTCCTGAGTATGATTTTTGTAGTACATCCTTATCAAGCATGCCTCCCAAAACCCATTTTAGATTAATAAGCGATAGAAATAATCAGATGTTCAACATTTCCTTTTCTGAGGTAAACTGAGTTCAGTTTATCATAAAAATCATCCATCGACTCGAATAGAGAAAGGCATCAAGGTTAGAAAAAAAGAAACTTGTTTTATTTGCATACTGAATGAGGGTGAATGTAGAAAATCATAAGAAATCTGTAGAAAATCTACTACTAGAACTAATAAGTTTAGTAAACTAAGGACACAAGATCAACATACCAAATATTGTATTTCTGTACACTAGTAATGAACAATTAGAAAATTGAATTTAAAATTAGAAATTTAAAAATCAATATCATTTACAACAGTATCAAAAATCAAGGTTAATGAACAAATAGGTTAATGAAATGTGATATTCAAAACTAAACCCACACATATACAATGAATACGTTTTAAACAAAAATCCAAGGCAAATTAGTGGAGAAAAGAAAGTATTTTCAACAAATGGCACTGGAACAACTATATAAATATATGAAAAAATTAAAAAAAAGAACTTTGACCATTTCCTCACACCATTCACAAATGTGATTTGAGATGGATATAGACTTGAACTTAAAGCTAAAATTCTAAAGGCTTTAGAAGAAAAAATAGAAGACTATTTCTGTGACTTAGGGTAGAAAAGGACTTCTTAGGGAACACAAAAAATATTAACCATGAAGTACTAACTTTATTAAGATTTAAAACTCAGCCAAAGACACTGCTAAGAAAATGAAAAAGGAAGCTACAGACTGGAAGACAATATTCGTAATACTTTTATCTAACAAAAGACTCATATCCTAAATATATAAAGAACTCAATGATAAAAGAAAAAACCTAACTGAAAAAGTGCAAAAAAGTTTTGAGTTCACACTTTACAAAAATATACAGAATTCACAGTTCACAAAAAAGATATAGAATGGCAATAAACACATGAAAGGATGCCCAGCATCATTAGTCATGAAGAAGCTGCAAATTTAATCCAGAGTAAGGTGCCACTTCATACTCACTAGAATAGCTAAAATTAAAAAGACTTTCATGGTAGTAGGAGTGTAAAATGATATAACCATATTTGAAAACTGTATGGCAGTGTCTTAAGACAAACATGAATCTACCTTATGATTTATTCCTTCCTTAGGTATTTACCTAAAAAGAAATGAAAACCTGTTCACACAAAGACTTAGACAGAAAACTTTATTAATAATAGCCAAAATGTGAAACAATGAACATCAACAGAAAAATGGATAAACAAAATGGGGTATATATCATATAATAGAATACTAGTAAGCATTTAATTTTTGAAAAATGAACTACTGATACATGAAACATAAGTGAACCTCAAAAACATCATGTTAAGTGAAAGAAACTAGACACAAAGACTACATATTGTATTATTCTGTCACACAAATGGAGTTTAAAACCAGACTAAATTAATGTATGGTTCTAGAAATCAGAGCAATGGTTGCCTATCAGGATAAAGATTGCCAATGGTGAAAATGTTCTGCAACTTGTTTAGATTGTTGGTCACATAGACAAATGTTGGTCACATTTGTCTAAATTCATTGACCTGTACCTTTAAGAACTGTGCATTTTACTGTATGTAAATTTTACCTCAACAAAAAGGAAAAGAGAAATAATCACATGGAAAATATAGAGAATCAATTCTATATTGTCCATGCCCCAAAATATAGGGTGTTGTCTATCATCTAATTGCAAACTAATAACATAATTAAATACTCATTGAACTTTTGCTATATAGTAGGAAACTTTTTAGGTGAGCACATTTAATGGATTTTTCTCATTTTATCCTCAAGGTAACCATATGAAGGTACATTATCATCACCACCACTTTACAGATGAGGAAACTAAAGCTCAGAGAGATTAAGTAATTTACTCAGGATCACATAGCTAATCGGTAAATGTTTATAAGAAATCTTCATCAGAGAAAGATATATTGTATCTAAGTTGTGAAGAGTTTAAGAAAGAATGTGAAAGCTTAGTGAATTCAGGGTAATATTAATCGTGATGATAGTTAAGATTTATTGAACACTAACTATATGCCAGACATCATCTCAGCACTTAATGAATTTTAATTTATTAAATCCTCACAATGACTCTATAAAACTGGTATTACTACCCTAGTTTTTACCGATAAGGAAACTGAGACAGGGAGAGTTTCAGTCGTTTGATCAGGTTGCACCACAAGTAAACAGCAGAGATTTCCAAGATATTGAAGAAGAACAGACAAAATAAAGAGAAGGAACCTGCAGGATGTTTGCATTCCTGAAAACTCAAAAGTGAGATGTTATTACTAAAGAACACAATTGAAAGTTAGCCATATTAAGAATGTCATAATGAGAAAAGCCAGAAGCAAAGTAAGTGATCAGGGAGAAAGCAACACATCCCAGCTATATTCACCTTCAGGGAAGGACTTACAAGATACCTGGGAGGGATCTGTGCGTTGGATAAAAAGTGCTGCCACAAGAGGCTGGTCTCAGTTGTACATTGTGATTGAATTCTCTCTGCCTAGGTTTCATAGGACCATGAAAGTACAGTCTTAGGCTTTAACATAAATCAACTACATATTTGTGAATGCACACAACTTCACCTGTTCTACCAGAAACTTTTGCTGCATAAAGTTAAGCCCCAGGTCCAGGGAACAGTAAAGCACCCTCTTCCTGTGTGGTAGCTGCCAGTTTGGGCATGGCACTGCCAGGAGTTGCTGCCACTGAGGCGACTTGAGACCACTCAATGGGGTGAGAATAGGTTAACAAGAACAAATATGAACATGAGGTTGTCTTTGTGAGATTATAAAATCATCCCAATTAAATACAAAATTTTGAACTGAAAAGCAAATGCCATAATGATCTGCCTTGGTGGGATGCAAAATAAGTCATCTTTCCTATGGACCTCAGCTCTACCTCCTTTCTCATAGGGATGGACTGTATCATAACTCTGGGGGCTGACATTTACCAGGAACCTTGAGAGCAACAGAGCTAAGCCCAAAGTCATTCCTAATAGCTGAACAGGAGGACAGGTGAACTTCAAGTCTTTTCCTTACCACTTACACACCCAGGCTGTAGGCTAAGGAAATGCTATCAATTCGGTGGGCAGCTGAAAGCAATGCAGTCTTGCCAGGCTTTCCTACTCCAAGAACACCAGGTGAACATCAAGATTTGTTTCTAATATACTAGCAGAGAAATGGGAGACTGGCAAGTCAAATCCAGTAAATATTTAAGAGAAAAATATTGGGGTTCCTGGGTGGCTCAGTCAGCTAAGCATCCAACTTCAGCTTAGGTCATGATCTCACAGTTTGGGGGTTTGAGCTCCACATTGGGCTCTGGGCTGACAGCTTGGAGCCTACAGCCTGCTTCAGATTCTGTGTCTCCCTCTCTCTGCCCCTCCCCTACTCTCTCTAAAATAAAATAATCATTAAAAAAGAGGTAAATATTTAATTTTTTTAATAGGCTAACTATAAGCATATGCTCTAAGAACAAAATGGAAGAAACATCTAATAGCAGGTATTTTTCTCTTTATTGGGAAATGTGAGAAACTGTTTTTCACCAATTTGGGAAGAAAACTGTGTGGAATGATGGTTTCTAGTATATCAGTTCTTATTTCTGTTTCTTGAATACATAGAAATTTGTGTCTTGAAAAAGCACTCAATAATGACAATAATGAGGACAATACAGTGCATTTTGCTTTGATCATTGCAAGGATGAAACAACATTACCTCAATTATCTTTTAACCACTAGAAATACCTGATGTAACCAGGTACATCTTTAATATAAAACATATGAGCGTTTTCTCTGTAAAATGCCAGTGCATATATATAATGTGACACTGGAGGTGGCATGGCAATTAAGGGTATAATTGCTGTAATTACTGATGGAATTACTCATATTCCTCTATGCTACTTTTTCTAATTATCTTGGTTTAATGAAAATGTGTATTTTTGCATTGAACAGGATGTGGCCGTCACTTGGCTGCCTGCCTGGGATGATGTACACTGTCTGTCCCTTGAATGAACATAGAGCAGAGAGGTCACCACTTGTTTGCAGGAAGAAGAGGTTTCTGGAACACAACAGGCAATTTAAATGTGTGTCATGAACATCCTGAAAAAGCTCACAGATGGGTTTCATTGGAAGAAATATAACAGTAGGGGGGACATTATCCTAGAAGGAGCCCAATAGCTTTACAGTCTTCAGATTTTAATGAGAATGACTTGTAAAAATAGTACAAAAGTTTCATACTGTTTGTCCATTCTTCTTCTAGTCTCTGACTCAAAAATGGATTCAAACAGCTCCATTTTTCCTGGTTTTGTTACACTCTTTATCACAGGAATGAGGCCTGAAAGATTGGTGCTTTAAACATTCTGAAAATTGCAAGACTTGAAAGAAGCCTACCCTCTCTCTTTTTGCTTCATGTATTTTAAATGCCTTGGAAACTTAATTGGCAATCTACACTGCTTATTTATTCATTTATCAGCCACTTGTACAGAGGTTAAATAGATACCCATTGAACAAAAACTATGTGGTTATTCAAAACATAAATCTAATGTAATTAAGTTTTTCTAGGAATAAAATGTACTTCCTAAATCTGGACAACTATTGGTACCACAGCCACTTGGCACCACTTATCAGAAGAACTATAGTATTTATTTATTTTATTAAGTCTATGAAAACCTATGGAAGGAAACAAAAACAAAATTTAGAAAATTATCTTGATTCAATCACTCAATAATTCTAAGGATCTACTTTCAGAGCCTGTATTAGTTTTTTGCTGCCGTCAACAAATTACCACAATATTAGTGGCTTAAAACAATACAAATTCATTATCTTACAGTCAGGTCAGAAGTCTAACATGGGTCAATAGAGCTGCACTCCTTCTCAAGTTGTAGTAAAGAATGTGTTTCCTTCATTCATAGCCACATCGCTCCAACCTCTGCATCTCCTCCAACTGTCCTGCCTTATTGCATATAAGGACCCTTGTCATTACATGGGGTCCATTAAGATAATCCAGAATAATGTCCCTCTCTCAAGGTCCTTGACTTAATCACACCTGCAAAGACCCTTTTGACATAAAAAGTAGTATATTCACAGGTTCTAGGGATTTTACTGTGGATATCTTTGGGAGCCCATTATTCTGCATACCACAAAGTCTCTTATTTTAAATCTCCATTGCTTTTAACTTACATTTTTTTAATCAACAATTTCTGAAGAGATGTGAATTGCTGTTTTTATTAATTCAATATTTATAGAGCTAAAAAATGTCAGAAATTGCATATTTAAGATTCTGTTACAGAACTGGTTGCTATTCTTCCAGTTTTAACTTGCCTAGTCAATGGGTGGATGTTTCCATCTTGAAAATCAGAACCAAGAGAATATGCACCCAGGTATGTGTTTCTAAATTAAAATAAAATCCATTATTCAACTGAAATTATTACCTCTTACTACCTTTATTCAATGACATAACCATTAGGTCCTTTTTCCTGACCATCCAAGCTTCTGCCTCTCCTACTCTCAGGTTTCTACCTTTTGAAACCTCTTTCTGTGAAGTTTTTCATTGTTTATTGATGCTTCCTTCTGGAAAGGTTTGAGTCCATAACAATCCCAAACTTTCCCTTTTCTCACTGAATACAGAGTTAATAAACTGAACAAAGTTAAGCCAGAAATAATATCGTTTCCTTGGGGATGGCCATGGTTATCTTATTATTCTGTACCTTACTATATACCCTATATACCCTAAAAGGTATTCATATATGTATCAGGATGAAATAAGGATATATAGTTGCATAATAGAAAAATAGTTCCTGAGTAGGAAGATAAACAATAATCCTGGATAAATACTCCTGGAGAGATCTGCACCAATGCAATGTAACAGTCCCTCAACTATTAGTCTCATCTACTCAATGAACATATGGAAATTAAATACATCAGCATAAATGACAAAGTAATTAACAGATAATCAATGGGTCATCACCTAACTGGTCACCAGCTCAGATCGATATAAACAAATGAACAAATAATAAATAATAGATATACACAGAGAGTATCTTAAGTGTCTGCTGCATCCTAGGGCAAACTGACAAGATCAAGTGACAAACCCTCTTTAGTTTTACATCACATACATTAAATACCTTGGAAACCTAATTGTCAGACTACACTATCAACTTATTTATTAGCCTGCTGGTAAAAATAGATAAAAGTTTAATATAATCCAAGCATTGTTGCAGTATGAAGTTTGTGCACATCCCTAAGGTGTAAGTCATATTACATTCTTCTAGTTCTATACATTCATAAATTCAGAAACGATTTATTGAGTACTTACTATGTGCCAGGCACTGGGATAGGTATGGTTCATTGATTGAAAAAGACAATAACTCTTACCTTCATGGAGTGCTAACAACATTCTAGTGAGGAACATAGACAATGCACATGATAAATAAGAGGTATATTAGATAGTGTTATGTTCCACGGGAAAAATAAAGCAAGGGAAGGGATGTGAATTGTTGTGGATATGAGGAGATTATATTTTGGACAGGTTAGTCAGGGAAAGCCTCATTGAAAGGGTGACTTTTAGTTAAAATGGGAAGAAAGTGAAATCAACCAGTCATGCAAGTACCCAGAAGAGCATCCCGTGCAAAGGGGATGGCAAGTTTGAAGGCCCTAAGGCTATAGGTAGAAGGCCAATGTGGTGGTGGCTGAGAGAGAAGGATGAGAATCATAGCAATAAAATCAGCGGGAAATGAGGAGCCAGATGCCATAGGGTTTATAGGTCATGACTAATACTTTTTCTAAATGAAATGGGAAGGCATTAAAGTATTCTGAACAGAGGGGTGACATAATTTGACCCATGCTCAACAAAGTCAGTCTGTCCTCTACATTGAAAATAAACTAAAGTAGGGGCAGAATCTGAGAACCAGTAGAAAGTCTATAGCAATAATCCAGAAATGATGGTGGCTTGAACCAGGTTGGTATCAGTATGCCTAGCGACAAACAGTCAGATTTTGAAGAGAGTCAAAAGGATTTTCTGAAAAAGCAGATGGGGGTATGAGAGAAAGACATGAATCAAGGATTACACCAAGGTTTTGGTTGAACAACTGGAAAAATGGAGTTATCACAACTGAGACAGAAAAAAAGATTATAGGAAAAATTGACTTGAGGGATGAAAGTGTCCTGATCACCAATTCCAGCTTATGTTGGTGGTGGGGAGAAATTCTTTCCCACACACCACCAAGCAATGCTCAGGACATCAGCTGGGTGTCCTATAACTCAATTCTAACACTATCTATAAGGAGATAGCATCAAATTCCACTGGTTAAGGGATCTGTCTTACAAGACTGTCCCCATCTTCAGATGTCATTTGCAGAGCCAGGCTGTTACCTGTACTTGTTACTAACTGGTTATAAATCAGATGTTCCCATGACACCCTCCTTCCTTAGGTACAATTAATTTGCTACAGAAGCTTACAGAACTCAGAGAAACATTTTTCTTTCTAGATCACTAGTTTACTATAAAAGGATATAATTCAGAAATAGCTAAATGTAAGAGATGCATAGGCAAGGTATGTGGGAAGAGGGAAAAAAGCTTTCACACTTTCTCCAAGCACATCACTTTCGCCAAATCTCCAAGTATTCACTGCCCAGAAGCTCTTCACTGAACCCTGTCAATTTGGGTTTTTATGGAGGCTCCATTATATAGACCTGATTGATTTCACCATTTGCCATTGGCAACTGAACTCAATCTCCAGCCTCCTCTCCTCACTGGGGGTGGGGGTGGGAAGTGAAATTTCCCTTCTAATCATAACCTTGATTGCCCTGGCAACCAGCATCATACCCCCCTTAGGTATATCCCAAAAGGCACCTTATTCACATAAGAAAAGACCTGTATCTCCCTCCTCACTTAAGAAATTCCAATGATTTTAGAAAGTCTATGCCAGAATGGGGACAAGGACCAAAGTCCAAATGTATATATTTCTTATTATAAATCACAATATCACAAAGGGAAATTCAAGAGCCCAGTTTTAGACACATTTAGGTTGAAATACCTATTAGACAGCCAATTAAAGATGTTCAGAAGCTAGTTGGAAATACGGCTTAGACATATTCAGCTGCAGGCTCCCATCTACCTGACTGGTAGAGAATTCAATCTTAGTCATTGAAGGGTTATTTTCCTCTCCACTGGTTATCAGGATCACAGACTTACATTATACCAGAAAACTAGGAAAGGACTTGGTGCTTAGTCCACAGTGATTCTAAACATTGCAGTTGCTTCTCTTCCTTCATGCTACTGTCAAGATCTGGTACTCTGTCCCTCCACTGCCCACAGACTGGTTAACAGAGACAGACAGATGACCTTCAGGACACAGTGCAAATGTCCAGTCATTAAAAACACGAGCTGAAACCACCATAGTCAAATCAACCTACTTTTTGACTTGAGCAGGTTATTTAACTTGTCTGTACCTCATATCTACAAAATTATTAGAATACCCCAGGACCAGAATCTACCACAAAGGATTATTGTGAGCATTAAATTTAATAGTCGAGGAGGAGACAAGATGGCAGAACAGCATGGAAGTTTTTTGTGTGTCTCATGTCCATGAAATACAGCCAGACCTGTACACTAAACCATCCTGTACACCTAGAAAACTGATATGAGGATTAACACAACAATCTGCACAACCTGAACCACAAAATTCATCGGGTATGTGGCACGGAGAGGTGAACTGGGGCAGAGAGAAGCCATGGAAGGCAGGGAGTGACTTTCATGCAGAGAGAGGATGGAGACAGGGGTTGGGGGGGTGGGGGGACACGGGAAAAGCACCACCCCAAAGCAGCTGGAGAGAAAGTGGAAAAGTAGAAACAGCCACAGGGACTGAACTAAAAAGGGAGAAAGGACAAAGGAGAAGATTTAAATTCCATTAAGACTATAAATAGGGGGAGTGCAGAGTCTGAAACTCCACAGCACAATACCTGGCGGTGTCCTGGTAGGAAGGGCGAATCCCCAGGAGCAGAGTGGAGTCCCGGCTTCTTCAGGCCACATGGGGAGAGGTGGTTCCTCTGCTGGAAGGACACCTGGTAGAGGCTGTGTGAGTCCCCCAAAGGCAAGGCCCTAGTGGACCCGGGAGAACAACCACATTTTCTGGTGCTGGAACAAGGTCATTAACAGTGAAGCCTGGTGCCAGATGTGTGTTGTGATTTGCTATAGTCCCTGAAATGCTGCTGCTACACTATCTCCTGAACTTTTTCTGGGGTGGGCTGGCACTGGCCACAGTCTCTTGGCATTGGCAGCAGCACAGTCCCACAAAAGTTTCTGGGTGAGGCCAGCACCTGGCCATTGCTCATTGAGACCCTCCTGCGAAGGGCAGAAAGGATCAAACCCTCAGTCGCTCAGAAGTATGGGGTCGGGAAAAACAGCCACATCTGATACAAAACTAAGAAGGGAGATGCTGTCTGGGGCTTGGTCATGGACTGTGTAAACACGAGGAGTGGACGGAAGCTGAAGACAAAGGACAGGTACGTGATTGCTCATGGGGAGAGTAGAGTCCAGATACTAGAGACTGGGTACCTGGGTGATGCCATTTTCACCAATCCCATGCATGCACATGTGCACCTACAAGTGCCACAACAATCCACCCCAGTAAGCTAAGCAGCACCACCTAGTGGAGAATGGAGCCGTTGCACCGAGTCCCGCCCAACTCGTCCAACTTTGCTCTTCAAGAACACAAGTCTCTCCACCTGGTTACTTTATGGACTATGAAGTGCTTCATACTTTGAATTCTAGAGGAAAACAAACTAATTTCAGTAGTATTTCAGTCTGTTCGCCAGTCCATCTACTCGATTTTCTTTCTTTTCTTTTTTCTCTTTTCGTTTCTTTTCTTTTTCTTGATACAGAAAGAAAAAATTCATTTTTATATTCAATATTTATTAAAAATATTTTTCTTTAATTTTTTCCTCTATATTTTTTATATTTGTGTAAATTTCTTCAGTCTATTTTACTCCCATAATTTCATTTTAATCTACTTCCCTGTATTCATTTCTTTCAATTTTTCAAATGATTCCTTTCTATTCTTTCTTTCCCCTTTTTTTCTCTAATCTATCAAGCCCCTTTCAACACCCAGGCCAAAACACACCTAGTATCTAGCACAATTTATTTGATTTTGTGTGTGTGTGTGCTTAATTTTTTAATTTTAATATTTTTTAATTTTTTTAATTTTAATTTTTTTAACCTCATTAATTCCTTTTCTCCCTTCAAAATGATGAAATGAAGGAATTCACCTCAAAAGAAAGAGCAGGAAGAAACGATAGCCAGGGAATTAACCGATATACATATAAGGAAGATGTCTGAACCAGAATTTAGAATCACAATAATAAGAATACTAGCTGGAGTCAAGAATAGATTAGAATCACTTTCTGCAGAGATAAAAGAAGTAAAATATAGTCAGGATGAAATAAAAAATGCTATAACTGAGCTGCAATCTCGAATGCATGAAACAGTGGCAAGGATGGATGAGGCAGAACAGAGAATCAGCGTTATACAGGACAAACTTATGGAGAATAATGAAGCAGAAAAAAAGAGGGAGATTAAAGCAAAAGAGCATAATTTAAGAATTAGAGAAATCAGTGACTCCTTAAAAGGGAACATCAGAATCACAGAGGTCCCAGAAGAGGAAGAGAGAGAAACAAGGGTAGAAGGGGTATGTGAACAAACCATAGCAGAAAACTTTCTTGACCTGGAGTAAGACACAGACATCAAAATCCAGGAAGCACAGAGGACTCCAATTAGATTCAACAAAAATTGACCATCAACAGGCATATCATAGTCAAATACACAAAATACTCAGGCAAGAAGAGAATCATGAAAGCAGCAAGGAAAAAAAAGTCTCTAAACTACAAGGGAAGACAGAACAGGTTTGCAGCAGAACCATCCATGGAAACTAGGCACGCCAGAAAGGAGTGGCAGGATATATTCAATATGCTGAATCAGAAAAATATGCAGCCAGGAATTCTTTATCCAGCAAGGCTGTCATTCAAAATAGAAGGAGAGATAAAAAGTTTCCCAGACAAGCAAAAATTAAAGGACTTTGTGGCCACTAAACCAGCCCTGCAAGAAATTTTAAGGGGGACTCTCTGAGGGGAAAAAAGATGAACAAATTAAAAAACAAATAAATGAAAACCAAAAGCAACAAAGACTAGAAAGGACCAGAGAACACCACCAGAAAATCCAACTCTACAAGAAAAATAATGGTAATAAAGTCATATCTTTCAGTACTCACTCTAAATGTCAATGGACTCAATGCTCCAATCAAAAGACATAGGGTAACAGAATGGATAAGAAAACAAGATCCATCTATATGCTCTTTACAAGAGACCCCCTTTTAGACCTAAAGACACCTTCAGATTGAAAGTAAGGGGATGGAGAACCATCTACCATGCTAATGGTCAACAAAAGAAAGCTGCAGTAGCCATACTTATATCAGACAATCTAGACTTTAAAATAAAGACTGTATTAAGAGATGAATAAGGGCATTATATCATTAAGGGATCTATCCACCAAGAAGACCTAAAAATTATAAACATTTATGTTCCAAATGTGGTAGCTCCCAAATATATAAATCAATTGATTGCAAATATAAATAAATTAATTGATAATAAAATCATAACAGTAGGGGACTTCAACACCCACTCACAGCAATGGACAGATCATCTAATCAAAAAATCAACAAGGAAACAATGACTTTGATTGACACAGTGGACCAGATGGGCTTAACAGATATATTCAGAATATTTCATCCTAATGCAGCAGAATATACATTCTTCTCCAGTGCACATGGAACATTCTCCAGAATAGACCACATACTGGGACACAAATCAGCCCTAAGTAAGTACAAAAAGACCAAGATCGTACCATGCATATTTTCAGACCACAACGCTATGAAACTCGAAATCAACCACAAGAAAAAATGTGGAAAGGTAACAAATACTTGGAGACTAAACATCCTACTAAAGAATGAACGGGCTAACCAAGAAGTTAAAGAGGAAATTAAAAAGTTCATGGAAGCCAATGAAAAAGATAACACCACAACCCAAAACTTCTGGGATGCAGGAAAGGTGGTCATAAGGGGAAAGTGTATAACAATCCAGGCATTCCTAAAGAAAGAAGAAAGATCTCAGATACACAACCTAACCTTACACCTTAAAGAGCTGGAAAAAGAACAGCAAATAAAACCCAAAACCAGCAGAAGGCAGGAAATAATAAAGATTAGAGCAGAAATTAATGCTATCGAAACCAAAAAAACCATAGAACAGATCAATGAAACCAGAAACTGGTTCCTTGAAAGAATTAACAAAATTGATAAACCACTAGCCAGTTTGATCAAAAAGAAAAAGGAAAAGCCCAAATAAATAAAATCAAGAATGAAAGAGGAGAGATCACACCCAACACAGCAGAAATCGAAACAATAAGAGAATATTATGAGCAACTATATGCCAATAAAATGGGCAATCTGGAAGAAATGGACAAATTCCTAGAAACATATACACTACCAAAACTGAAACAGGAAGAAACAGAAAATTTGAACAGACTCATAACCCATAAGGAAATCGAATTAGTAATCAAGAATCTCCCAAAAAACAAGAGTCCAGGGCTAGATGGCTTTCCAGGGGAATTCTACCAATCATTTAAGGAAGAGTTAACACCTATTCTCTTGAAGCTGTTCCAAAAAATAGACATGGAAGGAAAACTTCCAAACTCTTTCTATGAGGCCAGTATTACCTCGATTCCAAAACCAGACAGAGACCCCACTAAAACGAGAACTATAGACCAATTTCCCTGATGAACATGGATGCAAAGATCCTCAACAATATATTAGCCAACTAGATCCAACAATACATTAAAAAAACTATTCACCATGACCAAGTGGGATTTACACCTGGGATGCAGGGCTGGTTCAATATCCATAAAAGAATCAATGTGATTCATCACATCAATAAAAGTAAGGACAAGAATCATATAATCCTCTCAATAGATGTAGAGAAAGCATTTGACAAAATACAGCATCCTTTCTTGATAAAAATCCTCAAGAAAGTGGGGAAAGAAGGACCATCCCTCAAGATTATGAAAGACATATATAAAAGACCCAATGCTAATATCATCCTCAATGGGAAAAAACTGAGAGCTTTCCCCCTAAAGTCAGGAACAAGACAGGGATGTCC